>NC_138147.1:34500413-35145413 GCF_964199315.1 Orbicella franksi
TTGGTAGCACACTGTTAAACAATCGTAATGCTAATAAATTCTCTTATCATTTCAGGTTATTCCAAAGCTTAAGCCTCTCATAACAGAGCTTAAAGTTGACGCATGTGTCCTTGTTCCATATGTGGAAAATGGACAAAGAACGAGCAGTTACGTCTCAGGCCGAATACATGAAGTATACATGACGGGCAAATTTTATGTCGTAGAGCGGTTGATAGACGTGAAAAACAATGTGAAGAAAGTGGAAAATCTACAATATCATAAAATGAGAGAGTTGGTCGTCGTTTATAGCGCCTGGTGCAGTAAGTGTTGGATTGCAGTTGTTTGAGATTCCTGGTTTCTTTTGTCACCCATTTAAAATAGATAGTGAGTAGCGTAGCAGTGTGCGCTTGTTAACAAAATGACGGCCGCCTCTAGGCATTTCTGAAGTGTCTGTGAAGAGGATGTAGATAAAGTTTTGATCGACTAGTAGATTTATACTAAAACAATCAGATTATTCGCTGTCGATTTCTATGCGCGATAGTTGACTCGGGCTGCGCCCTCTTCAACTATCACGCGATAGAAATCGCGACCTCATAATCTAATTGCTTATTAGTAGAATTCTACTAGTATACTAATGCAAATGCTGCAATCTGACTGGCTGAGCTACTCGTATACTATCAGCCTTTAGAGTGCAGTGGCCTGAGGTCGTCTAGGAAATGGCGACGTTTTTTCGTTTTAACAAAGTTTTGAAGGAACCTTTCGATGCAAATGGATAAATTGATTCCTGAGAAGACTAAAAGAAAAACATTAACGGTTTCTTGACGTTAAAAATCTCGAAATTATTGAAAAAAGCTATGAGCGCGCGCACACCAACTTCAATTTCAAATGACAATTCAGTCCGAACGATCTTTCTAAGGCACAAAGTTTGATAATACGCCAAGAAGTACTTAGAAAGCGTTATTTGAAGTAAATTTCAGATAGAATTCTACTAAAACATTTAGATTATTTTTATTCGCTCTCGATTTCTATGAGGTAATGGCTGATTCGGCCTTCGCCTCCTCAACTATCACCTCATAGAAATCTCGAGCTCATAATCTAATTGTTAAATCATGATAGTGTGCAATGGCTCAGGCAATCAGATTACAGCATATGCATTAGTATACTAGTAGAATTCTACTAAAACAGAATAGATAGCGAGTAGCGTAGCCAATTATAGAACGGCATTCATGATAGACCGTTAGTAGATTTATACATTTATACTAGTCTTATACTCTGTGTGGATAAGGGAATCATTTCTACATGACGCGTATAGGAAGTCTGTTCTTTTTTTAAATAGTCTTTTTTATTTGTTTTGCAGAGAAAATCGAATATGCTACCAGAATTACTAGGCCGGTTCCATCCAAATCTAATTTGTGTTTAGGGACCATCGTCCGCGTTGACTCGCAGCTTGTTTTTCAAGCCAACGTAAATGGTTTACTGACTAGTATTTCGTACAAGAAGGTAAATCGACCTCCAGTTAGCGATTATGTGAGTAATCAGCCAGTCGTACCTTCAGAGGTCACTCCAGGCCAGACTGAACTCTACTTTCTTGATTTTTACGGCTGTCTTGTCAAAGGAACAGTTACTTTTTACGATAGGCAGTTCAAGATGTACAAAATCGATGGAGGGCCGAAGAAAAGAGGCTCTGATGTTCGTTACTCTAAAGGACACGGTGAGGCTTAATTTTGTACCAACATAATGATGGTAATTATGAAAAATTATGTCATAATTACAACTCAATGAGTGGTCTTCAAGAAACAGTTTATAGTGTACCGAGAATCCTAATGTTCCCCGAGATGGAGCCAAAGGAAACATTGAAATTCAAAGGAAATGCTTCCCGAGGGACCAGTCATTTGCTATTTAGACATTTAGTAAATCCGACGTGAAAACGAAGGTCGCCGGCCAACATTCGCGTGTGTAGATTTTGTAATGTTGCAGAGACTTTTGGCAATAAACAGTTGTCATCAACCTCGATCCCAGGCTCTTCAGAAGAGAAACCCTGTGAACGAGGTGGAGATGTCATGTGACTTCGATTAGGTAAGTATCAAGAGATCATCGATGATCTCTTGTAAGGACAAATAAAAAAAATAGGTACGCAGTGCGTACATGGTCGGACATGCAATACATGCATATTACTTATTAACAGTAATAAACTTTGTGGTGATCCTTCGTCATTTTATTTGAAACATGAACAATGCATATATATAAATATAAATCAACTACTAAAACGGATTTATTTAAAGAAAGTGAGTCTTTAAAGAACGAGTAAAGGCCGTTTATTACAAGCTTGCTCAGATGACAACTCAGATGGTACAAATATGGAATGATTTCTACTACTCTGGTAGCCAAATTATATTTGTTTACACTGACAAGTCTGTCATGCCGATAATCGGTGAAGTAGGCTAGGCCAATAAGATGTAACCATTTCAGTGTCCTACAAGCAGAATAAAACAGGATATGAATTATAATCATTGTAATTTATTAATAATTCTTTTATATCAAATGAGCTTTGAATTTCCCTGCCAAACTTTCACTGAAGTGCAAGCTGAAGTTAATGTTAAATACAGGCACAGGAAGCAAAAAAGTTTGCCGAGTGCACTTTGACAGCAGCTGTATGAAGAGTCTGCTATGTGTGGAACCCGTGGGGGTACTCCATAAAAAATTGGGTGGGGGTGTGCGGCCCACTGCCCAAAACCCTTACCCTATTTATGACCAATATCTGCGATATTCCCTACTCTATTTGTGACCTGATCAAAAATTAAAAACCCTATTTATGACCTGACCCCTAAATCGAAACCCTGTTTTAGACCTGCGCTAATATATAGATTTAGCCAAGCCTAAAAGCGAAGCTCCTGGTCAGGGTTGTTCAAACCCCGATTAAGATAACCCAGGTTAAGCGAGAACTTTGTTTTGAATTTTGTAACTTTGCAGTGCGGTTTTCTGTATATTGCTTGGCCTTCTGTTTTGAGTTTGAATAAACTCAAAATACACAAAACAAAACGCGCCCGCGCCACTCGCGCTTAATCCCCAAACGTGAGCCTGCTCTCAGGCTGAATGAAGAAGAAATAAGACGTTTTGTTCCGGTAAACAGCTACGCTACACAAAAAGAGTTTGCTGGTAAAAACAGCCACGCAACACGCAAAGAGCATGCTGGTAAACAGCCACGCCACACAAAGAACTTGCTGGTAAAAAGCAACGCCACACGAAAGGAACTTGCTGGTAAACAGCTACGCAACAGGAAAAGAATATGCTCGTAAACAGCTACGCGAAAACAAATTGCTTGTAAACAGCTACGCCCTATTCTTAGGGGGGCGACCTTTGAACTTTCAGCGTCTGATGAGCGATGGGTGTGTGATTCAAGTTGAGCATGAATTTTATTTATTTTTGGACCCTGAACGCTCAGGATATATCTTTCCCGGCCCTTTATGATTTTCTTTTCTTGTTATATAAGTATGTACCGGTATTTGTTTTCTCTAAAACAAGCTTGGATGATTTTTTTCATCATAATTATCCCACCCCACTCCCCTCAGTAGGACATTTTACGCAGCTTGAACAGCCATCCAACCTCCGTCCAGCCTCCCTGAGGACCACCTCGCTTCTCAGTTACATAAGTCGGACATTAGCATGTCCTCCCGAAAATAAGTGAATCTATAACACAGATTAACTCGATATATCTGTATTGCCCGGGAGGTCAGTATATTCTCTTCCGTGAAGGGGGTGTGGCTAAATATTGCATGTGCCACTTTGTAATCGTAAATAATGACACACACTGTACGGATTCTTTAGTCTCTTCTGGTTTGTCAGGCATTTTCTATAAGCCCCCGCCCCGTCTACACTACGCAGGAGGAATTTGAAAATGGAGGATTCACCCTGAAAACCCATCAAATGTTTTCCGTCTCCATTACGCTGGAGAAATTTGAAAACGCAACAGTAACCGGTCATTTTGTTTTTGTGGTTAAGGAAAACTCGGGCAGGGAAATCACACTGTTATCGCGATGTCATCGTTTTTGAAAAGCTTTTTTTTCAAAATGTTTTCCGTCCACACCTAAACGCAAAGCCGGCGTTTTCAAATTCCTCCGGTTTGAAAAGCGTTTCGAAAAGCTCCGTTTTCGTGACGGATTAGTGTGGACGGTAGCCTAACCGTAGAAATAAAGCTGAGTTCAATTTTCAAAGCTGAGTTCAAAATATTGAAAGTTGTGGGAGGCCGTTTGACCTTATGCATTTCATTTTTTATAATAGGCTTTGAGCAATGTGGGGGAGGCGAAAAGCATTGTCGTAACAGCAGAATCCCTTTCAAAGTAAACAGGAGGAGGTGTCCCAGTCTACAAACATGGGATGGCAAAAAATGCACAGGTATATATTAACAAAACTTTTAAGTGACATAGATAAGTAGGGATAATTTATTCCTGCGACATATTTGTGGGCTGAGGCTTGACTTTTGTAAAGTTGAGACGATTTGAGACTTTTTTTTATCAAAAATTCTCACTTTTTTTGTAACTTACAGTAATCATAAATCAGTTTGAGGAATTACATCGTACAAGTTGGTCGAGGTTCGAATTCTAAAATGGTAGATTCAACTATTGGGTTAATCAGCCTCCTTCAGAAGGATCTGTTATTGTTAGAAAAGTTTGCTTATTCTATAGGGTGTGAACCAGTTTATGATGTGTCTTACATATTTATAAAATATTCAGTATTATTTGTCAACTTTTCCAAGGAACCTGGGAAAGAAATTTTAGATTTATTTTCCATTTACTATTCATCATGAGATAGGGTCGGGTTGCATAAACGATTCAATGAAATGCAGGCCGTGTAGATATATCTGCATTGGGGGGGGGGGGGGGGGGGAGAGGGAGAGGTGGGGTGGATTATTGAGATGCGGGCCATGTTGTGATATTAGAGGGGGTTTGACGGAAAATAACTGGTTATGCATGCGTGGTATTGTTGTACAGTTTTCTTTGTGTTTTTATCCATTGTTTTGATATGAACAGCTATAGTTTCGGAGAATAGTCTCTAATTGTGTTTTATTTGATCTCTATTCCGTATCATTGGTTGCGGTACGGTATTTTTTTTCTTGAAATGCGCGCGATTTTTTTTTTAAAACATAAATAAGAAATGCGCATATCTTTACATCCATGCATTTATTGATTGTTATTTTTGGTTGCAGATGAGGATAGGTGTAAGAATGGTTTTGCAGCTTGTGGACTATATGCGACTTGTGAAATTACCCCAGGATTTTACGAATGCATATGCTTCAGCGGTTTCACTCGCGTGAAGGAAGCCTGCCAAGATATTGATGAGTGTAAGAAGAAATTTTGCCACACGGATGCTTACTGTGAAAACACCCCAGGGAATTTTTCTTGTTATTGCAAGGATGGTTATGAAGGCGATGGCTACAAGAAATGCGTTGACACTGATGAATGCAAAATTGTTAATTATAAGGTACTATGCACTCGTTGTATCCTTCGTAACCATTGGTTCGTCATGTGGTGAGCTGTCCAACAACCTCACAGAACACCTCATGCCTTTAAAGAAAACAGCAAGATCACAGCAACGCCCCTTGTTCTAATTTACAGTTTTACGCTCAAGTGTTTCTGAGCTGGGCCGGGTTCTTCAAAGACTGATTACGCTAACCCAAGATAAGCGAGAATGACGAGATGTTCTGTTTAAATTGTTTGTCCTTCGGGTTTCAATTTGAATAATCTCAAACTAAATAAAACACGAACAGTGAAGAACATTTTTATACAAGAAAAAGTAACACGTTAGTTAACTTTGAATCCTGGGTTAGCCTTAACTGGCTTTCGAACAACCCAGCCCTGACCGTTAAAGGTCTGGTCTAAACGCTTCTAAAACTGTCATGATTTACGTACCTTCGCTAAAAGACGAAATGCACCTTGCACTTCAATATAAATTAAAATATTAAACAAATTGCTGAGGGAGAGCAAATTAGTATTAGCATATAGCAATTTTTTGGAGACGCGAGGACAGGTTTTGAAAATTCTGCTTGCATTTTCCACTTGAGATTACCCAAACTGATAGGCGAGGTGGATATGCGAGGTAAAATGCACGCGTTTTGCTTAAAAATAGGTGAAGGTACGGGATGAAAGTGGGCGGGGAATTTTCGGCCCTTCGGTGTTCACAATTTTCAACAAGGAAATCTGCCACTGGACTTTACATGCCATTAAAACTAACACGAAACTTAGACCACCTTCAATGCATTGTGTTCAGGTTGTAAAAGTAATCTTGAGTAAAATTAATATTTTTTTCAATCCTTTCAGCGACTTTGTGAAAAACACAATTTTGCCATGTGTAGAAATACTCCCGGAAGTTTCAAGTGTGAATGCAAACCTGGTTATGGAGGCCCAGCGAGAGACTGTCAAGATTTGAATGAATGCACCTCAAAAAAACACAAGTGCAGTCCACATGCAAATTGTATTAATGCCGTTGGATCTTACGAGTGTAGTTGCAAGACGGGTTTCCATGGTGACGGTCGACATTGCAAAGACATCGAGGAATGCAAGGAGCGTGTGGTAAGGATGCATTTGTCGAATGTGAGAGAAAAGTCAAGTACAAAGGAATAGAATCCACGGAGGGGGAACTCGCATATAAAAAGGACGGGGGGCTGCTCGTCGTACCTTTTAGGGGGTTAAGAAAGTGGGTTTGGTGCCTCTTTGAGTGTTCATCCTTGACAGATCCTACAACAGGAGCTTTCGTGGTACCTTTTAGGGTATTGAGCTGAAAAAAGTCATTCCCAGTTAATGAGTTGTTTTAGAATTGGTACCTCTTAGAGATGAAAAAAATTTCAAGCCACGCCCACAAAACAAGGTCTTCCTACCTCTTTGGGGTTCTTTTCAAAATTTCCGACAATCATCACTGTCCCTTTTATATGGAAGTCCTCCTGGCAGACTCCTTGGCAATGTACATACAGATTAAACAGATTACTGGTATTTGAATATTTCAATTTGCACCGATTTCCTGGATTGTAGAACGGCCCTTGGGAATATCATCCTACTTCACATGCAGTAAATTCAAGCACGCGAACTGTACTAAGCTGTAAGACTATCAGTGAATAAGCCATTTCCGAGTTGCATTAAGCCTCTCTATCAAAGCGAAGCCTGGTGCACACCCATTTATATGAAAAATGAGTTTAATTTACATGTGCATGAAATCTCGTTTTCATTTGAAGGGTTGGGCACCATGACTCGCTTTGAGAAAGAGGCTTAAGGTAATTCGGAAAAACAGTCCAATTATCAAATTATCCCCAAGACTAATCCCTAGCACTGTACATTGCATTTTTAAGCATGCAGTTTGAAATCATGGGAAAGTATAGTCACCATTTCTTTATTGGTTGCTATTTCGAGGGAATTTACAATAGAATCCCTCTAGTTAGTTTTTATCGTTTTAACTTTTTTCTCGTGAATAGGGCTATTATGAAAAAAAAACCCAACAACAACAACAAGTGACTAGTAATGCTTACCAAAAGACGTAGTAAATATCTCAGCATGTTTTTTTACCTTTTTTTTCATAGAAGAGAGATAAATGCCGTCATCGGTACGGTAAATGTGTTGACATACCAGGTGGATACGAATGTCGATGTAAAGAGGGATATTACGGTGATGGAATTAAATCGTGTAAACTCGCCAATGAATGCAAGCAAGGCCTTCACAGCTGCCACAAAACGCGCGCCACCTGTATCAACACACAAAAGAGTTATGACTGCCGCTGTAAGAATGGCTATGAAGGCGACGGACGTTCCTGCAAAGATATAAACGAATGTGATAGTGGAAAGCATAATTGTCCGAAAATTGATGGCGTTCTGTGTGTAAACACTAATGGCTCTTTCAAGTGCGTTTGCAATACAGGTTTTTATGGAACTGGCAAAAATTGCACGAATATCAACGAGTGTACAACAGGCACTCATAAATGTGTGAAGTACGCCTTATGTACTGATACTATTGGTTCGTACAGCTGCCGATGTAAAGGGGGCTTTGGAGGAGATGCAAGGAAAATATGCTATCGTAAGCTTTGTTTAGCACTAGCTTAGCTTGAGAGATTACTTGTTGAATGTACAGTCTAACCTCATTAATATTTATATGGTATCCGACGGGCCAAAGTCAGATCTTATTGACCACTTCGTATTGACCACTTCGTTCGTATTTGAGGGGATACTTAATAAAGAGGCCCAGTCACAGTATGTGAATTGAGTAATATTTCGCCAGTGGAATACAAAGTTACCTTTTCTCAGAAAAACAAAATCAAAATAAAAGTATAATTAAGTCAAAAAAAGCCACATTAGGTAACAATGCAGCAAGTAAGAGGAACAAGTATTGTTATGATTGACATGGATTACATATGACAGACGTTAAAAATGAAGGCTAAAGTTTTCAAAATGCACTATTTTGTAACATTGCGAGGTTTCTTCTGGTTAGATTCAAGATTTTATTTTTTCTTCCGGTTTATTTAACGTAAACGTATCTTCAGTGAAGGCACTACCTCACTCAGTTTATATTTGTTTCTCTTTTCTTTTTCAGCATTGTCAGCTTGTATTCGGCATATTCCTGATTGTGACCTTCCAAAAGCAACTTGTGGTAAAAATGATGCAGGGAATTATTCCTGCTCGTGCAAACGTGGTTACACTGGAAACGGCAATACCTGCACTGGTAAATATTTAACAGCGTTTTCAATCTCCCTTCCTCCATCCAGTCCCTCCCCCTGGCAACTAGAAGTGTTCACAGCTTCACGCAGTTGCCATATTTGTGTGAATTAGATGGTTACTTGCGTCTCGGAGAAGAGAAAGATTAACTGTAGAAACAACCTCATGATTTTCGAAAACAACCCTTTTATCTCCTTATTCCTTGTTTACAACCTTGCAAACAAAATGGGGGGTCACCGCCTTCATTTTGGAGAGAACATGCCCGGAAGAACACCCTAAATCTGAAAAATCGGGCTTCGTTAGCGAATAAGGCCACAGTGTCTGTAAACTCCAAAATATTGCAATTAGATCTTTGAAGTGAAATGTTCTCTGCCAAATATTGTTTAAGTGGGCCTATTTTAAGTGAATTTAGTCAACTGGTGAGGTTTCTCATTAAAGAACAAGTTTGCATTTAGCGACCATAGTTTCACGCACCTTGCAGCCGCAAGATGGCAGGTTTCGATGTCACGTGAACAGAAATCTTGAATTTTTTTTTTAACTTCCCACATTGATTTTTTGATCATTTTTGGACAATGTGGATATAATTGTAACTAAAATCTGTTTCTGGAAAGAAAAGTAGGGGTCACCGAACGTCCAAGATCGTTAAATTCAAGCAAAGCTATAGCAATGGCCATCTGCCCTATCATTGTTCATTTTAGTACCTACCTCGATGCAAGATGTGGCGAGACACGCGCGAATATAAAAGAATGTTATTTTTTTCCCCAATATATTACTGAGCCCCGTCCACACTACGCAGGAGAAATTTGAAAACGCAGCTTTATTTCTACGGTTACGCCTACCGTCCACAATAATCCGTCACGAAAACGGAGCTATTCGAAAACGATCTTCAAACCAAAGGAATTTGAAAACGGCGTCCTCTCGTTTTCATGTGGACGAAAAACATTTTGAAAACGGAGCTTTTCGAAAACGATGGCGTCACGTTAATCAAACACAAATCCAAAACGACCGGTGATTGTTGTGTTTTTTAAATTCCTGCGGCGTAGTGTGGACCGAAAACATTTGATGCGTTTTCAGAGTGAAACCTCCGTTTTCAAACTCCGCCGGCGTAGTGTGGATGGGTCCCGGCTGTCTTTGGTGTGATCGATTCAGGAAATAACCTACTTACTTACATTAGTGACGTGTTTTTGTTTTTCAAGATATCGATGAATGCCTCCGTGTAGACTGCTCTAAAGATGCCGAGTGTATAAACACAGACGGGTCGTATTCATGTCGCTGTAAGACAGGCTTCCAAGGAAATGGTTTCAACTGTTCCGGTATGTGATCACTTTAGTTAATGTCCTTTCCCCGTTACATTTAAAAAACACCCCCCAAAAAGTCCAGATGCGCACGGCTTGTGTTCGGCACAATATCCAGTTTTCGTTCAACCAAACTTTACCGGTTCAAAAATGTTGTTTGTAGTGGTCAGTGCGCTTAGCTACAGCTAGCTAGTTCACAGGCATGCCACTTTAGCTGAAAGAAACAAGTACATCAACTAAACATAAGAGGCTTAAAAATCCCAACTGGCGGAAGGCAGGCCAGTTGGCTATTCACAAGCATGACTGAGAAGTTGAACTAGGTTTTACCGTGAAAAAGCTCCAGCTTAGTGGTCAGAGCTGGAATTGAACCCGGTGCCTTCCGGGCTTCAAGTTCGACGCCCTAACCATTCGGCCACGCTGCCTCTATTTAACAATTAGATTATGAGTTCGAGAATTCTATCGCGCAATAGCTGACGAGGGTACAGCCCGAGTCAACTATCACACACAGAAATCGAGAGCGAATAATCTAATTGTTTCAGTATAAATCTACTAGTCGTTCAAAACTTCATTTAAATTCTCTTCACAGACACTTCTAAAATGCAAAGTTAACAACCGCACAATAGATAGCGAGTAGCGTAGCCAAGAGAAAAAGAACGGAAATCAATCTTTATTGCGATTATCAAAATGTAACTTCGTACTATTATAATTTCCTTATCGACACCGTTACAGCTTTTGTATCAGTTACTTAACATAGAAAAAAATTTGTTCAAAATTAGACGGAGATAAAATGATCATTTATTACCTTGTTATGAATTTTTCTATCATCTGTGACGTCAAAAATCTGTGTAAACGTCCTCGTAATACATTCTGCTTTATTTAAAGATGTGGACGAGTGCCAGAATAAAGCCTCTTGCGCCATCAAGGCCAAGTGTACGAATACCAACGGTTCTTTCAGGTGCGCGTGCCATAATGGTTACCATGGAAACCCTTACAAGGCGTGTCAAGGTAAATTTTTAGTGCATGGTGGTGAATGAATGGCTCGGATTGATGGAAGCAAGAGCTCGCATCAAGCGCGTCATCCTAGTCATCTAGTTTGTAGGATGATATGCACGTTTTTGAATTATATTGCATTTTGTTACCAATCCTATCGATGGCTAATTGATGGTAGTTTCCAAAGAACAAGCTACTAGAATAAACATAACTGAAATACTGAACTTAACTGGCCATACATAAAGGCAAACCGGTTTTAATTTATACCTTTTGGTTTTTTTGTTTCTATTATAATTTGTTACTCTTTTCCGTCATTTTGTTACTATCCCTACTTTACACTCAGACCACTTCGCACTTGTCAAGCCGTATTTGCAATTTTCAGATGTGGATGAATGCAAACTTTTCAACTGTGGCTACGGAGAGAATTGTACCAACACTCCAGGGTCGTATTTTTGCTCCTGCATGAAAGGATTCCGTCCAGATGATAAACGTGGATCGTGTAAAGGTTGGTCACTGGAGTTGACGAGTTAATCGTCAATTGTGAGCATTACAGGCCGTTAACTCCGCGGCATGACAAGAATGTTACTCCCCCTCTGTCCTGGGATATCACAAGTTATATCCCAGCACGAAGATAACACAAGTTATCAGTTGTTCGGTTACAATCGTAAATAAAAGTGACATATTTGCACCTTTGTCGCTTTTGCATGTACACACGCCAGACGCAAATACAACTTCACCTGTCTAGCCTCTTCCCCCATCCCATATGCAATGTTGAAAACTAGAAGCTACAATTTCTCCGGAGTTTTAACATTGTATTGGATGGGGAGGGGAACAAAACGCGTTTTTAAATAAACAATAGCCTCCATTTGGCGCGAAAATATGCTCGGATATTTGTCCGCGGACATTATTTGTTCCGAGAAGTGAACGGTTTTCCGAGAACGTCTGTGAGCTTCGAGGAACAGATAATGTCCAAGGACAAATATCCGAGCATATTTTCGCCCAAAATGGAGGCTATTGTGTTTATTATTCTTCAAATATTGTTCGCAACACGCGCAGTTTTGAAAATTGGGGAATATTCTCGGATATTCCCCAGTTTAAGCTGGGGAATATTTGGTCACGTGACGTGTTTAGACCAATTGCGCGCTAGCGAAAATATTTGATAGATTATAAACACAGATAGTTCGTTGCATTACATCAATGTCCTAAGGACTTGCCCACCACTGTAGATGTCTCTCCAACACAAATAATTTTCTCTTGTCTCCAGCATAAACGTATCAAAAGTATGATTTCTTTTGTTTGTAAAATCCTATTTATTAAGTCACGTTTTCCAGAAAGGACAAACTCTTCCTTACTCTTGGATATCGCGACAGGAATTTGACGCATACTACGAAAAAATTCTCACACTCCCCCAGCATGCTTTCTACCTCTTATATACACTCTGTTGCTTACCCAAAGTCCATTTTGAGAGCTGCTTCCCGCTTCTTGGCAAAAGGCAAAAATTCATTCAAGGTATCATTACACTTTTTCAGTATTGTTTCTGATACTAAAGTTGACTTGAGAAAAGTCTAATGAGTGCTATTTACTGCATTTTCCGTGAATCTTTTATTCAGATATCAACGAGTGTGTAACCATCGCTTCTCCTTGTGGAACTTACCACTATCTGTCATGTGAGAATGAACCTGGAACTTATTCATGTCGATGCAAAATAGGCTATGCCTTCAACATAGGAGAGAGAAAGTGCCTGGGTAATGTGTATTTTAATAACGCAATAAAGAAATTTTGTGCTATTAAGCAACTTATCCAAGACTACTAGCTTAGATTCTGACGTCACTGAAGGAATCCATTCGTGGGTCCGCAATGTACAGACACTTTTTAACTTATACCCCAGGTATCTCAAGATCCTGGAAATAAGCTATGTGACTTCAAATGTCCTGACGTCACGAGCTAATGGGAAAGGAATAACTGAGTTTTGGTTCACAGTTACTTCCTTCCACCCTCCCCATCCGTAAGGCTCGTATTGGTGTACTCGGATTACCATAATAATGAAAGAATGAATTAATGAATTTATTCTTCTTAACATAATCAAAATCGTGCTAAACAAACTAAACGGAAAATACCAAATCTATAAAAGACCCTGTTACCAGAACTAGAGCTTAAGAAGTTCTTTCTCAGGAAAAAAATGCTTATCCCTACCTCCTCCAAATATGGTAGTTCCTTCTCAGAAACAGAAATCAATACTTAGTAGTTTTATTGTTTCGCCGTAGACATCAACGAGTGCGAGAAGAAACATGCTTGCGCCAAAGACGCCAAATGCTCGAATGCTGAAGGAAGCTACAGCTGTATTTGCCCTAAAGGATTCTCTGGTGATGGCTTCAACTTCTGTGATGGTAAGGGATTCACCCTTGACTGTTCACCCTCGACTTTTGTAATCTCCAGATATCAACTGTCCTTACCAATAGACACATCAATTTAAACGTTGGTTTTAAGAATTTATTAAAGAGCTTAAGCAATGACGACGGCGACCCCTAGTAAAACCTTCGAATTCCGCAATTGCCTAGATCTGTTCAGTGTGCCTATTGGTCATACAACTTGCCGTAAAGCTAAATATGTAACGCCAGCGTTCAATTCCAAACAAAATTCGAAAAATTAACCGCCGTCGTTCGCGTTCTTAAGAATACACAGAAGTTAGTCATTTCACGTTGTTGTTTTGCTGTGGACGGCAAAGAAATGTACAAAGATTAATAACGCACGTGCACGGCCAAGCTTTTCTCGTGTTTTCCCAACATCCCGCGTGGTTTATTGCGCCAGTAAATCCATAGAAAGAGGGGTCTATTGTTTAAGCATACGACTCGAAAGCGTCGCATGACTATGATACATTCTGACACGTAATTGTTTGACTTTAATGAGATGCAATTTTTTGATTTTTGTTCTCTTGCAGCGAATTCATCCTCGGCAAGGAAGGATATCAAAGCCTGGAATCTCGTACTTGCTGCCCTTATTGTGCTGGTTTTACTTCTTTTCTAAACCTGACCGAAATTGTACTGTTCTCATGTTTTTTTCTTCAGTTTCATTTTACTTTCATTTAAGCAGACTTAAGTAGTTGTTCAAATGAATTGTTAGGAGTTGCTAGCTAGTGCCTTATGACTGATATACACGGAGAACTCAATTAGGATTTATAATACATACTACATAGCTCTACTTTAAAGCATTGAGCAGTTTTTTTACTTAGCAAGACTTACTTTTTTATGAATGATATATATATTTATGTCTGAATTGAAAATTTCAGTTTTCGTACTCAGAATTTAAGTTTCTGATATCCTTCCAAAGGTCCTTTGACAGAGTTTGTTTTTCGTACATGTAAGTAGTCAAGCAATACCAACAGTTCTTCAGCGCCATATTTCCAATTTCTTTTTCTGTTTGGTATCACAGTTACAAATTGTCCGTTCTAAAGCGCTCTTCCTGACTTCCCTCTTCTTCCTTTCGTCATAATCTTAGGAATAAGATCATTCCAAAATGTTACTTCTCTTGCTCTATAGTGCTGCCCCAGCCTCGGTTTCACATCGAGGGCCAAGTAAAACTGATTCTCTTCGGTGAAAGGATACCAGGTGATTGGCGAAAAGCTGGAGCCAAAAGGAGTTGGAGACCTGGCAATAAAACATAAGGGATGAGATGTTTTCTTTTATACAGCTGGTGAGGCGTGGTGATTTAAAGTTTACTGCTTTGTGATCGGAATCAAGTGGTCCCTTGCTGGAGTCATTGTGCTGTGTTTTACGTAAACATTACCAGGGTAGAAATGGGTATTGGCAAGGTTCATTTCCCACTCGGGGAAGGGATGGGGTGGGGTGGAGGCGGGTTGGGGGAGGGGCTTCAAGGGAATAGTATTGCTTCTCAATGCTTCATACTAATGATATCAATATAGGCTTTAACGGTGGGGCTTTGACCCGAATGCAGAGTATGACCGATTGAAATACAGTGAAAACATTGCAGATGAAGAGCGTATGTGAAGGTGAAAGTAATGTGTCAGGCGCGAAGCCCTGGACTTTTCATGTTTCAGAACTTCGGGAGGAGGGGTCACCATCAAGAGCCGTTAGGTTCCTCCTATTCGCACCATTCTTTTCGCTTTTTTTTCGGAAGAAAACAACAGCAAAAAAGAGAAGCACCCACTTACCCAAATTTCGCAAAGTCTGTCCATAGTTTCATGACGTACAGGCTGAATCCCTTCTCGATTTCCGAAAATTTGGGAGTGAAAAAGTCAACCAAAGAACACATCTGCTTGAATGGTGCACCGAACACGAACCCAATGTCCACTCCATGGACCGCACCAGTCCACTGCGGAAACGGAGAGAAATCAGGACGGTGCTCAAAGATGTAAAAATAGAGATTGGTTCCGGCCTGTTTATGGAAGAAAAAAATACAAAAAAACTTGAGTTCTAACATGGAAGAGGGATTGGGATAAAGGAAAACTTAACTGGGTTGTTTCATGGAAAAGTATTCTATATAATCTGTATAGATATAACTCAAGGGTCAGAAAGTAAAATGATTTATATTATGAGAATTTTCAGAATATTCTAGTGACTTACAGCAAAAATTTTATAATGAAAGATTGGGTCTTTTCTATTAGCTCTTCTACCACTATATGACATTTCTTAGGTGTACATATTTGGCTGAAACATGACGGATTTAGATCGCCGACAAATCATGAACTTTTGTTGTCTTTGTTTCCAATTTAAAGTCAAAAGGAAGTTGAAACTAACATTAAATAAACGTGTAATTGCATAATATTATGCAGGCGAAGCACCTTTATTCCATTGATTGTCGCTAACCAGTCTCACTGGAAACGGCAACACAAAGATTGGTAAGCGACAAGCAATAGAATCAAGGTGGTGCTCGCGATCCAGAATGGTAATTTTCACGTTCATGCAATTAGTAATCTATTTAAGAATTTGAGTATTTGGTTCACAAGTCTGTAGAAGTGATGCAGTTATTGTAACTGGTATCTGATGGGGATAATGCTAGGAATATCTGCCTCTACCAAACCACACCCCATGGCCGGGTCTGACAACCATCACACCTTATTCTCTCCACTATTAAGTAGAATATAGTTTTTCGGGAATGTTGATTTTTACCTTTGCTAAAGTTTCTGCTTCAAACATTGCCGGCGCGACTGACATGAAATCACTTTCAAAATCAATCATCATTTCCCTGATCGTTGTCTTGTTGTCCGGGTCATCGTGATCTGTGTAGTGAAATCTAACCAGCTCTTCGGCTATCCTGGATCTGTCCTTCCTTAGTGACCTTAGTCCTCGTTCAAGTGTGATTTTGACGTCAGATTCAAACTCTTGTTTGTTAACTCCATCTTGGGTCAGATTTCCTGGTTTAAGGGCAACCCTTAATGCTCTTTCGTGCGAGTTAAAACCAATCATAACATCAACCTTAGCGTTAGAAAACTTTCCCAGCTTGAAAAGCTTGTCGGGAAGGTCAGGGAGAAATTCTCCATCAACCGCAGGACTGGTAACGTTCAATAAAGAACTCGATGACAGTTTTGTTTGCAATGAAACAATTTCCTCGGCGCTTTTGCTTCGCAGACATTGAATAAGCTTGGTTCCCACTTTACAGTTGGTAATGCTTTTTAACTCTTTCAACGTGTTAACCATTCTCCCTGTTGGCAAGGGCGAAGAGGCAGCACCGCTTTGTAAGATGGCTCTGTCGAACAAACCTTTGGACAATGGCGAGATTAAATGAAGGGAAATGCTAGACGCTCCAGCGCTTTCACCAAATATGGTCACTCTGTTGGGATCGCCACCAAAACTTGCAATGTTGGCTTGAACCCACTTTAATGCTTGAATCTGCCGTGCAAATAAATTGAAATTACTGTTTTGTCAGTGCTGGATCTAACTTAGCCTCTCTAGCAGTTTCGAAGTACAATTTTGATACTTTTAGGGGAATACTAAGGGGATTTGAGACATGCAACCTATTCGATGGTGGAAAATCAAAATTCAGGAAATGAACAAAACAGTGTGATTCTTTCATTCCATATCCTTCTATTTTGCTTTTTAGCTTTACACCGGAACACTGCCGTTCAATACAAAATGCTAAGGTGATTCTCCTCGTGACCGTATTTGGTCAGATAGAGTGATTCTGTAATAATAGTCTTACGTGAGAATGGTTTAAATTTTGACGTACCATAGTCTAGAGTATTTCATATTCAAACAAGTATACGCAACAGCGATAAACCGACCGATATTTACCTGGTCATACATCCCATAATTTCCCTTTACGTTGGTTTTAGGCTCATTGAAGAATCCCAGAATTCCTAGCCTATAGTTGAACGTCACCACAATGACGTTATTGAAGGCAGCCAAGACATGCCCTGGATACTCAGTCGATGAGCCCAATGTGAACGCACGGCCACGTCCCCGTGGAACAACAGGCAAGAAGCCATGAATCCAGACCATCACTGTCTTCTTGTCATCGGGTTTTGTAGTCGATGGAACGAACACGTTCAGGAAAAGGCAATCTTCATTTTCTGTAAAAACAAACTCCTGAATTTACATTCCAACAATTAAGAGATGTGTGCTCTTTTGTTCAATATTGATACTGCAAAGAGCGTAAAATCAGAACAGCGATTTAACTAGCCAAGTGGCCATCCTACACTGTATGTAGCTCGGAAATATTTATAAATGAAGCAGTAATGGACATGATAATAACTAGCAATATCTAAAGGAAAATTTGTTTTTATACAGAGAAGGGGCTTCACATAAAATGCGACACATTTCACTGACTTCACTTAATCTTTCTTCGGTTTTAGGCAATCGACAGCTTTCTCACTGCTTTATATGCATCGAATATTTATCTTCTAGTAACAAACATGTTAAAATGTTCAGCGTCTAAGTACCTTGTCCGGCAATCTTCACATGAGGTAGCGGATAATCTGGCTGAGGACAACTGGCTCCATATTCTGTGGCATTTCTGATTCCAGACCAACGTTTTGCAGGTTTTGGAGCAGCAAACCTTGATTCTCCAACCGGAGGCTCTGCATACGGGATACCAAGATAGGCGTATACCGATTTACCCAGAGGAAGAGTTTCGATCTTGCCAACAACTTGCCCGGATTCTGTCGGGACAATTGGAGCACTACTATAGCCTTGGAGCTGAAAGGGCTGTGTTTAATACGCAAAAGAAGATTATCAGACAAACCAAAATTTACTTTCATCAATAACCAGAAGGGGGGCAGACTATGTTGTAGAAAACCCTTATTTACGTGACCTTGTTTTTGCTGCTCACTACTCACGATGTTGTCAAGAGGAAATCACGCAAGTTCAATCAGGTTGTTGACAGGCTTAAAACGATTCAAACTTCTTGGATTCACCAATATTTTAGATCTCTTGTTTTAGCGCTGAAATAACAGTAAGTTTCTTTGAAGATACATGTAGTTCGGTGGCAAGCTGGATTCGCCCGTTTTCTCGTTTTTCGCATGCATATCGATGCATGTACGACTGTCTAACAGAGGCACTGCTTAAGTGCCCTTTGTTCTTGCTTTACGTTGTGGGCAAGAACTTAAGTAAATCTGAGAATCTACCGGAAAGTGTTCTTTCTGAGTGGATAATTTGTACTTTTAAGATCTGCTGGTTCATTGATTAAAAAATGGTGAAAATCCAACAGTGCAAGAAGTCAAACCTTTGCTCGACGGAAACTCACCGGTTCAGTTTGTGAGGGTTTAGTTAAGGTAGAAGACGAGTTGTCTGGGCCTGAAATTAAAAACATAGTGAGTCATGGCAGTAAAATGAAGATGATAAAGCAATTTCAGCGACTATGATATTTCTAAGAGACATTCATTTGGAAAAAAACAGCGCAGTAATGGAATAAACGTTTGTGCTTAACTTTAATTTTAAACACCTTATCTGACTTAGGTGGAAAAGTTTGATATTGAATGGAAAAAAAAGGGATCACATCGAATTCCAACAGAAACGTACCCGGTGGAGCATTAAGACGAATCCTGAGCGTAAATGCCCGATATTGTGACCCTGTTAAATGAATTTCCACTCTCATCTCAAGGGCTCCATCATCCTCTTCTATTCCGGTCAGCAGTATGGAGTCACTTTTGTTTTGTAATCGGTTCCAAAATCTTGGCGGTGATTTAACACCTTTTTCCAGTGCACAACGTGTAGTGCTACAGTAGGCGAGCTTTTGTTTTGCACCCATGGTGTCGTAAAGCTCTATGTCTTCTACATGTTTCCACGCCACTATTTTGGTGAAGTGTCCAGTCAAATTAACATCAGCTCCCACATGAGTCCAAATACCTGCAATTAAAAGAATATATAAAAATTGAACTTAACAAGACCATTTAAAATTGCTCGATCAACCGAGCTGTAAATACGTACAGCTTTTGTCGTTTTATGCAACCGTAGCTTATTTTAGCCTGACTTTTTGCCAGTCAAGATTTCTCTTTGGTTCCGTTGAGTTAGAGTACTTCTCAACCTCGTTTCCAGTACTTTTCCCGTGGAACGAGACCGAACTTCACTGTGTTAGTCTGCGGGACAAGAGGTAGTTCAAGACTGACAGCACACGTTGTTTTTTGGTTAAATACAATCTTACACGTTCCAGCCAATAAGATATTCTTTCTTCGACGAAAACGTAAAATATCACTGTACTGGTGGTCTAGTCCCAGTTTAGGCCCCGTGTTTAGGCGTAATAAGGAGGGGACCCTCCCAAGCTTGATTATATTACAAAATAAAACTGTTCGAAAACTGTGTTGCTAATCAGTTCTCCCTGCTTAAAGTAGAAATCAAAATGTGCAGGTATTGCCCCTCCCGACCCGAGAAACCGAGGAGAGCTAAAATCAGACTTACATTCCACGTCGAGTTTAATCTTGACTGTGTGCGTGGGAGTGTGTGACCCGTTGTGTATTTCACACTTGAAATCCATATGGCTGGTCGCAGCGTTCCGCGCTGTGCGATTTATGGTGAGAGCGCCGTTAGAAATTCCAAGCACGTTGATACCATCAGTTACTTCTGACTTGGTTACCGCGCAAGCAAGAGATCCGTTGCAGGAAGCGACACTGGTCCACCCCTGAGAATCATTCACCTTCCATACAACGTCTTCGATTTCATCGCCGTTTCTCAGTGCTCCATGGTCACATTTCAATGTTATAACCTCTCCAGGGCACAAATATCGTGCTGATACTGTTCCTAAAGAAATAAGTAGGTCCACATTTTACTATGTTAAATCTGTGTTTGTTAATTTTGGAAAGTCACACACCATAGGTCGTCACGCAAGGAGATTGCGTGAAGAAGATCGCGTGATTTAGCTTCTTGTCACGCCAAATAAACTTCTACCTTGTGTTACCGATGAATGACTTATCAGTCAGTTCATATAAGTAACGGTTCGTCATTTCCGGTTGGCTTCATCCCGGTCACTTCTGGGAATTGTTCCGTTAAATATAGGAAACGAAACAGGTAATCAAGTACCCCAAGATAATCTGGGGATTTCCCTCGGAATTTAATAACTTCCTGTTTGTTCAATAAGTACCGGGCGCAGTATTTCAGCGCACTTAGTTTCCCAGCGGAAGGAAGTTGGTGTAAAATTTACATTAACCAGTTTTAATCGCATACATAAAGAGTTATCGTTGTTTTGAAACCGAAAATGCACAGTACTTAGACTACCTTACATTATATTATTATCTGTGCCCAGAAAAGGAAAGTCATCTCGACACTAAACACCCTACGTTGATGGATGGCAAAAGAACTTTTGAAAGTGAAAGCCGTACACTTGTGAAAGTGAAAACAGTTCCTTTTCAATTGACATTATTGTAAATTTGACGAAATGTGAGCTCGTCCTAGCAGTAGAAAAATTCGCTAGCCACAGTACAATGTCCAAACAGTCTTTTTCTTTCACTGACTTGTAGTTTAATTTCGGTTAAGGCCAAAAAAAAAAAAGAGTATCTTGGCTAAATAACAGAGGAAGTGTCTGGTGACTTCGTAGTCTATGAATCTCAACAACACATTTTACTGAAAGAAACGTTTTTAATTAAACTCCAGAACGATATAATTTACTAGAGAGCTGTGAAGATTGCTATGGGAAATATTTTTTTCCGTTATTATTGGCCGCTAAAACGTACAGGATAATTTTATTGGTTAACATTGTCAAGAAACGTGAGAAACTGAAAGACTTAATTTCCGGCGTTAATTTGACATATTGATACCCCGGAAATAACCGAACGCATGATACAAAAGGAGTTGAAAGGGGGTTTCCCGAGGAACTGGTACAGGATGGGAAATTAAACGTGTCTGTATTTCAGAGGTGACATTTAATTAAGACAGATCTATCTGCTTGCTGAGTCAATCGCAAACTTTGGTATATTCGATTTTCAATGTCAAAATTATGAGAGAAAACTCGCGACTATGGAATAATGAACTAGTTTGGTCAATTTTAGTAATACAGTTTTTCCCTGGTTATTTTTAGAGATTTATAGACCATTCACGTCTGCGGAGCTTCTACTCTTTGAGCTATTAATAAGTGTCTTTTTTCCTGAGTTAAATTTAACAAGATTGATATATAATTATGAAAGGTTGGTGAAACATCTTGTATAAGAGCAATCATCTCTTGCACAACAAAATAACAATATTGAGTTTTGAGCACCTCAATAAGGAAAGAAAAGGCTGACAGAGAGGTTTGCGCTTTTCAAGTTCCCTTTACTTTCTTTGTGAATTTCATATGATATTACAATACTCGAGGCATTTTGCATGGTACGAAGGGATATGTTACAACTCAGTTACTTTTGACTAACATGCTTTCAACTCACCAAGGAGCAGTAACGTCCACAAAACACGGCGAAAAGTCATGATCTTCATCTGTCTGTTTTGGACTCACGATCAACAAGACAGGCTACCACGATTTGGTCTGAGAACAGTGCAGTCAGTTTTTCTGGAAGAAAAAAAAGCGAACATGAACAAACGTGATCTAAGTTCTGGATTAATTGATTTTAACCACTGATTCTCGCAGTTTTCGGTTTCGCTCGTGTTGAGCGCTAACGCTGCCCTGATTCTCAACTACATCATCTGTTTAATCGCGGCCACACAGCTGATCAGAGTCCATTCTATCATAACCTCTTCCTGTTCGTCTGCTTCCAAGCTCAAGAATAGGCTAAATTGATGACTAAATCTGTTAGGGATACTGGTTTAGATAATACGTAAACAAACAAAAAATAGTTAAGTAGACACCTTTCCATTAAACGAAGATAGCACAGCTATCAAAGATACGAATCTATAAATTTGTGGCCGGCTTATAAAAATATCAAATAAACATTCGTTTTCAGCTATTCCGAACTGTAAATGCCTTCTCTGCGCAGATTGGTGCAGCCTGGAGCTTTGAGCCAACTTAGCAAACATGGACAAAACAACACTAAACTACGCGATAATAGCACATTATACTGAGCGATAATGATATATATTCAAAACAATCACTTACCTCTGTAATGAGAATGTTAGTCGTAGTTTCTCTCCCTTCAGACTGGTTGTGGAAAATACACTAAGTACTTTTAAAGGCTTGAAAACGGAAACGGCAACTAATGCTGATTGGTTAGTTTTGAGTACCGCGCCCAAAAATATCTGGTTAGCGGGGAACTGGATATAAATAGTTATTTTGTTGTGCCTGACGGTGATGTTGGGAGCTTCAGCCTAAAGGGGTACGTAGCAAATTGTTCATTGTCAGCACTTTCGTATCTAGAGCTCCGGACCCCCTTAGTGTCCGGATAAAAACAACTCATGATACATACTGTTTCTGATTGTTATACACGCATTTTAATGAATGTACTAAAGACAATGTTGTTTGTTAAAAAATATTTACTTAATAGTTTTATTCAATCTACGATTGGTATGGGTAATATGTTGAGGAGAGACTATGGTAAACAGCTATTTCCCGTAGAGTAAGTTCCTGTTATGATTTCAAGACATCGGAGTCTAGAAGTTAATTATGTGTCAGCGCAGAGGAAGTTTTCTCTTTCAAGGTTACACGTTACGCATCACTGGAAACTCAAAGAAAGGAGCTAATATTCACAACTTGACAATTCTGGGGTCATTATTTTACGAAACGAGAATAAACAATGAGCCATTCGATCAAACCTATCTTAAGAAACTGTTGAAGGCTAAGCCTATCGCACCACTTGATCCTCTCCCAATTATGAGCAGTGTTAAAAGTAAAACTATCCAAATAGACTACAGCCTACAATTGTAATTAAGCTATAAATACCTCCTCGATGAAATTAATGAAAGTGATAATCACATAGCGGTAATGGACTATTTTGAAAATAAGTCTTGTATTGTTACATTTCACAGTGGACATAAGGTTTCTACTTGATGGGCGGCGATAGATTACACTGTTTGATTATAATTAGCTTTGACGTTGACGTTGGAATGAGGCCATTTGATTACCAATATATATGGAACTATTTCATCTTCAAAATGTTGCACTGAAGAACATCTGGACTCTACAACTCATCTTTCGAGATCTTTTCCTTGGTCTCTCCTGCATCTCTTTCTCCCTCTTGAATTAATGTTGGGAACAATTCATTCCAGAAGGCAACCATACCTGCGTGTTTGAATCCAAATTCTACTCTCGGTTGCAAGTCAATGACAAGAATAGCTTGTTCATCCTCAGTGAATTCAGGCCATGTGAACTTAGAGAACGCGGAATTTGGCAGTGGACTGGGATCCCTAAGGAAGGTGGAAAATAAATGGAAAACGTAATCGATGGATATCTGAAGATTTTGCTATCGGGGAAAACTTATTCACAGTTCCGACGTTGGTCTGTTTTTTAAAAGCTTCTGTTATGAGCTCTCTTGTTTAGCTTAGATGCCAGTTAAATCAGAATTGTGGTCGTGTGAAGGCTGTTGTGAAAATTTATCTTCATACGGGAAAAGTGGACGTTCGTAAGAAAAAAAATGGTCCCATCAGAAGTGAGGTATTACTGAATGCAAACATTAATAAGATGTATTATCATCTGATTGTTCCGCATAATCTCCTGATCGTTCCTAACTTATAAGGACTCGAAGCACAGGGGTAGTACCGCTGACCTATAGAAAGGTTCTGTGGACAAGGCGCACGTGACTCGTGATGGACTGGAGCAGGGCTGGAGCACGTTATTGAAATTAAACGTTGTCCTTATATTAGCACTCATGGCTTACAATGAATTCCCAGTTATCTGAAATTTCAATGTCGTGTAATTATACGGAAAGAATGTGCTGTTTTGGTTTGAGTCCAGACTAATATATTTAACGGCACTTTCTTAATTTCCTTACCCATCTTTGGCAAAACTCGTCCACATTTTCATAATATTCAGACTTAAGTCCTTCTCTGTTTCAGAATATTTTGGCACTAGCATCGTGAAGAACCATGACAACGTCTTGAAAGGTGCTCCGAACAGAAAGCCCTGTTCCATGCCATGACTTACACCGATCCACTCTGGATACGGAGAATGGATTGGAGTGTGGTTAAACAGGTAGCTGTAGGTCTTTAGTCCTCTCTGAAAAAACAAACAAACAAACAAAAAAAACAAAAACAAACAAAATAATCAGGGAGTGGAATGCATTTAACCTGTTACGAGCTTGCTAACTGGTGTCATGTATGTATGCAAAGAACAATAGGATACTTTGACACGCGGTTACATCATAGCCACCTGTCTATCGGAGAAGCAAAACATAAAAAAAAAATTGAAGAAGGTTGGTTTTGAATGTTAGGGTAGATATAATGGCCAACTCTCTGGACAGGCACCTCAATGAAATTTCTACTTCACGGCATTGCTAGTATTTCAGGTTCCAATTCTCAAATTGGTTCCATAGATTCTGCAACCCCAAGGTACCAGCTCCCCCCAACCCTTGAAAAATCCTGGATCCGTCCCTGATACACAGTGGAAAGCAATAGTTATTGAGATTGGGCATCATGTGTCTGTAAAACCTGACTAACAATTAAAACAAATCAAACAAAATTAGAAACCTGATAATAAGCCTTAGCATCCCGTAGCATGGGTGCAACAAATGCATAATCACCAAGGCATTCAAGCATTGATCTCCGCATGGCGAGTTTGTCTTCTGGGTCAGCGTGGTCTGTGTACTTGAAGAGAACGGCCTTTTCAGCGAAGACGTTTCTTCCTCGGGTAAAAACGACGCTATCCTTGATAAAAGACTCAAACAATTTTCTTTCCACTCCATTCTCGACCTGATCTGGTGGCAGCATCGCATACAAGGCTCCTTCGTTTGACGTAGTGCCTGTCAGAACATCAACTCGGTGAAATTTGCCATCTCTCAACAGTTTTTCGGGTAGATCTGGCAAAAACTCGCCGTCAACAACAGGACCAGCGATATCTTGCGGACCTCGGTACACGGGATAGATAATTTGGCTTTGGACTTCCAAAATGTCTTCAATAGTTTTTCCCCTTACGCATGAAATCAGTTGTGGACCCGAGCTACAGTTCACCAGATTGGCAAACATTTCCAAATGCTTGGTATCTTTCACTTTGCCACTGTAAAGCGGGTACGAGGCTGAGCCACTCTGGATGATAACTCTTTTGAATAAACCTTTAGACAAAGGTGACAGCAACTGAAGTGACACGGATACAGCCCCGGCACTTTGACCAAATAAGGTCACTCTGTTGGGATCACCGCCGAAACTGGCAATGTTGTTTTGGACCCATTGCAAGGCAAGGACCTAAAATAATAAAACAAAATTACTGCTTCATTTACGCTTCACCCACATATTTTCCACCAAGAACGTTTATCACCCAAATAATTCACGCAGAATTTTAGATGAGCACGATTAACTACTTATTAACCGAGAGCAAGGTCTTAACGGGAAAATCTCAGTCCGAGACCAATCGCTCGTGCAAGGTCGAGGTCTGAGATTTTTCCATAAGGGCCGAACGTTCGAGGTTAATTGCGTTCGAAGAACGCAAACCTAATTTTGGCCTGTGGCTTTCCACAGTTGCGTTTCCTGTGTACGGTTATAAGCAGAAAGACTCCACATTCCTGTAAGGACACCAAAATTGCCACCCCACTTGATTTTTGCAGGGGCATGTCACGGCCAGTAAACTGGTACTGTTTGATACTAAGACATGTGATTACATGTGATAAGACTTGTGGTGAACATGTGAGCATGTAAGCAGGCCATGCGAGCTCGTCTTTGCGGTGGATCTTTCGTTGACTTCTTTCCATTCAGGCACCGTGGGCTTAGCTATTTTGTGCCCTCAGCGTTGGATATTGATGAATATAAAAGCTTCGACGGTAGCATTTATCGAAATCTGAGGGAATTGTCCTGGTTTATTTTGCATGTTAACGAACACGACTTTGAATCGCCTTGGCTTTGGAATGTTAATTGTGGGAACAGCTATATTTTGATTGCATTTGTTGATTAGCTTCAATCGCGACAGATACATGCAGCTCAGTCTTTATCCCGTCAAATTTTTTTTGGAATCGGTGGAAAAAGATCCATAAGAGTGTGCCTGAACCAAGGAACGGCAAATTACGTAAATACTGTCTACTTTATTTATTAGGGGAAATACGCGAACCAGTCCGGCACGGAGTTTGTTTACGCTGACGATAAACGAGATCACGACTGCAAATGTTTGCTTATATTTGTGCTTCAAACTTAGAATAATGTATATAAAATATACTTTTTCAAATTAAGTTTTACGCTTAAACATTACCAGTTAATGAGAGAATAATTTAGCACGAAATTTGAGTCTACGGAAACTGGCGCTGTCACGCAACGAATCAACAAATCATAGTTCGTACAGGGACCTCTTAAACTGGCATGGACTGTGACACTATGATATATCTGTCTGTAAAACCTCGGTTGTCGATGCAAAACGTTGATTTTAGCAATAGAAAGAGCTTCAAAGTCAGCTAGTGAAACCATTTATTTAAGGTATGTGTATTAAAGTGACGGCGTCGAACGCACTCTCATAATCTTTGATCACTCGGCTACTGGTAAGTTGTTGAGTATACTCACTGCTTTTTGCTTTGTCTTTGTAGGCCCGTAATCGGCCCGTGAGCATTACGGGAGAATAAATCCCTACAATTGGCCAATCAGAGCGCGCGTAAGATCGGCTACAAACACAAGCCATATTATAAAAGTAATTAATTACTAGTTAAATACCTGGTCCAGCATTCCATAATTGCCCTTTATTTCGGTGTCTGGGATGTTTAGGAAACCCAGTATTCCCAGCCGATAGTTAAAAGTCACCAAGATGATGTCATTGAATGATGCCAGAATGCCTCCTGGGAATTCTGTTGATGAACTGTAAGAGAATCCGCCGCCATGAATCCACACCATGACAGCCATCTGGTCATCAGGTTTGACAGTTGATGGCACAAAGACGTTAAGAAAAAGACAATCCTCGCTTTCTGGTTCTGAATTAGAATTGACACAAATTATGATCAAGAAATCAGCTATCAGTTATTACCTACGAAGAATAAAAGTCCAGCTACAGTATATATAATTTATTCATAAAAAAAAAATCCCGCAGAAGATAATGTATAGATCACTCTTGAATTATGTGACCTATTTTCTTCGTTTTTCCCCCAGGATTCGTCACTACCTGGCTGATGGTCTTATGCTAAGGTCTGCAAATGCAGAGAAAGTTCAGTCAGCGACACTTCTCGCCGGCTAGGAAATATTCCACTACTCCAGTCTAGTTGTCCAAACTGACCAGGGTGAACGTACACTATCGCACAACGGAGTACTTTGTTGGTGTCGACAAAGTTTCCAATGGAGTACAGTGTCCAATGGAGTACAGTGTCAAGCCAGAGTGAAATACATTTCCTCCTTCAGACCAAAATGGTCAAAATCAGGAGCTCTATATCTTTTCACATGCAAACCCAAACCCCTCAAAAACTATACCCTTTGGGAGAAACCGCCCCGGGGGTATGGTCGGTGGACATGCAAATGGTTGACAGGCGAAACACGAACATAATTGGTGAAGACAGGAAAACTTTGACCTTTATGCATCAGTCAATTCCAGCAGTGCCCATCCCCCCCCCGGGGCTAACCCCCGGGCATTAGCATTTTTTTTTTTAAAATGGGCAAATTCCCCGGGGTGGGGACACATAAGCTGTCTAAATGTCCCGGGGTGGGGACGAAGAAAGAGGGCAAATGCCCAGCCCCCGGGATCGTCGCTTTCCAACACCTTCGCAGTTTTTTAATTAATCAGTGAATAAAACGGTCAACTATTCAGTATTTTAATGAAACGGTAAGACTTCAAGGACAACAGTACGTGTTAGTAGATTCTGATTATATTTATTTCTTTATATTTGTTTTTAACAGTTTGCTAGACGATAGCTGGGATTGCGGCGGACGTGCCCCCAGCCGCGAGCGATGATAGGCGCCTGTATTCGCAGACTGCTTTTTCTGTGAAGAATCAAGACATTTTAAATGATGTTGCATTGCATTTTAAGCTCGCAAGATCTGTCTTGAAGATCGCATCATTTGAATTCGCAAACCTTAAGTATTTTATCTCCACTTTCATGAATTTAAAAAATGCTAGGCTAGTTTTGAATGCGAAATGCGAAATAGTCACGTTCACGTCAGTGATTGTTTTGTGATAAACAAAATATAGTTCACCTTGTCGCTTATATTTATATGCTTACAAGTAATGAAGAAATATCTAAAATTGAGGAAACACACCTTTAAAAACATCTGCAAATTTCTCTAGTCCCTGACGGACAAGCCATTGTTCAACAAACGCCTCGTCTTTCCCGATGAACTCATCCATGGCACTTTCCAAAACAAGTGTGCCGAATGCCCGGGGGTCGCCCCGGGGTACGCAAATGCCCAGCCCCCGGGCCGCGAAAAGATTGCGGATGCCCCACCCCCGGGACTGACAACGTGGTCAAATGCCCCGCGGTTGCCCGGGGGGGGGATGGGCACTGCTGGAATTGACTGATGCATTAAAGCTTTGCTCTAACGAGTATGTTTTTCAAAGACGTCCTCTTTCTGTACGAAAGCAGGCAAGGGTCATTATAGATTTCTCTTAGCAGAAGCTGATTAATTTGTAGAGCCGACATCCTTTCGCTAAAGTTAACTTCTGAAAGAGTGAACTGTCTACAAGGTTATCTTGGTAGCTTCTGTCGTGTAGTCTATTGTAGGTTTGAATTGTGTAATGTTTTCTTCAAATGTCGTTTTTGAAGAGTCGGTTAATTGTTATTAATTGCATGACGGAACCTCAAAACCGTTCATTGTCCATCGTCCATCGTCTATAGTCCACCGTCCACAGTCCATCTTCAAGGTTCCTGGTTTTAGTACATGCCCTCGGCACTAAATTATTCATGACTTAATTTTGTGATTGTTTTTTTACAGGATGGGAAAATTTGCAATTTGCTCTTCAGTTGTAAATATCATATGCTTATAAGAACGCACAAGACTTCCATGAAAAAATACCGATCAGTATACTTTCAGAAAGTAGCTCGTGAATAGCTCGGTTTAATAGTGTGCATCACCCATGCTGCGCTGTTGACAGACTACCGACAGAACTGCACTTATGCTAGTTCAAGCAATCTCTGATAGTCACACAAGCAATTTCTTTGAGGAAGGGTAAAATGGGCTGAAAGTCGTTTCCCCTAATGCTAGGTTTTTCTGTAATAATAAATTTAAACGTCTTATTTCCGAGATAATTTAAAACATACGAAAACTAAGAAATGCAACATCGAAATTTAGCAGCAAATAGCATAACAAATAACTTAGCTTGAAATAACGTGACCTGGCTCAAAACCGCTAATCGGCACCGGCAGACTCGGTCGCGGGCAAGCTTTTCCATAACTCGTTGCATCCCTGATTCCAGTCCAAGGTTTTGCAGGCTTTGGCTCAGCAAATCTCAAGTCTCCGACTGGAGGTTCTGTATACGGGATACCAAGATACTCGTAGGCTGATTTACCAAGCGGAAGAGACTCGATTTTGCCCATGACTGCTCCAGCCTCGGTCTCCACGGTTGAAGGACGTATAATATCGTCTTGGTCGCCTTGGACTAACCGTAACCCGAAAACGAAGTAGCATGCCACAACTGAGATGAAGGGATGACGGTGAAGTGATCTCATTGCCAAGCTATAGTGTTCGTTACTGCAGGTTTTTGCCATGTGTCCTTGCGCAAGTGAAATGTTGCAGTTGTGTTACACCGGCGCTACAGACGAATGCACTCTATCCAGATCCCTCTCTTTTTTGACTTATCCCATTTGAACTATTACCACAGTATTCGACTGACAAATATGATAAGTGGATATTATGAAGCACAGATCGATCACTGCCACTGCAATGCACTGCAATGAACAGTACCGTCCTGGATTGGCAAATGTCCTCCTCCAGGCAGTGACAAAATTTGTCCGGGGGCGAGGGGAGACAGGTACTGGTGGAATTGACTGATGCATTATATCAGTTCCACTGCCATCGTGTCCTTTTAAATTGGGGTCAGGTTATTGTGAAGAGAACAATGTTTGCAAAGACCTCAAAATTAACGCTAATTAAAATAGTCATTGATTTTTGCTTGGCCTTATGCGTCTAAATCTTTGACGTCATTGGGTGAGGCAGATGGCGTGACATCCATGATACACCTTACTTGAAAATATTGGCAATGCACGGTCACTGAGGTGAGAAAAGGGTGGAAGAAAAAAATACACAGCAGCACTGAACAACGGATAAACACTCTTCGATATGCAGGTAGTTAAATTTCGTACTTATTTCTTGACCGTGACGTGTGCCGTCCTTTTGGTATCGAAGACAACCCTAGCTGAAGTCAATGAGGACAAACTTTCCCCCGTTGTTCAGACCGAGTCCGGGGCAATTGTTGGCACGGTTGAGACTCTTCCACACGGCAAAACAGCACACCAGTATCTTGGTATCCCATATGCTGAACCTCCGGTCGGAGACTTAAGGTTTGCAGACCCAAAGCCGGTTAAACCTTGGTCAGGAACAAAACAAACCACAGAGTACGGAGCCTCGTGTATGCAGAGCCGATTGCCTATTCCTGGTGCACCTACAGGTAATGTATATGTGTGTGTGTGTACGTGTATATGGATGTGTGATGACCCCCGGGTAGAAAAATCTGCGGCAATGCCTGCATTTGGAAGCCATAGAAGAAGAAATGCGAGCCTGATGAACTTTGCCATTCGTACCACACGATTATTATATTTGTCGTCATCAATATCCAGCGACGAGTTCGAGGTCGAGTTTCGAGTCTTCCTAGACTAGCTTGTGAAAAGAATTACGCCAAAGAATTATGTAAAAAAAAAAATCGCCGCCGTGAGGATGACGTTTGCACGAAATATTGTCGTCTACCTGCAGCCGGCGACGAGTTGAAAGTGGTGCGTGACAAGGTGACAGCTGGAGGGCGCAATATGTCAGTCCTCGGCAGTCGTCTTTTCTAATGGTCCAATGTTAACACCACTGTCACGTAGACTCAAGTCTAAGCGTTCATAGCCCAGTTTCACTTGTTTTAACCGTAAGTTAACCCTCTTTAAGCTAATTTCTGCTTATCGATATCCGTCGAGGTGACACAAGAAATGCAAATTTATGCAAAATCGGTGGATTAACTCAGACCGGTTGTGTAATAATCGCCTCATAAACACTAAAGTGAACACAGCCTGATCGAACTAAAGTTGTTGTCGTCAAAGTGTTTAATAAAAATTCCCTCTTGTTTGGAATGTAGGTATCGCTCGTACTCTTTTATATCTAAATTGCAATATCTTTTTTGGGCTCGTGGAGGTGACGTGTACCAGACAGGTAATAACGTTTTATTTATAACTGTGTGTGTCAGAAGCATGCTGGAACATGAAAGATGCAAAGTCTTTGCTGCATTAGTTTATATTTTCCTTTTTAATTTTCTTTCGTTCGTCGTTTTTTTCCGCAACCAGGATCAGTACCGTTTTTTCAATGATCATCTCCTAGATACATGTCATACATGTAATCATGGCTTATAGGAACCAAGCGAAAGTGTAGAATTTTCAAGATGTCACGAAAGCTCAAAGCATCGTATAATGTCTATAGTTAATAAAATATAAGGCCAGTCATGTAGACTTAATGCATTAGCTTCGTCTCGTTTCCTATGTATGGAGCAAAGTCGCATTATTCATGCCTTTGTCATCATGAGGGTCCCGGGATACCGCCAATCAACCTGTTACTAAGAATGACATCATCGCCGAACAATTTCGCGCTTAGGACAACAGACTATGCCTATTTAAAATATTCCCAAACTTTGTTCCTACCCTTTTGTTCAGTATCTTTGAAAGGGGCAGCAAAGTGCTGAAAAAAGCTAGTTTTGCTCCGTTGTCTACCGTGAACAACCTGGTAGAGAGAATCTACGCTGTTGTAAAAAAATAATAATAAACTGACCTTCCTTATTTAGTGAAGCTCAGAGAGGACTGCCTTTTCCTCAACGTATTTGTCCCGTCAGCAATAAAGCCCGATGTCAAACTAGCGGTCATGGTGTGGATTCATGGAGGGGGATTCATCATAAGCTCTTCCACAAATTTCCCCGGGGGAGTCATGGCCACCTTCAATGACGTCATCATTGTGACAGTCAACTATCGCCTGGGAGTACTTGGCTTTTTTAACATCCCTGGCACTGATTACAAAGGAAATTTTGGCATGATGGATCAGGTACAAAATTTGATTGCAATGTAGAAAATGTACACAATTTACTTGAACCTGATGACGTCAGTAGCAAATACATGGACAACTGACGAGTAATAAGCTGACTGGCGAATGATTATCACTAACTAAAAATCACGAGTGATTGATAACTAATCGAAGTCAGAAATTGTTTGTCAATGACATCAATGTATAACTGCTGTTTATTTATGTCCACTTATTGATTCCCTATACAGTCGAACCTCCCGTAAGCGCTTACGGGAGGTGGTCGCTTACGAGAGCTTAGACCATAGGGGTCAAAATTTTGCCTCATTAGCATATGGTAGCTACAGAGACTTACCCCTTGTCTTAAATGTTTTAATCACGTGAAAAGTCAATTTCGAGAGCAAAATCCGGTACTTCCCATTAACAAATTTCCGTCTCTTGTACTACCCGGGAATGCATTCTGAACATAGACTCAGTAACTTTGGATGTTATTTATTCTCTTTAACAACATTTGGGTAGTTGAATCTATTTGATTGGCCTTTATAATTCTAGGTGCTGGCATTAAAGTGGGTTCAAGCCAACATTGCAAGTTTTGGTGGCGATCCCAACAGAGTGACTATATTTGGTGAGAGCGCAGGAGGAGTGGGTGTTTCTCTTCATCTAGTATCGCCATTGTCCAAAGGTTTGTTCCACAGAGCCATAATACAAAGCGGTGCAGCCTCGTCTCCTTTATTCTGTGGAAAGGTTACTAACACAGCTCAGGTAGAGTTGTTCACCAAACTTACAAACTGTACCTTGGGACGAAATCATGTCGAGTGTCTTCGTGGCAAAACTGCTGAGGAAATTACGACAGCACAGAGCGACTTGACGTATCCTAATGTTGACGAACCTTCACAAGATTTATTAGCGCCTACAGTTGATGGCCACTTTTTACCAGATCTGCCAGAAACCCTGTTCAAGGCAGGTCAGTTCCACCCTAATATTGATGTTATCACTGGTGTCAACTCCAACGAAGGTGCCTTGTATGCAATGCCAATGATAACCCAGCTCAAAGATGGAATGGACCGACTCATGTTTGAATCTTTCACAAAAAAGCAGTTGCTTTATGGTCGAGAGAAGAGCAAGATTCTCGAAGAATTGATTTTTCACGAGTACACAAACCATGAAGATCCAAATGACAAAATTGCTGTTCGCCAGTTGATGATGGACAGTGTTAGTCATTCAGATTTTGTTGCACCCACCTTGCTCGAGGCCAACGCTTTGGCAAAGGTAAGAATAAGATAACAAAAACACAGAAGATCGCATGTTGCATGTCGCATCGCATGTTTAAAACTCATCACTGCCTCTTCGTAATCTTTTACTTCCCTTGCATGACTTATGAGACTTCCAGCCTCTCTTAGTTCGTCAACAGCATATTTACCATCAACAAGAAGCTAGAAGAGCACAGATTGAAAATGATGCTGGCGTCAATTTGCTAATTGTAACAAAGTAAAACTGTTGAAATTCATTCCATATCCGTCTCCATAGGGTTGTATCGCGGAGTAACTTTCTGCTTTTAGTAGTTCCTTAACTACTTGACCCTGCTATAGGCCGGCATTTTCAGGACACGAAGCTGTCTTCAACTGTGTCTAGATAGTTGTGCTATTACAACAAAGTTATCCATAATTTTGTGATGCAGGAGAAGACCGCCATTGGCAGCAGGCGGGAAATACAAGGCAAACGAAATAGTTTATTCCATTTCTCCTTGAATTTAAAATAGGGAGGACAAGCAACATACGTTTATGTGTTCGACCACAGACCAGTCTATTCACCTATGCCTGACTGGATTGGCGTGGCGCATGGCATTGAGATCGGATTTGTGCTTGGTGCACCTTTCAGCAACATACCTGAGCCAGTCTTGAACATGATGGTTGCGAAGTACTCCGAGATAGAAAAGGGGCTGAGTCTTTATATCATGAAACTATGGACGGACTTTGCCAAATACGGGTAAGAACGTGTCCGGAGGTTGTGATTGACAATACTTAGTGTTTATGAAGGGAAAGTAGATATTAACGCGGTGTTAGAGCTTCAGACTTCAGACCCATTGATCAGCGGGCGAACCTATCGCCACTTTTCGCTAAAGAAATATGTGACCATGACGTCTGGCAATATTTCAGTCCCCACCCTTCACCTTTCCCCGAGTTTTCTGATGGGTATTGTTTCGAACTTGCAAATTTTGTGGGTTATAAACTCCAGTAGGCAAACATTCCATCGGGAGCTGGTGTGAGAGTACTTCTGGTGTGTTGCCATATGTAAAACCCAAAATGTATCTTTTCAAATACATAAATAAGATTTACATTACATTACATTACATTAACGAATGCAGTTTTTTACATTTCTTTCTTTTAGATCTCCAAATCCACCCGACTCTGGTCCTTTGCCAGTCACATGGCCGAAGTTTACAGAACAAGAACAGGAATATCTTGTCCTCGATGTGAAACCGAGGGTGGAGAGCAGGTACCAAGCCGAGAAAGTTGCATTTTGGAACGAAATTGTCCCCAAAATTCTAGAGCTTGCGAAGACGGAGAAAAACAAAACTGAAGAAAAGGCGCCAAAGGATGAGCTGTAAACATTATGTTAAAATAAAGTTGTACAGGTTATAATCATTATGCTTGTCCGTGTTGTTTTAGTGAAACGAGTAAGTTGCATACTGAAGTGAAATGTCGGAGACGTCACATGCACCCTGTATTACTAGATACAGATCTCTTTTCAAGTGCAACCCCAGGTTGGCTCGTTAAGTCGCTTTGCACGAGCTAAATTGAATAATTAATTGGTTGAAGAAATTGCCGTCACAAACTAACCTCTTCTTCCTCCTCTTCTTCTTGCGGCTCACTGGTTTCTGTTATATCGCAAGTCTGGCACTGTATATCAGACATCGGCTGCTAATGAGGTACGGAAAATGCAATGCAAAATATGTAACTTGCATCACAGCTTGTTTTGGAAAGTGTTACTGACCAGAGTGACCTCAAAATCAGGGCCAAGTTAGCGATACATGTTTAGTGTAGTAAGGCAGAGATATGTGTGTCAAGTTCACAAAACTTCGGGGTCTTTGTTGCTGTCATTTAATATTTGATCAAGATTAATTTTTGCACGAAAGATCTCCCGTAGAATGCCGAAAGCAACATTTTCAAGTCCCTAAATTCCAGAGTTTTCTAGGGGTAAATATGTCTCCAGACCTCCCTAGAAGTTCGCGCTTCCGGCGCTCGCTCCCTTGTCCTCCCCCTTTCCCATTACAAAAAACCTAGCTACGGCCTTGGCAAAATGCTCAGTCACTCTGGAAACTAATGCTTCACATTCTTCATGTCCACACGTGTTCTTAAATACAAATGAAAAATGCCACATCGACAAAAACTAAAATTAGAAATCAATCATTGTTAGTGATTTTACCACCTACTGCACCATCAAAGGTAACTTTGCTGATGGGCTTAAGAAATCAATGGCACAAATTATTTTATTCCCTGCCAATATAATTGACAGCTTACTACATAATTTTTCTGTAGACAAGTGCGTTGTTATTGTTTTCTCGCGGTTTTCTTTCGCGTCACGCACGACGGACTATAAAAAGAAAGAGGGACTATTCGTAGTCTACGATATCTGCAAATTACGTCATATCCACCATATTATACGAACAAGACTCCTTCAGTATATTATCCATTGCCAGACCGTGTTTTCCTAGGCCTTGTTTTCCGCTGAGGTCCTTGTTCCTTGTGTTACTTTTTCTAGTCAACAACAGCAACAACAAACAAACAATTTTATTATGACTCGCATATTAATTTACAGAAATATATACGCATTAAGTTAAAAAAGCTTGACAATAGCAACAGCGCGAACCCCCAGGTAGCCTGGGCTAATCTAGGCGGGATACATCTATATTTATATTAGACCATTAATACATAAATAAGATTGTTATGCAACTACTTATAGAAGGATTTGACAAAACCGTTTAATCCAAGTACATTTACATATTTTACAGTCCAGTCCAATATTTTCAAAATTTCATAAGTGCCGAAGGACTTGATTTCATCTGTCAAATTCCGCGTGACGTAGGAATCCCAGGTGAGTGTCACCTGCAGAACATATTTAACATCGAGTCTTATTGTCGAGGACGGAATACAGGTATAGTCACGGAACAGTAATGAAGATCAGGAAAACATTCTTTAATATGAAGTTAGATCCATTCCGATTTTTTTGCGTAACCGTGATCTGTGCTGTCCTTTTTACATCTAATTTAACACGAGCTGAACTCGACGAGAGCCATCGTTCTCCTGTTGTGCAAACCGACTCCGGTGCAGTGGTTGGCAAGGTCCAGAATCTTCCACACGGCAAATCAGTGCACGAGTACCTTGGTATCCCGTATGCAGAACCTCCGGTCGAAGAATTGAGGTTTGTAGCTCCGAAACCTGTCAAACCTTGGTCTGGAATAAAAAGCGCCACAGAATTCGGAGCCTCGTGTGTTCAGCACGAGTCATTACCCTTCCCTGGGATAGAGAAGACTCATTCAGGTATGTCTCTTTAAAGAAGACTTAGTATAAGCTTGTCCAAAAGCTGCCGATGTCAAAACAACTTTCTAGACCTCGGGACAATCAAAGCCGCAAAAGGCCTGATGTGAAACATGGCTAGGATTGAAATTTGCCGAAATAGGTGAGCTCGCTGCTCAGAAAACCACAAGCGTGACAAAAAATTACTGCGATTCCTAACCCCATCAAAGTTTAGAAACGTGTGTACCCTGCTAGCAGAGTCTCCTTTGATCTTCCTGGAAAATCGAAGGCTACTCTGTTCGCAGGGTAAAATGCGTGTTACTTTCGATAGTTTTTGATTCACAGGCTTGTGAAAATTTATTTATTTACACGGCAAACAGTATTCTGTTGGGCATACTGTATTGAGGACTGGACTGGACTTGTAAAACGCGGACTTGTAAAACGTGGACTGGCAAAACACGAACTTGCAAAACGCGGACTTGTAAAACGCGGACTTGTAAAACGCGGACTAGAATAGTTGTCTTTATTCAAACGATCATTTCTTATCCAAAGAACTTCAAATACTAATCAACTGTATATACATTTAACATACTTAGAGCCACCAAGTAACGTTACATCCATTCTATCCAAACAAATCTTGCTATATATTAAATAAATGACAATTAATTTGGCCGCATCAAATGGTCAAATTCTAAACTTAATATAGACAGCCAAGCATGACTTGGCAAGCTGGTCTAGACCGTACCCCTGTAAACTCTAACTAAATGCTGCTAAACAGTGGCTGAGAAACATAGAAAAGTGAAAATACCTGGTGCTTTTATCCTCTATTCTCACAGCGCCCGACTTCAAACTTTTGGCGCTTCTACGAATACCGACTATTCTAATAATTGCAATTTTCATTGTGAACAAACAAAGAAACAACAAGACAACAACAAGTAAAGATAATTTCTCCTTCTACTTTTTAAGCGGGGTACAGTGAAGATTGCCTCTTCCTCAATGTGTTTGTCCCATCAACAATTAAACCTGACGACCAGCTCACGGTGATGGTGTGGATTTATGGCGGTGGATTCTGGTATGGTAGTTCTACAGTTTATCCTGGTGGCGTCTTAGCAGCCTTTAATGACATCATCGTCGTGTCATTCAACTATCGTCTGGGAGTACTTGGCTTCTTTAACATTCCGGGTACTGATTATAAAGGAAATTATGGGATGTTGGATCAGGTACGATAATCAGACAGAAGCGATATAATATTGTATGGGGGAGTGTTCTGTCGCACTTTGTAATAATCATCGCACTTTGTAATACCTGTCGCACTTTGTAATAAAACTGTCGCACTTTGTAATACCTGTCGCACTTTGTAATAACACTTGTCACACTTTGTAATAAAATAGCTGTCACACTTTGTAATAACAAGTTGTCGCACTTTGTAATAAATTAAGCTGTCGCACTTTGTAATAACAAGTTGTCACACTTTGTAATAAACTTTCAAATTTCCTTTGAATAGGATATTTGGTAGAAATTATATGACTTAACTAATCCCCCAAGGCACAAATACGTTCTTCCTTGATATTTTGCTCTGCATACTAAACTGACCGGACGAAAATGAAACTCGTTCTCCCCCACGCTTCTCGCAATTGTTATTTTGGAGATAACACAGCTTGCTTAGCAACGATGGAATGCAATAAGTGAACAGAGGGCAAATAACTCCTGGTAAAAATAAAAAGATACGCGAGAGGGTTGAGTCCAAGGGTTAGTAAGGGAGATGGAGACTTCAAGTGACTTGCCACATGTTCTATATGAGGTAATTTTTGGGGGAGTAGTCACAGGATTTAAAATAGTTGCTACAATCATGGCTAAAAGTCGGGATACCTTGAACACCATTACAAGACAAATACCAAAATTCTTTTTGCTCTTTTTATTTCACCTTGTCGCGATTTCATGAAGTTACTTTATTCTTTTTTTAAATGACAACTGCATGTACTAAAAAGTGTGTTCATCCGTTTGCCTAAATAATAATGTACAGATTCGTTTTCGGTTCTACTCGAACGGCATCCCACGACATCTCATGGTCGCCACGTTGGCGACTCATTTTCAAGCCTGGTCACCAGAGGCAAAATTTTAGTCGCCATGGCGCCTAAACTGGTCGTAACTTGGAGGGTTAATATTTATAAGAACAATAATAATAATAATAATAATAATAATAATAATAATAATAAGGCTAAACAAATTATAATAAAGTTAATTAGTACATGGATAGTGAACATATGAACAACTCCACCATAGGCTCTTCCGCTTATGGGCGGTCTTGGAGAAAAACGTCATTTAACTTTGTGTCAATTTTGACGCCTAGGAGCCGGCTTTTCTATTATGATAAGACTATTCTTTTATTGTGCAACTTCATAGTTTTTTCCTTCGATAAAGCCGGTATGGCATATAAATGGATCTTAGCCTTTATGAGCTGCCTTATGCTGTGTTTTTGCAGTTTCGGAGCAGAAAAGAAAGGGAGATATTTTCATTCATTAAGCGACGAGGCTTACGAGACGCTGTTGCTGCTGGTACAAGGAAATTTTAACGTGCCCGTGGCAGAACGCACACGCGAACAGAGGAATGCAGTAGTGCGCTATTGGCGCCAACGTGATAGCTTACACCTTGAACCTCAGTCTACCCCAACACTGTACTTTGATGGCAAGAAAGTAGTTAAGAAGTCGTCGATAGCAAGTCTTGTTGCAAAAACGTTTGATCAAGCAAAAGCTGGTGGATGTAAAAAACTGCGAAATCGAGCCGCAGATGGCTTCGCAGGTCTGAGCGAAAGAAATATCCTACGAGTGACAAACAACGAAGCGAAGTATCGCATACACAATGTCAAATTCACAAATAAAGCAACGCCAAGGCCAGTAACCGCCAGGACCATTCAAGGTCAACATCAACCACAACAGGCACGTGTACAAGTATGTTCTAAGCGTAATGGATATTTTCAGTAGGTATTTGTGGTTGCGGCCGCTGGAAAAAAAGTCAAGCCAACATGTTAGTCGGGCACTTCAGAGGATCTATAGCGAGCACGGTCCACCGGATCGCCTTCAAAGTGACAGAGGAACAGAATTCGAAGGGAAGGTTAGACCTCTTTGCAAACAGTTAAAAATAAAACTAATTAAATCGAGACCCTACCACCCGCAGTCGCAGGGAAAGATTGAGAGATCGCACAGACGATTAAGAAAAAAAATCATGTACGACTTAGTATCCCTGGGTAAAAAAGGGGTTAACTGGGCAGCGAATCTTGAAGACTATAACCGGATTTTGAATGAAGAATGTAAAGAAGAACTTGGCTGGAGGTCTCCTTTCGAAATATACTATGGGCGGAAGTCAAATCAATTAGTGAAGGCGTCGCTGGACTGTGTAGATTCTGATGATAACATGGTTACCACAGCGCCAAATAAACGGGAATTGGCCTGCCACCTGAAGAAAGTAAAAAAGATCCGACGGAGAGCTAAGCTTTACAGCAAGAAGCTTAACGATCGAATGGTAAAGAGCCACAAGCGACGCCACAAAGCGGAAACTTTTAAAGTAAAAGAGCACGTTCTGGTACGCTACAGACCGCAAAAAGGAGGTAAACTTGCACCGAAAAGAAGGTTTGTTGTTAAAGGCACAGTAGTAAAGAAGAGAAAAACAAATCCTGATGCATATAAAGTCAGATTTAGGCCTCCAAATTCTTCTAAACACATAGAAGAATGGTTTTCGGTAGAAGACATTGCAAGCATTAGAAAACGCCACCGAGGAAGCACAGCAGAAACTAAAACAATAAAACAGCAGAAAATAAAACAACTTCGAAAAAAAATGTACATACCGTTAACAGCCCGCGATCGTTTTCTGGATCTAGACTTTCCCGACATGGATTTGTCTCTCATGTACAATCCACCAGGTGACGGAAACTGTCAGTTTGGGGCACTGTGCTTCTGGTTAAACCGTCTCGGTATACACCGATTAGCATAAACTGTCCGGGAAGAAATTATAAAGTACCTGACGAACAATCCAAACAACAGTGAAGGTATGCCTTTGGAGCTTTTTGCGGCCACACCCTGGGCAGAATATTTACACTCAATGGCAAAGAATGGCACCTATGGTGACCAAATAACTTTACAAGCGGCAGCAGATTTGTACAATATTGAAATTGTTGTAATTTCGACCTTGGGACCTGATGCCACAGCGGTAATTTCTCCCTCTTCTAGCATACCCACTGCAAGAGTTCAGCTGGGGCATTATGCAGAGAACCACGGAGAACACTACATATGTGTGGACGGCAGAGTGTTGCTGGAGGAGGAGGAGCAGGAGAAAAAGACAAATGGAGAGGTGGAAAAGGTGGAAGATGATGAGCAGGAAGAAAGGGCAGAAGAAGAGGTGGAAGATGATGGCGCGGATTTGTTATCTACTCAGGAGGATTACGCACACGGCCAGTATATGGGAAAGGAAAGAGAGGTGCCTGAACAAGATCAACATCGTATACAAATCCCCATCCACTTTGTTGGAAACGAGACCGTTGGAATGGTTTCCACGAACGACGCAACCACCCCCATAGAAAGGCTCCCGAATGAAATTTTAGAGAAAATACTTTCCGAGGCGTCATTATCTTCTGGTTTTTCCTGGCCTAACCATGTATGCCGGATGTATAATAACCTATGTTCAGTCAACGTCCGTTTTCGTGATATCACCCGTAGACTGGTCTCGATGCTCCCGAGTATTTACTTCTCTGAGGGTGGTGAACTTGGCATCGTTAGTGTCAGGAGCCTAATTAAAAAGTTTGGATCTTCGAGTGGTCTTGTGCTGGAGGTACGGCGAATAGTTGCCAGTCCAAATTGGGCAAATGCTTGGCTGGATCTGCGATTTCGTGGTTTGAGATGGTTTATCATCCTCAACATATTCTGGCGAAAAAGTCAAAAGTAGCATTTTGTTGAAATCTGCTTTGTCATTATTATCCACTCGGCTAGAATAGAATCACCCATGGTCTTTTAATGACTTTTTGCTTTAAAACAAAAAACAGTTCCTTGAACTGAGGAGAGAGAAACATTCTGTTCGTTCAGTTGTGTATTAAGTATTTATAAACAACTAGTTAATTCCGTTTCATGTTATAGTTCGTTGTTGTTTATTCAAGGTTGAAATAGACTTTTATTCAATGGTTCTGATTCAATGCTTTAATACTACATATACTGATTACGGCTATGATGGTTGCTGTTCCATATTCTGGCTTATGTCAAGCCAATGCGATTTTTGAATTAAAATACGATACTATTTCACAATTATTCTATTCAACTATAGTTAACGGTCCCTTCTTAGAAGACTCCCAGTCAAAGCCTTTATTTCCGGATCGTACCATTTTGTACAGCTGTTATAAATACCAGCAAGATGTGTCCTCTACTCTTTTACTGATACACTATGTCCCTGCAAGTTGCTTTCCAGTTTCGTCCTCTCTAAAACTCCCACGGAAACAAACCTTTTTATTTTCATCCGCAGGAGATGCCAGTATATTTAAAATTCGAATCTTTATTTAAGATGTGATAAATACCTTTTTAATACCTGAATTAAGCTATCATTTACAAATTAAACATGCAATAGGGTCTCATTTGCACGATAAATTAGACTAGTACCTAGCCAATGGAGCGGCTTAACAAAACCGATTTTTAAGTCATTATTCGTGATGACAAAGTGTTTCTGTCGCGATACATCGTAGTCAAGACAAATAACAATTGCGAGAAGCGTGGGGGAGAACGCGTTTCTTTTTCATCTCCTCAGTTTAGTATACAAAGTAAAATATCAAAGAAGGACGTATTTGTGCCCTGGGGGATTAGTTAAGTCATATAATTCCTACCAAATATCCTATTCAAAGGAAATTTGAAAGCTTATTACAAAGTGTGACAACTTGTTATTACAAAGTGTGACAGCTTAATTTATTACAAAGTGCGACAACTTGTTATTACAAAGTGTGACAGCTATTTTATTACAAAGTGTGACAAGTGTTATTACAAAGTGCGACAGGTATTACAAAGTGCGACAGTTTTATTACAAAGTGCGACAGGTATTACAAAGTGCGATGATTATTACAAAGTGCGACAGAACAGGGAGTCAAGAGGGTTAGCTGTTAGTTACTTAAATCAGAGATTATTTATCCGTTTTGTTCTCACGACGACAAATCTGTGAATGGACCGTTCTCATACAACAACAACAACAACAACAAGCTTTTATTACCAGATTAAAAGTAAAACTTAAATTGCAGCATAATATATTAATGAAAGTTCAGATTGAGACTGGAAGTAAGCTTAACAAAGGCATCTCTAACATTCGTTATTATAATTACTCCATGTCGTCCACGCTTGGTCCATGTGAAAGTCACTCCCATAAGTACAGAGGTTCATTTAAGGGAAAACTGCCATTTGTAGATGACCACTTGAGAATTTGACGCGCAGAATGCATGTAGATGACGCCAATGCAAAACCAGTAAAGGGCTTCTCGTTTGTGCTGGCTAACAAAACAGTGATGCAACAAAATAAAATAGTAAAGAGAAACAATTCGCCGCCTTGTTGGTCCGCATGGTAATATTTCAAAACCTTTCCACACTAGCGGTATATGATCTATATTGTGGGCAATCTAAAAATGTAGATGCACGCAGTTATTTACTGAATGACAGTTATCCTCTGAATATTAAGTAGTATGTTACTTATTTAAACGTTGGCTGAGTGACCTTTGCAATTGCAGGTGCTGGCATTAAAGTGGGTCCAAGCCAACATTGCAAGTTTTGGCGGCGATCCCAACAAAGTGACCATATTTGGCGAGAGCGCGGGGGGAATGAGCGTTTCTCTTCATTTAGTGTCGCCATTGTCCAAAGGATTGTTCCACAGAGCCATAATGCAGAGCGGTGCAGCGTCCACGCCTCTTTTCTGTGGAAAAGTTGTTAAAACAGTGCAGTTAGAGTTGTTTGCCAAACTTACGAACTGTCCCTTTGGACCAAATCATGTAGAATGCGTGCGCGGCAAGACTGCTGAGGAAATTCTCAGGCTGCAAAGGGGTTTGACGCTTCCTTACTACGCAGGCACACAAGATATAGTAGGACCTACAGTTGATGGCTACTTTTTACCAGATCTACCGGAAACTCTGTATAAAACAGGTCAATTCCACCCTGATGTTGATGTTATAACTGGTTTTAGCTCCAACGAAGGTGCCTTGTTTGCAATGATGATGCCACCTGAACTAGTGAAAGATGGAATGGAACCAAACACGTTTAAATCGTTTATTAATGGTCGGTTCGTTTATGGTCGAGAGAAGAGCAAGGCCCTCGAAGAATTGATTTTTCTTGAGTACACCAACCATGAAGATCCAAATGACAAAATTGCTGTTCGCCAGTCGATGATGGACAGTGTCGGCCATTCAAATTTTGTTGCACCCACCTTGCTCGAAGCCAACGCTTTGGCAAAGGTAAAAAATACAACCGACATATAAAATAAACCGCGTGTTCAGTTCTCGTCCCCTGTTCGTTGATTTTTCTAACATGAATTTATCTGGCTTCGGGCCAACTATGGCATCAGAGCAACTGTTGGAATTCATGTTCACACCGCTCCTTCATAGTTGCTTTAGCACAAATGGCTTCCTGAGCTGGTTTACAGATGTTAATCTTTATTATTTCGTGGCGTACCTGGAAACTAGCTTGCACTGACCACGTTAATAAAACGATTGATTGATTGATTGAATGCTATAACGATTGGGTTATCCATTGTTTGGTCCAGCCTAACACCACTTTAGTTAGCAGAGATATCGCTCAGGAAATACTAGGGGATAATCATGATGTCTATTTTCCTTTCAATGTTAAACAGGGAGGACGACCACCTTATGTATATGTGTTCGATCACAGACCAGTCTATTCACGCATACCTGACTGGACGGGCGTGGTGCATGCTATGGACGTTGGATTTGTGTTTGGTGCACCTTTCAAGAACATACAAGACCCATTTGTAAATATGATGGCGATGAAGTACTCGGAGATAGAAAAGGGGCTGAGCCTTTATATCATGAAACTGTGGACGGACTTTGCCAAATATGGGTAAGAACGTAATTTGAGTTTGATTTATAATTCGAAGTATTTATGAGGTGGTGGATATGGCGTCGGAGCCCAGACCCACCGATCCGTGGATGTTCACTGTCTTCGTGAAGTGCTCTTCTTTCGCCGCTTTTCTGTATCAAAGTAACACTAGTTTTAGCCAATGGGTCGGCGTGTTGAATTTTGGTAGCTCGAGGGAAGTCGCTTATCAGAGGCAGGATGGATGCTTACCTGACCAGATGGAGTAATTATTATATTCCTTTGACCTAAGATCTCTCTTGTGGGAAGCGCGGTGGCCTGTTGCTGTTGTTGTTTAATAACCTTTAAAGCTTTGTGATGTTACTTAACTCCTTCTCTCAGGTCACCAAATCCACCAGAATCTGGTCCTTTGCCAGTCACGTGGCCTAAGTTTACAGAACAGGAGCAGGAATATCTCGTCCTGGATGTGAAACCGAGAGTGGAGAGCAGGTACCAAGCCGAAAAAATTGCATTTTGGAACGAAGTTCTTCCTAAACTGGCCGAGGTTTTGCAAACGAAGAAAAAGAAAAATGGCGAGGAGACGCCAAAGGATGAGCTGTAAACACACACGAAAACGTTGCAGTGGAATTATTGTCGGATAGCCTCCCATATGTAAGCAAATTCTGTGAGCGCTGCAAGGGAATTCCATTATGTAGGGATTAGTTATGATGAGTTTGACCTGAACTGGGCGCTACCGCAAAAACCTTGACACGAAAGATCTGTTGTTGTCAATAAAGTTCTCAATCAAGTAACGGATTTGTGAGGGACATTTGTTTAGTGTATCTAGCCTTTATAATTAAACTTAATACATACATTTATTTTTAGAGTTGTGATCTAACCTCGTGAGTGGAAAGTATTAAACTACAGAAGTTGACTCAAACTATAGTGTTACTTTTTCCGGATACTATTTCCTGCGCCCGGATTAGTCAGGAAAATGCTGGGATTGAACGATGCCTTGCGCCTCTGTAGCAGCTCGTCGCGTACAGAGCGTTGGTTTCTGAACTGGATGAAAGAGGTACGGCGAGAATCAGATGTTTTGCTTCAGAACACAACACGTAGAGGCTAAATATCCAGAAGCTTCTTCACTGACATGTCCAATGAGGCTTACGTAACGCCATCTTAGATTAATTGGTGAAGACTACGCATACAAGATCCGTTACCAGTCTCCCACGAGGTTTTTGTCACACTGAAACGAGTTGTCTTATTAAATGATACTGCTGCGAGGTTTCGTACCGGAGGTGTAAAATTCTAGCTCCGGTACAGTAACCGGGTGAACTCGAGCCGGGGTATTATGTAGACGAATAAAGCAGTCTGTGCCGGTATGCAAGTCACCCCAGTATCATGTAAGCACCCCCTAAGGGGTCTCGTAGTCAGTGTACAGTACCCAAAAATCACTTTCAAACAATAATAGAATCCCTCAGCAATAATAAACCCTGGGATTATACAACTTCGTAAGGGGTTGGGGATGGGCTTATAAACGGAGGGGCTTAAGTATCCAAGGGGGCTCATACGCAGAATAAAAAAAAACACCGTCTCGAAACGAGCTACAGCAGTATTGATCGAAATACGAAGCGTTTAAACATCGTAATAAATCGAATTCATCTCATTTTAAAGTAGAGGGGGCTTATCCCCGGGAGGGAGGGGGCTTACCCGGGGGCTTATAAACGGGAGATCGTCCAAGCGGCAGTTTACAGTATACTCATTCTAACATTTGATTAACAATCTAATAGGTCGGGCCTCTTATCATTGTGCCATCTCGGTAGCGATATATTTATTCCTTGGTCTTCCTGGTCAAAGTTCATTTCCCAGGAGTCCTCATCCAGTCTGGTAATCTGAAAATCATGGTCAAGGATGCCAGATGGAACACGTCGTTCACAAAATAGGGTGATCATTCAGCTGGACTACGAACAGCTCCTATTTGCTAAGCCCTTCAACTGTACAAACAAAACAAGAACGCTCGACTACCCAAGGAAAAAGTGGACGAGGGGCTCCTCGTTGGTTGAGTGTACGGCTCAGGATGTCGAAGGTTGCAGAAGATCTAGAAGACAGGTTCAGTCCTCGTTGGAACTGCCTTCACCTGGACAATCAAATTAGAACCTGTTGAAATACGGTTCAAAGAAAGCTTTATTATTTAATTTCAGTTGCTTTAACGTCCTTATGCTGATTAAAGTTCATCCTTTTGTGTGTGATCTTGAAAATTTTCTACCCTCACTCGCGTGGGCTGGAGTAGATTAGGAACAATTTCATTCCAAAACGCCACCTTTTTTGCCCTGAACCTATGTTCCACCCTCGGATCCACGTCGATTACGAGATGTGCCTGCCCTTGCTGTGTAAATTTAGGCCACGTGACTGACGAAGGACCAGAATCAGGTGGATTTGGAGATCTGAAGAAAGAAAAAAAAATCACCAGAGCCAAAAAAAAATCCGACGTAAACAATACTTTAATAAAGCCCTTTCCGCCCACCTCCCGCCAAATCCGGAACATTAACGTATTTGTCTCTACCTGGAGCACTGTAAAGGACTGAGTCAAGGATGTGTACCTCTCATAGGGGAGGGGGTGGGGGAGGGGATAATTTACCAGGCCGGGTTTCACTAGCCCCTAAGAGGGGTGAATTCAGGATTAGCTCCATCGAGGTCTGTTTTTGTCAACCGAAATACAAAAAAGGAGACATCCAGCCTTCATAAGTCATACTGATTGGAAGAACAGGTTAACACGAATCAAAGGTGCAATTGAGATAACGCTTTCACAGCTGGACACGACTTGGGCATGACATCAAACAAATTAAAGACGTTTGAATTTGCCATCCAAGAAATAACTTCCTCATCAAAATATTCTAGGTACGTTACTGGTTAACCCTTAACAAACATTTCACGTGTGTACCAATAAAAAACAAAAAATCATTGTCTTACCCATATTTGGCAAAATCCGCCCATAGTCTCATTATATACAAGCTCATCCCCTTGTCTATTTCGGAGTACTTTTTTGTTAAAGCATTAACGAATAGGTCAGGTATGTTCTTAAATGGCGCGCCAAACACAAGTGCAAGGTCCATGCCATGTGCCACACCAATCCAGTCAGGCAGCGTGGAGTACACTGGTCGATGGTTGAACACATAAACATAAGGTGGAAGTCCTATCTGTTGGTGTAAAGGTATAATATGAAGGAACGATACAGTCCTATCTGTCGCATAAGCAGGTGGACGAAGTTCCAAATATAAAGTAAAATTAGATTCAACACAAAACCAAACACTTCAATCGACTTCCCAAGGACATGAACGCATCCACCAGGGACCAATAACAGACTAAGATATGATCAGTACTAAAAAGTAACATACCAGCGTTATTCACTATATAAAAACACTAGTGAAATGCTAGACATAAACCCAGGGACACTTACAGCAAGGAACTAGTTGTAGCCATGTTTGTTGAGAAAGAATTTTTGCCTGCGATGATGCTGTTGGTCCACCATTGTGGAGTATCGCTCATAAACTAATCCGGACTAATATCAATAAGGAGTCAAAATGAGCTTGTACAAGTCCCTCCCCCAGCAAACAATGGATTTGTGGTACCTTTATAACGCCAGAACACACGAGGAAATGTCTCCCTGCACAAATTCTCGCGGAATTTTCCTTTCGCAGGAGCTATCGATTCTGGCGAAAAGAACTTGTCGTAGGGACATTAAGTTGTCCTCGCGGCTTGTCACGAGAATTCAAACTTATTTTAAACAAGACCTCAAGTCTCCTGGATTTGATCCCCCCAAAAAAGAGACGGCATGCATGAGGCGATTTGTCCCTAAAACGTTTCCCCTTTTCGGTACATGGGCACATTACCAGGATTGGGCGCAGATAAGGACCCCCGACACTTTGATATGGGAGTAGACGGAATATAAATATAACCTTTGCCAAAGCCTTTGCCTCCAGCATGAGGGGTGCAATGAACCCTGAATCACTGAAACAGTTCATCATCAACTGACGAACAGCAATTCGGTCGTTAGGGTCTGCATGGTTAGTGTAGTGGAACAGAGTTAAATCTTCGACAAGTTTGCGCTTTTGTCGACCATAAATCATTCCATTCCTGACAACAGACTCAAACATTTCTAATGATACTCCATCTTTCACTTGGTAACGAGGCATAATCATTGCAAATAAAGCACCTTCGTTGGAAGTGACGCCAGTTATTACTTGAACATCAGCGTGAAATTGACCCGTTTTAAACAGGGTCTCTGGTAGATCTGGTAGAAATTCTCCATCAACTGTAGGTCCCACAATGTTTTGAGAACCAATGCTTTTAGAAATCGTGATCCCACTTTTAGCCTTTGTAATCTCCTCAAATGTCTTATCTCGCACGCAGTCAACAAGATCTGGTCCCAAACTGCAGTTTATACGCTTAGCAAACACCTCTAGCTGCTTTGTGTTGGTAACTTTTCCACAGTAAAGCGGCGACGAAGACGCACCGCTCTGCATAATAGCTCTGTGAAACAAGCCTTTGGACAATGGCGACACTAAATGAAGAGACACGCTCATTCCTCCTGCACTTTGACCAAAAATGGTCACTCTGTTAGGATCACCACCAAACCTTGCAATGTTGGATTGAACCCACTTTAATGCCAGGACCTGTAGTTATAAATCATGAATGTTAATTAAAACAGTAATAATAATTTAAAAGAACAGCAGAAGTGATTCCTTCATCTTCATCATGGTTAACAGGTTAAAAGCGTACATAAACAATGCCAGGTACAAAGATAACTTACCTGATCCAACATTCCATAATTTCCTTTATAATCAGTATCAGGGATGTTGAAGAAGCCGAGTATTCCAAGACGATAGTTGATTGACACAACGATGACGTCATTGAAGGTCGCTAAAACCCCAGCAGGATAATGAGAGGCAGTACCATAAGCAAATGCGCCGCCATGAATCCACACCATCACCGCCATCTTGTCATTGGGCTTGACAGATGCCGGGACAAAGACGTTGAGAAAAAGGCAATCCTCAATGTTTCCTCCTAGGAAAAATAGAAAAAAATAATTTTCTTTCAGTGACATAGCCACGTGCATTCCCGTAATTGTGTTGTTCATTTTTCTGTTGAGAGGAGGATGATGGCCCATGATGTTAATAAATGTAAAGAAATGTCTTATATAGCACTTCAGAACAGACAGGAAGTTTTTGCCCAAGTGCAAGCCCTACCTGCCCGCTAAACTAGGCTGACTATAGGTGCGTGACAGGCAGGATTAGGTCACGCTGGTGTCATTTTCACGATTGAATTGCAGTTCAAGCGACATACTGTACGTAGTTCCCGGATTCTTGTCCGATCCGAATTAAGGTTTTGACTTGTTTCACGTCAACAGAATAATTATGTTAAATCAATTTAGGTAAAACTGAAACATAGATATGCCATACCTGACCGAGTAAAATTGATCTCGGTGCCACGATACGAAACTGATGGCTGTGGACACGAGGCTCCGAACTTTGTGGCACGTTTCACTCCTGACCAAGGTTTGAGGGGCTTTGGAGCTGCAAACCTTAATTTGCCGACCGGAGGTTCAGCATACGGGATACCAAGATACTCGTGTACTGATTTGCCGTATGGAAGCTTCTCAATCTTGCCAATGACGGCACCAGACTCAGTCTGCACAACAGGGGAAAGTCGGTCCCCGTTGAACTCGGCTTGCGTTGACTTCAGTATAAAAAGGACAGTACAGTTCACGGCTATACACAGAACACGAAATGTAACTCTCATGTCAAAGGATCGCAGAAGAATAGGCTGCAGTCGGTGAAAGAGATTTGCGGTATCATCCGTTGGTAATTTAGCACATTTTTGTACGTGCGTGACAAAGCCGTCAACGCGATGAATTGCTAATTTTGAGGCGTAAAGTCAGTGAACTGGAATGGACTGACACACCAAGGACTAGAGAAAGCACGGTACCGACCTGTACACAAGACCTTTCAGGACCAAAAGACGTCTCAGTATTCAGCTAAAGAGACATGTTACCACATGTATCACTGTAGTAAAAGACATTGGATGGTCACAATAGACCGTTTTTGATGTATTAAAATTCAGCTTGGTAGTGAGACTTAGAGGACACAAACAAAGGAAATTAAATGAGCATGTTTATTCATTTCTTTTGTTTGTGTCCTCTAGGCCTCAATATCAAGCTCAAATTTTGATATATCGACAGTGGCCTGTTTGACCACCATCAGGTCCTGGATACCGGACCCTCTGGAGATACATTACGACCCAGGCTAACGAACGAAAAAGATGCTCAAACTAAACAAGCTTTTACAGCAAGACTACGAAATGGACGGCAATAATTTTAGGAAACGTTCAGAAAAGATTTAAGCTGTGTTCACATTAAAGCCGAAACATGATTAGAGTAAACATGTTTCAAGGAAACATTTTTCGCCAAAAAATGTTTGTTATTGCATTATTCATATCAGATGTCGGATTCAGACACGTTTCATGCATGGTTGTATAATTTATGCTGTTTCATGGTACATTAAGTTTTTCGGCAATGTTCTCCCAAATATTCTGCTTTCTACCCATCGCCGATAATTGCCGTTGTATTTCTTCATCGGCCCATATTTCAACTAGACATTTGGCCTCATAATAGCCCCAATTTTGGTTCATTTAGGCACTCGCCTCCTCTCCGCATCCATCCGCCACTTTGAACGCGCTTGGTCTGATCATGATTGACACTACCTCGCGAGGTTGTTTCAATCATGCTCAGAATAATCATGTTTCAACCATGATTCGCGCAATGCACTGTCTGATGTGAACACTTTTCATAACGAAGCCGTCATGTTTCATTCGTGATCAGACTAATCATGTTTCAGCCTAGTGTGAACACAGCTTTATACATGTACCAAGGAAAAGCATTTCACCGCGGGCATGAGGGCTATCCATTCTTTCAATTCTCCAACAGGAGGTTCTGCTTGCTTTACCGCACATAATTAAGTAGTAGCAAAATTTAAAATGAGGTTACTGAATAAGCTTGAATAAGACATTGTAAAGCAAAAATACAGTGACTTTGTAACATGAACGGTACCCCCAGCTGCGTACGGCAAAAGACCAGCTGGCTTCGGCGAGTCAGTGTTTCTGATCTATGTCCGGTTGAATCAGAAACTATCAATATCGACGTGGATAAAAACAATTCTGAATTTGTCATTTTGTTTGAACAATACATTTTTTTCAAAAATAAAGATTCATGTACTGAAATAAAAATGAAGTCGCTAAATCCATATCTCTCAAGGAAATGACATTAATCGAATATGGGTTCATCAAGTGTAATAGTTCTTGATTCCAGTGTCATAAAATAATTCAACATGTTTAAAATCCCAATCCTAAACGTGTCCGTTTACCAATTTCCCTTCTTGGCGGTGCAAATCTCTGCAAGTCACCATAATAGTCCGCGTTGATCAACAAGGATGAAATTAAACCTTCAAATCGTGGATCACGCGAAGGTTCTTTCACTCGAGCGCCACGCACATAAGTTCTCGAGTTACCAACATCTATGTTCGGCAAGAAATGTTCATCCACATCTTTCACGCTCGATCGTTTACTCAATCTACGTGTTTTATTTGGCCTGCTTTGGGTTTCAATCAGTGGCAATTTCATGATACTGTAGCCAGTTTTCGCTTGAGAGTTCTTACGCATTTCATTCCTCGCTTTTTCCTCCAGTGAGTGATTACGGGAATCATCCTTCCGTCTTGCTTTTCGCTGTATTTCAATAATTTTCTTGTTTCTTTCCCTCTGGGCTTTCGATTCTCTGTTATATAACTGGATTATGTCTCTACTCGCATGCTGCTGGTCTTTTATCTGTTCTTTTGATGAAAATTTACTTCGCCGCATGGTGGTCGAGCCCCAGTTGCCGTCACTTCGCTGGGCAATTATCTACCACCGCTGTCAATTTTCAGTTTCATTGAACTAAAAGCAATCATACGCGGCATCACTTTGCCCAGAAAATCGATCGAAATAATCAAAGGACACCACGTCGATCGTCGGCGTAACAAGATGTTATTTTGCAGTGAACGGCACAAGTTTCACCAAGCAACTGCAACATTTAATTTACGGCTTGGATAATAAGAGTCACTTTTTGTCGCCTGAGGCGATTACGCGAGACAATGTTGACATTCCATTATTATGTGCGTGCTGAGGGCATGACGGCGATCTTGACACAAACAATACTCTTCTACTTTTATTTTATTAGGTTTTGCACAAATAGTTGTCGGATGGACATGATAAAAAACTCAAATAGAAATTTGGCTGAGAGTGCGAGATTATTACGATTGCGTGTTGTCCGTTTTGAACAGAGCAAACGAAAGAGTGTCAATCTTTTCTTTCAACACTGGTACAAAGAATGTTTGCTTTACGTGACTATCGGAGTTTTACATCGTACAAAAACGACTCATTGAGAGAATAACCACTTTATTATAATACCGAAACGGACTCTGCGAGCGGGTATCGGTTTCACTGATGTTGCAACACAAAGATCCCGCAAAACAAATTAAAAAGTTACTTATTGTTTCAAATATTGGCTTGTATGAAAATCAGTTGGATACCCACTCGCTCACTTACTCACTCACTCGCTTTATCCTCTTCGTGCCCTTGAGCACATAATGGCCATCGGTCTGATCGAAACCCAACACATTCAAATTGCTTTTCTAGCGTTACCATGGAAGCATACTGAAAAAGTGTCGAATTTACTTGGGTGACCCAGTCCTTTGCAAATCATGATCAAACATTGCGTAACTTCGCCGAAGTGAAAATCATAATTTTGTTTAGACTACGAGTAGTCCCTCTTACGCTTAGCCCGTCGTGCGTGACGCGAAAAAAAATAAAATAAAATTAAATTAAAAAAAGAGAGAAAAAATGGCCGCGCGAAATCCTGGGGGCGAGAAGCGCGCCTTTTGCGCGCTCCTCGCCCCCAGGGTTTCGCGCAGCCATTTTTTTCTTGCAGTTTTCTTTCGCGTCACGCACGACGGACCAAACGGAAAAGGGACTACTCGAAACCTAAATTTTGTTCTGCCACTCCTATTTTACGTTTGTAACATGTACAAGAAAAATTTGAAGGGGTAAGCCCTATCTTTCTTCCAGAGCCCGCTTATCTTTGGTCAGAACTCTGCCACTCCAATTTTTTAGCTCGAGCAAAGACCCATTTTCGATTATCAGTCAATCAGATTTATCTGAAACGACCGGAAGCTCATGAGTCGCAGACTTTGCAAGAGTTCACGCTCTTGGTACTAAACGTAAAGCGGTTCTATGTGACCACTTCTTGGGACTAGCCTGCGTTCAGACGTGGAAAGGAAATAAAAAACCTTTGCAAGTAAGCCCTATTGGGGACGAGACTGGAGTAAACAATGAGACCTCGCGTGAAGCCTGGCGCGCGTGCGTAGTAGAACTTCCACAGGACGAGTAAACTGATGGGCCACGACACAAGCGAGCCGTGTTTCGCGTTGTGCGAAACGTTGTCAAGAGTTATGGCTACAAGGTATTGATGAGAGCAAGATTTTTTTTTATAACAGGCTTCGTATCTCAGCGTACTACAATTTTATTGCGAGAATATTAATTGCTAGTCGTTACATGGAGAATAAATTAATCGTGCGAGTTTTTATTTTTACAGTTCAGCGATAAACTGAATCTCGAGACTGAAAGAAACTTGCCGGTGGACAACACATTTCAAATATGGGAAACCAAAAAAGGTTCTGAGATGCAAGTCGAAGTAGTTCCGTCTCTATGGTCGATCGCGATGGTGTTAGTAAAAACACCATGACCAGATGGCACTGCACTGAAAACAACCCCGTCCTGCGGATGATATTGTTGACAGCTCTTTCAACGAACCTTGTAGCGTGACATCTAAAACCCATTTGCCATTCAGTCACACACCACGCAAGCCGACCGTGGCGTTTGGAAGGAGAGGGGGAGATGCATCATCTACAGAGAAATGTAGGAATTATATGCGTAATTAATGGTCGTGCTCTTTGTTCCATTTGTGACGTTATCAATTTAAATGTCATCAGATATTCTTGATAAGCAGATAGTAGTACTGGGCTAGGCCTTTCCATACAATGGTCAGGTTTAGATATCGACGACATTCCGACGACGCAAATCGAAAAACAACGTTATCAGTTTTGGGGCAAAAACGGTGGTAAAATTGTCCACTACGCCTATGATTGATCAAGGTCCATTTCTAGGTTTTGCCCGTAATTAACATCCAACTTTTCACGGCAGCCAGAAAGAACTTGCAACACAAAAGGTAGCCAGTGTAAAAGGGCCGAGAAAAACAGAAAGGAAAAGGGCAACGAACAAAATTGAGAACCGTTATTGGCAAAAAAAAAAAAGAAAAGAGAAAAAAGGAAAAAAAGGTCCAAATTTTGGCATATGCGCATGACAGGAATTGAAATATTGCTCCATTTTGTACCTAATCCTCGAAAAATCTCTCCTTTTAGTAAAAATAAAGCTTTCTTAGCAAAACTTAGGCTTCTTTAGCGACATGGCAGCTAAAAAAAACCTGACTAAATGGTTAAAAACGTTATTTTTTGGCAAGGGGTTAAGGAACATTTTTACCGATTGGTATTCTATAGACTCCATCAGGCCATGCAATGGTTGTCCGCGGATATGCTCTGAAGAAAGACGCTGAACTGTGAAGAACCCCGAGGGGAGACTCCCACTTTAAAAGGACGGGGGTGCTTGTCGGAAATTTTTTCCCTTCGAGGTACCAAGATACTGCATCGTGGGCGTATCTTGAAATTTTTTTCACCCCTTTGGGGTACCAATTCTAAAACAACAATTAAAATCTCCTGTCATTTTATTTTCGGCTCAATACTGACTGAAAGGTACCGCAACAGCCCCCGCCGTGTGCCTTTTGAGGCTAAACACCTTACGAGGTACCAAAACCGAGTTTTAACCCCTAAAAGGTACGATGAGCGCGCCCCCGTCCTTTTTATATGGGAGCCCCCCCCCCCCCCACCCCCCGTGTGCGAACAGCACTTCTTCGGAGCAACCAAGAAAGGAAGGTGATGCAACTTTCACCAGAAATTTTACTGGGATTCGCTGGGGGGAATCTTTGAAGACTGCGTGTTTTGATGCTGCTTCCTGCTGGTAAACAAATTAAAATTTATGCTCACCTCAATACGTTATATTTGACACGTGTTGACATTCGATTATAATCTTCCACATTCCTCATGTTCTGTGTGCTGTTCGTAGTCCTGGGGAGGGGGGTAGTACTCGGATTTTCCCGGGGGAATTTCCATTAAAAAAAGGACGGGGGTGCTCGTACTACCTCAGTGAGGGTATAATGAACAACTTATATTAGCAGGATAGAGATTTACATGGCAATGCGTTCATAAACTTTATGAGGAGAAGGTATTCGAAGCTATCGTCTTTAGTACTGTTAAAAAGTAAGAAAGTGTCTCTCAATGTGTTGTTTTGGAATTGGTTCCTCTTAGGGGTAAAAAAAATTCAGGCCACGCCCACAAAACAGGATCTTGGTACTTCTTAGGGGTTCTTTTCAAAATTTTTGACCAGCACCCTCATCCTTTAATTTGTACATGAGGTCCCCCCCAGGAGATTTTTTTCGTTTAAAGATGAAACGGACTGAAATAATTAAAAAGACTGAAGATCGATCCCACGGCATTTTTCTGTTGTAAATCAGTTGAAAAACTGAAATACCAAGTTTGTTGAATAAAATATCACTGAGTCACAAAACTAAACAATATTCTTCGGCTGCCTGTTCCCAAATTAGCCGTGTGAATCCGATGCAAAATCCCATTGGTTTGTTCACTCGTGCAATCAGGAGCCGAGCAGCAGGGAGCAAGGATGGCGCAGTATTAGTTGTGATTGCACTGAGTTTCAGCTTCGCAAACCTTACGTTGCCTTTACCTAATTCAAGTTATAACATAACTAAGGCAAAGCGCGCGCTCTGATTGGTTAATTTAGCGTCTACTATTTGCCCATGGGTGTACGCTGCTGACATGTGTGCTAATGTTTACAAAGCAAATCTTTTGACAGACATTGTTTCCAAAGTAATCACCGACGTCCTTCTGCCAGAAATGCGAAACTGTCTTCACAGTTGTCTGAAGATGAAACTTTATCGAGTTACTGGTGTGCAGTCGGTTGTCATGAATGAATTTTCGCGCGCTTGTTTTCTCTTGTCATGTAAGACTACACGAACATTTTTTTTTGTGATGTAGCTCAATAAAAGGACTACTGTTGTTCCAATGTCTCAATTTTATGTTTTAAAGCAAATGGTAAACGCCATAGCGTGCGCTATTGAGTTATGGATGCACTTGGGAGGTTTGCTAAGCACTCAAGAAGCTAGAGTCGCACTCGGCTATTGCCTCGTGCGACTCTTACGCTTCTTTCGTGCTTAGCAACCTCCCGCGTGCATCCATAACTCAATAGTGCACGCTATGGCGTTTACCATTTGTTAACTGATAAATGTCTTGTTTTTTTCTCTTCTTGATATCGGTTTCGCAATGGCTACAGTTCAGTAGAAACGTTTTGCAATACAATTTCATAAGCGTTTGCTAACGATGAAACAAATTCTACGTCATTGTACGAACGTTATCAGTAATCAAACAAATTCATTCTGCGCACTCTAGGGATTGTCAAATGGGTTCTCCTATTCAGTCGACCAGACTTAGTGGCACCTTGCAAACTATTTTAAATTTTCATTTCATAATGTATCTGTCTGTATGCGTCAAAAATATCACACTTATAGGACCATTTGAATTCAATTGTCTTTGTTTTATTCTGGGTGCCCCATTATAGTTTCAACAAGCGTTAATAGTTACTTTGCTACTGCAGTACAAGTCCAGAGTTCTCATGGAACCTTCTTTCTTGGTCAGCTCAACAGCTGGAACATTCGGAAAGGTAGATCATGGTTGACCAAAGACAATCCAGCATAGTTATTAGCTGCTAAAAGTTTTGTTCAAGTGTTAAACATATTACAGGTTTAAAGAGATTAAAAGCATGTTGAAGGCTATTGAAAGAAAAAATGGCTGCAGCAGACTTCTTGGCGCCTAAGAAAAGGAGATTAAGAGTCTATTACGATTGATGAACTCTTAAAAATGTTCACTCTTGATTCACAAAAATAAGTACAAGTAATGTAAGTGTGTACCATCCCTTGAACATGTAATTACCAACCAAAGCTTACAATTCGTTCGAAAAGATAACTGACTTTGTTTAACATAGTGCAGTCTATTGCTGCTTTGAATAAAGTTCTTTCTACCCCAAGGCTTCTACCCAGCGCTACATTTTTGGCTTAAAGTACTTAGATTGGAAAAGTGAACAAACTGTTTCATATCTTGACCAGAGCAGAAAGGTAAACCGCTCGGGATATACGAAAATGAATCATACAAACCTGTGAGAGAAGTGCTAACTAAAATTACAGGTTAAGGAGATTATATGGCTGTTCTCATTCAAAGTTAATTACCACAAAAGAAAAAACGATCAAAAGGATTTTGTCTTCATACAACGCGTACTGAATGTAATCAAAATCTATTGTTATCGTAACTCTTTTAATGTTAGTAATTTTCTCAACGGCGTTTGCTTGAAACTATCATAGCACGTACAAATATACACGTCATGCAAAATCTGAGCAAAATGTCCCCCTCAGTTACAGATACCATATCCGAATTACGTACTGTACATTTTGCAAAAGAAAATAATCTTTTGCTTAGTTGTTCGAACTTCTATGGGGTCGCAATTATTTTAATTGGACGGTGTTCAACTTTTCATCTAAAAATCAGTCACTCTGAAATATGCAGTTTATTTTGACACGTGTGTGCGGTCAAGCTCGCACTTCAGATCCCCACACACAAACGATATCACTTTGTACATACATGGGATTAAGTTTCTTTCCTGACTTTTTGATTCTACAGACGTTCAATATCACATGGTATAATGTGTTTTCCCAGTAAAAGGAGGCGACATTCCGGGTTTTTCTGACATAGGAACCAAACTAGAAATAAGTTTCTGAAATCTCGGATCTCGCCCCGTGTTTCCGTCTCGTACTTTACTTATCTTTCGTGAAATTTTAGGTAATTTCCCAAGGCGTTCTCTATTCGCTCTTTCCTTGTAATGACCGCCTTTCAAGTCCGTCGCGTTTGTCTTAGCTCCTAGCTTATTTTCGCCATTAAGTTTATGGAGTGGAGGAAGGAGATTACGTAAACCACTGGGTTTGCGGATTACACTGTGTGAATTAACCGCTTCTTCTCCTTCTCTTAACCTGGCCTTGGCCTGCACTTTCTTCAGTCGATCCTCTTTAACCATGTTCTCTTTTCGAAACTTGAAATACGCTTGCAGAGTGTCGTGTTGAGGTGAATTTCGTTCCGGTTCTAGGATTCCGTAAGCGAGAGATGCCTTTCTCAAGTCTTCCACATTACGAAGTACTTCCAACACATTTTCCCCTTCTCTGTTTTCCGTTTCATTCTCATCATCGTCTGCCGCAGTTTGTGATGCCTGACCTTTTCCGGCATAGTTTTCCTCTTTGACTTTGTTTAAATTCAGCAACTGGCTGCTTTGTCGCTTTTTTAGATGACGCGGGAGAAATATATCTGCCTGGTCATCGGTTTCTTTATTCTGCGCTGTGAAGTCAATTGCGTGCGAGTCAAAAACCTCAACCTTCTTTTGCTGCTGTCGATCCAAAGCTAATTTCGTGGCCAGATGATGTGATTCTGGTTCGCTTATTTTACGAGATAGTCTCCTTCCTCCGTTAGCGAGTTTCTGTTTCCTTTCCAGTATCTCTTGGTTCTTTTGCTTGTGTTTTTCGCTGATAGCAGGTTGTGGAACATGCTTGTCCCCTGTAGTACTGCACTTCGGACATTTAATATGTTTATCACTTCCGCAGTTTGTTTCTGCAGCTCCAACAGGCCCTTCCATATTTGACACACAATGTGTTCTCTATCAGAACCAACTAAACGCCCTCAAATCCGTACCGAATTTGAATAGTCCTGTATATAAAGCTTTTAAGTGCCCGACTCACGTAGTTTTTTCTGTTGAATGAAACTCATAACATTAAACAACAATTAGTTGTCCGTATCTAAAACGCGGCTTTTGTTAATCGGCAATCCGCGTCACTTGTGATTTAACATAAGAATAGCAGACGGCCTTCTTTGTTTATTTCTACAGGTTATTTCGATTTAGCTGATTGTGCTTTTGCTATCATCTGACCCAACTCACCAACACGAAAAATATTCCCAGCCATAAAAGTCCACCAAAATAAACTTGTGATCACATTACTGTCATTATTGACTTCCGCTTCCAAGAAATGTTTCGTGAAAGTTGCCTATCGGCTAAGCGGCAAAGGAATACAAAAAAACCCTTCGTGGAAGGTCTATTGTTTAACTTTCACACTTTTCTTCCGCTGAAACTTCTTTTTTACGATTACGAAGTCTGTTATGAATGATTAAAAACAAGACTTGGATTGCCAGAAAATTTGCCGACCAATTTTTATTATTCAGTACCGAGTTCCTCTTCCTTCAAGGCGTTTGGTTACCGTGATACGACGGTATGCCTTTAGGCCAAGCATTTTTTCTGCTCTTAACGATTACGTGCAGGTACAGCTAAGTTCAATTTAAAAAAATAATAACCCAAATTTCCTCTCTCTTTCTTTCATCTTTTCCAACAATGAAAATTATTCCAGGAAATTAAGCTAAGCACACCGTGAGGTATAAATCAGTACGTGCAAGGTCCATTTCATTTGTTGACATGTTTAATTAAACCGTACAAATCTCCTGAACGCATTGAAAATTGTTTATTTCCAAACAGTTTACCTGCTCAGTTAATCGGAATAAGTTAAAACTGTTCTTTTATTGCCTTGAAACCTGTCTTTAATCTTTAATCGTTAACAAGTCACTCCTAAAACAGTATAAAAAAATTATAGTTATAAATATATAAAATAAAATATTAGATAAATATAAATTTATACAATGATTTAAAAAAAGAAAATAACTATTGAAAGAATAATTTTATAGTGTTCATCGCAGCTACATATTTAAAATTTGTCTGATCGACTGACAGTCATTCTGAAAAGCGCAGACTTGCTTTAAATAGTAATAATAATAATTTTATTTAAAAATAGAAGAACCGTAGCCAGGACAAAACATATTAAAAATTTATAAAAAACGTTCACTGGCTATATAAAGTTAAAACTTTCAGAGCTTTCGACTGTCAGACTACAGCCTTCGATGGATAAAAAATGGAAAAGATAACAACTACAAATATATACAAAAATGGGTGGGACTATAAAAAGAATATATTAAAATGGAAAAATATAAGTGTAACTTCAACCAAATGTGGTTTATAAAATATCTTGTGCCGACTGTCCATGGAGTTATGTAGGCGAGACTGGCAGATGCTTTGAAACGAGAAAAAAAGAACACATGAGGAATGTGATGTCTCACGCAAGAGGTTCCAACATCGCTAAACACGCTTGGTCTTCAAATCACTCTATTGACTTTAAAAATTCCCAAGTGATTGACAAGGGTTCTTCACGTATTCGCAAGACGTTAGAATCATGGCACACCGCTTCGATAGATCATGCAGATAGCAATTCTAGGCCGCTCCCCAATCAATACTCTATTCTTTTAAAAAAGAACAATTAGTTCATTAACACTTATATTTTTCCATTTTAATATATTCTTTTTATAGTTCCACCCATTTTTGTATATATTTGTAGTTGTTATCTTTTCCATTTTTTATCCATCGAAGGCTGTAGTCTGACAGCCGAAAGCTCTGAAAGTTTTAACTTTATATAGCCCGTGAACGTTTTTTATAAATTTTTAAATAATAATTTCATCAAGCTGTTCCTTTTACTTTGAGCTCTTCTCGTCAAATTACAACGATACGTTTTTGTTTTCCTCTCGGACACTTTGCCATGGACTCATTTTTGCATGCATGGTGGATCACTACACTCTGGTTCAGGACCAAAGCCCTTCACGATCGGCTTAACTGCGTGCAATGAGTTATCATTAGAAGCCTAATCTCTGCCACAAGCCTAATCTGAGATTTTCACTTTGTTCCTGTGTTCAAGCCCTCCTATCCGTGCTAACTGAGCGAAATGTACTACACTTGGTGACTGCGCCTTTTCTCGTTCGGTTCCATTTTTATGGAACAATTTGCCCTTGGCCATACGATCAAGCTCGTCTTTGGACATTTTTAAAAAAGACGATTGAAAACATATCTTTTTAAATCGCTTATGACTCTTCATAATTTTGTTAAATCTTATTTCCATAAGCCGTCGGCAATTTTGGTTGGTTCTCTTGGTCTCGGACTTAGCCTGATAAGTCAGTCATCTCCCGCGCCGCCTTCAGCCTAATCCCTGGGCGAGACACTCTCGCCCGGGATTAGGCTGAGGGAGAGAGAGGACTGAAATTTCAGGCCAGGTCTAACCGACCCATGGAAGGCGGCTAAACTCCAGAATACCCGGCCACTTATTAGCATCTCATTGAATAAGAATAGCAACTATTGTTATATACCTCGTTCTTGAAAGCACACCGGCACATGTACATAAAGTGGCCGGGTATTCTGAAGTTGCGGAAGGCCAGAGAGAAATCGGACCAGACATGGCACCGCGGGCAACTCCATGCCCTACGTACTGAGGCAACTCAACGTATACGTTAACGAACAAATTGTTATGTTCAGAAGTTTTCGGTTTACTGAAAGGTCTGCGATTCAAATTAATACATCAGTTTCCGTCCTAAGCTCACCTAGATAATGTATCAATTCTCTTTTATTGAATGTCAGAACACCAAAACAGTATTGCCTTTATTGTTAATTAAATGTTCTTTATTCTTATCTTCTGTCTGTGCATACTTGATAATAACTCGCCTTTAAAAACCATTTGTGATATGGTGTAAAAATCAAACCAAAAATATTAGCTATATATCTTACTGGTGTACGGATGAGACAGACAATATTGATGATTTAAATAATTCAATCTAAAATGAGTTTAATTAATGTTGTAGAACAAGTTGCACGACTTGACATTTTTTATCAGTTCAGAAGTTGTCGAAGAGACTGGGTTGTAGCTAGTTCAACCATTCAGCGCGCATGATCATCTCTCAGTCTGATCTTTAAGAACTGTTCAGACACTTAGTTCCTTCTGAGACCGTAATAGTGAGAAAATCCTGACCAGCTTGCTTAACGTGAGAGGTAGTAACATGGAGTAACATGTCTGCCTTACTGTTGTATTGTTATGCACGAAGTACTTACAAACGTTTGTAGCCAAATATCACAAGCAAATTTTGTTACTATTTATCACAAATTGAGCTCACTTAATGTAAAATCACCAAGACCCCTTAGCTTAGGCCTCAGTCCTGGCATTTGGCTGCAATAGTGGCGACTAACCTGACGCCATCCTTATCACGAAAAGACTTCTCAGTTCGGGCGATAAATCGCGTAAATACCTAATAGTTGGTGTGGGAGGCGGGACTAGTCCGGCGTCATGTACTCCGTGGACTTTCTGTCGTGGAGGAGTTGTCTTTTTCCGTGGAGTAATTTTTATTACCTCTGGAAGAATAAGTGGCGACGAACGCGTAAAACATTGCTTGTTGAGCTCCGCGAAAGACTGAGCTTTCTCGTAGCGCTGATAAGGTGTACAACTCGTACCATTTTGAGATGTAAGATGTTGCTCTCTGTAATTGTATTTCCATGGGCTGCTAGTTGTCAAGTGCTCATGCATGTCGCCTTCTTTGTGTTCGCCTTTGACGTTTGGAATAGCTCTTCTTTTAAGCTTTATTCTATTAAATGAAATCGTTTGCTCGTGACGGCGATCCAGCGTCTGATTACACGAGTGGCAAAGAGATGGCAGATTTTCGTTCGAAGAAAAGTTTGCCTTCAGCAGCTCTTTGGAAACGGAACTTCTAAAATAAGGCGACAGTTTACTCAACCAGTGAACATCATGCTTCTTTGCTTGAAGTAAAACAAGTTCAGCTTTGCTATGCTCCTGTGCGTCTAATACTGGCTGCAACTCAGAACCTTTCGAGCAAGAAGGGAGCGCAAAAACCTTGGGGTTACCTTTTGTCTTAACGGCACCAAATGGATTTTGCGGGAACCCTAGTACCACCTGTGTCATATTTGTTATAAGCGTTACTTACATTGGCACGTACAGTCGTGTAATTCAACCATGGTCGAGATCAAAATTACAATATCAGTGTGAAAGCCTCCAATAAGGAAAAATTCAACAACATTTCAAAGACTTAGTTGATATTAAAACGCAAGCCAATGGTACACTTTGTGCAGACCCACCAGGGATTTGTGTAGTTGATTTTCGCCGCTCAAGTTAATCATTTTGTTTATCAATGACTTTTTGAGAATGGGAGAACAATAGAATATGTGAACAAGTAATCTTTTGTCTTCAAACCTTATGAAAATTTTTCATTAATGTACTCATGACGTTGTTATGTTGAGTAATTACCTTTTTTGCAGTGTGCGAATTTGAATCTATAAGATATTTAGCGATCTTCTTCACCGTTTACTTTTTAACTAAACATTCTTGACCTGACTTGCGTGCAGTTCCTAAAATGTCGAAGTGGCCCTTCATGTGACGGACTAATTTTCTTCAGAAAAGTATGTTTCGATATCATTAGGGAAACAAGACCATTCAATGGTAATACCTTTATAAAGATGTTTCTAACTATCAACAAATAATTTACTATCTTTTCCTGAGGAGAAGAAGCACTCATAAAAATGTAACGCTTCATATGAAAAAAAACCATATTCCTGAAAAAGGGCTTGTTCATTATTGGGTTCAACATATACTAGTCCTGCATTATAGGCCATTGATATTCTGCTTTGGCACGCATAGTTCATTAGTGCAAAATGCTGAAATACAACGTACGTATCACATGGTATCGTGATCATTGAAGAATTAAGACGTATGATCCTTTTTTACCAAACAAAAAATGTAAAAGATTTTTAGGAAATTGATCATCTCAGATAGCTTTGGAATTCATATATTATATGAGTCATAAACGATCCGTATTTAATCAACAGGCGATTAACCAAAAATGTATGAATTCCTTCATCGAGCCAAAGTTTGCTCGTTAGAGGCTAAGAATGGTCAGTTGGACAGAATTACGAAGAAAAAGAAATTTTTGGAGAAAATTTGTGCTTTTCTTTAAATAAATAAATAATTAAGAACACAACATTCGTCTGACTCGGGTATCAAATGTTCTGGGTTTGTTCCAGGCGTAGGCAAATGCCTGACACCTGGGCAATGATAAAACTTAAAATGCCGCACCTCCAGTATTAAGACTTGAGCAAATACCCTGCTATTGCCTAGGGAAGCGGGGGGGGGAGGGGGGAGGGGGAGAGGGGATGGGCACTACTGGAATTGACAGATAGATTAACTTATGGAATATTCTCGAGAATGTCCTTACCGGCATTGTTTTGCATTATTTAATGGGCACCTAACCAGCTTAGTTTCATTTAGTTATTTTGGTACCCTGAACCTTATAAATTTCTGTGAAATACAGCATATATAAATACTTTATTAATTTGAGTAAGGTACAAATAAACTATTGCGATTGTTGTAACAGAAGGGTCTTGAAAGGAACTAAAAATCAATATATTTTTTTGTACAATTTGGCAGTGATTCGTCAACTGATGGATGACTATGGAAGCTTAATCAGAAATGATCCATTCCCACCCGGACGAAAGTCAGCCAAAAGGTATCCAATGACTTTCTTTGTGTTGATGCTTTTCAGAAAATAATTAGGTGTTAAGAAAAGCTGTTGAGCCTGAAGAACAGTCTTTAACACGTTATTACGCACTCATGTCATAAGCCCAACACAATACCTAGTAACACCTATAGTCACTTTGACAGATGATATTATCAATTTATTTTTAAAAAAATAAGAGTATTTGTTGTAAAATTATTCCACCTGCATGTGTTAAGTGTGCATGGCTGGTTACTTAATGATTTTTACATAAAATTGAAATAAAATAATTTATTTTTATTTATTTTTTTATATATATTCGATATTTAATACAATTTTCACTCGAGGGAGAGAGAATCTTATCAGACAAGCAGCAGGAATAGTGGAACTTTTGTCTCCTTGATAAACAATGTATTATTTTAAAACAAAACAAAGTAATCCTTTGAGATCTTCCATTGCCGTGCTCTATCGGTAACCAAGAATGGTGTTACGTGAGACCATGTCTCTCTTGAAATATCTTTCCTGTTTTACAATTAAATAATCTCCAAGAATATTGCCCAGAAAGCATTTTTGTAGTTGCGTGTTAGTTCAGTCTGAAGCACACGCATTCCGACAGTGTAAAAATTATTTTTTTAACGAAATTCCCTCGTAGTGAAATTGAAAAGTTGTACTTGATCAAGGTTGCGATGAAACATGTTCAGATTTTACCGAATTTTCTTTTAAAAACGTTCGAGAAAAGAAAAACAAAAAAAACCAGTGAATTACAATGGCCGCTGACTAGCTGCCACTAGACGCAGTTGTCAAATGTGACAGCAAACAATCCTTTTAAATCTGAAAACAAATTGACGCAGTTTGGCGGATTAAGAAAGCATACTAAACACGACATAATTGATTGTAAAAGCGTACGGCCAACCTTACTGTCTGACAAATTGCGTTCGAGGCAAGACTATAAAATCCAATATCTGAAGGACTTGCGTCTCCCAGTGTGATTATGTAATAGAGTATCAAGCTAATGAGAATGGTTGAACTCGACGTTTGGCCCGTTTGTAGATCAATATACATTATATAGAGAGAATTCCGTCATCAGGGTACGCTTAATTTTGTAGCTTTTTGTTTTATTTTCATGTGCCACTAAATCCTCACGGTAAACATTAAAACCTGGGTCAGTCAGTAAGGAGAATTGATATCTTGAGATCTGGACTGACAGGTTAATTAACACGTACTTTAAGACTCTATAGTTTATAGGTTTTACTTCATTCAGAATAAGCCTTTTCGCTCGAAGAACAAGTGTTAATTTCACAACACAGTAACCAACTCCTGTAGGTGCAAAAGGTCTTGGGCTCGTTAGTTTTAAAACTCTGATTTATCTTATTGAGGCAAAAAAGAAATACATATTTCTGAATTATATGAAAACATTTTCTGAATCCATAATTAAGTAGTGGCTTTGTCCAAAAACTGACACGGGGGCGTAATCTGACCTTAATGTTTTCCATACTTAAACTGTGCTCGTGTCTTCAAAAACGACAGTTGCTGGATTCGACCATTTAACGTTACATGATTGTGGAATCAATAAGCGTGGCTCCTCTGCCAACAGAATTGACGCTATTTCAGTCACACTGCACTTGGCGCAATTAATTAATCCAGCAAAAGCTCATCGCTCATGTTTATGTATTGGAGTTAGTTGCATTCTTTGTGTTATATGCGATTTCCGTTCAAGCGTGAATGATGGCTACAAGTAAGCTCTTGCTTCAAACATATTGAAGTATGTTTATACCTGAGAAGGGTACAATATGGGGGACGATTCACTAAATGGGACTCTTCCCAAATCTGTTACGGATGTGTCTTCTTTGGATCCGCGGTCCAACGCTGCCGTTTTCCTACAAGCTGCTTCCATGGTTGTAATAATGCTTGTTGCTGTGGGAGGCAATCTGCTGATTCTGGCCGCCATCTACATTGACAAGACTCTACAAACAATTACGAACGCGTTCATAATCAATCTTGCCTGCGCGGATCTACTTTTGTCGATTATCGGAATGCCGTTTACCCTGGCCTCGTCTATCAAGTACGAGTGGGTTTTCGGAGACACCTGGTGTAAGGTAAATGGCATGGCTAACTCTTTGTTTTGTATTGCTTCGATACTAACCCTCGCCGTCGTGTCAGTTGATCGCTATTGTGCAATTCTCTACCCTTTCAAGTACGCAACCTGGATAACGAACAAAGTCGCTGCTGGTATGATCGTTTATATTTGGTTCCATGCGCTACTTATGGCTTGCCTTCCTCTGACCAACTGGACACAATACACCTTCATACGCTCTGAATCCATCTGCACAGTGCGGTGGGAATACAGCATTTCTTTTACCTTATTCCTCTTTTCGGTTTGTTTTTTCCTACCGCTCGGGGTCATGATGGTAACCTATTTAAGAATTTTCCGCACAGCCAGAAAACAATCCAGAAAAATTGTTCCAGTCACTGGTGAAATTGAAGCACGGGAAGACCCGAGTGTGAACGAGTATTCGGCCGGCAGTCGGGCTCGCTTGAACTCCGAGCTTCTGACTGGATGTTCCGTTAAAGAACTAGACATGAGCAAAAGTGACATTTCCCTAAACAGCGATGTGTATGACGATAAAATGTTACCAGGTCCCCAAACATCGTTCGCAGTTTTTTATGAACGAAAAGAATTAGGAGCATTGTCAACTGAAAATGTAAACACAACTGATCAACCTTCGAAGGATTCTGGTTGCGAGGATATCAACGTCGGGGGCTCGAGAACTTATTTGAAACCGAATGAACTGCCTACTAGAAAGGAACCCAGGAGAACGTCTAGTGCTTATGAAAGCGTAGGTGGAGAGAGTGTTTTTAATAGCAGTTGTGGAAGCTTACAAGAATCAGTTTTGGGTCCGAAAGAACTTCTCGAGAACAAATCCTCATCTACTCCACCTGCACCTGTATCTTCAGACGTGAATACGCCATTTTCCAAATCAAATAACATCGCCCCGCGCAGGAAAACTGGAGCCATTTATTTACCGCCTATTGAAACTGTGAAAAGGAAAGAGGAAATAGAATCTATTATGCAACCTCGTGCGGCATTAGGAAGTTTAAACAATAACAACCAAAATGTAAACGAATCGACAAAGCACGATGACGCAAAGTGTGTTGACGAATACCCTTCTTTTGCTATTGAAACAGCCGCGAAGAAAGAAGATAACTTTGCGCAAGATAACATGGTTAACCAATCAAATTGTCTCTCAACTGAGGGGAATACACAAGTCCAGGGACAGCACGCTGGGAGTGAATTAGCTGATAACAAACTGTTTCATATTCCTGTGGTTGTTTCTCGATTCTCCTGTCAATCTTCGTTTGCTTATTCAACGAAAGAGGCTCCAACAGGCGGTATCTCGGCATCGCAAACAATCGAAAGAAACCCTTCCGCGACACGTAAAAAGAAGTTTTCTACGGCGTCCTTCGCTAGTCTCGCCAATTTTGCTGGTCCTAACGCGTTCAGAGCGTTTAGTAAATCGTCACTTGCACTCGTAAAACTTCGGAAAAAGAGAGATGTTCAAGCTCGGGCGAAAATGCGTCGCGAAACCAAAGCTGCAAAAACTTTACTGACAGTAGTGGGGACGTTCGTGTTGTGTTGGACACCTCACTTTATAGGAATATTTTGTTTTCTTTTTGAAGACTGTTCGTGGCCTGATGAATTCTTTGCTGTGACCACGTGGCTTGCCATGCTAAATTCTGCCTGCAATCCTGTTATTTATGGAGTGATGAGCAGGCAGTTTAGGAAAAGATTCAAGCAGATTTTACAGTGCAAACGAGGTTTTTTTTGAGAGAATTCGAACCAAAAATGAAACTATCTTTTTATAGTAAGATTTGTTTATATAATTGTTCAGCATATCAATGCGGCTATAAGAAAATGTTCAATTCCAATTAAATCCAAAGGAACGAATCGTTTGGCCTTTTAATAAAATTCCACTACTGTTAATAAACAAATTTGTGAGTCATTTTACCGCAGGACACAATAGAATACCACGCTATTATATCATTCAAATGCTAATGGCTTCTCTTTGAATTCTTTGTGAGTTTTTAGTAAATAGATATCTTGTTCGCATTAAGTTTCCTTAAGTTACTTGACTGTCTTTTTGTTTGAGTGGGATAAGGTTTTGTCGATTGTTTTTAAAGACCCCCTGCTGATGTATATCACCTTTCCCGCAGAGTTTTAAATTAAATTACTGGCGGGTTATCAAGATATCCGAAGGAAGCAGATATATCTATATGCTATACATCATAGTGCTAACTGAGTTTTAAACTTTTAAACAAAATAAGGTGTTGACAACATTAATTAACTTTGTGTTAACCCTTTCAGCAAGTCCCCAGAGGTTTCAACGTTGCAACTAGAAATATTTTATTTGCAGATAACTGGCTATATATTCAGACGCTTCTATGTTATCAAGTAAATTTACCACCTGCTTAAAATTAACCCCTGTATTTTAGCTTCTTAGTGACTAAAAGATAGTTGTACAAATGGTGGCGAGGAGAACAGGTGGTTGAACAAAATATGCTGATTAATAAGGTCCGCGTGAAAAGGCTGAATTAGTACTTGTTGGGAGAAATGATCATTACATCAGCCTGGGGCGATCAATGTCTTTATTCTCATGAGGTAAACCATGTACTTTCTATAAATGAATTGAAAAGAGATCAGCTACTGATCTCCTGTAAGGCTTGTAAGTTAAAATGGCGATGGCGTCTCAGACCCTCCGCACGCGAACAAAACCTTCGAAAGGTAAATCGATTGCCACGCGCCGCATCGCTGTGTGATGAACAACTACTACAACAGCAATGTAAAGAAACAATGTCAGTTTTCGGAGTAAACAATGAAACTGAGGCGCTCGATTTCTATGCGTGATAGTTGACGAGGGCTGTGCCCTCGTCAACTATCACGCGATAGAAATCTCGAGCTCATAATCTAATTGTTAAATTGAAAACAATGAGAGAACCAATCAGATTCGCAGATTCACATCAGAACACAACTGAGGGGCTACAAATACATCATAGTTAATTAAAATTTTCCATGCTTTGCTATTAGATAAAATATCCAGGGAGGATGGGGGTGGATGCCATCCTCCACTAACTTTTCTTTCAGAATTTTGAAAAGGAGATTGACGCTTTGATGTTAAAAAATTTCAATGGCTGTTCATTCATGTCCAAGAAATTCTGATGGGTGAACTGTTTTCTCCACTACATTTGGCATTGCCATGGCAACCACGTTTTTTCCACTCTGATTAGCCAAATTTTTCGTTTTTTCCAGTTTTTTTTAACAGTATTGCAGAATTAGTGCCTTTTTATAAATTTACGTCGTTACCTCACTTTCGCAGAAAGTAGTCAAATCCAAGATGGCGAATCCAGACTTAACAACGTCATGTGATGTCACAGTAACGGTAAACGTCTCCGGGGTATCTTTTTAAACAGCGTAAGGCCGTGAGTGGAGGAAGAAAAAGAAAAAACCCACCCCTCCCCCTGAAAAACACCGAAGTGCATCATTATGCTTAGAATTTCCATGCAGCCTTCGATTGCCTGTAGCCACCACTTATGGGTTAAAAACAGAGTAATACCTAGGTGTGATAGGTCAGTTCGACTCAAATTATGCCGAAGAAAGGGCGTACGCGTGTGATTAGACACTTTCTTGGTCCATTAGGACCTCATTGCGGTCAGACGTCATCACTTCAGCTTAAGTGCTTGTTCTATTTATAGTCGATAACCACTTGGTTACTGCATAGTTAATAGAAGGAAATTGTTAGGAAGACCGGTAAACATCAAATAAGCAAACAAATAGGCTATGATTTATGCTGAAAGGTCCTTGAACCTGCACATCTTTTGTTTTATACTTATTGACTATGCATGAATTATGTAATCGTAATGCCTCTATTAGTTAGTTGTATCAGCACACCTAAAACACCTTTTGTATTTTGTCAGGTTTTGTACAGGGTCAATCCCAAAATAGCCAACAAAAACATACAGAAAGAACTTTGGCAGGTTTCCTAACCATTTTCCTCTATTAACGATGTCAGTGCATTTACTCAACACATCCTGAATAGCAATGGAATAACACGACCCATATATAGTTGATTTCTACCAAACACTGATATGCGCCAATTGCCAGACGGGCCAAGGTAGAATCAGTACATGCAGAGGAATACATATTTATGTCACCGGTTCAATGGCTTGTAGACAGACCGCTCAGTGCTAATGACAAACAATAGATTTAATTTCGAATGGAAAAAAAGTTCACAACTTATGATCTCGAGCTATATAGACTGCACTCTGTGTGCAGCACACAGCAGTGATTTCTAAAAAAGATTACAGCGCTTTCTGAATGCTTTTAAACCGAACGGAGTTTCATAGAATCTTCTAAAGTATTGCACATTAAGTTTCACTTGAGAGGCCCCCAGTTTAAATAAGGTGATTATTCAAAGCTATGTTCCGGAGTATTCTAGGAACAAAAACTTTGATTTTCCTATGAAGTTCCATTAAAATACTGTGTTTATCGAGAAACCTAATTTTAGACATTAGTGTTTTTAGTATGGAATATGAATCCCGTTTTTATTTCTTTGGTTACACGCAATTTTTTTCTCAGTTATACCATGCAATCATGCAGAAAATGATTTCACGTTTCAAAACTGACCTTCTAATTAGCTTTACGTGTCTTTGTTCCTAGACTGCTTACAGAGGTGATGCTTTGTCTAGCATCTTTGTTCGTGTTAAATAATTAAAGCTTATAGTCTGATAAAACCAATAATGCAAGGCTTTGCCATTCCATTTTATTGAAGTTCCAGCTCTTAATTATGAGCTACAAAAGACTAATAATTGCTTTGGCAAGGAGGACAAAAGAAAGCGCTTCAACATGAAAAGTTCCGTCCGCCTTAAGAAATAATGCTTGACAAAAGCAGCCTAAGTGTAATTACTATTCGTCGTTGAGTAATAACTCTTTTCACTCATGATTGCCTAGTTCATATTGTTTTGTCTTCGTCAGGTCGCGTTATATGAGAGTGCTGTTTGCTTCGGCTTCTTTACATTTTAGCGCAAAGGAATTTACGTTTTAGAGGAGATTAGACAGGACTTAACGTCAATATAAGCCTTAAAGTCTTGTCTTTCGTACAAGAGATTGGAGCATCCTTCCAACGCTTTTGAGTCTGCATATTTTACATTTCAAATGTTCGGGCAAACGTATAGCTGTTGAAAAACTAACAAACTCACGACGAGCTCACGACCAAAGAACAAGAATACGATCAAACATCGTTATATTTCACGATCTTACATGTCATTGGTTTATCAAACCCTAGTTGTGGTGACATTTGATTTGTTTTGGAGATGTTGAGGCACGGACAACTGACAGAAGAAAATCCACAACTTCTTACATTAGTACATGGAGTGGATCGCAAAGGAAGACCAGTGATAAGGGCATACACGGGCAACTCTCGGCATCCAGTATACCATGAATATCAAGACGTTATTGACAAACAATACCAAAAGGCTATGAGGCTTGCCTCCTCTTCCAGAACAATTCATTCGTTATACAGACTGAACGAGAACGACAGTTGTTTTGATTTTTGCTCGCAGAGTGCTAGAATTTCGACAGCAACAACGCACGCTTCGACACGATGGAGCCCTTCTCTTGCTGGCTCCACCGGTGCTAGTACACCGATTATTCCCGATTTGCGAGGGATGCGTGCTGTGATCTCCAGATTACGCTGTTCGCTGGCCATACACGCAGGTCTTACAGGGAAAAGTAACGAATTGACGTTTCTTCCTGTTATTCCAGTTCGGTTTAGGAAGCAGCCAAACTGTCCGAAGGAGAAATGTAGGAAAGTACAGCCACCACCAAGAAAACCGGACTTAAAGGAAGAGTCAGGGAAGGACTGTTGCAGCAGTGTGCCGCGGTCTATCGCGGCCTCGCTATCCTTACAACACAGACTGTTGCCAGGGTTCCAAAGGTCGGACTTGCTCCAAAGCAAAAAAGACAAATAGACAGTAAAAAGGAATAAAAAGTTGAGATAAAAACTATTAATTACCGTGCTGCAGGGTACTGTACATCAGAAAAAGGAGCATGTCCGCATCACACTCGATACCACTAAGCTAGTGCATGGATATTACAAGCTCGAAACTGATGTGTAACAGATTTCTCAGGTGCTTCCAGCTGGACTGCTACCCGGACTGAAACTTGTGTGAACGGCTCAGAGCTAAATGTCGTGATATAATGTTGTGACAGAACATGAATTGCATCAATACACAGTGTTATGGAAATTTTCTGCGTATATGGTCAGGTACGACTTCATAGACTGCGAACATAATGTCGAGCTAACCCTGAGGCCTTTGATGTATAACAGAACAGCATTAGTGTTTATCCCTAAGATGTTCAACGTAGTTATGATGTCAGAAATTGGCGAACTTATCACTAAAGATAAACTGTTAGAACAGGGTTCGCAAGAGTACCCAAGTTCAAAGTTTCACGAAAAACCTAGAAATTAAAAAGATTGACAAACTTGCTGTATGAAAGCACTTCAGAATAGGTTCTATTTGTATTAATAGTTAGAGCCACATTTATTAAATCGGACTAGTAGTTTTTTGCTCCGAGTGAAAAAAAAGATCTCGCATATTTCCAGATAGTTACCATGACAACTGTATTGAGGTAAGATGGACTGCCTCAGCAAAATACATCAAATGGCAAACCATATTGCATCTTTGTCTAAGTCATCCCGTGCCAGCTAACATTAAAAAATCGTCGCACAGGTTACCAGGTTTCGTGCTGCAGCAATAATCAACTGGCTCAGTTGGCCTTTCACTAAGATTGATTCTAGTCACGTACATTGAGCACATATCTCCTTTTGTTTATTTTTATTATATTGATAATAGCTCCGTTGTTTGCTGGGGTTTATTTAAATCGGTGCTGGGGTTACACTGGTGGTCAAGCTAGTAATCCTCACAGACCTAGCTATTAAACAATTACAGGATGAGGTTTTTGTGATATCCAGAATAATCAAGAATAATCAGCCTTCGGCTTCGACTGATAACCCTTACCGAGACGAAAAAAGAAAAAAAGGTCATGTTTTTGCTTCTTCACTGACGGCAAGCAACACAAAGCGCGCGAGCTTGACATGATTACCCTTAGAACTCATGCACCGCGGTCAAGCATGACATGATTACCCGTGACCTTGAGTGTCCTTGACATGATTATTGTATAATCTACAGCTATATGACGTCACAGGCGCTGATCTCGAAAATTCACTGAACGCTTTCGGCCAATCAGAAAAGAGATAGTGAGTTCAGTGTAAAATAATGTTACTTATTGCCATGCATACTTTACTGTTATTGGCAGTTCTGAAGGCTTTCTGGTACATCAATCACATCTCTGTCCCTGGTTTATGAATTTCCTCATATTAATGTGCGCTTTTTGGTGTTACCCTCTTTAAATATTGTTATTATTACTGTCCATGGAAATGCTGTTTCCTATATATATTGAAAGAAGAAGGTTCGTGACGATGTTGATCAGTTTTTTTTTTTTAAATAAAACTAAAGCAAAGCTAGTGCTATAAGACAAGACAGGTATGTAATATATGCTAATTATAGCTACTTGTATTTCTGTAATGTATTTTCAAAAATGTATTTTTGTTTTCCGCATTTATCTTAACATGGTGGCAACCAGCTCGAAAGCCAAGGCCACTCTGGTTATTCTCTCCATTACCAAATGCAACATTTATTTCTCTTCCCATATCTATAATATTTATATAATGTAAATGTTAAAATTCTCTAAATAGTGCACAATAAACGTTGATTGATTGGCTGATTTATAAACAATTTGCTGATTCTAAAATAATAAAGCTTCTACTTTACTCTCCTACACCACATAGCAAATCAAGTTTATGCGATAGTTTCTTATGATCCTTATGTCAAGTTGACATAAAGTCATGTTCGCTCTAGAATATATTTCGGTCTCAAAACACCAAGCAACTTTCGGCCACACACAGCGTATGCCTGGCGGAAATTACGCATTCTTGAGCCATAGATAACGAAGTTCATAGCGGAGTTTGACAGAGCTAGGGTCCCGATCCACAAGTGTGCAACTCCCAGTGTTTCTACCAAAGGTTTTCCAGCAGCAAAAAGAGTGGAAACCAACGGGGCCCAAGAGGCAGTGAAAACGACAATCACAATCGCTAGCGTGAAGGCGACGCGGATTTCGACGCTTGGCTGACTGGTATCATTAGAAGAGTGCGCTCTGAGTTGTTTCTTTTCTTTTCGATGTTTGACCAATGATATCACTATTAGCGAGTAAAATAAAAACACAGTAACATAGCTGGTGCCAAAAACCCCTAAGCCAAGGAAAGCTTTTGCCTGATGGAAATTTGCAGGAATAACAACGTTTGAAATTGCAACTGTAATCGGCAATGCCCAAGATGTTATCAGTAGTATTTTTAATCCATGATTATCTATAATGCTTTTGTAGCGTAGAGGGTACACAACAGCGATGAAACGATCAACACTGATGGCTGCCATGTGTACAACGGAGGCTGTGCAAGACAGCCTGGTTAGTATTCTGTAGGCTTGGTTCAAATTTGCAGCGCACTCATTAAAGAATGTTCTCTTGCCAAGATATGCCACAAAGACCGGCTCACACAGCATGGTGACGATCAAATCAGCGATCGCCAAGCTGAACAGAAGGTAGTTTGATGATCGGCGAAGACTGGGATTTATAACAACTGCCACGCAAACCAGTAAGTTGCCAAGCGTTCCAAACACACCCACGATAGAATTTACTGTGATCAGAGAAACGCCATGAGCCACTGGAAGTGAACAACCTCCTGTTGAGAGGTTAGATGTTTGATTACTCGCGTTCTCCATCTCACAACACAGAGGAGCAATGATTACGACACGGGAAAAACACAATTCCGTTTCGCTCAGTCCGAGGCAACCCACAAATTTGGGTAAATAGCTTCAGTAAGTCATGCCAAGGATGGTTTGTTATTTCGTTTCCTGAGGTGTTGTTTCAAACTTTTCTTAATCTGCATACATGTACTTACGGATGTCATCGTAATATAGGAAGATAAATATAGCAAGGGTAATGACGTTAAACCCTTGTTCGAATATGTCAGTGAAATGATATTGATACAGTTTTAATGGTTCATTTAACTACCAGTGAACTCTTGTTAAGTATTTCAGCTTTCCAGTCATACTTTATAAAATGGTAGGCACCCACAAACTAAAAGAGCCTAAGTGGATTTTAATAAGTTAACCAAATTCGGTTTTTGATCATAGTTCGCGTGATTTGAAAATGGAAATGCCATTTCATCTTAATAAATCTTGTGGTTAATAGTGTATTAAGTGGCCATCTCGCTTAGTATCCAATAACACAGCAGCTCTCACACAAAACGCATTTGATTTGAACCTCTCTGAAACCTTGAAGTATTGCAGCTTTACATTCTACTGTATAACATGTTAGGTTCTAGCAAACTGAAATAACGTAAAAGGATTCTAAGCCCTTGTAACCAGGTTCACAGCAACTTGACACTGCAGTGAGGGTAGGGGGTGGGGAACTACATTGTGATAAGAACCTTTTCCGGCTTTCTTCTGTCAAATCAGACAGGATTTACGTCATGAGTTTCCTTTACGTCACACATACACGCCTACGTAGCTTGTATTAGAATCATAAGAATTCCTTTTTTGTATATAGGTTACAGGTTTAAGTTCAATGATGCAGTTCATATGTATTAATGTCTTTGACATATTTTGAATTAACTCACATTTAGCTCTAAAAATAGCTCACGTGTTGCAACAAAAATAGCTCACGTGTTGACTATACTTTTGGATAAGATGAATAATGTACTAATAGTGTCACGCAATGGTTTTGTTTTTCATGCTTTTTCTTGAAGTCGTTGTGTTTGTCGAAATTTATTGTGACCATTGCAAGACTTGATTGATACTATCACTGGTTATTTTCTTAGTGTTTTGATGCAATGCAATATTTACTTTTTAGCGATTTGCTATTCTATTTTATTCTTTTCAGTTCCCAGTCACCCTTCCCATGTAAATTCCTGCATCAATAAATTATATTACAGTGGCTACAAGTCTGTTTCGTGGTTCAAATAACAACACTAGAACATGCCTCGTAAAACCCAAATCTCGATTTTTGGCCTTAGCTCCCGTGATGTAAAATTATTAATACCATTTTGTCTTTGTAAATCTTGTAGTTCGACAGAGTACCACTGAGTATCCAATAACCCTTCAGTTCTCACATAAAGCTCATTTGATTTGAAGGATATTAGCCTCACCTGTAAAACCATTTAGGTCATTTTTATTGGTTGGTTTAAAATAATTCCAGTTATTTATTTATTTATTATTTATTTATTTATTAGAAAACTGGGATAAAGGGTAATAAAGTGTATTATCGTTTGTCTCACGATGTAGTCACTTGAGATGTAGATCGCGACGTTTCGACTGCTTACTGCTAGTCTTCTTCAGGCGATAAGGTCGACTGATTGCACGGTATCATTTATATCACAAAGGTCGGCTGTGATTGGTACATTTCGATCCTCCTATTGTTCCATTATTCCGGCGAGTAGCTGTTCCCTCAGTGGTCCGCTATTGTACCGTTCTCCTGTTGTTGTGTTTCTTGATCGTGGGTATCCATGCTTCAGGAATTTCAATTCCACTATCCCTGTTGATGTTGTTAGGGTGAAGTCTTATGTGAATAGCTTCCTTGACCCTACGTGTGTACCAGTGAGGATCTCGATCAATAAACTTGACCTCATTCCAGATAGGATAGTGGCCGGTCTCGTGGGTGTGTTCAGAAACGGCGGAGGTCTGGGTTCGGGCGAGTCGTATATCCCTGTCGTGTTCTTTGATCCTCTCCTTCATAGATCTCCCTGTTTCCCCGATGTAGACTTTGCCGCACTCACAGGGAATCCTGTAGACAACACCATCTTGTTTAGCCGGGTTGACGGTGTCCTTTGGTCGCACTAAGTGTGACCGAAGTGTCGTGTCGGACTTAAAGACGGTGCGAATGCCTTGTTGTTCTAGGCAGCGGCGGAGAGACTCCGAAACTCCTTGGACATAAGGTAAAACGGCGGTGGATTTAAATTCCGCGACAGGCTCTCTTCTTGGGGTTGTTCGTGCCTTTGTGATCTTCTGTACAAAAGAGGAGGGATATCCGTTAGAAACAAGTACAGATGACAGATGTTTCTTCTCTCCAGCGATTACTGATGGTTTGGTGACAAGACGTTTAGCCCTGTCGTACAGACACTTCACAATACCGCGCTTTACTGAACGAGGGTGGTGTGAGTCATACGCTAGGTACTGGTCAGTATGTGTTGGTTTCCTGTAGACACTGGTGGTAAGGCGGCCATCAGGTTCTCTGTAAACTGACGTGTCGAGAAAGGCGATCTTGTTGTTGTTCTCGATCTCCATGGTGAAACGGATTGATGGTTGTTAACTGTTCAGGTGTTGCAGGAAGACGTCAACCCTATCCCGATCCAGGATGGTGAAAGTATCATCTACGTAGCGTTTCCAGATCTTAGGCTTGCAAGGTGCGGACTCTATTGCTTGTTCTTCAAATATCTCCATGTAGAGATTAGCAATAACCGCGGATACAGGGCTCCCCATGGCTGTGCCGTCTCGTTGTTCGTAAATCGATCCGTTGTACTGGAAGTACGTAGATCTTAATACGAAATTCAAGAGGTCCGCGATTTGAACTGGTGTAAGTGTCGTGCGGTCAGCCAGGCCTGCGTCGTTCTCCATTTTTTGTAGCGCGGCTTGTACGGCGCCCTCGATCGGTACGTTGGTAAACAGTGACTCTACGTCGAAAGACACCATGATCTCGTGGTCCTGGATCTCTTCACTGGCGATGGTGGAGGCGAAGTCAGTTGAGTTCTTCACTGTGAAGTTCGAGTTACCTGCAAGAGGAGATAATACGTTAGCCAAGAAAGCAGACAGGTCGTATGCAAAGGTGTTGACACACGACACAATTGGCCTAAGCGGTGTGTCGGCCTTGTGGATCTTCGGCAAACCATAGATCCTAGGTGGTTGTTTGTGTCGAGGTCTGATCTTATTATAAACCGCCTCTGATATGTGTCCACTCCGTTTCAGGGTTAGCAGCTTCTCAGATAGCTTCCGGGTCAAGCGGTCTGTCGGGTCTTTGTTGAGCAGCTGGTACGGTCCGGAATCAATTAGCGCTGACATTTTTGCGTGGTATGTGTCAGCGTCCAGGATTACACTAGCGCGTCCTTTGTCGGCCGGAAGGACCATGATTGAGTTGTCCTCTTTTAAGCTTTTAAGAGCCTCCTGCTGTTCCTTCGTGATGTTGGGCGTGGGTGGTTGTGCCTGTTGAAGGGTGGTGTTGACGGATCTCCTGACTGTGTCTGCTCGCTCCGCATCTAGTGGCCTGACTGCTGACTCAATTTTGGCGATGATCTCGGTGGCTGGGACGCTCGTAGGAGTCACGGCGAAATTTAGACCTTTCTTCAGTAGGGACACCTCAGCTTCGTTAAGGGTCTGGATGACAAGTTGATAACCCACTTTGTTTTGTCAACAAAAGTTGTAGGAGAAACAGAAGACTGTTTCTCTCGCAAAAGTTTCTCAAACTTGCGCTGTTGACGGTCTTTGGTGGTATTAAAGACTCGCTGGGTAGTGGATTTAACCTTGTCGAGTACCTCTGCAGCGTCATCCGCAGAAAGAGCAGATGTTATGCTCTGTGCTGTTGATTCGGCTTCTTTCTTCGTATCTGCCTTGGCTCTCTGCGTCAGTCTGATTCTTTCCCTCAGGAATCTCATGGATGCTAGTTCAGCGACTCTGCGTGCGCCTCTGGTGGGAACTGGCGGCCGAACTTGCAGATCTCTTGGAACAATGTGGTTCTTAATACACCTTGTGAGAAAGGTGAGATGGTTGGTATAGCGTGCGAGTTTGCGAGAGCAACGCTCATGTCGACGAATCAACCTTAGGGCTGTGCGCCCATATTTCTGGTCAATGTCGAGGAAAAGGTTGTTGTTATTCATCGTGGTAGATGCAATAATAAAGTGTATTATCGTTTGTCTCACGATGTAGTCACTTGAGATGTGGATCGCGACGTTTCGACTGCTTACTGCTAGTCTTCTTCAGGCGATAAGGTCGACTGATTGCACGGTATCATTTATATCACAAAGGTCGGCTGTGATTGGTGCATTTCGATCCTCCTATTGTTTCATTATTCCGGCGAGTGGCTGTTCCCTCAGTGGTCCGCTATTGTACCGTTCTCCTGTTGTTGTGTTTCTTGATCGTGGGTATCCATGCTTCAGGAATTTCAATTCCACTATCCCTGTTGATGTTGTTAGGGTGAAGTCTTATGTGAACAGCTTCCTTGACCCTACGTGTGTACCAGTGAGGATCTCGATCAATATGGAGATCTATGCAGGAGAGGATCAAAGAACACGACAGGGATATACGACTCGCCCGAACCCAAACCTCCGCCGTTTCTGAACACACCCACGAGACCGGCCACTATCCTATCTGGAATGAGGTCAAGTTTATTGATCGAGATCAATAAACTGTTCACATAAGACTTCACCCTAACAACATCAACAGGGATAGTGGAATTGAAATTCCTGAAGCATGGATACCCACGATCAAGAAACACAACAACAGGAGAACGGTACAACAGCGGACCACTGAGGGAACAGCTACTCGCCGGAATAATGGAACAATAGGAGGATCGAAATGCACCAATCACAGCCGACCTTTGTGATATAAATGATACCGTGCAATCAGTCGACCTTATCGCCTGAAGAAGACTAGCAGTAAGAACTCAACTGACTTCGCCTCCACCATCGCCAGTGAAGAGATCCAGGACCACGAGATCATGGTGTCTTTGGAATGAGGTCAAGTTTATTGATCATTTCCCAGTATTGCATTGCGCATCCTTACTGCGCATAATTTATGGCGTCATTAGCGCGCGTTCGCGTACGCACATTGAAAACATGGCGGATTTGCCTTGATATTGAGTTCTGTCGGTTGAAAAATGGCTATAGCTCACTAACGAGCTCGGGCACCCCAAATTTTTTTCCAGTCATTTTAATCAACTAATCATTAGCTTTGCGTGAGAAAAGACTGATCTGATTTCTGTTGTTGAAAATTGAATAAATAAGGAAAATAGCAGCTGTACTGTAGTCTTTTCTATTTTGCAGTTTGATAGCCGTGGCAAGCAATTTGGTTCCAATATTTTAACAAAGATTCAGCTGTCTGTCAAAATCAAACTTAAAAAGTTTATTTGTGTCCGACACAAGTATTGACTGTAGTTTGAGGCGTGTTTTCATGAGTTTGGGCTCACAAATAGTTTACAATAACTTGGAATGCGTTCTTGTAATAAGAACTAATAAGCATTAAATAACGCTAAAGTGGGGCATTTTCAATGCCTCACTGCTCCTTAACGAGCATGGGCACCCCCCTTTTTTTATTTCATAAAGTTTTCATATGATAAATATTCATTGGACAAAGTTTGAACAAAAATCTATGTGCAGTTTTATTTCAGGGGAATTACCTTAATTGTTGTCGGTTACCATAAGGTCAATGAGTTGGTTTGTTTGCCATACGCTACAAGATGTATATGCAAACAAGAATATTATAAAAATACTAACAGCCCCACCACCGACAACAACAACTTTTTCACTCCTTAAAAGCAACGAAATACTGTAATCTAAGCAATAATGTCTGTTTCTTGTTTATTACGTTTTTCCGCCATGAGGAGTCTACGAAGAGTTCCAATGATCAGGGGAGAGGTCCCTATGCATATGTTTTTAGCTTTCTATTTGTTTGGCAATTTCATGCACACCGTGCAAACTCTTTCACTCAAGTCATTAGCCATTGTTATCTTCTTTTAACGTAAAGTTATAAACACGAGTCCGCAAACATTTTTGGATCATAGAAACAGAAATATTTTGGCCAATCACGGCGAAGGTCTCACGGATGATTTGCATTCAAGATTTTAATTGCACCTCTTGCCGGGCACCAGTAAACGTTCCCCCTTTCTAAATCATTTTAAATATATTTTTAACATTTAATAAAGTCGATTCTGAATTAGTTAATAGGTTCTGTTTTTTTACAACATAACTTGGCCATTCAAGTCTAATGTCAAGTTACAACTTCGTGTCCTCGCAAGAATATTTCGGTCTCAAAACTTCAAGCAACTTTCGGCCGCACACAGCGTACGCCTCATGGAAATTACGCATTCTTGAGCCATAGATAACAAAGTTCATAGCGGAGTTTGACAGAGCTAGGGTCCCGATCCACATATGTGCAACTCCCTGGATTTTCACCAGTGGCTTTCCAGTGGCAAAAAGAGCGGTAACCAACGGGGCCCAACAAACAGTAAAAACAGCAATCACAATTGCCAGCGTGAAGGCGACGCGGATCTCAACGCTTGGCTGACTGGTATCATTAGAAGAGTGCATTCTAAGTTGTTTCCTTCCTATTCGACGTTTGACCAATGATATCACTATCAGCGAGTAAAACAAAAACACAATAACATAGCTGGTGCCAAAAATTCCTAAGCCAATGAAAGCTTTTGCCTGTGGGAAATTGGTAGGAATAACGGAGATTAAAATTGGAACTGTAATAGGCAATGCCCAAGATGTTGTCAGAAGTATTTTTAATCCATAGCTATCTATAATGCTTTTGTAGCGTAGAGGGTACACAACAGCGATGAAACGATCAACACTGATGGCTGCCATGTGTACAACGGAGGCTGTGCAAGATAGCCTGGTTAGTATTCTGTAGGCTTGGTCCAGTTTCGCAGCGCACTCATTAAAGAATGTTCTCTTGCCGAGGGATGCCACCAAGACGGGCTCGCACATCATGGTGACGATCAAATCAGCGATAGCCAAGCTGAGCAGAAGGTAGTTTGATGATCGGCGAAGACTGGGATTTATAACAACTGCCACGCAAACCAGTAAGTTGCCGAGCGTTCCAAACACACCCACGATAGAATTTACTGTGATCAGAGCGACGCCATGAGCTAACGGAAACGAACAATCTTCTATTGAAAGGTTAAATGTTTGATTACTCGTGTTCTCCAGCGAGTGATCCATAGCTCAAGACTGATGAGCAAATATTAAGACAAACCACAATTACCTCTGTTTTACCAGTCGGAAGCGACACAAAAAACGTATTGTAGTTTGTTATTGCGTTTTTTGAGATAATGTTTCAAAAGTCAAGTTTCTAAACTTTAGCTGATACTGATAATTCCTAGTCCACATTCAACGGTGCAATCAATGTTTTCAGAAGAGCGTCGGCTAAGGAAATCGATTAACAAACCTTTCTCGCAGTTCGGCGAACTACATGAACCGTCGATTCACATGCACAAATGCAAATTCGTAAAGAATGACTCAACACATACCGATCGTGATATGACAGGATAAATTAAGCAAGAGAAGTATTGTTAAGCCCTTGATAAAATATACCAGTTAAATGATATTTATCCTTTAACAACCTTGATGGGTCATATAACTATCAGGGAACGTTTGTTAAGTATTTCAGTTTTCCATTTACATCATGGTGTAGTTTAAAAAATGGTAGGTTCCAACAAACTAAAAGAGCCTAAGTAGATTCTGATACTAACCAACATTTTGATTTTTGGTCAGAGTTCGAGTGGTGTAAAATTTAATATATAGTAACACCATTCTATCTTCATAAATCTTGAAGTTCAACAATGTATTAATATAATAAGTGGCCCTGTATTTGAGTATCGAATAAGATGTGGGCTCTCAGTCGTGATCACAAAGCTCGACTGATGTCAAGGATATCAGCCTCACCTTTAAAATCATTCAGATGAATCTTATTGGTTAGTTCAGTTAAATTAGTTCCAAATAGAAAATTGTGATAAAGGTTTAGTGTTTAACGACAATCAAGTAACTTGCTAAAATAATACCTTAAAATCAGGCAAACTGTAAACAAAACAAGGAGAGTATTGCGTTGACCTGAGAGGACATACAGTACCATCGAGATGAAGGTGCAAGAAAAAATCTGACAGCTCAGGCGAAGCTTTAATCAATACAGTACAGTACAGCACAACACAACACAACACAATAGAATACTTTATTTACACACGTCACGTCTAAGAGCTGTACGTGCAAGCTGGTTCAAAATACGTACGTGTATTCCTAAAATACAAAGATTTACTATGGAACAGTTCATAATCCGTCAGATTGTCTGCAACAGGATAGTGCTCACATGATTCTGGTGGTGGGATGCTGACACCCATTTTGATCTGATCAGGATTATTGTTTATGAAGGATGATAAAAAGTACAATCAGAGACGTTGAAGAGTACGGTGTTATGTTGTATTGGGATAGGGCTGTTTGGTTTAACCTTTGTCCTTTTCCTTTCCGCTGGTTCAGATTGTCGTATCATGTCAACGAGTTGGTTTGTGTACAACACAAGATGTACATGCGAAGAAGGAATTTTCTAAACCAATAGTATCAACAACAACTTAGTCACTCCCCGCAAACAAAAAGTGTATTTTTCGTGTTAATTTAGTTATGCTATTATGAGTAGTCTTTTGAGACTTCCGCAATCAGGGGTTCGGCCCTTATGCATGCTTTCTTGACATATTATTTGTTTGGCAATCCGCTCAAAACGCTCACCTTTGTTTCAAGCATACAGTGCAAATTCTTGAAGTCAAGTTATATATATCTTACCTGTTGGTTTGGTGTGTAGTATCGCTGTATATTTTTACGAGTTGTGCCGTATTTTGACGAGCCCGTAAGGCGAGTCAAAATACAAACAACGAGTAAATATCTGTCTGGATTCGCAAAAACATAGCCACAGAATTTGACTTGTCACTGATAATCTTAATACGATTCTGTCCTAGAGCTAGCTTTCCACAAGGCTTATCGTAGCTCAAATAACAGCAAATAACTCTCCTGTATGCCTTTTGAGGCTAGGAATACTAAATTCACCGTCTTTTCGTTGAATCATGAATTGTACAATTTAATTAAGAGTGCTTTTAACATGAAGTTGGAGTCTAAATCAGCATGAACGTACAGATGTCAAAACCGCGGCGGAGAGCTAGTTTATCGCTTCCTAAAGGCCTGCATCGTCCTAAATGGACTGAACAAGAGCTTACTACATCGAGAATCGATTGAACTTCAAACAAACTAGGCCATAGTTAGCAGCAAGCGAACACTCAACATGTTGTCGTTACGTCAATTATCGCCCGGAAACCACGCAAATAAATTTCTTCCGCGCTAGTGAATCACAGCCAGTTCTGATAGTTAGCAAAGCCGAGAACGCCTAAAATTGATAAAACAAGGAAATTCTACTCACGATCAGCGCTTGAACTCATGTTCTTCCCTCTGCTTGTGGCCATGTTTTGCTCGCAAATAGCAATGTCCCGGATGTACTTCAATTTTGTCCAACGCGGAATGGCACATCCAGATTTCAACAGTCTTTAGCTACATCAAAGTTCAGAGCAAATAACGCCAACAGTAGCTAGAAATGTCTAGTCCATTGCACGTCTAAGCCCTAAATTGATGTGGCTAAAGCTTTTTGCTGTCTAAAACAAGCACAACATTATTGCCACAGGGCAAACGGCGTACTGTTACGGGATAATGGACGACGGTTGCTAACAAATCGTTAGACTTGCGCCTTCACTGGACTTACTGATGTCCTCGGGCAGACTTCCTTTAGATAGCAAATACAGAACGCTAATCGGTCGGCTCCTTGTCAGACTTACCGCGCGAACTGAATTCAGACGAGTGTAGCCTGGGCTAAACTTAACACAAATTGAAAATGGAGAGGGGGGTAATGAATAATAATTAAAAAATACCTAAATAAATGAAACATGCAGCAAGAAGTCCTCTACATTTCATTCTAGGTAAGATTTACAAGCTGCTGCCATAAGGAAAGCAAAAAGATAAATAAATAAATAATAATAAAGAATAAATAAAAACCGCTTGATTTTATTTAAACTGTTTTCATAAATCCAGACATATATTTCAACGGATTAAGACTGGATGACCCAGAAAGGCCCAAAATTGAGCGTTTCTACTTACTGTCGATCTTTCTAAAGCATCTAGAGTCAAAACTAGGGTATTCCGTGATCAGTTTCGGACATTCTGTGCCAATATATGTCTGAATTTATGAAAACCGTGTTAAAATAGCGGGCATGTTAATAAGAGATTTATTATCCAAGTGCTGTAGTCAATAAATTTATCAGTGAAATAGGGAGAGTGTGACGGTTTTGCATGCGTGCGCGCGCCCGACCTGTCCAGCAAACTGGTTTTCTACTGTAGAAACAACTGTACAATATCGCTGTAGATTTGTACTGTTATTTGGACGGTATTCGCTGCAGTTGGATAATAATAACCATTATTATCTATTATTTACGTAAAGTTGTAAGCAGGAGTCCGCGAACATTTTTGGGCCAGAGAAGCAAAAAAATTTTGACCAATCATAGCGAAGGCCAAACGGGTCCCCCCACTCACGGATGATTTGCAGCCTTGAGTCATAGTCAAAAAAAATTTATGGCAGAGTTTGACAGAGCCAAAGTCCTCATCCACATGTAGGCAACTCGTTTTCCCTCATTTATTCCCGGTATTTGACCATTTTGGGGTCTTGTTATTGTAAAAAACAAATTGACGTCAATTTTTTATGCGTCTGTCCTCCTATTGAGGATAAATTTCGTCATAACATTGTCAAAGTTTCCTGTGGAACCACTCACCTGCGGCTCGTAGTTCCACAGCCACTTTGACAATGTTATGACGCAATTTATCATCAATAAGAGGACAGACGCATAAAAAAACTGACGTCAATTTGTTAAGTGAAACGTTCTCTGGAATAACAGCTCAACCACCGTAATCGGGTATACTCAAAACGATATCAGCATTGCCTTTAAACCACGGACGATCCCAGGACAAAATTTCAAAACCTCAGCAGTATTCGCCTTATATATCCAACAATGGATGTTAACTAAATTTTGTCGTTTTGTGTTGTCATTTGAAGAATGTCGCGATGTGGAGACACTGAATATCGGCCAAACACAAATAACCAGTGTTCGACACGAACAATGCACGCCTCGACACGATGGAGTCCCTCTCTTCCCGGCACCTGGAAACTTTCTTTTGAATAATATTATAATATAGCCTAAAATTCATTTTAAATGTCTATTTAACATTTTATAAAGATAAAAAGACAGAGGGTAAATGTAACTCGAGTTTCACGCACCAAGCGTGAAACTCGCTCAGTGCGTGAAACTTGAGTTACATTTAACTTCTGTCTTTATATCTTTATATTTTGCTCTGCATAATTTTTGCATAGAGCACTCTTAGGATAAGTGAAACAATTTATTCACTGGTTATCCTTTTATTAAATTTTGCACAAAGTTGATTCTAAGTTAGTTAAAAGGTTGTACTTTACTTTATAAAATGACTTGGCCAATCAAGTTGACGAGGTAGATTCCAATGGCAAGTTATAAACTCGTGTCCGAGAGCATTTGGGTCTCAAAACACCAAGGATCTTTCGTCCATACACAGCGTAAACTTCACGGAAGTTATACATTCTTGAGCCATAGATAACAAAGTTCATGGCGGAGTTTGACAGAGCTAAGGTCCTGATCCACATATGTGCAATTCCTTGGTTTTTTATCAGTGGTTTTCCAGCAGCAAAAAGAGTGGCAACTAGCGGGAACCAAGACACAGTAAAGATGGCAATCACAATGGCCAGTGTGGAGGCAACGCGGATTTCAACTCTTGACTGGCTGGTATCACTCGAAGAGCGCGCTCTGAGTTGAATCCTTTCTTTTCGATGTTTGACCAATGATATCACTATCAGCGAGTAAGACAAAAACACAATAACATAGCTGATTGCAAACATCCCTAAGGCAAGGAAAGCCTTGGGGAAACTTGCTGGAATAACGGCACTCAAAACTGGAACTGTTATCGGCAATGCCCAAGATGTTACCAGTAGTATTTTCAATCCATAGTTATCTATAATGCTTTTGTAGCGTAGAGGGTACACAACAGCGATGAAACGATCGACACTGATGGCTGCCATGTGTACAACGGAGGCTGAACAAGACAGCCTGGATAGTATTTTATAGGGCAAGTCCAAGTTTGCAGCGCAATCATTAAAGAATATCATTTTGCCCAGAATTCCTACAACAAGAGGTTCACACACCATGGTGACGATCAAATCAGCGATCGCCAAGCTGAACAGAAGGTAGTTTGATGATCGGCGAAGACGAGGGTTTTTAGCAACTGCCACGCAAACCAGTAAGTTGCCAAGTGACCCAAACACACCCACGATAGTATTTACTGTGATCAGGGCAACGCCATGAGCTAACGGAAGAGAACAATCTTCTTTTGAAAGGTTAGATGATTGATTACTCGCGTTCCCCAGCAAGTGGTCCATGATACAGTTACCTCGGTTTTGTTCAGTTTGAAGCGACACGCGAAACTTACGGCCGTTTTGTTATGGCGTTCGTTGAGATATTGTTCCAAAATTAAGTTTCTCAACTTTAGCTGATGTACTTCCTAATCCGTATTAAATGTTACAATCAATATCATCAGAAGAGCGTCGGCTAAGAAAATCCATCAGAAATTTCCCCGCAGTTGGACTTGCAATGAATCTTCTATTCACATGGACTGTGCTCATGTCAATCCATGTAAATTCGTAAAGAATGACTCAACACTGAAATACTGATCGTCAGTATGGCAAGATAAATTAAGTATGGGAAGTGTCGTTAAGCCCTTGATAAAATATACCAGTTAAATGATATTTATCCTGTAACAGCGTTGATGTTTTATTCAACCATCAGAGAAGTCAAGTATTTCTTATCCTATCTTCACCTTTCCACTTATACTTTATAAAATGGTAAGTTCCAACAAACTGAAAGAGCCTGAGTGGATTCTTATAAAGTTATCAACATTTCGATTTTTAGTCATAGTTCGCGTGAGGTAAAATTAGTAAATCAGTATGTTAAGGAGACCCTCTATATCCAATAAGATATCGGCTCTCATGCATGACCACAAAGCTCATTTGATGTTAAGGATACTAGCCTCACTTTTAAATCATCGGGGAATTTATTAGTTAGTTGAAAATTGTGATAAAGGTTTTTGTTTGACAACAATCGATTAACTTGCTAAAATGTTTATACCTGAAAATCAGGCAAACTGTAATCAAATAAGACAGATATTACGCTGACCGGAGAGAACAAGCAGTACCGTCGAGATAGTGCTAGGCAAAATCTGGCAGCACAAGCCAGAGAAGCTTTAAAAAGATTTCCTCCAACTCATTAAGTTCATAATCCATCAGATGGTGAGTAGCAGAATAGTGCTTACATGAATCCTGGTGGTGGGATGTTGACATCCATTCTGATTGAGTTCGGTGTCAATTAAGTGTTAATTAAGGGTAACGAAAAGTACAATAATAAGAGATGTTTCAGGATTATTAGTCCAACAATAAAGATTGCAGTGTTGCATCGTGGTCTTGATTGTCGCACCAAAGCGTGATCGAGTTGGTTTGTTTGCAACACGCTACCAGATCATCTGTTTATGGAAACAAGGAGTTTTTAAAATACATGTAATAGTTACTGCAACAACAACAACAACAACTTGTTCACTCCCTAGATAAAGCGAAAATAATTGGCGTTAACTCATCAAAAATCGGCTGTTTCCTGTTAATTCCCCTACTGAGTCTGCAAAAAGTTCAGCAATTGGGGTTTCGGCCCCATGCACGTTTTTTTTTTTTTCTTTTTAACTTAATTCCTCTTTGTTTCGCAATCTGGACAAAACGCTCGCCTTTGTTTCATGCATACTTGCATACTGGGCAAACTCTTTCGTCAAGCTGTTATCTTGTACTATTATCCACTATTTACGTAAAGTTATAGACGCGAGTTCGCGAACATTTTGGGGTCATAGAAACAACAATCTTATTGCCAATCACAAAAAAAGCTTCACGGAAGATTTGCATCCTTGAGCCATAGACCAGAAAGTTTATGGCGGAGTTTGACAAAGCCAAGGTCCTCATCCACATGTAGGCAACTCCGTGCCTCTTGACCAGCGGCTTCCTGGTTGCAAACATGATGACAATTAAAGGAAACCAACAGACAGTAAAAACAATGATCACAATCGCTAGCGTGAAGGCAACGCGGATTTCAACACGCCGAGATTGACTGGTATCCCTAGAGGAGCGAATTCTGAGCTGATTTCCTTGTTTCCGGTGTTTGACCAGAGATATCACTATCACTGAGTAGCACAAGAAAATAGTAACATAGCTGGCAGCAAACATCGCTAACCCGAGATAACCTTGTGGAAAGTTCTTTGGAATAACAAAGCTCAAAATAGGAACCGTAATCGGGTACGCCCAACAGGTAATCAGCATTGCCTTTAATCCACAGTTATCCATGATCCTCCTGTGGTGTAGAGGGTACACAACAGCAATGAAACGATCAACACTGATAGCTGCCATGTGTGCCACTGAAGCAGAACACGAAAGCATGGATAAAATTCTGTATGCAAGTTCCAATTCTGTGGCACAATCGTTAACGAATGTTCTCATTCCGAAGATTGCTACGACAAGAGGTTCACACACCATGGTGACGATCAAATCAGCGATCGCCAAGCTGAGCAGAAGGTAGTTTGATGATCGGCGAAGATAAGGATTTGTAAAAACTGCCACGCAAACCAGTAAGTTGCCAAGTGTTCCAAACACACCCACGATAGAATTTACTGTGATCAGAGCAACGCCATGAGCTAACGGAAGAGAACAATGTTTTGATGAAAGGTTAAATGTTTCATTACTCGTGTTCTCCAGAGAGTAATTCATGGCACTGTTAGAAAGACCCTCGATCAGCTACGTTATGCTCAGTTAGTGAAAGTCAACTGATCGATCGAAATGCTAAACTAGGTAGACTAATAACACTAAAGCTGTGAAAGTCAACAAGTCGTCATTGCACTTCTTACTTTAAACACTAAGATATTGTTTTAAACAATATAGTTTTAAAACTGCCACCGACTAATATATGTTGTAATCATTCTCCGAGTGCAGCTAATATAATAAGCTGAGTACTTGATGATAACGTTAACTGCTAGAAGACTGAGTCGGCTTAAAACTTTCTTTTGTCTTCTGAACCGCCGACCTCTGAAAAAATTCATGAGTTTGTAATTTCCCTTGTCTTCTCCTAATTAAAAATATTTTCTTCATTCGCAAGCAATGAGAAACATGTACTGACATGACAAACAGCATGCATGGACAGGAAGTAACCCTTCATGTCATTAAACCCATAAAATATTGGGAATAATATTCCTCTGCAGATATAGTCCATTCACTTGGTTCTTCACAAGGAACTCAAGTTAGGCATTTCAACATTGAAAAGGAAGCAATGAACGGAAAAGTTAAGTGCCAAGGTGTGAAGTTGGGGACCTCTCGAGTTTAGAGCGCTTTCAGGGTGAACGATCCAATCATTACAGAAGAAAACGTTAATTGACTTTCCAACCTCACTTAATTTCTGATGCCTGTTGGTAGCTCAATTCAAATATTGATAACAAAGCTAGGATATTTATTGAAAGAGAATTTTTTTGGTATCCTTCCACGTACGATATCTAGTCTAACGAAATAGTGGAAATATTGTCAATGTCAAACTGTAAGGTTGAGATGAAAGTACACGAAATTACTGCCGATACGTATTATATATACAGTGAAAGTAAAGGTCAAAACTAGATCAAGGTCATTCGTCACATTTGCATTGCGCATCCTTACTGCGCATAATTTATGGCGTCATTAGCGCGCGCTTGTGCACGCGCATATTGAAAACATGACGGATTTGCCTTGATATTGAGCTCTGTCAGTTGAAAAATGGCTCTAGCTCACCAACGAGCATGGGCACCCCAATTTTTTTTCCAGTCGTTGTAATCAACTAATCATAAGCTTTGCATGAGAAAAGACTGATCTAATTTCTATTGCTGAAAATTCAATAAATAAGAAAAATAACAAATACACTGTGGTCTTTTCTATTTTGCAGTCGGTAACCACGTCAAGAAATTTGGTTCAAATTTTTAATCAAGAATTTAGCTTTCTGTCTGAATCAAACTTAAACGTTTACTTGTGGTCCGACACAATGTATTGACTGTAGTTTAATGCGTGTTCTTATGAGTCCGGGCTTACAAAGATGTTACAATTACTGGGAATGCGTTCTTATAATAAGCATTAAATAGTGCAAAAATGGGGCATTTTCAAGGCCTCACTGCTCCTTAATGAGCATGGGCACCCCCCTTTTTTATTTCAAAATTGAAGTTATCATATGACAAATATTCAGTGGACAAAGTTTGAACAAAAATCTATTGTCACTTTTATTTCAGAGGAATTACCTTAATTTGAAGTCAATATTCAATGAAGGAATAAGTTTTATCCTGGTCCGGGCGGATGAATGTTTCTACTCGGTGACTTGGTCAAGATTCCGAGGGATTTGTTCTGAGATCAAGTTAAACACATTTCTAGTTATAGTGACAACTTGGTGACATCGTACACTTGTTTATTGTGTTGATGAAAGTTCGCAAAGTAATACATAATTACTTTGTAGTGCCACTTTAAAACCTGCATTGATTGAAAATTGTGCAAAGTTTTCTAATGTCTGTAAATAGTTCTGTCATCCATGTGTAACACCAACGCATGCTTCAAGTTGCGTTTCCGGCCATCACTCGGCCTCAAGCGTTCATCAGCTTTTCGCTGTTTGGAATTACAGCTGAAAAGCAAGTTTTCGTTTCCGATACTGATTACTTCTCTGTCGTCCAAAGGAAGTAGTCTCCAAGAAACAAGTCAGAGGGTGGTAAAGGGTATGTTCGTGACTCGTGATCGGCCTTTTTTTTTTTTTCCCGTGAAATGTGAAATGGCTAATTTTTTCCTCGTGAATCGTGATTTCCATAGTCGCCGTGAACCGTGATTTTCCAAAACGTTCTCTTTTATTTTCCGTGAAGCGTGAAATGCCAATCTTGTATTTTTCGTGAATTGTGAAAGGGCTGCTTTATTTCCGTGAAACGTGATCTATACCCCCCCCTTTACCACCCCCAAGTCACTGGCACACAGTTCAGATCAGCCGGCATTTTTCAAAAACACAGAGAATTTCGTCAGTCAGTCAAAAACACCGACATTTTTTAAATTTAAGAGTAATAAATAATGTAAAAAAATTGGGAACAGCCTTATTCATCCAGGAATCTTAATAGCTTACTCAACAAAACCTATAGAAAATAGCGGAAACGTCTAACTTCACCTATCGCGTATTTTGACTGTGTTTATATTCTCTGTATTCCTGCTGACGTTACCTCTTTTGGAGATGAAATTCTCGTCGCTAGGAAGAGACTTTCAATTTGGTAAAAGAGAGTACTGATTTAAAAGCTTTTATCTTGATTGCAACCAACAATTAGAGGGCTAGTTAGAGACATCGACCAGCGCCGGGTTTTTAGCTCGTGTAAACTAACCCAGGATTAGAGAGAATTTTGATATTAGTTTTGTTAGTTTTCGGTGAGCTTTTCTGTTTATATTGTTTGTCCTTCTGTTTTAATCTCAAACTGCACAGACATCTTCAGTGAAAAACATTGCTATAAAAGAAAAATTAATACTTTGGTTAACTTTTAATCCTGGGTTAGCGTTAACCGGCTTTCGAAAAACCCTGCCCAGAAGGCTTATTAAGTATCAAAATGATAAATTATACATGTTTTTTGAAGCTACCTTTTGGAGGAACCTTGACTGCAATCTTTTCAACTAAAGCCGTGAGGTTTTTAATATTTGAGCACAAATGAATTAAATTACTGAATTTTCTAAATGTTCTACTTGAGAAATAGTAACTTAAGCAGTAGCCACGGCAATAGTCGAGTTTTGAGAGCTTTTGATGGTAAATGTATGAATATGACTGAATAGTGACTTTTAGGTCGAGTGTTTTTCCTACATTATTTTGCCCAATATTTCGAACAGACAGAAAAATATTGTAGAACAGAAATCTAAATTACTTTGGTGAATCTCAGAGGTACAGAGCGAAAACAAAGAGCTGAACTATAGGAACAGAAGAGCCGAAAATTAACACAAGCTGGAGAAGGCGTTAGGGCAGGCGATAAATCAACTTCTCCGATTCTCACCTCTCGCCTTCGATACGAGACAAGAATGGTCTTTTCCTTCTTGAGAAACAACTATCATTATTCGGTAGAATTGTTTGTTTGTGGTTGTGAACCTGTCAAATTGAGTAAAGACTCCCACCCATCTCGTATAATTTGTTAATCACGTGTTGCTTTAATTGCCAAGTTTATTCAGGGAAAATTAAGTCAAGGTCACTGAGTGCGATTCCGCACGTCTGAATAAACAAAGAGGAAAATGCGTAGAGTCTTCACAGCTAATAGCTAATTAATATCAGATTGAAATATAACAGTTATATTCAGTCCTCATTCAGCACACCGGAATGCTCGGTTCAAACAAGCTGTAAGCACATTTACTTCGATTTTCCCTCTGACTGTTCTATACACTAGTGTGGACGTGCAAAGATTCATGTGCACAAACAAAGGAGTAAAAGCTGACGACTTGCAGCTGAACTCACACGCAGCATTAGGGAAGCTGGAAGACTGATGGCATTTCATTCCCGAAAAAATTTGCGACTAAATCAACAGACTAGACATAGTTAAGGCGTAGAGGAATAATCTCCTTATAAAACAAGAGCAAAACAAGTTTCCTTTGAAGGAGAGTATTATTTTATTTTAGGAATCGGTCGAAATTCGAGTGAAAAAAGAAAACATAAAAAATGACAAAACTTCAATGATGTAGATTCAGGTGTAAAAGCAAATCTAGATCCTTTTAACAGAGCAATCATCGTTAAAAGCAATGTTACACAGATTTATTCTAGGTTAATAAACACAGGTGCCATGTTCTCGAAGTTGTCAAAAGAAGTTCTAGCAGTTAAATTAGTTATGACAATAGTATAAATGTTTTCTGAACCACTCTTCGTAAAGATTCCGTCCTATTTATAACTTTAAAAATGATGTGAAATTTTGACAGTAGTTAATGACACAAAAAATAGAATTGTGAGTTTCATAGAATACATACTGAAGTATAATCAACATTCATATTTACTCCGTTTTGGTTCCTTTGCTCTCTTATGGTAAGGCCAGGGGGTCATTTCCTCACCGCATAGTAACTTTACTATATGTTACTTTCGCTCCAACATCTAGTTGCAACTAGATGTTGACGAAATAATTCTTTTTCAACTCTCTTTCCGTGGATCAAAGAAGCTGTAAGATGCCAGAAAAAAAAAAGAATAACGAAACGCAAGTGATCAACTGAGTTTTCTTAATTTATAAATTAAGATCACATATATATTTTCCAAAAACAAAGGCTCGATAATCCAAAAAAGGGAGTACCGCGTGTGGGACATTCTTGGGTTGGAGAGTTCACCATTTAGTTTTGCCCTGAGAGACATGGATCGACTCCACTGGCTTTCACTTGCATAAAACTTGAATGACGAGCTAAAACCCGAGAAAAGGGGGTATTAAATGACTGGTGCATAAGTAACCTGTGATCACGGGTTCTTTTTTTTTTTCGGCGAAAAAAGTAACGCCTCGCAGGTAAAAGCATAAGTCACGAGGAGAGTTTCTCCTTGTCACTTGAGCTCCTCAGCTGCGTCAACCGATCACAAATATTGGAGTTCTGGATGATTGATGTGATCGTTTGTCAAATCAAACCAATTAGACTTTAAGTGATCCTTTATCAGCTGTGTTTGCTATTGCTTGCTTGAGTTTTGTTAAAAGAGCACAGCTGATGCCTACACTGTTTTTTTTCCGACTATGCTTCTGTTCGCCAACTTTATCACTGAATCGATCACGAAATAACTGCAAATATAGTCGTAAGTGGTCTTTATCTCTGTTTTTGTTTTGCTTGCTATCATCTTCCTTCATGACTTAGACTGACCGGAAAAACTGTGGAAAATGCAAACTCTTCTACATCTCTGGGTATCCAATGGGCAAGAACGGCTCTGAAATAAAAACTCTGGCGGGACTAATGATAGAATCCTGCGTTTTTGAACTCTTCTTTTTGCACAAGACGACGATCGCCGTCTCTTTTGTCTTTAGTTGATGCTTTTTTTTTCGTTCAATTTTCGAAAATTCAAGGTGGCTCAGAATCCACTTCCAACTGTATTTTTTTAACTTGGCAAAAAGTTTAATCTTGACATGTTAATTACAATTCGATGATGAAAAATGGGTCACGTACTCGTTTTTAAGTTATAAGCCCATCAAGCTAAAATTAAGCGAGCGTTCATCATCAACTTATACCAATTGTAATTTGTAAAATCACCAGAGCTTGTTCACCAGTCTGATTGAGCGTTTGTTCGATGCCATTATTGTTGTGTCAACTGAAAAAGATAGTATAGTAAGTATTAATATATCGAAGTAGAAGTGCTGAAAGGTGATGAAAACCTGTGTTCGAGTCACCTTAGTCTTATTTCTCGTCAAAACAAGTTAAATGTGTGAAGCAGCCACATTTTCAATATTCTGCTGAATTTTGCTCAATTTTCTAATGGTCGGCTTAGTCACAGGTTTGCCCAGTGGATGTAGTCTTTAATTCTTGTTTAATTTGCCCCGCTTCAGGTTTTCTCCCTCAATACCGTAATTATTTAACAGTGTCAGGTAAATTGTGTATAATTTATTGTGAAAAATGCAAAGCAACTTCATTGTAGATTTCAGTTATATTCGTTTTCATTTTTCCGTTTTAAAGAAAAACTTTCTCTGGAATAACTCTTTTTTATGAAAAACAAGGCACCTGTGCATGTATATGATGACGAGCAAATCGGTAGGTAGGTAGGTAATTTGATGATCGGTGAAGACAGGGATTTGTGACAACTGCCACGCCAGTAAGTTGCCAAGTGTTCCAAACACACCCACGATAGAATTTATTGAGATCAGGGCAACGCCACGGAAAAAAACAATCTTTTGTTCAAAGGGAAGTAAGAAAGCTATCTTAAAATTTGTCGACTGTAATTAAAAAAACAAGTGTCGCTCTTTAAAACGAATTATCTGGTGATATGCTTTGTATTGATACGCTCGGTAAAGAATTACAGACATTTCCTGATAAATACATACGGTCGGTTTCCGCTCATACATCAAACCGTACACCAAAACCTCGAAAAACCTACGGTTGGATAAAATAACTGCGAATATAACTCTAAACTGTGACACTGATTCAAAGTCCTTTTAATTAACGAGTGGTATTCATTATGTAATCTTCCCTCACGAATATCAACTCGGCGAGTTGTTGAGCTGTATACTTCACAGCTATAATGCTCAACAATAATCCCGACTGGTTAGGACTGGGATTGTTGGTTTGAAGGAATGAAGACCATGTATGGAGTTTTATGTGATTTCCTATTGACGTCATACCGCCTAAGTAAAGGCTAAAATTAAGTGTTGCTTTTAAATGTCAGTAGCAGGACTGGTATTTATATAAGATGATGATTTAAAACCTTTTTTGACCGCATTGTTTGAGATTATTTCTGCAGGGATAGTTAGAAAGGAAGTGAAGCTTAAGCATTGTCCCTTCCTTCAAATGACATATTGTCAAGAGAAAATTCAATACCTTTAATTTGTTTTGGAATGCTCATCTAAAATTAAACAGCAGCTGAAAGGTTAATATTGACGGCTGAGAGTGGCTTGCACGGATTTTTGTTAATCAAAGCAGTGATGTTAGACTGATACTGGACTCAAATCACTACTGATCAGAAGAGTGACGAGCGTCAGCTATGAACTACACATCAACTGAGCCGTCTTACAACCTCTCAACAAAAGACTGTTCTCTTCCATTAGCTCATGGCGTCGCTCTGATCACAGTGAATTCTATCGTGGGTGTGTTTGGAACACTTGGCAACTTACTGGTTTGCGTGGCAGTTGTTACTAATCCTCGTCTTCGTCGATTCCCAAACTACCTTCTGTTCAGTTTGGCGATTGCTGATTTGATCGCCACCATGGTGTGCGAGCCTCTCGTCGTAGCAATCTTCACTAAGAGGACATTTCAAAACGCCTGTGCAGATAATATGGAACGAGTCTATTTCATTGTCTCCAATTTTTCAGCGTCTGCCTCTGTGGTGCACTTGTCGACCATCAGTGTTGATCGTCTCTTTGCAGTTGTTTGTCCTCTTCGTCATAGAGGCATCATGGAGAACTTTGGGTGGAAATCCATGCTTGTTGGGTGTTGGACGTTGCCCGTGGGATTTCTTTTGTTTGGTAGGTTTGTTCCTGCGCCTGTTTCAGTGAAAGCTTTCGCCAACCTAGCAGTATTTATCTTGTTTTATGGTATTGTTTTCGTGTCATACACAGTGATTGTAATATCACTGGTCAAACAAAGGAAACGAGTAAACCAGATCAATGCCACCTCTCCTGTCGATACCAATTCACGCCGTGAAACCCGTGTTGCTGTTACCCTGGCGATTGTGGTCGTCGTTTTCACTGCTTGTTGGTTTCCGTTGTTCGTTGTCTTCGCGGTTGCTGGCAAACCGCTGGTCAAGATTCACGGAACTGCACACATGTGGATCAGGACCTTGGCACTGTCAAACTCCGCTATGAACTTTATTATCTATGGCTCGAGAATGCGTAATTTTACTGACACTTACATTGAGATATTTCAAAAGACACTCAGGTTTGCGGGGCGTTAAAGTACAACGTAGTCAGAAAGATACACCAATGTCGTCTAATCCAAAATGTCCGTTTCTTGTATCGTCCGAACAATTAAGGGTGAAAATGAACATGTTACCTTTTTAAGTGTGAAGTAGTTACTAGTTAATCCACTCAGTCCACTTCAAGTTAAACTTACAGTTACAGATGTATTGTAATTGATGGTGACAAATGGCACAGTAAAACATAATAAGGACTGTATTTGTTTAGTTTAGTAGCCTGTAAATTTTGACTCTGGCAAGAAGTGACTTTTCAAGTGTACTCCCTCGTTTGTTCTTTTCTTTACCTTAAATTTTCATTTTGCCTTTAACTATCTCGTTTTTCATTTACGTTATTTCGTTAGAAAAAGGTTGATAGACAGCTGTGTCATAGGTATGTATGCACACGTGCTATTATGCTTTATTACAACAAAAAATTCAACAAATTTGATTATACTCTGCACAAATCCCACATGTTGGATTTCTGTGGAAATCCAAATAGACCTAAGAAAAACTGGGGCGTTCACAGGAAAAACTAGCCTGTGATTCAGCGTCAATAGTAATCCCAGGACTGAACTATGATTTTATAAGTAAGGGTATAAATTAGTCTTTGATTAATCTTTCAGTGAACTGAGAGAGCCCGGTGAAAGGCGTGGCGGCCATATTGGTTGTACCAATACTTCTTCATGCCAGTGTCAATATTCTGGGACAACTGTTGTTACCGTATCAGTTGACAGTTACACTGATGTCAGTGTAGATATGTTATCAAGAGCCTAACAAGAGCTTACCAAGAGCCGAATGAATCATTAGGCCGGAGAACAAAATTCATCGCGAATTCATGCTATCAGGCCAAGCCTTAGAACTGCGACTAACCATTTAACATGTAAAATTTACGTTAGAGTTCACCTTCACCTTATATGCGAGGCAGTGTTGTAGCAACTTCGTACGGGTTTATACATTCTACCCGGCTTTGTGGTTTTGAACCATGCGAACTGAAACAAGAAAAATATAGGATCTTACATGAAGTGATAACCTCTGAATTAATGAACTATGAATCTAGAGCTGGTTTAGTGAGATGTGGACCTAAAACAGTTGCTGTCGCTGTTGTAATTTTTTTTCCTGCTCTAGATATGAGCAGTAAACAAGTAACTTACACTATAATGCACCAGCCGGTATGCTGGAGTCAAGATCGAGCGCTCCGCCCGTTTGGAGCCCTGGCCTGTGTCACTGCGTGTTTTTCTTAGTTAAAACGGCAGTTTTGCCATGAAATAAAGGTTTAGATGATAATTTGTTAAAACAGATTGCATCGAGAATACCAGGCTGTCCGTCACTGAAGGCAACAACTGCTCTCGTGTGACCACTATAAACAGTTTGTTAGCAGGTGCTCCTAACAAAAAGCGCTAATTATCAACCTTCTGCCTATGGATCTTCCGCTTATGCTTACGCAAAAGTGAAAACCAACCTCAACAGCAACAAATCGCCGTGAAATGATTGTCAGTGTTACGTCCCAAAGGTAACAAATGCATTGTTGATACTGCAAATACAGTTTACTTTGGGCGAAGCAAACTTTTCTCTTGACATATGCAGATTGCTTTTGGTCAAATCAACCACTGGTACATCAACAGAAATTAAAATTAGAGTTTTAGAGTAGGCATTTTGAACTCGCGGGGCCGTACAAAGGAAACCTCAACTGTGGACTTTGAACAGAAACTGTACAAGAGTGGACTTTGATGTCACGGATCAGCTTCATGAGCAATCACAAAAATTTACGCACAATATCTCGCGGAAATGGACCACAAAGCCCGCTATGTAAAACTTCAAATACAGAAAAAGGAAGTCTGTTTCATTGTAAAAGCCGTTTATCTGTCACGGGAGAAAGTGTCCAACTTTTACCACTTCTATCTAAGACTACAACACATCTAAATATAAAACATGGACACTTGGTCAACGAAAGAGCAATTGTTTTGGAGCTGTATGAGGAGGAAAGAAAGCGCGGATTATCAAGAGAAGAAAGCGGATGGATTCGGTGGTCACACAGCGCCGTGAAAAGGTTAAAGGCTCCTTCCATGACACCTTACGGGTTAACGAGACAGGTGCATGAAAAAAACTGCCTTGATATTTGATGGACATGCATGTGCATCAAAAGAAAGCTAAGTAGTCCATTACGGAAATTTATACATACGAAAAACTTGGGGAGGCTTGGAAGTAGCTGAAGACTTTGCTGCTACTAATATAAATAATATGTCATGTTTATTATCAAATCTTCAATATTGGTCGCAAACTACCTAGAAAGGTCATTAAAATGATAAAAATAAAAGATAACATGAAGATAAATAAACAGCATTTCACTTATAAGTCAGTGAGGTATACAGTATGGATTAATACGAACCTATTCTCGTGTATGTTGGACCGGCGAGGCCATATTATGAATTGTGACAATGTTACACAAGGTTTTTTAAGTATGACAGAAAAATATTGTGCCATATCAGCCCTTGACAACGGTATTATGTTGTTGTTTTTGAAAGATCTCCATGTAAATTGACGTGTTATTGGAAAATTTGGAAGATAAGTAAATTATAGAAGGAAGAATTTAAAATGAAATGATATTACCAAAGGGAAGCTCACGCGATGGCTATCTGCTTGCAGAGCTTAAAGCTTTTCAGATAAATGCCACAAGAAAGGACTTCAAAGTAAAGTTTACAGTGAGAACAATTGAAAATGAAAATAGAATCCTTTTTTACTCAACGGTAACTTATTGGTCGTCCGAGACAATAAAACGCTATCTTCTAGAATTCCAAAATACTGGGCATCTTCCGGTCCACTCGCACACACTTTTAAATTTGAGTACCTCTGTATATTTTTATTCAGTTGACGTAAGTGTGTGGTCAGGACGACACATAATGACTATTCCGGCATGATCTTCTTGCATTCATTGTTGAGCAAGTCTTGTGCCGACTCTTTGCGATGAATCAAACCTCGAGCAACCCCAGTACTAACCTTTCTCAGGGAGGCTGCTCTCTGCCAGTCGCTCATGGCGTTGCTCTCATCACAGCAAATACTTCGGTGGGTGTGTTTGGAACATTTGGCAACTTACTGGTTTGCGTGGCAGTTGTTACAAATTCTCGTCTTCGCCGAGCATCGAACTATCTTCTCTTCAGTCTGGCGATCGCTGACTTGATCGTCACCATGATTTGTGAGCCTCTGGTTGTAGTAATCCTCGGCAAGATAACCTTCTCTAATGATTGTGCTACCAACCTGGAACACGCTTACAAAATGTTATCCAGCCTGTCGGGTTCTGCCTCAGTAGTGCACATGGCGGCAATCAGTGTTGATCGTTTTCTCGTCGTCCGGTTGCCTCTATGCCATGAAATTTTCATGGAGAAGTTCGGATTGAAGATTATGCTGATAGCGTCCTGGGCATTCCCCGTTACAGTTCCTATCTTGAGCGCAGTGCTCCCCGACTCCTTCCCCAAGGCTTTCCTGGGGCTTGCCACCTTCGCCCTGAGCTATGCTATCATTATGGTGTTTTACGCGCTGATTGTGGCATTTCTGATCAAGCTGAGGAAGGAAAGAAACCAGCAGACACCTCGCACACTTTCCGTGCAAATCAATTACCGCGTTGAAATACACGTTGCCTTCACGCTGGCGATAGTGATCGGCGTTTTCACCCTTTGTTGGTTTCCGCTGGTAATCGCCTTGTTCGCCGCTGGTAAATCATTGGTCAAACCGCAAGGAGCTGCACACATGTGGATCAGGACTGTGGCTTTGTCAAACTCAGCCATGAACTTTCTGATATATTCTTTAAGAATCGCAGATTTTCGCCAAGCGTATGGCGCAATATGCCGTAAGATGTGCAGCCTCGCAGGAAAGAAATATCGCCGCTAAACTTTATTCAAAAAGACAGATCGAAGCGAAGTTTGCAAGAGCCTGGGTTCTTTAATTGCCAAGTGTAGGTTTTCAGGACAGATATGAGGCCACCGAAGCTACCAAGCCGGCACTGCAGAGTCACCAGCAATAAAGCGAATAAAAAAAAACCCTTAAGGATGTAGAAAAGTTCACGCGCAGAGCTCAAAGTATACCGACCGTGTAGGCGGCTGAGCTTAAGTAAGGCAGCAGATTACACTCACAACCTGACATCGTCCACTAAGCCCTTTCCTAAGATCACAACACCTCCTCCTTCCACTAATATTTAAGCATTTAGCTGTTAAATTCAGTCTAGAGGATCCAAGGTTCTTAATGTTCCTCATTGCAAATAGCTGTAAATAGTAGTTATAGAATCTTAATGTTTCAATATCAGGAGTTACTGTCAATATATATGTATAATTCAAGTTCGATTTGATATTTTTCAATCTCTTTCAACACAGTTGCAAGTTATCACTGCAATAGAAGCTAATAGAGCTTTTAATTATTATCATTCCTAAGCCGTTTTTCCTTTGTTCAATTCCTAACTAGAACCTCTGGTAGATTTAACGACATTAATTATTTTCTTTAGTCTCATTTTTTTTTTAATTCAGTTGTAATATACAATTAGAATAGCACTCCCAAAACAAGAGGCCCTTTTACATAGGAAATGAAGATGGTTATTAGTGAAGTTGAGAATGGAAATAAATCACGTGATGTGTGGGTTGAAGATGTCATTCATTGCGCTTTGTTCATTTGGCTCAGGTTTCTTTCAGATTTCGCGCGACCTTTATATTGCCTACAACGGGAATTTCTCTCGGGGCAAGCATTACATAGCACTGATCCCCTTAAAAAAAGGCTTAGACTCTCAGTAAGTTTTAGCTCGTTTTTCGTTAATCGCACAACGCTGCATGCCACTGAAATAAAAGAGCGCGGGTTTTTGCGAGAGCTTGTTGATGGACAGATCCGGATTGCCGTCAAGTACTCTTTCAGGTTTCTTCTAACCCGCACGCTTCTTTTTAATTTTTGTTAAGATGAAAGGTTCCGGAAACCGGGGGAAAGCTCACCTATCCGCTACTGATTGCATTCACTCAGGCTTTTGAGTTTTCTCACTTTCGTGCTCAGTGTCTTAAGCTAATATCGATATTAGAAGGAATGTGATATGGACTCAAACGCACGCACGCTCTTAATAAAGCTCTTAGTGATCTCTCTTGCTCACGTACTGCATACAAGCTGTAAGTAACATCGACTGGGTCGGGTTTTATTGCTGAGATGCAAATTCAGTTGCATTTTTGCGTCCCGCTTTCTTGTTTTCTCTCTTGTTTGAACCTCATTTCAATCTACCATGAAAATATTACACCTCAAACTAAGGATGAATTTCTTTCAAATAACATTCTTTGAAACGTAAGTAGCTGTTAAAAATAGCGTGTACGTGAAGTACGCAGTCTGCAATTGTGGCTTGTTGTTTACCGTAAAAGCTTTCGGTCTAAAAGCAAAACCAAGCACAAAGAGGGAAAATTTCAAAACCTTGTCAACAAAAAAGAACAAGAATCATTTTTTTCCCCAACAATTTTCAGCATCTCATAATGACTCAGTTGTATTTTTCCGCATATTAAGTTTGACCACCTGTTCACACTTTATTCAGTTGATGTGAGCATTTCAGCGGAACACAAATCAGAATGACGTTTATGCCTTGTTATCCCTATCCTCACGGATGCTCATGAGGACAGAGCCTTCTGCAATGAATTACACATTTAGCAATTATTCTGGAGGCGACTGTTCTCTTCCACTGGCTCATGGGCGTCGCTCTCATCACAACGAATGCTGTCTTGAGTGTGTTTGGAACATTTAGCAACTTACTAGTTTGTGTGGCAGTTGCTACAAACCCCGTCTTCGCCGATCATTAAACTACCTTCTGTTCAGCTCGGCGATCGCTGATTTGCTCGTCACCATGGTGTGTGAACCTCTCCTGGTTGCAATCCTCGGCAAGATAACATTCTTTAATGACTGTGCCGCAAATGTAGAACGAATCTACAAAACATTATCTAGAGTGTCGTGTTTTGCTTCAGTGGCTCACATGGCGGCCATCAGTGTTGATCGTTTTATTTCTGTCGTGTACCCTCTACGCTACAAGAGCATCATGGAAAGCCGTGGATTAAAGATTATGCTTACAGCGTCTTGGCTATTCCCATTTACAGTTCCTATCCTAAGTGTCTCCATTCCTGACTCATTTCCCAAAGCCCTGTTGGCGGTTGGAGCGTTCACCTTCATGTATGCTATCATTGTCGTGTTTTACTCGTTGCTCGTGGCATTTCTGGTCAAGCGTCGGAAGCAAAGGAATAAACTTAGAGCTCACTCATCTGGAAATGCCAATCAGTCAAGCGTTGAAATCCGCGTCGCCTTTACGCTGGCCATTGTGATTAGCATATTCACCGCTTGTTGGTTTCCGCTGATGATCTCCTTGTTCGCCGCTGGTGAAACATTGGTCAGGCCGCAAGGAACTGCACACATGTGGATCAGGACTGTGGCTTTGTCAAACTCAGCCATGAACTTTCTGATTTACACTCTTAGGATGCCAGATTTTCGCCAGGCGTATGTCGCGATATGCTCTAAGGTGTGCAGCCTTATAAGAGGAAGAAAAGGGCGCTGCTGAACTCCACATTCATCAGTTTAGCCAGAGAATTCAGAGAAGAAGGAAACATTAGCGAAAGTCTGGATTTTGAAGTTTATCTTCTGTGATCTGTTTCAGCTCTTTATATAAGTAAATTATTTGACTCTTTTTAGTGTAGTGGCGCTTAACGATGGACGCAAACGCGGTGAATGAAAGAAAAGTCTTTCCTCGCGCTTATACTCCTTTGTTTCCAGTTTTAACTCTGCATACGTGTTCCAGCACGTAAAACGCGAGCTATGTTACAAGGAACATCTTTTTTTCACTCTGATGAAGGTGGACAGTTGCCACCGAAAATTCAGTAAACAAACAACCTACAGATCGGATATGTTCAAGTCAAATAATCATTTGACTGTTTACTACCGTTAATTCTGATCGGGATCAAACCGTGAAGCTTTTGAGTTCTCTCACTAAACTTTCGTTCACTTTTGCTTTAGGCTAATGAATCTCTAAAGCTTCACTGATTTCCTCTCGCACGCATACTGAATCGTGTCCATCGCAACTCAGCAAGCTGTAAAACAGAATTTCTTTGGGCTGCACATATCTCAGGGGGTCTGTGCAATCTCTGTCCTGGCATGGTCGGTTTAAATTTGTATTCTTTTTCATTTGAACTCCCAGTTGTGAAAACCATGGATATATTGTACGTCAAAGACACAACGAACTCGATATTGGAATCAGTATTGTTTGATGCATAAATGTTTTTGAAAAAAGCATGCAAATGGGCACAGGATGTCAGTGAATGAAGCGACGCTAAGCTACATTTGTGAACTGTATTACACTTTATATTCATCGCAACAAGAACAATCATGACATTGATCAAATTGTTCCTTTACACGTAAGCAACGTAATAAGCTTGATAAATATATGCAATTAAATGGACCTTTAACTAATGTGTTTTTGCTTGTCTCTTTTAAGGACCGGCAATCTATACGAACAGCCTAACGTTGGTATATCCACAGGTTCAAGTAATTTCTTTCGTCCCCTCGGCAAACTTTTTAAGTCCACGCTTAATTTTCCAGTGCCGGCGAAATCAAACGTTGCGACATCTCGCCGAAGGTCAAGTCTGCTAATATCGTCCATTCGCTTAGTCCAGTTGTGACTCTGCCTCCAACATTTTGAATTCTCCATCTTGGGTAACCGCCATGGTTTTTGGCTGTGAAATCGGTTGTTATATTGAGTTATTTCGTAGTGATGGCTTATTCCCAGGTTAATACTCAATTGGCGAATTCGCTTCACTTCATCATCGAGAAGAATAACAATGTCTGCAGTGTCGTAATCCGAAACCGAAGGCTGTAAGGAAGGAGACGTCGGTCTTTCTTTATCGGAAAACAAAATACTTTTGCTTGCCTTGCCGCTTTCTAATGGTGGTAATCTGTCCATTAATCTGCTGCTGAACGAAGAATGCTTTCCTTGGCTCTTTGAATTGAGTTTTTTGGTGTTGCCGAAGCCGTTATAGCCATTTCTGACAACAATATCGGCCATTTTGTTTGGGCTCAATTGGCTACCACGCGTGTTCATTCAATGCGGACAACAGCCTTTGTTCCAAATCGTTTCGCTAGTGTAGCAACTTTAAAATTTGCTTCAAAGTTGAAATTTGTTGCAGGACCACAAACTTTGTAATGTCGGCTTCAAATTGTACATGAAATCCGATAAGATTCCTACAGGGATGGTTGGTTGCCTTGGAGTTGCGCTGACAACAAAGATAGCGGAAGGCGCAGAAAATTAAATACTTGTCATGTTTGGATAAGCAGACAATCGTTTGTCAACATAATTAGCTTGTGAGATTCATCGATAGGTCGAAAAGATGAAATGATGTAGAAATCATGGTCGTGCGGCTGCTTAAAGTTTTTAGAGAATTAAGAATGTTGAAGTTGGACCATAGTACCGAAAGCGTCTTTCCGGAGTTAACGATGCAAAATGTATGTTGCACAATAACAATGGACGATACATGTAAATGTATTTAAAACAAGCAAGGCTAATAAAACATGTGAATTTTAGCCGAATTTCGTTTAACCGAAATATTGGGCTGCCCTATGCGCTAACTTGGCGCCAGGGGACAGGTGAAGGTGAAATATTGGGCTAAGTTACACATATTTAGCTCAGTGAAACAATCTCTAACTATACGGTGTCCAAGAGATATGTATTTCTCATTCAGTAAAAAAAAAAAAGCTTATAAATCGCACTGATGAGGTCGATGGAGTCCATGGAAATATGAATTCCTCTTTATTGGTTTAATGTTTAATTGAGGCACACTACACTCGTTATACAATGCAGGGACGCTTGATCAGATGCGTACTTTTCATGATAGTTACTTCTATATATATTTAAATCGGAGTAAAAACCCTCCCCGTCCCCTCCCCTTACAAAGCGGTCATAAATGATGCATAAACTAACAAGGGCGCCATTGCAAGGAAATAAGATATGTTAAAGTACTTTGTTTTTCTTGCGCCTTACGCTTCAAGACTGTCTGTAGACAGTAGAATGGTTTAAAAGCGAGTTGTAAGACAGAATCTAGCCATCATAAATTGAGAGGATAGACACCTTATCGACGCAATCCAAGCCGGATAGCAGGGGTGGAAGCCTAGGGCGACATGTGTCAGGCAGTCATGATTGGTCGAAAAATTGGCCTGAGTTCCACAAAACTAATTACCAAGTCACTAACTATGAGATTTTTGATACTGAGGTGATAACAGGTCTTATAGAACCTATCATAACCTATGCGACAAAAATCTAATTATGTAATAAAAAAAAGTCCTAAACGTACGGCTAGTACATTACGTAGTTCTGTAAAAGGTGCGCTGCGTCGTTAATTATTTCACCTCATCTTTAATCCATCAATATAAGAGCAATATTCAGACTGTCACACTCTTAAATATAATACAACGTATGTGAACAAGAAAAAAAAAACAAGACTTATGACTGCCTGTAGTATTTACACACTAGTGTAGCAACATAACTTGAAATTTGCTTTGCCAAGTTAACCATACTCGACATATATATTCTGCCCATCTATTCCTATTTATTTATTAAATGAAACGTTTTGAGAATTTTGTGTTTCATCAAGGCGATATCCACTCTTCAATCGTGCAGCTCACACTTATTCTACTCTAATAAATATTCGCGCGGACCTGATTTACGAGAATCTCTAATATCTATTTTTGGCCTCCCACTTTTTAACGTCATCTTGGCAGGCTGGGGGCACAAATAAGCTTGTACCTTTACACGAGTTCTAATGGTAATGCAATATCCACACTATCATGCGATCAGGCGTTCTGTTTTTATGTTGTTTTGTTTTGTTCACGCGCGAGACAGAACGTCTGATCGCAAGTTAATCTCCACTGCTGATCAATTTGCAGACTTCCTTGATCTCCTATATCTTCTCAGTGGGGATTGAATTTCGGGTGCAAATTCTAGTGTCATATCTTCGTGATCCATTTTCGAGCTATGCCCGATGACATCCGACGAGGGCGCGCGATTCGAAGATGACACTCCATGAGTCTTGCTGCGCTCTTTCAAGTTCATGTGTGAGGCCGACCTCGTACGTCTCTTCGATGACCGGAGATACTTCGCCTCTTCCGATGATTGATCGATTTGTTGACGAGGATGTGCGTCAACCGTTGATCCGTCTGTGTCAGTTGACGGAGGTGGTATCTCGTTTCGTCGGACAGCTTCCGTATACCGATCGATCTTCCGAAGTGATTTTCCGAGCATACTCCGAAGATTGTTTGCGTCCTCCTCAACTGCTTGGAGTGACTTTCCTAAGGACTGTCGGACCTCTCTTATTTCATCGCTTTTGATTGCAACCTTATTAGATTCCATTGCCTTCTCTTCTCTCTCAGTTTGAAGCTCTCTTTTGAGGACAGCAATCTAAAACATCGATTAACACGACTTAGTGGAAACCGCAATCACGATATTAGATAATACATTAAAGAGACTTGGCTATTATATTCAACCACAAGCTACAAGTTGTTGCAATTGGCAGCTACCCTAATAAAGGTCTTATAATCCATCAAGTATTTTCGCTCACGCGCTATCGGTCTAAACGTGTCATGCAGATCACTTGACTGACTAGGAATATCCCAGTGAAATTCCTCAATTTTCAAAACATTTGACACGAAAATATCCTCGAATATTTGTCCTTGGACATTATCTGTCTTTCTGTTCCTCAAAGCTCAGAGTTCGCTTACTGGAACACGTAAAGTTTGTGGACAAATATCTGAGAATATTTTCGCGCCAAATGGAGGCTATTGTTTATATCAGTATATTTGCAGTTATTTTGATTCTGGAACTCAGTAAAATTGAAACATGTTTTTCTATATTTGAATAGCAACTAGGTTAAACTATTAAATCAAAGTAATATTGAACGGAGTCAGACCTTAATATCGAAATTGTCACAGGAAATAACACTCAAGTCTTCACCTGTTTCTCTAGAGCCTCCACCTTTGCCTTGTACGCTCTTTCTCGTTTCTCAGATGTCTTCTGTGTCTTTTCCAGTGCCAAGTGTGACCTCTTAGCCTCTTTTTCTAAATCCTGTTGTTGTTTCTCTGTAACCTCCAGTAAGCTATAAAAATTATATCACTTTAAGGAATGTCCAGATGAGTCTGTGTTTAGGCGCGACGTAAAACGATCTATGATATCCTTGTCAATAAACTTTGTATTGTAATGCGTCACGCAGATAAAAATTAATGGTGTAATAATGACTGACTGACTGAATAACTGACTGACTGGCTGGCTGGCTGGCTGACTGACTGGCTGACTGACTGGCTGACTGGCTGGCTGACTGACTGGCTGACTGACTGACTCACTGACTCACTGACTCGCTGACTGACTCACTGACTGACTGACTGACTGAATGAATGAATGAATGAATGAATGAATGAATGACTGGAGACTGACTGTCTGACTGACTGACTGAATGAATGAATTACTGGCTGACTGGCGGGCTAACTGGTCGGCTGACTGGCTGGCTGACTGACTGTTTTACTGACTGACTCACTGACACACTGACTTTCTTACTGACTGGCTGACTGACTGACTGGCTGCATGGCTGGCTGCATGGCTGACTGTCTATCTGACCAACTGATGACTGATCACACCATTGACCGATTCATTTCGACTGCATGAAAGACCGTCTAAGTGACTGAATGACTGACTTACGTTTGTCTGCCGTGTCTTTTCTGTCTGTCTGTTAATCAGACTCCAACTGACTGACCTGCATTAACGGTCGATCGGAAATTGTTCGCGAACTGACTGACTCATTTGACGTATTGACTGACATACCTTTCAGTGTGCTTGGCTTGGGCTTCTTGAAGTGCTCTTTGTAAAGAATCTACTCTCTCCTTCAACTCTATGTTTTCCTTTGCTGCCTCGCCAAGCGTTCTATTTAAAGCCTCTTTTTCTTGATTTGACTCGAAGAATGATTCTTCAAACTCTAATCGTTCTCTCTGTAGTCTATCCAGCGTCTTTTTAAGCACCTGGACATCTTTGCCAATACGCAAATTGCTCTTTTCTAAATCTCTCTTTTCGACCTCAAATGAGGAATTCATCTTGTGTAAAGAAGTGTTTTCGCTTTTAAGGGCATTACTTTCCTCTTCAAGATCTTGCAGTTTTTTCAGAAGTTCATCTTCGCGCTCTTGTCGCTGAATCAAGAGACTTTTTACGTGTTTGACTTGATTTTCAAAGTCATTAATACGAAGCTCAGCGTCCTCTCTCGTTTTCTCCAAGAAATCGACTTTTTCAGCCAAAGCGCGGTTTTCGTTCTTACAATCTTTGACAGTCTCCCTGAGTGCTCCAACTCTCTCTTGTTGCAATCGCTTGTCACCTTCTGTGCTTTCCAGGGAACGCTGAAGCTGATTAATGTGTTCTTGTAAATTATGTGAGCTGCTGTTGCTTTCACTCAAAGAAACAGAAAGTGCCTGGATCTTTTCTTTAAGCCTTGTTTCTTCCGCCTCGCCTTTTGACACAGCGCTGTTAAGCTTCTGTATTGCGAGGTTTAAACTGGAGATATGGTTTTCTAATTCTTGATTAACCTTTAGCGCACCGCTCAACCTTTCTCTTAACTCTTTGTTTTCGGCGTCCATGTCATTTTGCACTCGTTTCTGCCTTTGTAATTCGCCATCCAGTGATTTAAGCCTCAACTCATTCTTCGTCATTTCCCTCGATGAAGCCTCCAGTTGGGTCCACAATGCGTGTTTTTCGCTTTTCATTCTTTTCTCGGTATCCTGAAGTTCCCTTATCTTTTCTTGCTGTTGCTTTCGTTCATTCTCTGACAGGCTCAAAGTACTCTCTAGCATTTGTAGTTTTTCATCTAGTCCATTTCGTTCTCGCTCAGTTTTCTGTATCGCTTCTTCCTGGGAATTGGCAACCAAAAATAGTGGTTTGATTATCATTTTGTAGCTTGGAATGTGTTTCATCTAACGCTTTACTCCACGTTCAAGAGCATTTTACTTTTACATACATGTATATTAGACTCATAATACTTGTCGATTACATCCCCAGCATTTTGCTAGTTATCCCCATATTTTGCCTAAACGTATTTAAAGAACTGAGTAGAGCGGTTTCCGATTGAGTGTCGTAAAATCAAAACCAAAGTAATCACTCTAGCCAATCACAAAGAACACAGGTAATACAATGAACCAATCAAAACTCGAAGGAATAACATGTAGCTAACTCAAAACGTGGGAATACGCGTGCGAGTAAGTCACGATTGGTTTTAGTTTTACTTCTGATTGGATGGACAAGTGGCGCCAGTTTTTTAAGCCAATCGTGTAGTGTAGTGGCAAAACCAATTGCTTTTCGACGCTAAAATGAAAACCGCTCCAAGGTGCGCAAGTGTGCTATATTTAGCATAAACGCCTCGAGGAATTCTAGCTTCAATCTAGTTTAATATTGTGGGCAGTTTTTCTTTCCCCAGCCAGAACAGAAGTAACTGCAGCACTTTTTACTAACCTGTAGAGTGAGCGCAGTTTCTGTACTGTTCAATCTCTCTTCTAACAATCTTTTCTGATCTCTTAGCTCATTCATCTCCTGGTGCACGTCTCGGAGTTTTCCGTCTAACGCTGCTCTTTCTTCCTCCGAATGAGCCACAGCACTCTGTAAGCTGTCCACTTTCACTAAACTCTCCTCCTTCTTTCTTTCTGATTCCTTCACGTTTTGTAGCAGCTCTGATAAAGATGATTTTACAGCGTCTGGATCTATGTCGTCCGAGGAGTCTTCTACAACAACAGCAACAACAACAACAAGCCATAAAGAAGTTAGGTCTGATTTGTTGATATGATGTCTCAGGCAACTTTCCTGAAGCTAAGTGGCTCACCGCGGGCCTACGCTAATCTAAGGTATCGAAAATGAACCGATTAGGAGCATTAATCAACAAGATATTGACACTTCCCTGGTGGGATGCTCTCCCATTGCAGATCAGAGGATCACTGCGGATCTCTTGCTTTTGGTAAATATTTTCTCAGGTTAAGATACAACAATTCCATTGAGCGTTGCGTTAAGTTGCAAGTCAGCCAACTAAGTATTTTAAATATTCTATCCTTTACGGTAATAAGGTCATGCATGTAAAATCCGAACTGTGTTTACCTGAACTCGATCGCGATCGTCCTCGGAAAGAGCGACGGTTTTTTTTCGGACTACCTTCGTTTGGAGTCGGAGGTCGGGACTGCGATCGTAAGCCTAGAGATCGGCGAAGAATTGAGTAAAGGCTTGACAGCTTAAATTCGGAATCGTTCTTCGCAGCTTCAATTCGAGCGATTTGAGATTCCAGAGCACTGATTCTTCCATCATTCCCAGATAATTGAGCTTTGTAATTTTCCCTGTCGAATGTTGTTTGTTCCAAGAGGCTCTCCATTTCTCGTATCTTGTTTTTCGCCTTTTGCTCGAATTGCTTGAATTCTTCCAATTGAGCTTGATAGTCTTTCTCGCGGCTGGCAAACGTGTCTTCAGCTTCTTTGATCCTGTAGGAATACAAGTAAAATTGAAGGATTTTTCAAAGATTGCAGTTGCTAGTAGTTAGTTTTCAGCTGAAATACAAAACGCAGCTTGAACTTTGGAAAAATTGCAAATAGAAGTACTTTGATAAGACTGGCGAGGGTGAATGCTATGAAAGGCTATAACGTATGACTTGTTGGTTGGAAATATCGAGCAAACAAATATAAATGTACTGTACAATCAAACTGATGGTGCTTTGGAGCAACTTAACAAATCGAATGTGGTTTAGCGTGGTCTGTTCTCATGTCGACAAGGATACGCGTCATCACAGTGGTCAAAATGTGGTGGACTCACAAGGCGCAGCCGAGTGAGTCCACAACGAATTTTGACCACTTTAATGACGCGTATCGTTGTCGATAAGAGTACAGACCACTCTAAACCACATTTCGATTTGTTTTTTACCACAATATCAACGTCAAAGAAAATGGTTTTTTTTAGAGGGCGAGCTGAAAAAGGCATCGCGCGACACATTGACGCGAGCAGCGTAGTCTCGACTCTTATCGACAACGGCAAATTAGCCAATCAGATTGCGAGATTAGCAGCAATTGTGGTAAAAAAAGAAATTGTCACATGTTGCCATTGGTACCAACCATCAGATATCGCAGTGCCAGGAAAATTACTTTAGCAAAAGTGTACCGGACCCGCAGCCAAAACAGATCTACTACGGCAATAGGTCCTGTTGAGATGGTCGTGGGGGTGTAGATTGCGTGGCTTTAACAACTGCCATTTCTGTCTAATATTGCGGATTAAACCGATTCTCTTTTGTGTGGTAAATTCTTACCTCCGTTGCAGTTTAGCTGCATTTTGCTTTGCTTCCTCCTTCTCGCTATCAACATGCAGTATGTTTTGCTTCAAGTTGTACGCCTCGTGCCGAGCCTCCTCTCGCAAAGCTTCCTCGTGTGCTAACCTTTCTTGTAGATCAGACACTTCTCTTTTTCCGAGCAAGCACTCGCTGCTCAGAATCTTCACCTGACGCAGCGCCTCTTGTAGTTCTCGCCTGATCTCGGCTCGCTCCGCTTCAAGCTCGTTCAGTCGGCTACGAAGATCGTTTGCCTCGCCGGTGATGCTCGCGCGGCTGTCGTCGCACACTCGGAACTTGTTTTCAAGATCATCAAGGGCGCGCCTCGTTTCAGCTCTCTCGCTCTCTGTCTGTTTCACTTTCTCTCTCAGCTCATCGCAAGTTTTTTGAAGAGAACCCTTTTCAATTTGTTCGTCTTTGATTTGTCTCCTGAGTGCCAAGTTTTCTTTTCGTTGAGTCTCCTTAGCTTCCTCGCACTCTCGCATTTTCCGATGTGAGTCCATCAGATCCCTTCGCGCACTGTCACGTGTCTCCTCCGCCATGTTAAGCTGCATTTTAAGGGCTTTGATTTCTCGTTCGGCATTGTCACGGTTTTTCATCGCCTCTAAGAGCTGTTCTTTCACACCGTTACCGTTCTGGTAATGTGTTGGAGAACTGAAATTATAAAAAATATATATATATATATTATCTAGTTACGGAGCGACCGGCACATATCATGCTGAGTTAAAATAAGAATGATCCGGCGACGAATTACTCCTTAAAAACATCTCATACAATATCAGAAATATAGTTCACGAGAAAGGAGTTGATAACCTGGGGGAAATATTTTTTGCTACTGAAACTAAAGTAAAGTGATGAACTGAAGCTGGTAAAGAGAATTTGCTTGTTAGCATCACGAAGCGAAGTAAATAAAAATAACAGTGCACAAATTAATCCCAAGTATGCGTGAAAATTTCACTCTGTCGTAATAAAAGTTGAAAATTGTTCTCAATCTCACGCGTATTACCATTCAAGGCCATGATTTTGTATTGTCACCCAAGATGAACGTTGTGACAACTCGCTAGGCATGGACTCAACTTTGCGCAACATGTTGCCGCGGTGTGCATCACGGGTGGTTATGCGCAACAACCTTTTAACCTGTATCAGTTGAAGATGTGCATCATGTAACCTGCCCGGTGTATACCCACCTCATATTTTCTTCACTGATTCGTCTTGAATATTCTTTAAACAAAACAAGACCAAAAAATACACTCAGATATTAGATGCATGCGAGTAAATATTGTCTAGAGGTAAGGCGACTTAAAGATATCCGTCGTTCTAACAGCGGTCTTTACAAACTGACTTGCAGACAGCGCTTGCTCGCTCTCTCTGGTAAAACCCCTCCAACGTTAGAGTTATAATGAGCTCCACATGAGGCGCGAGGTCCGTCTTGCAGGACGTCACCGCTAGTTAGAGTGGTCTTGAAAGAGAGAATGCGATCAGCGTGCATTAATAGAATGGTATTGTGCAAACTAATAACTGGAGGGCTAACATAATCATTACCTAGTTAGACGACCTCGTTAACCGGTTGTGTTACTATTTCCCTTCCAGATCTTCACGTGAGAAACGGATGATAAGAGTAGCTCAGTGGTTATAAAAAGAGTAATAAACGCGGGTCTCACGACGTAACAGAATTTCTTTGCAACGTTTCCATTAAATGTGCACTCGCCTGGAATTCAGTAAAAGAGCAAACCGGAGTAAACTAAATTACTCATTAATCATTTTTGCATACTAATAAAGACATTTATAACTTACCGCGATTGTGGTGCAAAAAGCGAAACATTGAAATCAAATAGTTCAAATGTAACAGGGACAGAAAGCTTTTCTTGACCAGAGAGTGAAAAGTTGAATTTTCAAGCAGCAAATACAAGGCATCCTATGCTTCGTGTTGTTTAAAATTTCGAATCAAGAGTTGATCACTTAGAGAAAACAAAAGGGCCACAACAGCTGTCTGAAAACTAACAAGGTTTACGACCTACTTGATCAGGTTATTCTTTCACTCACCTCAGGTTGTTAGAGAATTATTCCACAGTTTCTAAGCTAATAACCACAGATACTAAATATCTGAAAGAACCCATTTCAAGGTTCAGCAACTTGTTATACGAGGGCAGATACCGTTATGCATGCATGACAGTTCCCGCGATATGCAAATTGAAACCCTGCATTGTTATTTGGCTTTCTTTGTTTTCCATAACACAAGAGGTTACACTTGACTGAAGTCCTTAATGTTTGAATTTGTTTTAAGAACGAAAAATAAAGACAGCGGCAATCTTAAAGTTTTAATGACGAATCAACTGAGTGACGTTTGGATTTCATATTGAATTAAAACAAGATTTCGCTTTAGAGATTTAATCCCTTATGAGGAGTTATCGCTTATTTATGGTCGTTAGTCATATAAAAATATGCCCTGAAAGTTGACATATGATTTATATGAACTTTCAAGTTGAATTATAGAGTAAACATTGGAAACTTTACCTAAACATTAAATAGTTGTGAACAAATTAGACGGCAAAGGAAAATCAAAGACAAAGGATGCAAGGTTATTGTTCAGTTCAAAAAGCATTCAATTTGTCAAAGAGAAGTAGCTATCATCAAAACCTTGTTATAACGACCCTTCATTCAGGGGAAGCGAGATGTCATCCTCAGCTCGTTCAACAAATCTCCCCTCCATGAAGAACTCACACTCAAAATGTACTAAAAACTCGAGAGACTTCTTCCTTAGATACTACATAAAAATGACAACCATATTTTTATTAATGAAAATAAAGCTTGGTATCAATTTTGCATCAAACAAAGCCTGAGCTAGATCTCGTAGGCAAAAATTTCCAAGACTTCAAGCTCTCTTTTCTTTATGGCCGCATTGTTGTTGTTTTTTTTATTATATTGGGTTCTTTGACCAGGGCTGTCAAAATACAAAGCCATTACCTTTATCCTGCCATTCTCTTTTTGAAGCTTGGCAATTTCTGTATCAGGAGAGAAATCATCGATAGCAGTAGAGTAAAGACCGTTTGGGAAGGCTCCATCCGAAATTACGTGAGAATCATCATCCGACATCCTGCTTGCGCAATGGAGTTAATTTTACACTGTGCTAAACAGGATAAAAAGCGAATTTACTGTTAACACCTGATCAACGTATTTCAAATATTTACCTCAAACCAACTTTCCTACCTTACGCACTTTCTCACGCACGCCTCTTTAAAAAGGCTCGATTACTCAAAAAAACAAGTTTCAGAAAGTTCAATTGCCCCGCCACGAGAAGCACTTTTGTCCTGGAGTCGGTTACACTCGCTCGGTATTCCGTTAAAATTTAAATAAGTTCGCAGTTTATGAGACAACGCGCCGAATCATGATCCGCGCCGCACAATAAACGGAAACTAATTCATTTCAGTCTGCCCACAGGGCGAGCAAAGTCAAATGGTTTTTGTTTCAAGAACCAATCAGGGTCGTGAAAATTCAAAAGCCATTGAAAGGTTAGCGGTCTTGTTATAAGTGAATGACAGCTTGAATGCAAATGCACGCGTGAGAAAGATGTTAATTGTTATTTACAAGAATATCATTACAGTTTTTATCGCACAAGTTGGGATAAAGATGATATTGACGTGAAAGAAATGGCGCGAAAATGCTTCATTCTAGAACTGTTACCCAGAAAATGTAGACTGGCAAAAACTTTGTGTTTGTGAATCACTGAATTTGGTTGAAGAGTTTTCTTTCGCGGTTTAATTTATTGATACCGTTCTAATTGTTATGCAGTAATTGTTGTAAATCCAGCGAAACGTTTAATCATTATATTTAACCATTATGGACAGTGAGTTTTAAAGTAAAAATATTTTAAGTATTACAAATTTTAAATCCTTTTAACGTCTTATCTGAACACGACGCTTAAATAAACAATAACATCTAAACTGTAAACTCATATCGCCCTATGACCAAACAAAGAAAACAGTTATTTTTAAAAACAAGCAACAATAATTTAGAGGCACTGTCAGGCTCTACAGCAATTGCTAAAACTATTCAATTCAAGTTTTCATTTACCGGCGTTGAACTTTGAACATCTTCCGTGACAGCCATAAAAAATCACATGGAATGCTAAAAACCTAGATACATACCTGTTAATAGTTGAGGCACTAGAAATACCATGCAACGATTATCGTATTTGGGATTAGCCGACCTGCTTAAATAATCAAACAATCTGTCAACTCACTGGAATAACAAAACGTTTTTGAAACAGAACACGAAATTGATGAAGAAGAATTGTCTCACGCGAATTTACCACGCGTTGAAAGTACAAGATGCCACACCAATATTTGTACAAGTGAATATAAAACAACTGCTACACGCGTGGTGTTAACTGAAAATGTGTTATTTAAATATGTATGGACCAATGACAGAGGCCGCTTACTGTTTACGTTTTCTGAGGAGAAAACCGAGTAGCTAAGAAAAATGCTTGAATGATGTTTAGAAAAAGTGAGTGGAATCATTTAAAAACTGCGTAAAACTTAACACATAATGACTTTGATCGCGGCATACGAAATTCTTAACGTCGTAACTAATTTTTCCCGGGGTTTTCCTTGCATGCAACTGAAACCCTGTTGGCCTAAAGCACCTGTTTTGGGCAGCTAGTTATATAAATAAAAACACCATGAAAATACAGGGTGCCGGTGTTAAAGTTTCTTACTACTCACGGCTAGCAGTTTTGTATAGTAGTCACGTAATATCTATGAAATACGACGAATTTAATTTTTTTTCTTCGATTTAAAACCTCAAAAGAAATGATTACCGCGTCGTGAGAATTTCCACCAGAATCCATCAATTAACACCAGGAGTCAAGCTATAAGCCAGAATCAAGTTAAGGCCCGATATACATTGAAGCGGTCGAAAACAAAAGGTTAAATATGGCCTTTTATTACGGCGAACAGTGACCGTTGCTTACGAAATTGCGGGTCAGAATAAAAAGTTTCAAGGGCCAATTCATGGAATATTAATAAGCAATCAATAAACATGTCTCTACGCTGTTTTTGGGCAAAATTGGACTACCACGCTTCCAGGCCTTTTCTCTTGAAGTTGGATGGAGCGGGAAAAAAAATGAATAGGCCATTATCGTATTCTCGGTATTGGATCGAAACTACACTAGCTTGGAACGGGGGGCTCCGGAATACAGGGGAATACCATTAAAAAAAGATGGGCACCACTCAATAGCCTCAGTTGCAGGCTAGTTCCAGTGCAGTACCGAGAACACCAATAGATCCTAATATGGGCTATTCGCCATCATCAAGTCATTTACCTGACGGGGCTGAAATGAACCACCGGCTTTGTTAAATGACATGTTATAAGAAAGAGTCTTGAACATTTTCTTCCGATCTGACTGTGGTTCGTGATGACTACCTCCATCTCTGTTTAGATTTTGTGAGATAGACAAACTTGATAGACTTGATAGGATGACAGCGTTTTGTAGCTAGCGGGCTAGAGATTACATATTAAAATTTTTCGAATACCTTTCCTAACTTACAAATCAGTTTATGGCGCCATGATAGCTAACATCAGTGTAATAACTGATAACAGATAGAAATGGCGTGAACTCGTAACTGACAACTGTCATTTATTCCGTGACCCATCCAGTGTCACCCTGGTGTTTGTCCCATTCTAGAACAGATAGCATGCTGCGATGAGTGACCTTGAGTTCTCCTCGTGGATTGTTCAGGAAAGGAAAGTAATTCCCTTCGCTGTTACACAGCTGAGAAAAATTGCTGCTTGATGACCTAAAAAAATTTCGAATAGCCGATATCTTCCTCTCTTTCTTCAAGGAAGGCAGCCGTCCATTTTTAGCAACTTGTCCCCTACCCCCCACCCCTCCCCCCGTCAAGTCCACCGCGCCTTTTCATTCGCTCGCTGCAGTACGGAAACGCTACACTGTAAAGGCAAGCGGTGGAGCAGAAGCTAGGAAAACAGTCCTGTCCGATTAAGTCTATACGTTATATAAAACTATGGATATATTTATTTTACTTTTAGAATTGGAGCTTTCAGTAATCTACTTGCTGCATATCAACTAGGTCAATGAAAATTGACACGATTTAAGTGTAATCCGTTTAATTCTACTAAATGAATCCGGTGTCTTTGAAACTATACATCTTTCAACAAACCCATTTATTTTTTGCATTTAAGTAAGCACTGAAAGCAACTGAACAAGAAAACTGTGTGCACCGTTGAAATACACGAATATTTTCTTCAGTGCACGCTAATTAAGATCAGAACGTTACTTCTCCTTTCTGATGCCGTAAAGTTTTTTAGTGGTTACTTCTGGGAATTTGGCTATACAACATGACCGCCATAGTTCATGGAATTTATGATTTTCGATCTTGCTTCACCTGTCACTTGTCGACGTCTGCCCGACAATGTCATGAGAGAAATCAAACTGATGTTAGCCTAAAATCCCTCTTTGTAGTTTCAAAACGTATAGTACGGAAGATAAATCGATGATTTTGTATAAATAAAATGATTCCTGGAATTGAAGCTAGTTGATTATGAGTATCGTAAACCCGCCAGCCCTGCAGAAGACACAATTCATGTTAAAAGATGTTATTGACAGATACATGGAAGGTGAAAAAACAAAAATAAAACTTTATCACCTTTCAATCGATCCGGGCAGCTGTACGAAGAGTTATAAAAATAAAACGTGATAAAATCACGAAAACCAGCTGATAACATCAAACCCGGGAAATACCCGGATTCAGTGACTGTTTAAGAGGATATCAAAAGCTCCTGAGGAGAGGGTCATTTATTTGAAGAATTCGCACCCAACCTTTCTAAAAAGATGAACAATAACTTGATACTTGTTTCGGCTGCAACTTAGTAACCGATTAGATTGTGGAAATGAGGCAGACGCAAATTTGGTTATAAAGGAGTAGGCCGCGTTACACTGCTGGCCTGGGACAGACAGAAAGTGAAAACAACAGCGGAAAGAAGAAGCTAAAACGGACAGAAAGTTCTTCGTCATTCCAGTTGTGTGTAAGTAGACTCTAAGTAATTTATGACTAGGTGTAAGGTAAAATATATTTGGCTATAAAATAATCAAAGCATACAGCAACAGTTCGTGAAAGAGTGGTGCCTGTGAAATGAACTCAAACTTGTGTGCTAGCATTTCTTAAATTACGGCCTTCAACATCTAAGCTTTTGTAATGTCGTCGAACGTAACCAACATAAGCCGTGCGTTCAAATCCTGTCTGTCTACATAGTTCAATCTTTCTCCTGTGCGTTTTTACGTTTTACGACTCACAACGAAACGCGCGTACGGAATTACAATGTCTTTAATAAAAGAGAAGTAATTTTAATTTAATTTGGAGCGGAAGCTATTGGAGGCAGCTTGAGAAGTAGAAATCGCTGACACGTCACCTAACGTTTGTCAGTCTTCGCCAGCTAAAACTAATCATTGTCTTAATTTTCGCTGAATACTTTACTTTGACGGCGAAGCTCTTCATCTAAATTCTGTCCGGCTAGTATATTAAACTATTTTGAAAACGGAAATAAATTTCATTAGTAGGCATAACTTTGGAGGGGGCCATGGAATTTGCTATCATGGCTCGGTTTTGCCTGTAGTGATGTTTTACTGAATATCTTTACATTAGATCGTAACAACCTCGAACGACAAACTGAGTTCGTTATATATCGAAGTCCATAGCTATCTACAATTGGTCTTTCAGGGGTGTAGCATGCATAATGCGTGGAGTAGACAAAGCGATCGCCGAGGGCGCGACCTGCTGGGGAAATTTTTAATTTGCTTAATTTTTTTCGTTTTGTTATTATGGTGATGACTGATGGCAGGATAAAAGGAATCGTTAAGATGGTTTTGAACTTCAGTATTGAACTGAATAACGTCTTCGCTTTTTGCAAAGTTTCATTCCGTAATCAGGGCAACTTCAAAACAAGACCTAGGTCAAACCAGCCGATTTAATTATTGCAGTCACTTTTCGCTAATAAATGTAGAAATATAGATAGGTTTTCATAGATTCCGGAACTACGTGCCTTGCTTACGTGAGCATATTGTCGCTTGGCCTCCGGCTGCTTTCAGATACGTAATCGCCCTTCAGTTATGAGAGAGACTCGAACCTGTTTCACTAAGATCAGGATTGATAGCTGTAGATTTTTACTGTCACTCAGTGTTAAAAAACAAAACAAAACAAAAACAGTTAACCAATATTCCTTTAACTCTCAGAAAATAGTTATACACAATACACACTTGAGACAGTCGTCATCATACGTCTATATTCAGTTTCACTCTGCTAAACAAAAAGCAGTCTGCCAAAAGCGATCAATGACAGTCTTGAATGTTCACTCGAAACTGTTTGTAACGTCAAGAATAAGTTAAGAACAGAACAGCGGGGAAATTTTTCTTTAGACAATGAGTTCACAGAATTACTCTCTTTCGTTTGAGATAGAAGGAGTTTACTCTAAGCACGAATCACCAAGTATCTCGCTGTTGGTGTCTTTTAAATTCTTTCCTTCCCCTTCCCCGAGCTAACAAGGGGAATACCAGTTCAATTATAGCACCAGGGAAGGACTTGCACTTGCTTTCGTTCATGGCAAGCCAAAAATAAATAATTTTGCATGAGATTCCAAGATAGATAGTTGTATCCGGTGAAACCCTGTGTGAATAATCTGTGGATTTGGGGGATTTTGTTAAATGCAAGTCAAGGGGCTCAGTTGATTTTACTAAGATTTTCCCATTTCCGGGCAATTAATTCTCTTGCAAGCTCGGAGGAACGCATTTGACACATCACGATTGCATGCTCACATTACACTCTCGGCAAAAATTAGCGATAGCCTCCTGCGCAGACATGAGGTAGTAAAGATTGCATGACCAGCCCAAAAAGGCTACAGTAGGTTGTAATATCAGGCATTGAGAGGTAGGTGTCTGTCACGCAGATGTTATTCATCATTTAGAAAGATCACGGTATACTGTATTTCTATTTCAATCCGTGTCAAATACTCCAAAGAAATGTTATCATATTGAATGCATGCCTGCTTACTGCACTTGTGCAGTTCTCTGCTACCTGTTGACACTTGTTCGAGTGTTTCGTTTCAATATTTTAAAGAATCGTGCATAACTCGATTGGGCTGTAAAGAACATTGATTGAGTTTTAGCTATTTTTTCATTTACTTTGAATTGAAAGCTTAAAGGCATTTTTACATTGACACTAACTGACCCAGCCCGACTGATTAGTAGATAGATTTTCATTCTTTGTGGATGTTTGTCGATAAGGTCAAGGCGGAGCTCTACACTGCATCTTCTTAAATGATTAAAATCCATGGAATTTGCCTTAAATTGTTCAGTATTTTATCAGTTGGTCCACTATGTCTTCTTCTCTTGGAAGCTTATTCCAGAGTTATTCTAGTCAGCAGTATCCATTTTCAAAATAACTGCAGAGCGAAAGCATTAGTGCATAATTGATGCAACCTGCTACGAGAATATTTGAGACAGATCGAGCGTGTTGAGACTAGATCATAGTCAGTAAAAGCCTTCAAATTTAAACTTCAATGATCCATCCTTTAAATCAGAAAATCACATTAGCAGAAATATTATCTCGGCTAAGATTTCATTCTACAAACGCCGTATCTTAGATGCCTGATAGCACGATTTCACCCCACCCTAGACGTGCACTCACTCGGGAATCTCAATTTATAGCGTGCCCTCTCTCGCTGTTTTTGAACTATCGATCGCTGCAACGATTCCCAACCAACGGAAGCATCGCCAAAAACTAGTTTACCTAAAAATTTATTTGGCAAAAAGCTAGAGAAAGTGATGGTTCCTTCATTTTCTGGTCTGTATTACACAAGTCAATAGGCAGGACCCCAACGCCAAACCTGAGGCACTTCGGCAAAGTATGGTCTTTCTCCTACTAAAGGGACTTCTCGGGGATCAAAACGATCGAAAGCGTGTGTTTCGGACTCATGACTCAAATTTGATTGAGAAGGTAAATTTTGAACGCGTGAGGCCCTAGACTGATGCAGGCCTGTCAAATGAACTCGTTAGGACAATTGGGGGTAAGGTTTGACATGCAAGGTACATGATGGCAATCTGAAGCGGCAACAACGTAAAACGTTTTCGATAAATCAGCTGAGTTGAACCTCTCTATTTCGAACTCTGAGGAGAAAAGAAAACGAGTTCGAAAACCGCAATAATCGAGTCAGCGTTAAATATGATAATAACAAATTAGTGGAATTTTTTTCTTCTGAGAGTTCGTTTACCTCGGCGGACCAGACGAGAACACTCTCGGACGAAGTTTGTTCCAGTAAAGGCAAAATTTTAGTTTTCTAGCTGTGTTGTCACATGGTCGTCTGATGTTATGGTGACGAGGTTTTCATCTTTCAACCCTACAGTCGAGATCGAGAAAAAAACGGCGTTGATTTTCGGCCAAGTGAAGTCGAAGAAGCCGGGGATTGAAACAACCGAGATTGAAAAGATGCCGATAGCCCGGGACTAGCTAGTGTAAAGTGACTGAGGCAAGGACAAATCCAGGGAAGATGATATTACCGATTTCCAACTAGCAAAACTAACGAAAATTCTTGCTGCTGAAATAAGCCCTACCGCCGCGTGGTCTTAAACGTTTCCGTGATTTTAAAAGGTTCAATTCGCATAAAACTTATAGAAACAATGGACATCATCTCACAAGCGCCAGTTAAGTGGCTTACTTTTCGCGCTACTCTGTGATTGGCTGAGTCCACGTGGTGTTATTGTATTTTGCGCATGTTTGGACACGGGTCATGACCCGCACCTTTTCACTCAACAAAATGTTTTCACTTCGGCGTGTGGATCATGGAAATAGAAAACAAAAAAAATTGGCTTAAAAGATACTTCGATCAGCAGCGTCGTTTAAAGCGATCTTCGTCAACTTATTACTTGATTGCAGTTAGTAGTTCCAGTAAAAAGTGCCGGGAAAAAGCATTGTGTTTTCCATTCCAATAGCTTCGGGATTGCAACGCAAAGAAGCGACCAAACAATAGCTGTCGCAAGAAGCAGATGTACTTTTGTTTGAGCGGGTCGCTTTAGCAGCTGTCCATCCAGCGTGTTAGAAAATTTGCATACGCAGACAGTATTCCAAACATTCTAAAGCGTGCTTTTAATGGTATTTTAATATATGATAAATCTACTGAAATACCGCATTTGTAATTCGCAATTGCACAAAGTTTTAATTTCGTTTTGCTGCGTGACGGCGAAAAATGAATTTTGACGCGCTAGTGCTCTTGCGCAAAACAATGATTGAAATCGAAGAACAATGCATTTGGCTGAAGCACGTTTGCTGACGAACTGTCACAAATCTGTCAATTGTTTCAAGGGCAAGTTGAGGCGAGTTCAAGTCGCAGTTCTCTTATCGGATGAACCACGCGGGATCTGTATCAATTCATTCCAAACGCGTTTAACTTTAGCGTCGACAACACCGTGGGAAAAAATACTTCGGCGGAAACTTTTAAATCGCTTCAGTATCCAGGTAAGAAAATAATCTTGTTTTTGAACGGATCTTTGGTGTTATTCTTCGGAAGCGAGAGGGATTTTCGACAGATGTGAGAATTTCGTTTATGGAAGACAATGAATTGTTTCAGCTGTCAAGTCAAATTGAGTGCCGGAGCCTTTTGCTGTTTTACAAACGAGCCCGTCTTCTCACTACACTAGGTAAATGTTTTCGTTTGGAGATTTCTTAAGTTTGTGGTAGGAACTTTATCTATTTAGTAGGGGTGAAATGGTTTTATTTCAATTGCACGCCACGAAATTGTTATCTCGAAAGAAATTCTGAAAGGTTTGTGTTTGGACCACACACCGGATAAGCTAAAATGCGAAGATCTGCTTCTTTGAAAATAATATTTAAACGTCTTTGCTGGTTTGTTTAGCTGGCTAATTACTTAAGCTGAAAATGGATATAGTTATTAGTTCAAATAGTTTCTTAATTTAAGCTTCAAATGGAAAATGATATAAACTGTATACAGTTGTATGTTATTGTAGCTTCCAATATTATACGTTGAACGAACCGACTTTATTCAAACCGAATGTATTGCTTGTTTATTTTCGTCCACATACGTTTTCAATTTGCACGGTTGTAATACAAGCTAAATTCGTTCTTCGAATTGGATAGTTTGAGCGTCTATTCAGAACTAGATAACGAAATAACCGTGCAGCTACAGTCTGCATCATTTGTAACAGCCATGCGACATTATGAAGTAAGAGACATTTCTTTCTCTAGCAAATATTCTCGAGACAGTTTCTAAAATAGTTCCTGAAACATACTGCTGTTTGTTAATGGTTCCTGTGCCGTGGAGATGTAGTTTTATTGGAAGATAGAATATTTATACCTCTGAAAGGTTTAAGCATGCTAGCACCATTCTATTTTAGTGTTTCTATTTTTGTATTATCGCGCGTGGCCCCGGTTTGCTCGTCAAATTGTAACTTGTTTTATAAATTTTGTATTTTTATTTTGGTTCGTCATTTCAAGCAAAATAGCATCCTTCGTCAGATATAAACATGTTTTTGATTATATTCGACTTTGTACTCTGTACTTTGAATCGCTCGAACTCGTGATATGCGATGCCAGTAGCATATGAACGTCATGGAAATTTCAGTGCAGCGTCGAGGTAAGGTTTCCTTTTAATATTTTTGCGTGGAAATTTTGCTTTGGAGACGAAATGTATACTGAAATGTAGAACGTAGGCAGTTAACGGTTTATAATTCATCACTTCCTGATTGTGTAGAAAGGAAGTGAGATTTTCTTTCTTGATCATGAAAAAAAAAAAACTATATTCGTAACGTGAAAATCGAAGTCAGAAAGGGGAGCTGTCAGTATCTGGGAGTATTTTTAGGACTTAAAAAGGCGTGAGTGAAATATTTATTTTTTACGTTGGATCTTTTGTTAAAAAATTTCGTCTTCAGTTCGAAGTGCAGTGTGAATTATTGGAGATGATTTTGTTCTGTTGGGTGGAGAATTCTTCAAGGACCTACAGAGTGGATGCTTTCCTATCATTAAGTTTTTTCAGCCTGCCTGTATGGTGCCCGATAAAACAGGAGCTGCTATGGGTTATGTTCTTAGTATTCCAGACATGGGAAAGCTAACAGTTCTTTAACAGTCAGTTTGTATTCAATGACTCGCTCTGGTTCTCTTGTGTTTTCTTTAGCTCATATAGTTAGTCTTTCAAATCGGAGTTAGTTTCCGACCCAGTTTATGGCCGAAACCTTAACGTAAACTGATGCTTTTGTGAAAATCTTTATTTAAAAACACGAACTTAATTTAACCTCGGAGATCTGTCAGTGAATATAGCGAGCATCTCATTAGGTCAAATGGGACATTTCAGCGGAGATTTCACGTTCAGGCCTGAAACTTAACAGATTCCGCAGGAGTCAGGTTTTTACTTGGCTCTGTTGTGTGGACTTGTATCATCAGTAGTCACTTCCATTCAAGGGGAGGAGTGCCTGTCGAAACGCAGATAATTCATTGTTTCAAAGTGAAGCTGGTTTGCATGTGATATTTATGATCACGTTGAAATTCAAGCTGGCAAATTCGAATCCCGGTCCAGATTGATATCACAGTTGTTGTTACAAGCATGAAATAGACATTGACCCATGGCCCACTTGTTTTTAAGGCAACGAGAGGTTTGTTGGGTTGAATTGTTGCGTTAACTTTAGAGGGTCAAAGTCTAGGAAGCAAGCGATTATCAGCGTGGTGTTCATGTAAAATTCCTTATAAAATGCTTAGGATATCCTATAAAAGTTCGCTTCCGGATTTTAACTCGCAGTTGGTTGAAGACTTTGACCAGCAAACCAAAAAACAAGATTGTTTACAAGAGACGACGGCTGATTTTACAGTGAAGAAGGCACTAACAGCAATCAACATCAATTTCACCGTGAAATCGAGCTGCTCAAGAAAGGACGTTTAAAGTTGGATCGCGTGTACCATATGTATACTCCTTTCTGGATAACAACCGCTTTAAATTCCAAATTTAAAGGCTCAACGGAAATTGTAGCATAGCAAAGCGACGTCATCACAGAAACTGGATCTCAAGATGTCCTCGCCATTGAACAAAATCAGTCAATCCCTCCAAGAACGTTTCCACAGTCCTTGGAAGCATATCGAGTGCTTTTTAGCAAACTTTGTTATTCTTTTCGTTACTGAGACAACTCGAAACAATTTGTTGTAAGGTACAAGTTGTACTCACCAACCAACGTGCAAGAATGCAAGTGACCGCAGACTTCAAGTCTGAAGTGTCAAGGTTAATTGATAGCTCTTCATTATCGGATTTGAATTAACGTCAAATGATTTTACAATAAAAAAATGCTTAAAATTCTGTACCTGGGAATGCCGTTATGTTCTTTCCGCAGCAGGCAGATAAAATCACAGCTTGTATAAGAAGTTATCGCGGAAATGTTGCATTCTGTCAGCTCTTACTTTACGAAGGGAGAAGCATAGAAAGAAACAGAGTTTATGTTTATGAAGCAGCTGAGTTGCGTCTGAAGACCAAAGAGTTGCTGATAACCAAAAGGAAACAACGTCGTTAAAGATGGCTGAGTAGGAACTGAAACTACAAGTATTGTTTTTCAAGATGAACCCCTCGTTTATATGTGGCTCATAGAAGATGTCTCCATATGGTTACTCCATTTTAAAGCGACTGTGTATTTTAAAAACAGTTTTATTTGATGGGCACTTCACTTGATTGAAAAGATGATCTCTCCCAAAGGTTGGTCTGCAATATAGGCAGGCGGACCAATGGAAACATACTCAATTTCTTGTGAGTTACCGCTTTGTTGTACAACTTTAGAAATATGTTCCCAGACGAAATATTTTACAAGATATTGGCCACTGAGACACTCGGTTGGAGTTGAGTTTTCGAGATAAGGATTATTTTGAAGTGAGCTTAGCCAAGGATGTCAGCGTGATGCCATTTACGGCAAAAAGTATGATGCGATTTTTTTCAGTGTCTATGTTTCGTGAAGCCAACATGACGGGAAATGCACTTATGCGTTCGAGGCTGTCAGATAAATTTCCTGAAAATTTATTTTTGATCCTTAATATATCTGACCAAGGACTTGATATTTGCAGAATATATAAGAACTATTTAAAGACTTTGAGTAGCGGTGATAGGGAACAGCAGTTTTGCATACATGTATTAGTTAGAAAAGCTTTTTGCGAACTTTCATTTGGCCTTACATAAAGTACAGACTGCGACTTTTCAGTTTCAGTTGTAGGTAAGCATTATAATGACAACGTAGGTTTTGGCTTCATTTAGATTAAACAAATATGTATAGACGGCATTTACAAAAGACAGTGAAAACAATGTTGTTATCTTTATTGGTGCACTGAATGGTTTTATTCTTAGTTTAAGGGCAGTAGTGAGAGTGTATAGCAGTTTCGTTCCTGTCGGTCGGTTGCTAATGGTACAAAACGCAGTTGAGAACGTAATACCAAGCTGACCTTTGAGTCAAACTGGGCGGGAAAATTTTCTTAACAAATGCAAATTTGTCGCTATATATGGACCGGTAGAACGTTCTAAAAGATTGGCCCAATGCTTGTTTTCTCAAATTCTTTAAGATAATATTTATGTAGTACAACATAAACGTTTTTCGGCGAAATATAAATGTACAATGGACTTCACCAACTAGGTAATGTAAACAGTTTTCACTGGCTTTAACTTAAAAGCCTGTTTTTTAACCTTAAGCATCCAGCGACAAGACCCGAGGAATAGTTCAAGAAGTAACAGGTAAAATTCAGATATTTATACGTCGATGGTGTACTATTAGCTCAATCCGGCATTATTTAAAAGCAACTTACAGATAAGTTAACTTTTCAACACATGGAATGAAGAGCAAATGAACTGGTTGATCGTCTGAAGCGAGCACAGTCGATTGACTCAGTAAGTCAATCGCGTTTCCTTCCTTGGATCATAATATTCTCAGTCATGACTGCACATGGTCTGACATTACCGGCTGAGAAACATCGAACGAAATATGTTGCTATCTTGTTAGTTTACGGTCGGTAAAATTCAGTTTTGAAGCAAAATCCGATGTGTTGATCAGTTTTCGTTTATTCTTGTGGTTGTTGTGTTCCGACCACTTACAAGCCGCAGTATTTACGCCGGTTGGCGCCGGAAAGGTGCAAACCGGCAAATGTTCACAGTTCTGTATACGTACAAAACAATTCTACGCATGGGTGTTTATTTGATAGCCGTTAATCTTCTAGTTCTGTGTAGACAGAAAATTGTTATCTTGTTGCATTACGTTGCAACTTCTCAACTCTCGCCGATCTTAAATAGTTTTCATAAATGTCACTAAGCAGCTCTGATCAAAATTATTGCATTCTTTCAAACCGTTCGCATCAAACTGCCAGAATTACTTGCTAGCTGGTTAATTGGAAAGTAGTTTCTCAGGGCCTACAGGTAAAAATGCGTGAAAGCAAAACGGTGAAGCAAATTAACAATCCCTTTGTCCTTTTTGCATTTCCTAAACTTCCAACGAATAACAATTAACTGAAATAACGAACTTAAACGATCAACCCACCCATTTTCTTGGTTCCCGCACCCAGCAATTTAAAAAAAATTGGTTTAAATTCATCTTATAGCGAGTTCATTCGTTAATAATACCAAATCTTATGATAACCGATTCGGCATTCCATTTCTTAGCTAGAGGCTTTCTGACCTTTATAGAGTATATGGCTTATAACCAACACTCGACATGACATCAACGTTGCAACTGTTTACGAACACATTGTAGTAAGAGAATCAGCTTTAAAGTAACTGAGCGTTTCGAGTTTAGCCTTCAGACTGTTTCTTAGGGACATTTTCAAGATGATGACTCCTTCCCCGCCAAATTTTTAACAGGTGAAATATTTTAAGTAGAGTGTTTTCCTTAATTCTTATCTATTCGTATGTGTCTAAAAATGGTTGGAAATATTGAATCGTCAGTCAAGTTTTTATTGCCAATAAACTGACACAAAAATCAATAAATCTTAATTAGGAATGTCTGTATTATTCAACTGAGAAAGAAAGCCTGTATCTTTGTGCAATTTCAGTTAATTAATTGAGCTGTTCCAATCTGATGCTTTTTTCATGTTGATAGTTTTTCTACCAATCATATCTTAGCACGGGAGTGGAGTGATGTATAATTTTAATTCAATGGGGAGGCTTATAATATCCGAATATTGGCTCACAACCAAAATTTTTTTCACAACCGGTAAATTATATCAGGACAAGTGATTCTTGTGACGAAAAACAAGTATATTTCTCATTCGAGATAGATAATCCGTTTTTTTTTTAGAACCTTTCATTTCAGCCTATGAGAGAGAGACCAATGTATCAGTACTGCACTATAAAGGGAAACGAAATAAAAAGGAACTTGAATTATACGCATTGATGAGAAAGGTGTTGCGGTTTTTCTCTAGCAGCACGTCACTGAATACGAATTCCCGAGACGCTCCATCCTCAGAGAATTCCTAATTTAATTTATCCTTTAGTTCTAGACGACTTGGCGTTAAAAACGTGCTCAATTTTATGGTGGTTCATAGAATTTTTTGTCATGGACTAATCCCTCGGCGGCGAAATGGCACATTCAACTTGAAAGACCTGTTCTCCAAGTCGCGTCAGTCCTATTTTCTACCGGTGGCCTCATTCTTGGCCAAAGTGGTCTTGTGTTCCGTAGTCCTATTGACACTGAACATAAAAGATTTCATTCACGAGTGGGATTCAAAGGCTACTGCTAGCGACACCTGGGATCACAGCACTGTACGCATGGTGGCAAAGCTACCAACATCGTGCTTTTGCGGTTTTCCCACGGGTTTTCCCGCGTTAAGCGTTGCCGATATAACGACTTAATGTACGGTTTCTATCCAATTTTTAAGTTGCCAATTAAGATTAACTGAAAAGGAAGTGTACCTTGCCTAAAGCGGCCAACATTCCATTTGTCAGTCATCAAAAGTGCACTGCCGTATTGCTCGTGGGAAAGCGCGTCATCTTTTAAGAAAACTCTGCCGTCCACTATACAAGCCACTGATATTTGTCACCGAGGAAGATTCAATTAGTGATTTAGTTGCCGTTTGTTAGAAGCGATTTTCGGTTGTTTGCCCGCGAGAGCAAAGTAGAACGGTGATTACCAAACGGAGAAAAGTAAGTTTTTCTTTATACGTTTTGATTGATGATACTGTTGTGTAAGCGTTTATGTTAGTGTAGTTGTGAGAAGTGCTGGGCCACATTTGCTCTTTAGTCTCGGCTGGTTAAGCCGTGCCAACAGAAACTGTCCGCTTTTTGTTATGTTAGGTACATGTATTCATTAATTCGTCGCCTTGTTAAGCAGCATTTGAATCCAACTCAACTTGAGTTGGGATAGCTTTTATTCTTTTGTTGTTCGGTTCCTATTCTGTGTGTTAGAGATTTCGCTCCGTTTATTCTGAGAACGTTACCGCGGGCTTTTTCCCGCCAAATGGCTGAAGTGAACTGCCACCACAATGCAAATGATTGCAGGTGGCTGTATTTCACTGTCGGTGTATTGTGTCTTCAAAAGAATGAAGGTGACTGTCAGAGTTTTCTCTAGTGCAGCGCCAAGCGTTGTAATATACTGTTAAGTTAAAAGCTAAGAACCAGTTACTCGAGTTAAAGAATATTATCATATCGTTCTGTATATCTAATCGATCAAGAATTCGTTGTTACTTAAAAGTAAAAACTTATGGAACACTGAGTCATTGTAAACTGCAGTCTCCTTTTGCAGTCCTTTGTGAACAACGCTTCTTCGATAAAGGCAAACCTCAGTGCTATCTTTCCACAGTAAGCGTGTGAATCTGAGCGAGTGAACCGTTATAAATAAGAACTGTGATTACAAAACAAATGCTTGACAAACTTCGCTTTCACGAAACGTCACTCAAATGACGTCAGTCCAAACAAGAGGAGCCACCGAAGCTTGAAGTTGGCGCGATAGATATTTGCTTCGTGTTGCGATATTTTCCGCTTTTGTGTGAGTTCAATAACCGTCTCTTACGCTACACTATGTATTTGAAATGATTCTTGATGTTTCATGTTCAGTTGCGTGGCTATGACGCGATTTGATGTAAGTTCGTTGGTGTTATCGTATCTTGCACTGGTGTTTGAAATACCGGTTTATTTTCTCGGGAAGTTGTAGAGAAGAGAGTGCCTTGCTATTTTAGTTAGGAAATTAAGTAGCAGGTATGTAGGCATTTCTTAATTAAGTACAACGCGATGGTAGTACAGTAAAAATAACGCCTGTCTGTGTAATATTCAAATTAACATGTAAACTCGACTTGTTTTGACACATTTATTATGCTAGTGCAAATTAACGCGATGGCGTGAGATATATATGAGGCCTGGCGAATTTCCTGTTTTTCAAACGAAATATAGAAATATTGATCTTTTCCATATTCCAAAACAGTTGTGAAATTGTGGTGCAATATCACTCTATTGCGACGAACTTTTTCCGAATGATCTTCGTGAAATAATAGGGTTCAGTGTGTTAGAATGCAATAGCCAACCCTCTGCAAGCTCTAGAATGTTCATATTTTGGTGCGTGATAGAAAAATCAGTTATTATATTATATTTATTGTTGACTTTGTTATAACCTGATTGGGCTCGTTGCTATCTGCTTGGTGTTCAGCACATTTCATTTAAATTCAAGTTTAATACTTTTATTCAACCGAACGGCTAAAATTAAGGTTCGCACTCAGTACCCAAAGGGGACTTTTTCCTTAAACGTCTTGTTTTCCATCACACTATCAACGAAAAATTATTTTCTCTGTTCTCTACTCTTAACAGGGTAGCAGAGAAGCTGTTACCGGCGAAGGAAGCATAAATGTCCGAGACAACGTGTCGTAATGGTGACGGAGAAGATTCAGGAATAGTTGTTACAATAGAAGATGAAGTTGAAAACTCTAACCTTACACAGAATGACATTGTCGAAGAAATAAATGCCAAGCATCGTGTGAATCAAAGTGGAAGAATAACAGAACAAGCAATTACCCAAGAACATACTGAGCATGACAAGATAAAAGTGGATGGAAGCGAAACGGAAGAAGTTATTGCAACTTTCTTGGATCGAGAGGTGTTAAATGAAACATCCGCTGATTCTCAAGAGCGACCGAAAGGGGATTGTGCTATAGTAATACCTCAGAGAATAGAAAGTGACAGCGACTGTGAAAATCTTACGGTGGAAATTCCAGTAACCGTTTTCGTAGACGTCGACCGCGATCAGCTAAGGACCTCTGTTTTAAACATGGCCGACCAACCAGGAAACGTGTGTATCGAGATGGACAATGTGTTTGAGTTGGAGAGGACTAATGCCGAGAACAGTTTCGATAAATCGCCTTCAGACACAACCAAGATTTTATACTTCTCTGAAGGAGAAAGTACGGACGTTGAAAGCGATGTTTGTCGCATTTGTCATTGCAGCGAGGAAATGGAGGTCTTGATAAGTCCATGTTTGTGTACTGGCTCTGTCAAGTTCGTTCATCACTCTTGTTTAATGAACTGGTTACAGCGGGCAGTGATGAGCAAATGTGAACTGTGTCTGTATCCTTTAGCAGTCAAACGAAAGAGGAAACCTTTTAGTAAGGTGAGTTTATGTACTGTAATGCTTGTTGTTTTACATTTCAAAGATAGATTTTAGCCCCCAATCAGCCATTTGGCTGAGCATTATGAGTTAATCACTCAGTGCAATGAAAATACAAGCTACAATTAGTAAAAGAAGCGAATCCGACATAACTACATGTAAAACCCAATATTTTATGTCTTCGTTTCGTGTCACTCTAGTCAAGTTGAAACATTCAATTTCATTAGTTGTAGTAACAAATTGCACAGTCAGCAACATTTTATCGTAAAGCATAATAATACTGAATAATTGGGTTCTAGTCGACTGAACCGCAGCATCCAGCGTGCTACGTTGCGTTAATAGAATAATCGGCTGCTTTTCGCTTTGAATTTCCTGGGGTGTTTCCTAGGGGGGAACAACGTCTGAAAATGAAAGCTTCATCCTGTAAGCTTCCCGCAGTTATAATTCTCGGTAAGACGGTGAACAGTGAACGCGGTAGACCGCAAAATTGCGCGCTCAAACTTCCTAGCAACATTGCCGCAGTAAATTATCCTTCATTTGTAAGCGACAGGTGGTCTTTTGTTCGATAGTCTAAATAGGTTTTTAAGTTTATAATAGCTGTTTTTCAAGTCTTTGTTTTAATCGGAAGAACAAAAGACTAGTACACCAGTTGTCTTTGCTGGTTAACCGTGTCGTATCCTTGCTTATGCAAATTTAGCGCGGTTTCGAGAAAGACTGTTCTCCCAAGGAAGGTCAGACGAAAAGGGCTATTGACATTCCTGCGTTCAATCCATTTACTGCAATCCGTGTTTGTTTGAGAATTTTGACACATGCGATGAATTGACCTCTTTATTGCCAAGACTGGTAATCGCCTTTGTCAATTTATCAACCTTGTGTTAATGTACCGCCGAATTCTTAAAACTAAAACTAGCACTTAATGACAATCATAACAATACATATAACAAGCCGCAAAGTGAACCAAAGTGAATTTTAAACAAGGCAAGGTTTATTTAGATTCTACCAACACCTGACCTCTCTTTGACAGACAGCAGCCTCGTTTCCATAGCGTCGATCCTTTTGGCCAGCGGCAAATGCGCAGGCTCTGAATACGAGATTGTACAGAAGGTCATGTGATACTTACTCTAACACACTTATATTTGTTCTCTTCCAGTGGCGTCTTCCAGAGGACAAACCTTTTCCTATTCTGTGGCTATTCACCTTTGTTGTGGCTATGACGCTGAACGTAGCCTCCATAGCCAAAGACGGCAGTCAGAGATGTGTGTCGAATCCTTGTATTATTTTCTACGTACTTGGCTCAGCGGGGGCTCTTCTAGGACTGGCCTTCTTCTACCACTGGCTGCGTAAAACCTTGCGCTACGTAGCAAAATGGATTGCGCTTAACCAGGAATGGACTTTAGTGGGTCCCATTGACTTGAGGAGTCATCTGGGCCAGACAAATCTTGCCTACTCTTCAAAGTCACTCTCCGAGACAGACGCAACACAAGAACGTAGTAGCCTAGACGCGTAGTAGATGGACCGATAGTTGCATGCACAAACATTGCCTTTTGTTGGAGATACGTTATCTTGGAAAATTGACGGGAACTAAGAGGCCAGCGATGTTATCCTTCACGTGCACATGTCTTCACTTTTTGTGAACAGAGGCCTTAGCTGATGTTACATTTTCCGCTGAGGCGAGTTGGGAAGTTGAAAGAAACCTCTGATTTTGATGGTTGTAAACAGAAACTAACAGTTTTAAGGCGATGCATGGTTCAATAGTAGTTTCTAGATTTGTGTTTGTAAGTTATGATCGTTAAAACTTTCTCAAGTGACTTTGGAGACTAACACATGACATTCTATTTTTTCTTTGGATCGATTACGTCACGAATGATCAATCCAAAACAACACCATAGATGAAAATTAATTGAAGAGTAATATATTATGTAGGTAGTTTTGGAAGTCAGAAGTTTTTCCTATTCTCTACTTTCTCAGATTTTCTTACGTTATTTCTTGATCCAACTCACTTTTTGTACAGTTCATCCAATTGTGACGTTAACTTAAAATAATTATAGTTAAATTATTGAAAGTATTGAAAGTTAAATACAAAATTAAGAAATATATATCCCGTTTATTTTGAAAAGATAATAGAAGAAAAGAACAATTTTCAAAATTATTAACTCCAGTTTATAATATTGTAAAAGAAGGTATATTTCAAATGGTATCGAATGTTCACAGTTGCTGTACATGTAAAGCATCTTGTTACAGTTTTGAATAAAACTTTGTTATTAATGTAAAACCACTCACTGATCTTACGACCTCGCCACTAAAGCGAGGTTGAAAACTCCAGCCGAGGAGATCTTGTGCCCAGTTCTGTATCTTCTTGTCACAAGGGCGGAGGAAAGCTGGAAGCTTGTTCTTTTGTGGCTTCTTTAGATGCTCGGAATAAAGAATTTCATGATGACGAACGCGCGTTTATGTAAGTCCATACGATCTCCACCGCGACACGGTGCTTTAGAAATGGTCTTGTATACAGTGGGAAGCCAAACGAAAACTGATGCTCGAGATCAGCATCAATGAAATAAATCCTTGAGGATTCGAGGGTTCAAGCTATCGCGATCCCACTGTATTACTCACGGGGAGGTATCGGCAATCCGTAAGTGGGGATGGGCACGCACTTACGTACGATCTCGAGCGTATGTGGTTGCTGGGGCACAGCCTGACTACTCGGGGTGTATTTAAACAACATACAGGGGAGTATTCGAGTGTGCCGAGTAAATCAAGGCACGCAGTCGCCCTTTGAGAGGCTTACAACACACGCGAGATATCAGTAGGTAATCGTATGAATGCGAGTGCAATTAATAAGGGATTTACACTACCAGTGATATTTGAAAATTCTCTCAAAATTGCTAGAGCCTTTAGGCGAGTGCAATTTGAAAGAATTTTGTTCGAGTTTTCATACGATTACTCACGCGTTAATTTCCACTGCAGTACAAATTAAGAATTAACGATAAATTGGCCTGCTCTCAGCCAATCACAATGAAGTAATTTTCTGAGTCATATAATAAGTCTCGAATACTCAGAGTGACATCTGCATAAACCATTAATTATGACCATCGTAAAGGTTGAGTAAATTCACTTTGGGAACGGGATTTCAATCGGTGAGCACAAATTCAGATAATCTGCTCATTTCATGGGTATTTGGCGTTTCTAGTAAGAAACAGAACGAAGATTGAACATCTGTACAATTTATTCACCTTAAAATATACCAAACGCGTCTTTTACGAGCCCATAAACTGGTCTGTAAAGGAAAACTTTTTCGAGATTCTATGCCGTTCTTGTCCCGTCGCGAAATTTCTCAGTTGATCGACGTTGAGTCTGGGAACCAGTTGAGTCGCTTTACATCCAGGAGGTTACGCTTTGGTTCAAAGAAACATCAGAGCCTCGGCAGTTACTTATCCAGCCGACAAACACATCGAGTGGAGCCTGACAGCTCGAGTGTCATTCGGCAAATCGATCATAACTCGTGCTTTTCATAAAGGAGCGTCCCTCTAAGTGGTCCTGGCATTTTCATGTTACTTCCAGGGCGACTGTACATTCCACAGGGGTTATTTCATCCCTAACAGCTGCTCCACATAACGGACACGGGAAGGAAGGGTCCGCTAGGCTGTTAGCCTGAAACACAGTAAAGATACAGGGGAACTTTAATTTGTATCTTTACTTCCTGTAGCACGAAGCAATTGACAGTTCTGTAAGTGTTCTGGCTCCCTCTGAACGGGACACAACTTTGCCCTGATTTTTCATCTAATCACAGGGTACATACAATTTAGTTGAGCAACATGAAAGTAAATATCGGAGAAGTAATGAAAAGAATAAGGCGCGGTGGGCTCATGGTTAGTGCGCTCGTTTCCGGATCGACCGGTCCGGGTTAGAGCCCTGACCCGGGACATTGTGTTGTGTTCTTAGGCAAGACACTTTACTCTCACAGTGCCTCTCTTCCCCTAGGCGTATAAATGGTTACCGGCGAACTTAATGCTGGGGGTAAACCTGCGATGGGCTAGCATCCCATCCAGGGAGGATAAGAAATACTCCTAGTCGCCTCATGCTGCAGAAACCGGGATAAGCTCCGGCCTGATGGGCCACTTGGTTCGTATGCAGACCTTTTACTTGCCTTACCTTAACGAAATGAACGAATAGTTTATCTATGACTCTTTGTCTCCTGTTGTCATCTTTACGCGTACTTACAGGAAAGACCACTACCCAACACTAGTGCCGGCTCAACTCACACCTAATTAATGTCTATGGTCTTCACTCCAGTACACTAGTCTCTAAGAGTGTACAGCACGGGAAAATGTGGACGATTTGTAATTACCTTGATACAGTAGTAACAGAACACGTGACCACACTGTCCCTGATGAGGCGCAGTGGGGGGCTCGTTACAAATACCACACTCGTGGCACGCAACTTTGATTGACGGCTGCTTGACTAGAGAGGCCGGACTTGAGAACCGTCTGACTATCAAGTTCTTGAGTTTGTGAAAGTTGATAAGTGGAAGGAGAAAGAAGACAAATTCCTGTGAAAGCGGAAAATATAAGTCAATTAACGTAAAGATCAATAACTGTTACTTTCATTTAATGAACTCTCAGCCCAATAAACAGTCTCAAAAAGCAACTGAGGGAGGCAGTGTGGCCGAGTGGTTAGGGCGCCGGACTTTGAAATCCGGAGGTCACAGGTTCAAGTCCCGCTCTGATCACTTGACTGGAGTTGTTTCTCGGTAGACCCTAGCTCAACCTCTCGGCCATACTTGTAAATAACCAACTGGTCTGCCTCCCACCAATTGGGATTTTTAAACCTATTGTGATTATTTGAAATATTTCTTTCTTTCAGTTTAAGTGGCACGCCGGAGAACTAGCCAGTTCTAGCTGAGCGCATCGACCACTATAACCATTCAACATTTGACATTTTTAATTGGATAACAAGATACTGTATTTTCCTAAAACTCATCTCCCTGAGATCAAAATGAATTGCCGGATTCTTTGAAGTTGTCTCCGAGGGTTAGACAAATAATACACTGGTGTTTTGCATATCTGTTACGTTACCTTCCAAAATCTTAAAACATTTTAAACTTCATTACAGAGCCAGTTTCTATAGATACTCACTGCAAATCCGTGCCAAAGTAACTCCCGAGTCATAAATTCAAAACTGACTTGTCTGATTGATTGTCGCTGAGCAAATACTGGGTGAATACCAAGAACACGCTCAAGAACTGAAGGATATCTTAAGATAGTTAAGCTGTTGGTAACTGAAGGGAATAACTTGTAGTAAAACAGACAAATATGAACAATTTGCATCAAACCTCAATAACCTATTGACTTTTTCTACACTTGGTTCCTACAACCTGTATCTAGTATGCATTCCTTTTTGTGTGGCAGTCACTTTGTGATATCGACTGGCCATTGTAAAACAGTTAAATTTGAAGTTCCAGGAGAGCAGTTGTATGGACCCGTGTTCCCTTGGTATCCATTTAGTCGCTGTGGCCTTCCCATTCAACTCAACAATAACAACAACGACATAAAAGGTCTGGAATCATTGACCTGCGGCAGTAAGCACTCAGGTCTGGTATGTAAACATGAAGCAGTGAGAGGAACTCAATGTTACTCCACCCAGACAGGCATTCTCGTCCCCGGAGGCTGTGCTCCTTTTGGTTAGTACCAAGAATCACTACCTCTGGGCTGGTTCAACACCAGAGGTTTGCAATTCATGGACTTCCCTTCAAATCTGACAAATCTGATTGGCTGAGAATACAAAACAAATACTCTGTGTATGTTCAAAAAATCAGTTCCGGCCAGTGGTCATGATTCTTGGTGCTGACCAAAAGAAGCGCAGCCTCTGGGGACAAAAATGCCAGAAAGAAGGCTATACTATCACTTTTCTACACTTTTCAGTGTCCATTTGTGATACTGAGTGGAGAGAGACACAGTGAAAGAAAAGTGTCTTGCCCACAAATAAAGCAGCAAGTCCCAGGCCAGGCTTTATACTGAACAGTTTAAAAAGGATACTTTCCTTTTTGTAAAAATACGAGGAAGTTAAGGACAGAAAGGGCCTGAAGTAGTTTTTCTCCAGCATTAATACATCTCCAAATCTGCAGTCAACAAGGGAATCAAAATTAGTACAACTGCAAGTGTGCAAGACAAGTTATCTTCTGCCTGGCCTTACCTATCTCCCATCACATCAGCTATTCTATTACAAACAAAAATACTGCACATTGGACAGCACTATAAAATTAAAATGGTTCCCAAAACCAAATATGAAGCTTTGAAACTTTTCAACATTGTCAATTTTGATGCTCTCTTCTTCCTGCTCTAGGGCACAGATCAATCATATACTGTCAAAACTATGATGCACTACAATATACATGACATTTACTGACAAGTACTTACAAATTTGAAGTCTAAAAACTTGTCTGTGAGTCTTTGGATCTCACTGCTCCTCTCTTTTAAATAAGGTATTCCAACAACACAGAAACCAAACAGTAATTTATGTAACAAACCTAAACTCCTTGTTCCTGTTAACAGATATTATCAAACTGTTACAATTTGTTGCCACACATCAGAATAATGAAGCAATCAGTGTTTCATAATTCACACAAAGTGTAGGGTGCAAAGAAAACCAATTTTCAAGTCTGCCATTCAGACAAGTGTGTAACTGTGACGTACTAGCCTAAAAGTGGTTCTCGCTTACCCCACAAATTCTGTAATCTATGTAATTCTGCAGTTTGAATTTCCTTCAAAATTTTCTCAGGAAACTTGTCTGACATACGAGTGAAGGACAGAATTGGCCAAGTCTATTACAAAATCCACCAGCCCTAGGCTGCTGGACACAACTTTCTTTGTACACTGATAGGGGTCAAAAAGTCTTGCTTATAATCCATCACACGCCTGAATATGCCCCAGCTAAAACTGGGGAATATCCACAAGAATATCCAAGTGATATTCCTAATTTTCAAAACCAAGACTGTTGCAAAAATCACTTGAAGTATAATAAACATAATAGCCTACATCTGGTGTGAAAATAGGCTCAGATACTTGTCCTTGGACATTATCTGTTCCTCAAAGTTCACAGTTTTCCTTGAACTATGCTTTTTGAAAACTTTGTGCTTCTCGGAACAGATAATGTCTGCAGACAAATATCCAAGAATATTTTCGTGCCAAATGGAGGCTACTGTTTAATTGTTTATTTAAAGTGCCACTGAAACGAAATTTTTGTATGTGAGATGTTTGCTTAGTAATAAAGTTTCAACCTTACTTGGAAACACTGCAAACTTTTTTTTCGCATACGGTAAGCGAAAACTGCTTTTTCAGCCGTTCGAAGTTGGCTGGTTAAGCCCAAAATTGGCGGCCATTTTGACGCGGCCAAAACAGCCTAGTGACGTCACTGATTGTATTACTCTCATGCCGCGCTGAAAATTTAGAGTGATTATGGGAGAGGAGATTACTGTTCGAAGCCCCCCAAAAAACATCTTAACCCTTTAAGCCCCACAGGAAACTGATGAAACACAAGCCCCTATTCCCGGAACCCAACCGGCATTGCAGGACTTAAATGACTGATTTTTACCATGCTTAGAATTTTGTCTTATATCTTAAAAACTACAAGGCAAAAGACAAAACACTTAAGACAAAAAATGTTCAGCAACAATTTATCTTTAATTCTAGACTTAACCTACAGCAAACGGTTAATCATGAAGTGAACTGAAGCAAGAGAAACATTGCACAAGTCTGAAAAATGTCATTGTTTACACTGAAATACAATGTTACCTTGCAAAAAAATGGCAAAAAAAACGCTCAAATACTAGCTAAATCCTACTAAATGCGAAAGCATCAATAAATATGTCTATGTACAATAAAATAGATTTCAAGTAATGCCTCAAGTTCTGGTTATTGCGAAGTAAACGAAGCAAATGTTCAATAGGTGAAATTTGAATTTCGCGCGCTTGTGGCGCTTAGCTTAGGTCACCGATGTGATTCGGGAAGCATTCCAAGCAAATCCGCTTGTTGCAGTGCTGGCAACCCATTCTGCAAAACGTTGTCCTCTTTCGTTTGAGGCATCGTTTGCATCGTCCTTTATCAAAAGCAATCGGCCAATGTCCAGCCTCCGTCTGCCCAGAACTTGCTGTTCTTCCACGGCTCGTGAAATCCCCGATAAGGTCCTTCGCAAGTTCGACTCTAAATGTTAGTTGTGTTCTTGAACGATGATTTACGGCCTTTTTCTCCAAGATAAACGCATTGACAATACTTAGATCGACGCAAAACCAAAAAAGATAGCGCCACCATTTCCTTGATTTAGTTCCGATAGCGTAATACCCACGCAACTGATCGTGAAGGTCTACGCCTCCCATGCTCTTGTTGTAACTCTTCACAACGGGAACAGTCGGCACTTGAATAACAGTTCCATCGCGCTGCTTACGGTTTACAGTCTCGTTTCCTACTGGATTACTTTCAGTACTGATAAAGTGAACAACCTTTTTGTCCTTCCAGGTTGTTGCAACGACATTGTTCTTTCGCCTAAACAGCGCCTCTCCTTGCTTCAATCGCTTGATGCGAGGATTGTTTGCCGCGAGATCCTTAGGAAAGTCTTTCCTGTTCGCTCTTGCCGTTGCACATGAATAAATTTGATCCTCCAACAGATCTTCGGCAAGCTTAACAGTTGAGAAAAAATTGTCATAGAAGACATGATGATTTTTCCCAGTAAAGCTCCGAGTTAAATCGTGAACAACACGATAACCCAAGTTTTGTTCGGCGGCGCCATCTTGTCTTTTTCCCGTGTAAACTTGGAAGTCGCAGACAAAGCCACTAGACGCTTCGGCGCAAACCCACACTTTAATTCCACGCTTAACAGGCTTCATCGGCATATATTGTCTCATTCCAAGCCGTCCCTTAAACTTTACCATCGCTTCGTCGACGGATAAATCTTTTTGCGGTCTCAGTTCCATTTTACAACATTGAACGACGCGATCAAGAACAGGGCGAACTTTGAACAATTTGTCATGTCCAGGATCTTCACGAGGAGCTTGATTTGCATTATTATTTAAATGAAAATACTTGGACAATTTGTCAAAGCGATTTCTCGACATCACTTTTTTAACGAAAGGGACGCCAATGAGTGGATCCTCACTCCAGTAAAGGTGAGTTGCAGGCAACCTTTTGATGCCAAACAGCACGTGAAGACCGATAAAGGCTTTCATTTCATCAAGCGTTGTCTCATACCATTCACGGTCGGGCTTCGTAGCGATACATTCCCGTGCATGGCGGTTCGTTTCAGCGACGATTTGCTCTGTAAGTTCTTCTGGAAACATCAAATAGAAGAAATCGATTGCAGTTCCATCTTCTGCAACTCCAGAAGTTGGGCCAGTAGCCTCAGTGAATGGGGAGACCTCAACAGGGTTTGAGTTTTCGTTCCACGTTTCTTCTTCGGCTTCTTCCTCTTCAAAGTCTGAAAGGTCTTCGGTAGAAACAGAAGAGACTGAAATATCTGACTCCGAGTCACTCTGATTTCTAGCTTCAAATCTTTCTTGTCTCCAAGCAGCAACAGTTTCTCTTTCTTCTTCGTCAAATCCCAAGAACACGTCCTCTTCAACTTCGCTTTCGCTAGCGGCCGCCATCAAACTTCAGTTGCGATTTTCATCGTGATGCTCAGTGAAAGCTTGTCACGTTTGACACGTCAAATGAAAGCTAAAACTCTTTTCTATTGGTTGAAAAACAATGGAGCAGCCTAGCAACAATATAACAGGTCTTTTGATTGGTCAGAATGAAGGCAGGTCTCAGAGTGCCAAATGGCACTCTCGGGAATAAGATGCAGTCACGCAAGAGTGCCATATGGCACTATCGGGGCTTAAAGGGTTAAGGACATCTCAGAGCTGTAAAGCAGATAATAACAGTAGCCTTAGACATGAAGAGGTCGAGAGTCAATCCTGGGGCTTTCCAGTCTATTTAATTGGATATTTGCAGGATATTTTATGTAAGCAAGCAAACGAGTGGGAGTTCTTAAATCCCAAAATGACCGGGACTCTTGGCTAGCACTCAATTAAACAATATCTACACTCATAAAGTAAAAAAGACATGAAAACAAGAGAAAGCGGCTTTTGAAAATATTATCCGGACTGCTGCTGCATGAATCGCAGCAACAACGCTTCGAGGAAACCGGACACTTTGTGAGTTTCACAGCGGACGAGATTGTGCCACAGTCACCTTTAATTCCCGCTTTGTTTACACTGATACGTATGCAGCGATAAAGCAAACTCTGCTGCGGATCACAATTTTCAAAGATACATTTTGTCTACCACATGAACTCTCACTTATTAGTATCATAAAAAGTGCCCTCTGTGTACAAAGAAGTACTCGACTCAAAGCTTGTGGACCATTAATAGCTTCGTGATTGTGCAGATGGCTGATGCGCTCACGGCTTTTAATGCAGTAAAGTTGCCGAGGATATATTCGAACCTTGTTAACAGACCTTAGATAAACGCGAGAATCCAAATTTCAGAACCAGGCTGAAAAAAGACGACGAAACATTGTGTTTAGGCTTCAGGAAGTGATATAAAAGTTGCCACACTCGTCTTCAAAATCTCCAATCGAGTACTCAAGATGTCCGAAAGGTATACTGAGCTGTTCTAATCTGTAGCATTTATTTTGGTGAATCTACCCTCTCTGGCACCCTCCAACGTTTATGATGTGTATTTCCTGTCAAGGCTCGACAGAAATTACAAGGTAGAAAACTAGTAGGTATCGACAATATGAAGAATAAACTTGAATAAATCAAGTGAAAAAAAGAGAGAATCTATAGCGCTTCTTGCGTGAATACAACCAGTGACGTCACAAGGTCCTTAAACTCGGTTCCAGAGCCCGGACACAGTTTTGCTCTAGAAAGTCGATTTCAACGGCTAAAAAAGGCACTTTCCGTGAGGATTTGACAGAAATAAAGTTCACCATTACTTTAAGCACGTTTGAAACTATAGATTGGGATAATAAAAGAGAGTACAAAAATTTCGTTTCAGTGGCACTTTAACTACACTTAACTCCTTCACTGCTGGAAGAGCAAACAAACCACAGCTAGTTTCACAAGGTTCTGTGGATGTCATATTCCTAGATGAATTTAATCCTTGTCTTCATACCTTTTGAAGTGTATTTCATATTAAGCATATGCTGACCAACAGTAGCATCACAACTGTACACTGAAAACTAAATGGTTTAAATCCTCAATTACTTTCAATGCTTTAAAAAAACAGGTTGTTGGTACGCACAAAAGTTAGAAAGGTAATATTGTTAGTGTTAGCTATCCACAAGTTCTCCTGTGGTGTAGTGTTCATTGGTCTCACATGCGAGACAGAGTCTTTGTTTTTTTTGTTGTTTTTTTTTTTATTATTATTAATTATCTATTTTTTACAGCACGCATACTTACATTATTGATTACAAAAAACTACGTATAAAACTACAACAATACAGCTACTAACGCTAATTACAACTTGCTCTAATTACAATGCTTGACGAAACAACAGTATTATTTAAACCGCTTACGTTACACTACTTTTTAATCGCGGACAATTACTACAAACTTTTACTACGGTTACTAGAACTAGTGAAAACTGCAAAAAAAAAAAAAAAAAAAAAAAAAAAAATGACAAAAAAGCGACAATTTACAGTATATTTAGCTATATTTACAGTTTAACTTGCACCTTTGCTCTGCTAGACAGAGTCTTTGTTGGCAGCCCATATTTTGGTGTAATATCTTGCTGTAGCTACTCATTTTTGTTGTTCTTTGATGAGGTGGAACTGTGAAAATCCTATGTGCTACTTTACTCGCATCCCACAGTCAATGACTAAATGATGCAGTGGACCTGAACTGCCCTTCCACAATTTTGTCAGAACACAAAGGACAAAAATCCTCCCACCAACCCCTTTACCACAGAAAGAACAGCCCACCTTCAATTTACCAACAATTTGTTAATAGATAAAGAACCCATCTTTGCTCCACTAGGAGCCTACAGGATTAAGTCAGCCATCTTTACTTTACCATTCTCCCACAACACCCCTCCCCCCTCCCTAACCTCCTCCCCACCTCCTCCCCATTTTGTAGTCTACACAAGATAGCCCTTTTCCCATGGTCTCTCTATGGTAGGAGGGGGGTGGGGTGGGGAGGAAGAGAGACCATCAGAATGAGCTTCACTTGTACAAGATCAGAGTATTAGAAGAGAGAAGGGAGATAAAAAGAGAATATCTAGAATGACTCACCCTCCAAACAAGAAATCTCAGGAGTCCATTAAGTTCAGCTTCATATTTTGTTAGAACACCAACCTGCAACGAAAATCAGCAATTAAGTACAACTGAACTAAACATGAAATTATTAAGGCAGGCAAAAATGGGGATGATGGGGTGCTGGTTGAGGGGAGAGGGGTGAGGGGTGAGAGGTGGGGGGAGGGGATAAGTGGTGTTCCATTACCATTATTGAGAGCTATTTGTAAACATGCTAATCTGAGAGTCATTTAGGCTAACTGGAGTGCTCTTCAGGATACCCAGAATGCCACACAGGATCACCGGCTACCTCTCACTCCCGTCTTAGACTTGCCCTTCAGATTACTCGAGAGATCAATCAATGTGACTCTATTCCAACTGAGAAAGAGCTGATGGCATTACAAACTATATACTTGATACTTCTGTGGTTGTGTATAGAGACTTAAAAGTGAAAAAGCTGGCTACAAGCTTAACATATAAGCTTACTTGTACCTCGAAATACTGGAAAGCTTTGTTCAGTTGAGATCGCAGAAGATGGATAACTTCTTCATCAAGCTGAGCTGCATCCAGCTAAAAATAGAAAACAATTAACTCGGTTGTATAAAGTTTTGATCACGAGAGTAAGACTGTAACAATATTATATCCAGATCTACCTGATTCACTCGCAACACTCTCTGTTGATCAGATTTTTCTGTTTCGTCCGCCATCTTGAATTGTCATTCTCGTTCCAGACTCTTTGGGCTTAGACGAGACGAAGGAGGAACAGGTCTTACTAGGGACCAGGCGATCCCGATGACCAGAAAAGTACCAGTGAAGTCAAGAAGTTTTGGTCACATAATGTTTACTTTTTTTACATTTTTCTCCTGCAGTAGAATTTCAACCTGTCTCTCTTTCTCTCTTTTAGCCTCCAGCAGGAGTCGGCCTTTGCACCCGCCATCCGATATAGGGTTGCCGTGTAAAACCGCCATTCCATTCCTGGCTTTCGTTACCCATCATCGAACCTTAATAGTAATTACAGTTCCTTCGACTGATAGGCACAGCACATAACCGAATGGAGAAATATATGGACGGCTCACTGCCTACGGTTCCTCCCCCACCCTGGGCTCGTCCCGGGTGTGACAGGGGAGGCTCTCGTGTTTGGGATGGGGGCGCGAGCTGGTGGCGCGAGCGTGGCCGCGAGAGACACACACGTAATTTCTAGCCCCCACCACTAATCCTCCCTTAACGTCGTTCTTAAACTCGGTTGCGCGCCAAAGCGAAAACCCAGAGACTAGTACTTGAGTCCGAAAAACCCAGACCGACTAGAGTCTGCTCGCAGGCTACACTGGGATCCGGCATGGGAACTGATATAAAGAGGGTTGACGGTCGAATAGTTGCATTTCTTGTTACAGAAAGTGGCTATTGCCCAATTTGATTCACGGGGCACGGATAACTTATCTTCCGAGTTGTGGTCTCTGATCGAGCAAGCTCTCTAGGAGTTTTTGTGGCTGCAAAGAGAACTTTGTCGAGGACTAACAGAGTTGTTCTTGAGTAGCCAGCTTACAAACGTTGTAAGCGGCAGGCAGGGCTAATTACTCAAGCCTTGTCATATTCTAGCTATATATAGTCCTGATGCCAGGTTCGATTTCTGACGCAATCTTTGACGACAATGTAATACTAATTTGGACTGAATGTTGACATTTTCTTTTGTAGTTTTTCAATTCAAGTAAACTGAACTTTAATTTGCTTTACTAACCACCCACATCGTGCACACGACTTGCGATTACAACTATTGTTAATATCATACAAGCACAAAAATAAACACAGAAAAATTGGGTCACGTTCTTTCCTAGAAATTAAAGGCAGATTGATATACTATCGACTTAATGCAATTACCTGTATGTTGCATAAAACGGTTCAGATCTCGCGCTTTCTCCGTCAAAAGACCTCCCAAACTTTACATGCATGAACATGGTGAATTACACATTCAAAAAGTTGCTGCAAACCCATGACTAAGTAGACAACTGGAGACACACTTTGCTACAGAGAACACATTTATAACCATCAAATTGTTCGAGTATTTGCTTTCAGTCCGTTTGTGTGTTTAAACCGTCTGGCCTCCACAAAGAACCATCCTTTCGTATGCATGAGGAATCCAATTAAGTATTGTTCAGAGATGACCTTGTCGAAATACGCGTTCAATATTTCCCTGATTACAATAACTGCGCTAACAAACACATCGATGCCCCAACCAATCAAATCCCACGTCCATCGCGTCGCCTGTGTGGAGGATTAAAGGACTGTAAGATCATACTGCAGTGTGAGTTGAGGGAGTAACTTTTGCTAGGCTGGTAACCGACAAAGTTTGTTTGTTATGGAAGACCCTCTGAGCTTTACACCTAAACATGAAGATGTAGACGGTGATGCGTTTAAAACAAGTGGATCTGAGGAGGACGACATCGGCTATCACTCGATCGGGCGAAACATTAAGGTACGTGTCGCATATTGAGCGATTTAAAAAGCTTGCTTGGCATAATTATTTAAAGCACTCTCGTGCAGCATCTAATTTGTCCCAAAAAATATCAAAGTTGTGTTGTGGTAGAGGTGATTAATCTAAAATTGGCAACTCGGTATCTGTCCGACTACTTTTGACCGAAGCAAACCCTGCCAAATCGATATTCCTGGACTGTCAACGGTTACATACAGTCGACGGGGTCGGCATTTGTCACTCAATAACTTTTCCCTGCAAAGAGTAAATCGTAAGCTCGCCTCAATATTTTGGAAAGACTGGCAGCCACGCCACTGTTGTTTTGGAAAATCAATCAGGAAAATGTTACGTCTCAATTCACGTATCGGGCAAAAAAGTATGCTCATTAGTATATTTTTTTCTTTGGTTAAACAAGAGGCGACGGCCTACGAAATGAAGTCTGATGGAAAGACCAGAACATTTTAACACTTAAAGCAGGTACTTTTTGAACAGCAATTAATGCCTTCAAAGAGTAACCATTTTTTGGCAACTTTTTTCAGATTTCAGGTTACCGTGGATATAGCTGGTTGCTATGCTTACGATGCTCAGATTTCTGATTTCCTTGTTAGCGAGTAACCTTTATATATTATTTATTTGCGATCATCGATTTTGCGCTGTTAATTTTTTGAGGTAAAACTTAAGAAGAGAACATTAGCGGATTAATAAAACTCGTCACGCTTCTGTTTACATTTCTCTGACTATCTCGTTAGGGTTTATTGCGACCACGGGAAGTAGTTAGCACATAGTTGACAGAAAAGTGTAAACCGCGTCTGATTATCCGCTAGCTTTGCATAACAAAAGAATTTCCAGATAACAGAATGTATTGCTCAAAAGCGAATTGGAAAACTCTGTTGTTTGAGTCTAGAAAGCGTATTAATGCATTTCTTGATCGTTCATATATGCATTCTAAGTTGTATTGCCGAGTTGATTTTATCACACGTGAGCTTTAAAACCCAGGCTTATTTTACACTGCAGTGACTTATTATTCCTTCAGAGAATGTTGTCCTTTAATTCACACGAAAACAAAAGAAGAAAATTCAAGAAATTTAGGCTAAACAAATTTCGTTTTTGTGCGATTACTGAATGTAGACAAGAAAATCTTCGATACTGGATACGTAAAATATAGTCTCCAACGACCTCCAACTTCAAATGGTGATCGAGGGAAGTTAAAAATGTATAAATATATACACGCACCACTTGATTTGTTTTCGTGTGCTTTTCGTGTGTTTGTAAACCAAAACACCTGGCCGCTCATGGCTCAATAGCATGAAATTTACTCCTCGGTAGTGATATTGAAATTCACGGTATGACTGTGGATTCGTTTAAGTTTCTTTTCTTTAGGACTTAAATTTGTCCTGTATGAGAGCTTGTGCCATGGCTGGCGTTCTGGTTGATTTGTTTTTTCTTATAAATTATGTAGATCAGTTACAATATAGTAATGAGAGTGCTACAGTTCCCCGGTCGTTAAAGCTCTGAGAATAAACGTTGTCCTTGAATTTATTTGCACCAGCGAACATGAAAGGTCATCAGTTAGAAGCTGAACGAACAGTCTTATGCAAAATTTTGCATAAATTTACTGAGATAAATATTATGAAATGCATGTCGATATAGATATTTAATTTCCTTCCTTGTCACCAATGGAAAAAAATATCAAATATACTGAATGATTTCGTGTAATCACCTACATTGATCATGTAAGAGAAAACTTCGCATCACTATAGGGTTCCTCGAGTTTCAAGGGTTTCTTTTTCTTCTTTCGAATTTTTGTATATTGCAAAGAAAAAGAAAACAAAAGCAAACAGACGCCAACTACACAGTTTTTTTTTTCCTGAGTCGTCGAGTGGAAAAAACAAACTTATTTTAGTGACTTCCAGCATGAGACTTGGAACTGAAAATTAGTTCAGTTTCAGGAGAATCATTTCTTTAGCACAGTTGCAGTTTTTTCAATTTGTAATACGTTGTAATATATAGTTGTTTCATGCTGGTAATTGATTAATTTCAACTCGAGATTAACGAAACGACCACACGGCTAGTACTACATGCTGGAAACAGGAATCTTTCGACAACTAACTCTAAAGAAAAAGTATCGCACAGGTCTTTTAGTGTTGGCCATGGACGGTTTTGAGAATTCAGGTTGAAATATCACTATAATTCATCACATGCGGCGTTCACAGTGAGCTACTGTCATGTCAGAAAAACTGAAAATTTCGTATTTAATCTTTTTGTCTCCATTTACTTCTATTTTGCACTTTTGATCTGTATATGTATATTTGCGTTAATTTAAATTGCAATTATCCAATTAGCATCGAGTTTAAATTGTGCGCGATTCGACTTGTTTCTTGCCTTTTTTAAAATTGGTTACACTTCGCCTAGATTGGTGAAAAAGGAGTTTTTTGCGTTCAAATGCCGGTCTATACAAGACCGAATGATATTTATGAGGGGGTTGTGAAATATTTTGATTTCAGTTTTTATTTCAGAAATTCCTTAAACTTGCTAAGAACACTACGTATGATTTAATCATCGAGAAGCAAATGCAAGCTGCATTAATTCATCTCAAATCAGCCCTTGAAACAAGAACAGTAGGGTAAAATAACCGATAAATTTGTAGGAAGTGAAGATCATTTCACAGTTCAAGATTCCAATAACCGGAAACCATGCATGGGCTCCTTTAAAAACTAATTACAGTCTTACTAGGTTATACAATCAAACGTTTACAGTACACTGTTCACTGTTGGCTTACCTCGCCAAGCTACAAAAGCTGACTCATGCAACAGACTCGGCGTTATATAGGCTTTACCCTAAGCTTCCTGTCTTTACCCTGAGCAAACAAAAATTTCGTTTGTGTATGCTCACGGTGTTAAATCTGACAGGATTTAATCAATGTTGAATGAGAATTGAGCCGTTTCCATAGAAATGCCTCCGGAGTGGCGTTACTTGCAGAATTTTCGCCCTAAATGTGATTTTTACTTTTTGTTTTGAGGCAGTTTTGATCAGGTGCCTCGACACAAGGCAGGGAAAGAGGTATTTTCGATTTCTCATTCTGCCTGATCGGAGTTTTATCTCGATCGTTCCACCCATTTGTTGTCAAGTCTGCACAAGTAAGGCCGGGTAAGGATTTGATTGAAAATCTAGAGTAGGCCGATTATGGTAATTTAAATCCGTCTCTTTCACTATGTTTGAACTTTTCAACGGAGGGAGATACAGTTTCCAAGTGCTGATAGCCGTAACATTATACGCTTCTCTCTTTCCGTTTTCTTTTTTTTTAGTTTCGCACATTCACATATGCATCGCTGACCATACAACTTAGTACTAATAAGGACAAGAAGTGTCTTTAATCTACCTGCCGTCGGCTTTAGCTGCCCCTTACAATTGTTTTTGAATTATTGTTAAAACTTTCTCTTTCTCTTTCGCTAAACAGCGGGTTTACACACATTCATGACATTTTGATCCAGGTTACGAAACAAAAGTGCCAGAAATTTAAAAAAAACATTCAAATTTACAACAAAGCTGATTTCGTATCCGGAAAGTGTTACATGCTGCTCTCACTCAGCAATATCAATAGACATTTGAAGGGTTCTCCCGGACCCATATATCATTTCCTCGTAACATTCAATAAGGATTTTAAAGCACGTCTGGTGAATATCATTTTACTTCTGAAACCTGGAGCATTTACGTTGAAAAGAACGCCGTGTAATTTACCTTCAAACAATTTGCGGTCATTTAATTGCCTGTTTGAAAAGACACAATACGATGGGTAGTATCTCAATTAATTCATTAATTGCTTCGGTGAATTAACAACTATAGTTCATTAGTTATTGATTGCAGTAATGCCGAACAAACATGAAGAGGCTTGAAAGTGTATTAATTTTTTACTGTACCATTTTCTTCGAAATTCCAGGATATTTTTGTCGGGTTTCTTAGCTGAATATTAAAACATGTTTGATGATTTCATAATGATGTAGCTTGTGCACACATTTTAACACTTATACTCGTTGTGGAGATTCTGGAATGCGGCGTCATTCAATTTAGTGTTGACAAGCTTCCCTTACGAATATGTAATCACTGTCGTATTTCTACCATTTTCCCGTTTTAGCGCGTATTTTTTGGCGATCTTCCAGTATCGTTGACCATTTTTTAAGCAATGTTTTTAGATTCTTTGATTTTACTTTTTTCCTTATACAGAAACATTTCTGCGGGCTGATCTTCCATACAATAGATTTCCGCAATATTGACACTTCGCGTAATGTCCTTTCTGAAGGTGGCCCGAAACAATCACTCGTCCCGCTTCAGCATCGTGTTTCTATAGCAACTGCCACTGGCCGAGAGCGTGGCGTCGGTTTCGAAGGACTAGACCCAGCCGACCTTTTGCGGCGAATAGTTTACGTTGGCAGCGGCCAGTGAGAAAGACGGAAGGGTTTTGAACGAGGGTTTGACAGATTAGTTGACTTCAGTTTTGCTTTTCCGTTAGAGCTTGGCGGTTTCCCATCTTGTTGTAGAGTAGTTGTAGCAAAGCGCACCACAGGTTTCCACTTGTAATTCAAGTATCGTGAACACTGAGGCATCGAAGCGCGAAATTTCGGACGGTGGTCTTCGGCGAGTAATTTGCTACGTTTTGAACTTATTGTAATACGCGAGCATGAGTTATTACGAAGGAAGAAGTTCAATTTTAGGTGGCTCGCCTGAGCCAGGTTTGAGCTCTGTTATTAAGGTAAGTTTAGAATTTAGCAGGGTGTTCTGGAAGAATAACTTGTGTTCGAACGACTGATCTTGTGCTTTACTACAGTATACGAGCCAAGTTCAAACTGATATCCGTTATCATCATGGTGTGATTTGACCGTAATTCATAATAACTGGCTTTTTTCCCCGCAGAGGTTAGAAGACCAGCATTTGAACGGAGATCCTGGCGCTAAAAGTCCAACAGTTCCAACAAAGATTCGCGACATTGTGACGAAATCCATTTCCCCAGTTGATTCCAAGATGGCGTCTCCGGGTTTCGGGGATGAATCGCGAATGCTACAATCCGAAGTAAGCCGTTTGGAAGATTTACTCGCTGCAACGAGAGCAGAACGAGATGAAATTGGCTCCAAATACATGGCAGTCAGTGACAAGGTAAGAAAAACTTTTAATTGCGACATTTTCGTTGATTTTTACGTAGTCTTAATAATAGCTCAGTGTAAAGCTCAAATCACCTGCATGCTGAGCGTCACTTTCAATTCCTTCTTATCTACAACGCTTGTGGCGACCAAAAATTAAAGTTTATTTTCTTTCACCGTAGATAGTTGAGATAAAGTCTTGAAAAACTGACTTCTCGCTTAAAGAAGCCGTGTTTGCAAAGGGTTTGGCCGTACGTGTGAAGTAGGAATTTATTGCTTGGTTCATTTCTGAAACTGGAGAAGTTAGTTCTTGAGCTTCCGTGTTGTTGCCTTTCCACTGTATACACATGTCAGTTTTCGACCCCCTCTGTGAAAGCCCTTTCAGTTTTCAGTATTTTTAACTTTTGATATCACACTACCCAAAGACGCTAAAGTTTTGAATATTTTAGTTTGTTTACGTCTTTCTCCATTGTTACAACTTGACATGGAAATAAATATCATTTTGTCTTTGTGTTAATTGAGTTTAGTAAATTTGTTTTGTTTTATTTCGAATAAAAATCGAGGTGCAAGGTGCCTTTGGCGAGAAACTCCAGCATAGATAAAACAAAGCAACACCGATTGCCCTCTTACTAAAAGTGTGAGATGTATAACTAGCTGAAACATTTCTGTCAACGAATGTGACACCTGAAAATCAACATCTAAATCTGCAACTCTATTAATCCATTAGGAACATTAAGCTGCCATCTCCGTGCATAATGTTTATTTTATACAGCGCTTTTTCAAGGTGATTAGTAATCCCAAGCTGGACTGCACAGCTTTTAATTAGCGGAGCAGTTAAGGTGATATTGTTACATGTTTCCTAGTAAACAGATGTGTTACATGTTGGTTTTAAAGAAAGAACTCTTGCCAATATTTCTGAAGTGCCATAAATTGGTTCAGTCGTAGAGTGAAATTAGAAAGAAAGAGAAATTTTGAAAACAGAATACAGGGAGTATTCTTGTGATGTCTTTTTGGACTTTTTTGTTACTGAGGTTGTTCTTAATTGATATCTGCTTTAGCGGAAAAAGCAATTTGCTTGGCAATCAAATATTCATGAGGTATATTTTTAGGCGAATCTTTGCATGCTAAAATTAAGTTGTTAATGAGGCTCCCTAGATACAGCTCAGTTTGTGAAATTTATGAAATATTTGTCATGGATACCACATCTCAATTCAAAGAAATTATGGGACATGCAGATCTACATGTACTGTTCCTCAACAAGGCAAAATCTGAGGCTGGTGAATGTTGGTCTTGAAATTCTACAAAATTATTTCATGGGAAACTTTATTTCAAATTATTTCATTTCATATGTAATCCATGCTCATTGTATGGATTTGGTCGTCATCTTTATTTTACCTGTGCTTGGCTGATACAAAATATACTGTCATGAAAGTTTAAGAAGGTAAAATGGACAGATTGTAATTGTCACTATACTTCAAACTTAAAAAAATATTATGTGGTATATAACTGAGTGTCAAAGAAATTTATTGCAACCAGTAATGAGAATTATGTAATAAAGACTTAAAAAAGAAAGATAATCTGGAGGGGATACCAATTGCAGGCAATAACATATGAGCAGTAAAACTCAATGTCACTTTTACGAAAAGGACAACCATCTCCCATATATAATTTAGCTAGTGTTTTTTATGTTATCCAATGTATTTTTGGCTTAATACCAAAAGTTTTAAGGTGCCAGGAAATTTAATTTATATAATGAAATTAACATACAAATTGAATGTAACAGCAGTAAATTAATTTAGGTGATGTTTTTATCTTAGGCAGCTTATAAGCTAGGTCTCACACCTCAAAGCTTTTGGTCTACCTCAAGGCTTTTCATTAGTCTAAACATTCACGGACTGGCTTTTGTTTCCATAGCCTCTGGTCACTGAACTAATGGAGACACACACTCCACCCTGATGATCATGTAAATTGTGTTCTCTTTCAGTTGGAACATTACATGAAAGGGGGATCCAGCCCTGGAAGTGCAGGATATAGCAGTCTTGCTGCTGGCGACCAATCAGTGACAGACAGCAATCTTGTTCAGCAAGTCTCTTACCTCAAAAGCAAGCTTGAAGAGGAACATGCTAACTACAAGCGCAAACTTCAAGCTTATCAAGACGGACAGCAGAGACAGGCTCAGTTAATTCAGAAGTTGCAGCAGAAGGTGCTGCAATATAAACGCAAGTGTGGAGAGTTAGAGACATCTGTTAATGAGTCAAAAACCTCAGAAGAGACTGTAAAGAAAAAGGTAAACTATTATAGATTTGAAAACATTTTATTCTGCAAGTGTTTAACGTCTTGCTGTGAGGCACAGTGGCCTGGCATCTCTTAAATGTTTGACCTGATCTGGATTGAGAGATTAAGGTTTGAATTCTAACAGTTCCATAACTATAGCACATTTGTGCCTCCTCCTAGTGGTAAATATTTTAGGAAACTTTATATATTTCTAGAGCAAAAGTCACTTTCAGTTGCACAGTAAACTAAATGTAAAGATTTACACGATGAAAATCTATTGTAAGCTGCTGCTAAAGAATTGCAAAGTTGGCAACCTGAAGGCCTGTGTTTGTTCCACCCTCAACCAATTTGTTGCTAAAGAAATGAATTAACTGTAACTTAAAGTCTTTCTGCTACATGAAAGATTTCTATTCAACTGCAAGTTAAACTGCTTTCTCTTGTAGCTTCAGTCTGCAACAGAAACATTGAAAGAACAAGAAGCTAAGCTTAAAGAAACAGAGGATGAACATTCCAGTGACTTAGAAAACTCTCTGATCCGGTTAGAGGAAGAACAACAGAGGTAAGATTCAAAATTCAGTGGCAAATTCTCCTTGCTGTTTCCATACATTTCTTAACTCAGTTGGAAGAATTTGTTTTCATTATGGTTTTGTTGTTACCCAACTAAATTACATTGTATATTGTGCTTTATAATGTTTGAGAAATGTGTAAAAGTCAAAGTACCCCTTGTTCATAAAGAACTTTAAACAAGACTCAATGTGGATAAATATAGTTAAATGGAATTTAACATAGTTAATAACCAGGAGCTAGTCTGGTCAGTAGCCTTTTTGTAGGCAGTTGTGAGTGTCTTGGCTGTCTGTTAGCGTTTGTTTAGCGTTTGGTGCGTTCTGTAGCGTTTGATATAGTTCAATGAAATTTTACATAGTTTATGACCAGGAGGTAGTCTGGCCAGTGGCGTATTTTTGTAGGCATTTGTTAATGTCTTGGCCATCTGTTAGCGTTTGTTAAGCGTTTGGTGCATTCTGTAACGTTTGCAGCAGTCATATGGCTGTGGGAGCCCTGGGGCTGACATTGTCCAGCGGTATTCTTGGTTAGTATGTGCGTTGTCATCCCATGTGCTTGCAGTGTGTTTGTTGCTCTGTTAGCGTGGCATTGTGGGTTGAATTATAGTAGTTTAACCGTTCTTGGCATTCCCTCCCTATCCCCCCACCTCTCTTCAGCATTTGTTATTTATTTATTTTTATTTTTTCATTTTTCCACTGAACCATCTGGCTTGAGTGTGACAGGTGCCTGTAGGGGGCCTGACGCAGGGGGCTCGTGGCTTAGTTGTGGGTTGGGCAGGCCAGTTGGGTGTTCTAGCACCTTGGGGATGTGACTGCGGTTGCAGCCCCCAGGCTTCGTAGGCACCTTCCCTCCACTAGCGACTTGGGTGTTAATTAAGTTTTTGGTTACTCAGTAAGCTGATTAGAGAACATGTATGTGTTTATGCTGATGTGATTTTTCAGTGAATGCACAGGATCTGCATTTTTCAAGGCTTGATCATACATGTATTTTGGACATGTTTGTTGTCTAACTTGAAATCATACTACTCTTACAAGTATTATTTGATTGCTAAATTGAGCACTTGTTTGTAGATGATTATAAATGTACTTGCAAAACAGCATCCTTTTACAGTGAAGCTTTACACTTACTGTGTTTTCTGATTGCATTGCTAATACATGTCTGTATTTTGCACAAAACATAAAGGCTTTTAATGGTCACGTTTTGGTGGTAAAAGAGAACTCTTTACCACCTCCTGCTCATGCACATGTTACCTTCTCCAGGAGTGCCAGCCTTCAACATGTGAATAACATGCTCCGAGAACAACTAGAACAAGCAACCTCAGCCAACCAGCAGCTTACGCTTGACATTCAGAAGTTAACAGCTGATTGGAATAAAGCAAGAGAAGAGCTTGAAGCTCGGGATGAAGAGGAACAGGCCTACTTTTCTAATGAGCATGTACGTTTGATGGACATGTGGAAGACAATGAACAACTTCAGGCGGCAGTTCAATGAGATGAAATCTGCGACACAAAGGTTTGTCCAAGCTACAGTTGTATATTTAGTATCACATACTGAAGGTAAAACTCGTTTTTCATGGCAACATGAAATGCTGTGGTGTGTCTAGGTGAGGGTTACAGGGGGGCCCCTGCAAGTCCCCTTTTTTTCGAAGGACCAACCCACCATAGTCCCTACCTTGCACCTGCCCATTACCATAAATAGAGTTATGGAAATACCATGTATAAATGAAGTTATTGTATCATATCATATTGTTGGCCCCCCTATTTTAGACATCTTATGATCCAACACTGAGTTGTATTTTATCTTTTCAGGGATCTGTCCAGTGTCCGTGCTGAAGTTACCAAGTCTGTTCGAGTTGTGCAGGGAGCCTGCATGGATTTAGACAAAAATCTGCGTGGCATGGATGCTAATACCCAGTCTGCACTGGAGGAGGAGAGGGCTCGATGTCAAAAGGTGTGTGATACATTTTTCTTATATTCCTTCCTCTCTTTAGTCTGAAGATAATGGTAGGAAAATCTTTCCACGAAATATGAAAAAAGAATTGAAAACAAGCAGCTGTATGAAAGTTCTGCCCAAAAGCTGTCATTTGAACACAAAATCCATGTACATGTGGCGTACAAATTTACATGACATGTTATACATTATATAACCCCATTGTACAACGTGACTTTAAGTACCACATGGAAGTCGTTGGTGTACCATTCACTTGCTTATTGCTGTGCATTTTTTTCCACAGGCTGAGGAGCAGCTGCGTGAGAAAGTACAGGAATTTATTGAACTTCAGAACAAATATGACAGTGAAAGGACTGATCTTATGGTGAAGTGAGTAAAATCTCTACAAAATGTTTAGTATTGAGGTCAAGCTAGAGATACTTTCTTCTTAGATCATCAGTTGAACAGTGGAGAGATGTTTCTATTTTACAGTTGTTCAAATGTAGATATGCTATGAACAGCTGTGCATGTATACAAACATCTCATTATGACTAGACTGTCAGAAATTACTCTTTTGTCTTTGTTAAACTCCTGGTTGCATGCAGTCTGTTACAAAATTATGACAGCTCTGCAGTATTACGTGCCCTTCCACGGTCTGTCTCTAAGGCAGTTAACAAGTGCTAGCAGAAGAAAAATTAAATGTTCATTCAAGATTCAAGCAGGGACAGGGTCGATTGCTAGGAATTTTATATTATGCTTCCACAGTGGTGTGCTGATCATCGATTATAGTAGATCATTGATTGAATACCTTAATTAAAGCAACGTGATAATCAAATATAGAAATGTTCAATTGATTATGGTGGAAAAAGTATAAAATATATTGTTGACAAATAAAAATATTAATTAAAACTTGTATTGTCTTTTTAATGAACTCATATTGTAACTTCCGAAACCCAAATAATTAGCTGTTGAATGGCTGTGAGAGACATTTTTCAGATCTTTTTTTATGTAAATGGAAATATTACAAATATACATGTATGAAAGCTGAACAGCCATAATGCAGCTCACAGCTCAAGGAATCGGCTCAAGGAATCAAGTGAAACTCAGCTTCGTTCCCAAGGTCCTTTCTTACAATTCTCTTGTTTTCATGTTGCCCATGAAACAAACATGGTGGTTGATCCAGGCCAGCATGAGGAATACCAGCTTGGAAGAGATTTTTTTCATTTTTAATCGCTGATTGATCAGTTGGGTCAATCCGTTTATTTCCAATGATCGGTTGTGGAATTTCATCTGATTCCCGACACTTTTCTTCCATTGCTCAGTGACTGGGAGGCACTTTGGCCTCTGGTTAGTATGCTCAACTCTGATATGAGCAGTCCAGTTTGAGGCTCTGGCTGGGGATGTTAAGACTGGCATCCTGTCCAGGGGGAGTAGAAATATTCTTGACCAGTTGCTTCATGCTATATAAAAACAGGAGATAAGTGCCGGCCTGGTGGGCCACTTGTATACAGACTTAACCTTTCAACATTACCCACTGGTTATGAAAGCACCGCTAGAATTTCATAATAAAACAAACATCAGGTTTTTATGAATACTTTTACTTACATTGTTTAACTTTTTATTCCTAAAAGGGTAAAGGACTTGACAAATGTAAAAGAAAAACTGGAAGCTCAGATCAACGAGAAGGATGAAACCATCGCAACTTTAAAGAAGAGGATCAATGGCTTGGTAAGTATTTCATTATTCTTTCTTTGGGTTACTTGCAGAATGTTAACTAAACACTGTCTGTACAAGTTCAATACTGGATAAATACAACAGAACATCGACACAGCTTGCTCCATGTAGGTCTTGAACCAGTGTTCTTATTTTGTGTCTAGGAAAGTGGTTTTGCGAGACAGTCAGAGGAATGGGAGAATCAGAGTGAAGCCAGCCTCGCTGCTATGCGAGAACAAGCGGAAATCCTGCATAGCACTCTTCAAGAAATAACGCATGCAGTGAGGCAGGATGCTGACAACACTTCCAAACTTTTGGGCTCACCCGGCATGGAAATAGAGGTGGTGGATGCAGGCCTGCTAGAGGGCGCTGAAGATGACTTCATGACTAAGAGGCCAATTTCACCATCACGTGCTGCTCGCTTGCGTTCATCATCTCCGACCCGTTCCAGGTCGCCTGCTGTATCAGACAACGCCCTGGCTCAAGTACATTCCGCTATTCAAAAGAAAAATATTCAAGTGATGGTGAGTGGAAAAACTAACAATTATCACTGTTACAACTTGAAGATTGGCATAGGACACTAGTTACTAGATTTTCATTGCCTCTGATTGGCTGGGAAGGTAGGAAAACTAACATAAGGATGTCAAGGAGTGGTTGAAACATTGACACTTTGTCCACTCAATGTTAACTTCATTTACTGCCTATCACACTAATTGCAATGTCGTAAGAGATTTCAAATTTGCCATTTGGACCAGACATTCGTTCATTTGCCCCTCTAGGAGAGGTTGGGTAGGCTATGCTCACCCGTGTTGTCACACGTACAAGAAGTTTCTTCTAACGAACCTCACTAAATTTGTCAAATTTCCATGTTTCTGGGAATTAACCTGGAGGATTTACTAGTAGTTGTGTCTAGACTGGAGATCATCGAAGAATTGTTAATAAAATTGATTACATAATTGCGTCGTTTTGTATTCATTTTCTAATTCAAGGAAATGAAGAGCAAAGTGGAATCGGCAAAGGATTCCGAGAAGAGAACTAAAAAACAACTTGATGATACTGAGAATGAAAGACGACGGCTGGAGCATGCTCTAAACACCGCCCGCGATGAACTGGACTCTGTGTAAGGAAAAACAAACGCATTTTTATTATCGGGTGATGTTTGATCGTTACCTCTCTAAAATTTCTCTGCTCTCGATTTTTTTCTGTTGAATTAAATTATGTTCCACGTCCAACGAATCTTCCTGTTGCCCTTAGAGGAGCACAGTCACGGTATTTTGAATTATTTTGGCTACATTGAAGGAAATCTTAAGAATAATAGTTTAATAAGATAGAAAAACACTAATGAGATAATAATAAACCATGAAGAAACAAGGATGGTTAAGGATGGAGGAGATTGACATGAATTACAAATTTGGGCTAAATTTTTCAAGGTGCGCAAACCGTGACGTCGCTTCTTTAAAATAACCTTTACTTGGATTCTGGGCTTGAATTGCTTGTGTTAAATATGATATTTATTATTTTTCTCCGTTTTCTCTTTTCAGTCGGCAAAAAGTCTCTGAGACAAGTCAAGACCGCGAGCGTTTTAAAGCGCACTCTGATGTTCTCGCCACTGAAAAGCAAAACTTGGAAAAGATGCGTCACTCCATGAACGAGCAGTTAGAAAACATGACAGCAGAAATTGAAAAACTGCAAGCGGCAAACAGCGAGCTTCAACGACAGCGCGACAACCTGGAGGATGACAAAGATGACTTAGATCGCGAGAAGGATCGATTAGGAAAGGAAGTACTGCGAATGACACAAGTCATTGAACAACTCGAAACCAAGCAGTCTTCGCTGAAAGAAGACATTGTTACACTCAAGGAACAGCTGTCCCGCGCCATGTTGGATAAGGAGGTCTTGGATCAGGAGAAAGCACACGTTAGTGAGACGTTGTCGAAGTCGGAACTTCAGAAAGCCGAGCTGGAATTGGAGATCAACAAGATGAAGTCGGAGGAGATCGCGCTGCGAGACGCACTGGTGAAATTACAGTCGCTAAACGAAGGACTGGGTCAAGACAAGATTGAACTGAACAAGATTATCAAGCAAATGGAGTCTGAGAAGTCGTCCCTGAGCCAGGATAAGAGAGATTTGGAAAATGAGAAAAACAGCATCAGGCAGGAGTTGATCCGCGTTGAACAAGAAAAGGTGAGAAGGGCGTCGCAAATTAGTATAAGTAATCAAATGGTGACGAGTGGAATTAGGAAATAATTTCACGAGTTTTATTAGGAAATAATTTTGCCTTTAGGCGAGAGAAATAATCAGAATTTTGACAAAACGTCAGTGAAATTATTTCCTAATTTCACGTGTTTATTATTTAATTCGTAGGTGACAAATTACGTTTACAATCGTGGGTTTTTGACTTGCTGAAATTGTATCGAGAAATTTAGCGCCAAACGTTGCCACGCAATTTTGTAATTTCACATGTGGAATAAAATGTCTTGTTCATTTATCTATATCAGGTGGACTTGGACACAGAGAAGTCATCACTGGACCATAACCTGAGCATCCATGAAGCCAGCCGAGAAAAACTGGAGTCCGAGTTGATCTCTGCGAACCGAGAGAAAGCAGAACTCAGTGAAGCACTAAACCAGGTTACCAGAGAAAGAGATTCCATCTACGATGAGTTGATGACCACTCGCCGTGATGTGGAAAGACAGAGTTCCAATGTTGTGCGTTTGGCAAAAGAAAAAGAAGAGCTGACACGAGAGAAGTCCAGTTTGGTCGTGCAGGTAAACTCTGGCGAGCGGGAAAATCGCGGCTTAGCCGAGAACATTGCAAGTTTGAAGAGCGAGAAAGAGTCTTTGGAAACGGCTTTGTACGACCTTCAACAAACTGCTACTAAGTTGGAAGCAAGAAAAGAAGCGCTTGAGGCCGAGAACCAAGAACTTCTGTTATCCAAGGAAGCTTTGACTGTTGACCTGCAGCGCGTGCGCAAAGAAAAAGAGATCGAGGAGGCCAAGTTGCTGAAGGACAAAGAGTTGGTCGAGCAGAGACTGGGCCAGACTCAGCGTGATGGCGAGGTTGCGCTGAAGAGAATGGAGCAGAAACACGAGGAGGAAGTGGAGAAACTGAGGCGAGAGAAAGACAGTTCTTTGATACAAGCCAATCAAGAGAAGGAAGAGGCTATTTCACAGCTCAAGGATGAAAAAGAAGAAGTGGGACAAAGGTTGGTGTCTTGTGGTGTTGCTTTGTCGCTTACCTAAGCCTTTTCAACCCAAAACTTGGGCGAAGCATTCAAAGTTGATTATTACTTGACTAACCGCGTGACCTTTCTGTTTAGGCTCGAGCGCGAGAAAGCAATACTTGTGAATGAAGTGGCCTTGGTTCAAAAGGAGCGTGACGATCAACTACTCATGGCTGAAAACGAGAAACAAGAGGCGTTACACGCGGCAGCCAACGAAAAGGGAAGTTTGCTGGACAGACTCAACAAGACACAGAACGACTTGGAAAATGCCAACGTGGAAATTGACAGAATCAAGCGTGACGCTTTCAGCCGTGCCGAGCAGGACAAGGTATTGTCTGTCTGTCTGTCTGTCGGTCTATCTATCTATCTATCTATCTATCTATCTATCTATCCATCCATCCATCCATCCATCTATCTATCTATCTATCTATCTATCTGTCTGTCTGTCTGTCTGTCTGTCTGTCTGTCTTCACCCGACAACGTTCCTTTACTTGGATTCAGTGAAACCTGAAACGTCTGCAATTTACTATTTCAGTGCCGAATAAGAGAAGATAAACCAGTTCTGATTCATCACAAAATTCCGCCGCCACGTTGATGTTAATACAGTTTTGAACCAGTTTTGTACTTATTCATATTCTTCTATTTTAGGGAGCTATAACACAGGCCCAAAATGAATTAAGAAACACACGAAGCAAGCTTGAAGATGTCAAGTAAGTGAAACAGTTCAATATTGAATAATTCAGCTTGTTAATATTATTGTAATATATTTATATTTATTTTTCAAAAGGACGGACTATTTACATTATCACCGCGTTTTACAGTGTAAAGTCGCGAAGGCATCACGCAATGTTTATTTTGAAAGTATAAACTGGTTGAAAAAATGTTTGGCTGTGATCTCCGTATTCCAGTTTCTTTAAGAGTGTTCTTAAGTTCTTATCTGGTTTTGTAATTAGCGAGGAAGTCCACTGTAGCGGGTTTGTTGACAAGAAACAGCAATGACGTGTAAATGCATGTTTGCCACTAATAGATAAATTTAATTTGTTAGTTTATAATTTTAACCATAACTTGTTTCTTTTTTTTCTCTCTTTGTACGTTTTAGCAACCGCTATCAAGCCGAGTCTGCTGAATTAAAGAATCAAATCAAAGATCTAGCCCGAGTCAAGGAAAACACAATGCGCGAAGTTAGTGAGCTTAAACTTCAACTCAAGATGGTGGAAGAAGCTCGTGACGGGGTTCGTCGGGAGCTCATCGACGCACATAGAAAAATCCGAGAAGGCGAAGAGGCTCGCGAAGTCGCTCGGAAGGAGAACACCGATCTGAAGAGGCAGCTGAAAGACGAAGAACGCGAAAAACAAGCCGTGCAAGAGACTGCCAACGAACTGAGAGGAAAGGTGAAGAAATGTGAAGCAGAGAAGACCAATCTGAGGAGGACATTGGACGAAGCAAGCCAGAAGATTGGATCGCTTGAGGAAACGAAGGCCGCGCTACAGAAAGAAGCTGGAGAACTGAGAGCGAGCTTAAGGGAAGTTGAAAAGGCACGATTGGAAGCTCGACGCGAATTACAACAACTTCACAACCAGGTAACTATGAATATACCATACTAAACTACGACGTGCGAAAAAGTGATATCAATTTGTGTAAACGTATGCATCCATGGAAAGAAAGGAACTGTGTTTCAAAACTCCTTGCAAGTGATTGATGTCGCATCATTTTTGGGGGCACCCCGCGCATTATGGTGCTAAAAATAAATGGAAGACAGTGTCAACGTTTCTTTGGGCACAAGCCGTCCATACATGTCGTTTATTACTTCATGTACATTAATTTACTTTCCTCGACGCTCGCAAAATTTTGGTGCCCTTGGCAGAGCGATGGGGTTTGTGTGAGGAGTAATTGTGTTACGTCCATTCTTTCAGGTCAAGATGCTTGATGGTGAATGCCTTAAGAGCAAGAAAGAAATCTCCGATCTCAAAGATCAACTTGCCAAGGACGAGCACCTCATAGATGAACTGCGCCAAGACAACTTCAACATGAAACAGAAACTGGTCGAGTCTGATGGCCAAAAGGAAGGCGCCAAACGAGAAATCCAAAACCTGACGCGTAAATTCGCCGAGATGGAGGAAGACAACCGTGTCAGAGAAAAAGATTTCTCTGCTGCCCTGGATGAAGCTCATCGCGCCGAGCAGAAGGCCAATGACAAGGTGAAGAATCTGGAAAATCTGTTGGAAAATTCCAGCCAAGACAATAGCGATCTGAAACTGAAGCTGTCTGGGTCAGAAGGACGCATTACGGGTCTAGAAGCGCAGTTGGCGCGTATGGAAGGATCTAAGAATGATTTGGAGTTCAAACTTGCCAGCTTGCATTCCACACTGAGAAGAACGCTTGGAATTAAACCACCTGGTGAAATGAGTGGAAGGTAACAAATCAATAGTTTAGTGTTAATTTTGTGTTCAAAATGTTCAACATTTTATTTGTCAGTCTTGATTTTTTGTTATTATACTTTCATTCCCTCGAATAAAAATCCAATTTACTTTCAGGACTCCCTCTCCGACGCGCGCTCGTAGCCCGAGTCCCCGTCGCCGCATGTTCGGCAGAAGTCGGTCGCGTTCACCGGAGAAAGCCATGGAAGAGACCGTAGATTCAGGTGATCGTTCATTGTCCCCGAGCAGAAAACTTTCTCCTGGTAAATCAATGGAACTGTCCGGCGAGATTGATCCAGAGACCGTGCGCTCTGCATTGCGGGACTTTGCTCAGAGCATGAAAGAAGCTGAACGAGAACGTGACGAGTCCATGGCTAAGGCTGGTAACTTACAGCGAGCTCTTGCTGAAATGGAGGAGGAGAAGGCGCATACTGACCAGCGGTTACTGGCGCTGCAGAAGTCACTGGGAGAGGCCGAAGAAGGTATGTACTGGTTGCTACATGCAAGAATAAAAACCTTAAGTTCGTCGTTACTTTTGTGTACAATTATTGAAATAATTTGAGTAAAATGTGTGGCATAAAGAAATGTTTATGCCTAGTGAGTTTTTGGGCTGCTCTTTCTAGTAAAGAGGTGAGAGAGGGACTATGGCCGCGCGAAACTGCCGTCAGGTTTTCACGTTTTTGTTTTCTTTGGTTGTCTTAGTAACGTCTATTTTGTTTCTAGGTCGCCGTGGTGCTGACGGTCGTCTCAGTAGTGCCCAGACCGCACTTATGCTCCAGGAAGAAACTATCAGGCGCTTGGAACGAGAGCGGAAAGGATTGAACGAAAAGATCTCAGTATTGGACTCCAGTCTTGCTCAGGCAGAAGGCGAGCGCCGCCAACTGCGAGACAAGGTTGCTCAGTTCCAGCAGAGTGAGTCAAAGAGCGACCAGGAGAAAGAAGCCATGCGCGCGCAAATCGAGAACGCTGAATCGAGGCTGACCAAAGTTGAGCTCAGGAAGAGGTCCCTGGAGGGTAAGTCGTTGTTTAATAATTCTCTATGTGTATAGTAATAATGTCTTCATTCATTTGATAAAAATGCATATCAAATGTTGCAATTATGGTCCACTCGAGCTGTTTATGAATGGGATTGCCCTTTATCAAGTATAGGAAATTGGTTCCCGTCAAAAGCGAATAAATCCATCCTATTCCGGAAATACGGAACATTGAAACTGATTGTGCTGCCCTCTTGTTCAGTAAAGATGTTGTTTTTGATCTTAACAACCTCGATTAGGGTTATATTCCCCATGATCTCAGTGGCAGATCCTTGAGCTAAGGGGGAGGGGGCGGTTTTTTTTTCTGCTTGCCCTGCCGGCTTTTCTTCTTTCTGTGAGTTTTTCGTTTTTTACCCAAAATAAGGGGGTGCTCCAGCCCCCCTAGGCCCCTCCCCTAGATCCGCCACTGGATCTTGCTCAGATTTCCGATTTGTTTGCTTTTGTGTTGGGAATACTTAATGCCCTATGTCAAAACTTGTTCTAACTAACAAAAGGTTTGGAACTTTACCTTTGGGATGGGGTTCAGGGTTAGGGTTAGTTAGTCTAAATTTAAATACCTGACTTTTTTGTCAGGTGACATCGAAAGGCTGAGAATGCAGTCAACCGAAGGCGAGGCTGAGAAACAAGCTCTCCGTGAGCGCATCGATCAGCTGATGAGATCACAGCAAGAACTTGAATCACGTTCTACTTCCCTGCAGTTGACTGTGGACAGGCTCACGCTGGCCCTGGCAAAGACAGAGGAAGAGGAACAGGCTTTCAAGGAGAAGGTAATTAGTAAACGAATTTACTAAGTAACTTGTGGTTAGATCAGACCCTGTCTTCGAGGACTTTTCGTTCTAGTAACGGCTAAGCAACCGATTCCGCGTTTAGAGTATCGTTTTTCACTGACTTTCGCGAGAGTTTTCCCGACTTAAACCAGTTACATCTTTGTTTGTCAGGTGACCGAACTGTCACTTAGTTTGAATGACAGCAATGCCACATCTCAGTCGCTGCAAGAGAGGCTCCAACAGATGCAGCGCGCGCTTACCAACAGTGAGCATGACCGCAAGATCATGGCTGAAAGACTGGAGGCTCTGAAGGCTGCTCAACAGGACGCCAAGAACAGATATAACGTGCAACAAGATCGCATGCAGCAAATGAAGAACGAACAGGCCGATGCTGAGGTAAACGATTGACTGTATTTGTGATATTGCCCTGGTTGAGTTCCTTGCGCTGTGTTCTTGGGCAAGGCGGCAGCCAATCTCGCGGTACTGTCCATCACCTAGAAGTCCAAACGGACAGACTGTTGGGGAAACTTTACAAAATGCTAAGGGTAACTTACGATGGACTAGCATCTCATCTAGGGGTAGGGGGTGGCAATACTCCCAGCCGCTTCATGCTACAGAAATCGGAGAAATTGGAGCGCTGCACCAATAACCAATGCAATTCCTTTCTGAAAGGAACTAACCTGCGATCAGCTTTGCAAGAAGGTCTCACTTAAACTTTCCGATTCTGTTACTGTGCAGGTTCGCCGGATGGAATTCGAAGGTCAAATCCGTCAACTACAGCAGATGCTACAGCAGCAGAAAGAAGCTGAAGAAGAACTTGTGGCGAGAATTGGCAAACTACAGGAGGAGAAACGTGAACTGCAAGATCGTCTGGCGAACTTCCAGCGAGGCTTGGCCAACGCCGAGCAAGAGAAGAGGGAACTGGAACGAGCGCATGTTCGTCTAGAAAAAGACAAGAAAGCTTTGAGGAACACCCTGGATAAGGTAAGAATAAAGCTTGCAGGTCTTGTGATCAAAATAAAAAGTTTCCGCACTAGCTTGATACACCAATATTGGTCTTCTTCTTTTTTCTTTTTTTAAAGAAAACTTGCCCAGAATCTCTGAATAAACTATCACGGTTAAAAATGTTTAGTGATACCTTTTTTGTTTGCGTGACGTTCACAGATCGAGCGTGAGAAACTTGAGGCAGAAGAAGTGAGCACGAGATTGCGCGACGAGCGTGACAAGTTGGACCGATCAAGCAGCTCATACGAACACGACAACCAAGAGTTACAGAGAACTATTCAAGCCCTACAACAACAAATTGCTGAAACCGAACATGCTCATGCACAAAAGTAAGTGTAGCGACTGTGTAAGTAGGTCATGGTAGAGAGAGGTTTGAAAAGTGGCATGGAAAGATGAAGACTCTTGGTTGTTTACTATTAACCTAAAAATCCCGAAAATTTTGGTCAGAATGTAAATGGAAGACAATTTTGGCCCGACCGACCGGAAATTGTCCGAAATGAACGGAACGTTTTGAAATTTCCAATATCTATTTGCAATTATTCACAGCCATCTTTGGTTTATGATCAGGTCTAACTCGTCCTAAGCTCTCTTGTTAAATTTGAGGTTGTCAAGTAAATGGTTAATGGCCAAATCCGATCGGAACTTACTATCAGGGACTATTTGCTTACCATGTGCACAAACCGTTTACGAATCGACTTCTCCATGTAAATGGTAAACAACCCAGTGACTTACTGCAAGGGAAGGAGCGAGTTCTTTTTTTTTTTTCTCGAGACCCTCAAGTTTCCTAGAGAAGGAGCAGGTTGATACAACGACACTGTCTCATCGAAGACATTCTGGACTTCTATCTAAACACTTATGCCAGAAAATGTACTCTGTGTTTGCGAACGCATTCCAGGACGTTGACTTATTCATCAGAAGTTATTTTCCACCTGATTCCTGATGTTTTTGATTTGTTGTTTTGAAACACAGACTGGTTGAACTGACAAGCCGACATCGGCAAGAGGTGGAACTTGAAAGCGAGCGAGCTAACAAGTCTCAGAGCCAACTGGAGAAAACGCAAGTGGCAAGAGAACGAGCACACAAACAGAGAGTCAAGGGCCTGGAAGAACAAGTGAGTTGTTATTGCTATATCCGAAGATTGATCATCAAAGACTTGACACTTGTCGAAAGCTAAGAAAATTCCAGCAGTCAGGGGACACAATGAGGTCTCTGAGAAGTTACTGAATAATTCAAGACTTCAAATACATGCCGAAGACTTGTGTGTTTTACAGTCTGTAAACGGGCTTTATGAAGCTTCGTTTGGGATAATATTGAATACAATTACTTCACTCTGAGACTGTTGTCCTCAAACAAGAGACTGATGTATTGACTCTCTTTGTGTTTTCTCTGTGCAGGTTGCTACCTTAAAAGACCAGCTCGCCAAGGAGTTACAAAAAAAGCAGTCCTACCTTACGCGCACTGCGCAGAAATCAGACGAAATCCGGGACCTTCGTGGTAAACTGGAAGACTCTCTTCACACCGTAGCACGTGACACCGTATATGAACCCTCGGTCCTTGAACGCGAGTCACAAAAGCTTGAAGACTCCGTGGATGCGAGCTTCTCCACCTCGCCCATGCGCCGAACCAAGTCAGCCTCGCCTCCGGTACGATTCCCGAGCGACAAGATCGCGACCAGCACTCCGGCATATTCGGGAATGTCGCCTTCCCGCCGAGCAACTCCGATTGCATCATCGGTATCTCGCCGAACAACCCCCGGAGTAAGCCCTCTGCGCAAGACAAGAAAGTCCACTACATGAACAGTTTATTTTGAATTTCTTTTTTCCTTAATCTGGGGCTTTTTAGGGATTCACAGTTTATTTCTTGAAGACATGTTCTTGTCGTGTTATAAGTGTGGCTGTTATTTAGGGCGGAACGTATAATAGCTCATCACCTTTTTAGGAATCTTTGCGTGTCCAATGTGTTTTGAAAACGCTAGCATTCTTATTTGATTTTAAAGGGTCTGCATTTTACGGATTGTTTTGTTAATTTTAGACTTTGGAGCACCAGCTCAGGGTAAACCAAACTAAATCTCGGTTGTTTATTGATTCGGGTTTTTAGCCATTCTCTTAATTTCTGTTCTTTTATTCAATCGGTTTTATCCATGTCAGCAGATGTTGATTAGAATAGGAACCAATTTTAATATTGACGCTAGGTAGATGAATTAGTAATATATTTGTATGCGACTTCCATGCCGTGTATGGTCCCTGATTTTGAAACCTTTGCAAACTGAAGTCTATTCCCCATGTTCTGACACGTCACTTATGCATTGCGTGACCAGCCAAATAACGCCTCGGGAGTGAGACTCGATTGTAACAACTATTAAAAGAAAAATGATTTTTATGAAAAACCAAATAGAAGCTTTTAACTTTGTTTCGTTTGAAGATAGCTTTTTAAACGTGCTTATTTATTTCTAACCTTGCTTTCTCAAGGACTAGCACGTCTAACTTATTTGATGTAAGTACTAAGAGTGATTATTGATTGTGACGTGACAATAAAATATTGAAAATAAACATTTCTGAGCTTGTGTGGCCATTTGAGATCAGCAGCAGCAAAAGATTTAGAAAACAATCATCAATAAGCCGTTTTCGATATATTAAAATTCTAACTTGGCTCCGAGGAACAAAACAAACGACATCAAGGTCGAGGGATGAATAATAATGATCTTTTGTTTTATTCCCTCCAGCCTCGGACCCAAGTTAGAATTTTAATATATCGAAATTGGGCTATTATCGCACCAAAACATACAAAGTAAAGAGCTATCTGGCACCATTAGGGAAGCAATAGTTTTGAGAGTCACCAGAAAGCCATTAGATTATTTTACGGTTGAGCTACATTTGCGAAGTCGGGACACACTGGGAACCCCTAATAACTTCAAAATTGAGATGTGTCAATAAATAGTACTTTTCCTTTCCTTGGTTCCGCCCTCCTACAGGTGTTTCCGGCTTGGTTGACGAGGTATCTAAGTTGAGAAGCGGGCCCAGGAGATAGGTCGTGAGTTTCAAAGTACCACTCTCTCCCCTTCCCGACCCGCCCAGATTACTGTAGTCTACGAATAGTCCCTCTTTCGCTTAGTCCGTCGTGCGTGACGCGGAAGAAAACTGCAAGAAAAAAAATGGCCGCGCGAAATCCTGGGCGCTCTTCGCCCCCAGGATTTCGCGCGGCCATGTTTTGTTTCGCGCCTCGTACGATGGACTAAGCGAAAGAGGGACTACTCTTAGTCTAAGATTACTGAAGCCTGTTAACTTCATCATACCCCGACTGACTGCTTCCCATTAGGAATAGATGACAGTCTTCGCAACAGGGATGAGACATTTCTATTGCTTTCAACATTGATTTATTTACAGCCCGAGAAATATTTACATCATACCAGGAGTTCCACCATACTTTACGAAACGATCGTATCACGTCACATGACCAAGGTGTCTGTCATTTTGATCGGCTGATGAAGAATGATAATAAAATATTTAAATTTCGTTGCAATTGGAATAAAAGATTTCGTTATGCTAATGCCACTTTGCAAACGCTCACATTGATGATGATTGAAATTTAGTGTGAACGAACAGATACTTAGTTTATCACCTTACGGTTTTAAAGAGATGTTTGTTAGTCTTGTGATGGTCGAGATCTAATCAGATGCTTTTGTTCTACCGCGCACCAATAGAACACAGGCACAAATTGCCATCATTATGGCTTCCAAGCATTGGAGAAAATAAATAATCCGGAGCAGGTTCAATCACCGGCCAGACACGCTCCGGCTTCAAGTTGCCTTGAGGATCCTATACAGATAATAAACAGTACAAACAATCAGGTACAGCATGCATGAATCAGAGCACCAAAGTGAAACTTGTAAAGCTGGTGCAAAACTTTACAAATCGATCACGTTTCTTAGGAATCTGTGATTCTCAAACTGAACAGACATAATGACTCGAGACAAATAGAAAATTATTTTGGGTGGCTTTTACTATTTGAAGGCATTGCGGAAAAAAATTAAATTCAAGATTGACTATTCATGGTAAAGGTATCGATTTATAACTTGACTTGACTTTATTAGTTTCTAAATAATCTTTTCGGGACTCTTAGCTATTTTTGAAACAACTTCAAGTCGATAAAAGTTCAGTGCTTCATAGAAAATAGTTATACTAATGAAAAATGACGATTACACAGATCTCACTAAAAATAAAAGAAGAATCGAATAAAATCGAATTACTTTGAAGTAGCGTCCCGTTCTACAAAAGATTATCAGTACAAGAATCTAAATTTTGACCAAACCTGAATGAAATAAAAACAAAATACTTACATGGTAACTGGTTTTAATCCTTTTTTCTCGGCTTGCGGCTGTCACGTCATCGAGTTCTTTCTTTGTCATCACAACATCTTTAAGATCCAGTTTCCTCAGATTTGGGAGGTTTCTGAGATGCTGTACAAGAATGCTGACTCCTTGGCCAAGCGGGTTTCCAGCTAGATAGAGTTCCTCAAGGTTTGATACATGCTTCAGTGAATGAGCCAGGAAAGTTGCCTCTTCTTCACCCATGTTTGTTCCGCCTAGCCCCAGTGCCCTCAGACGAGGAACACTGCTGAAGTGCTCAGCCAGCTTCGTGATCCCGTCACCAAGTAAGTTGTATGATAAACTGAGTCTTTGTAACTGTGGTAGATGTTTAGGTGAAGTACCAAGTGATATGCACTCTTGATATCCCATACCGACTCTAAACAATGCCAAGTCAACCAGCCGTAGAGCATGGTGAAGGTTTTCAGCCAGATAACTCACACTGCCGTACAATGGGCTGTCTGATAACTCCAGCTCATGCAAGTTATGGGCGTGATGAAGAGATGTGGCGATGATGGTAGCATCGTCAGCCGTCATGTTCAGCCTCTTGAGCTGCAACCTATAAAGATTGTCAGTTATGTTGATATGGGAGACCACATCCTTCACCACTTGAGCATCAAACAAACGAAAGTGTGCTTGGGTTACTTCAATGCTACGTGGAAAGGCCACAGCAGACAAAACTCCATTGAGAGCACATAACTCGTCGCTCGCTTTGTTACATTCCCATTCTATCGAAATGACCAGCGCTAAGCAATTCAGCCCGCAATCAGATCTACCCTCAGTGTCCTCAACAACATTCAAAGCGTTGTTTTTGTTGTCTCCACTGTTTGAATGGTCACCAGTGGACTGTTTCTTTTGAGACTCAGGTAGCGCCGTTGTGAGATCTCTTAATATTTCAAGGTATTCTGATGGAAACCTGTATTTCCATGAAATGTGAGTGAAATAAAAGTATATTGTTTCTCCTTGTTTCTTTAAAAAGAAATGTAACTTCGGGAATCCAGAGGCCACCCAATGATTTCGAAAAAAAGTTGACGCCTCAAGTCTAAGCCCAGAACATGTGATAACAACAGCATGTAAGGCATCTAGTAAGGGTGCAATGTCAGCGAAAACAACTCCGACCTCAAAGAATACATAGCTCGGTAAAGCGGAAGAAATAAGTTGAGCTTCAGCTGCAAGGCTTCGGGCGGCAAGGGTGTTGTTCACTAATACAACACCGTCAACATTTGATAGAAACAGAGGGTACAAAACTTGTTTGGTCGAGGACGAACAACTAAAAAAACATTGCAAACTAAGATATCGAAAGTTTCTTTGGTCACCCGATAGATCGTCCACAGAAGGCGTCTTAGTAAAACTGCACTTCGTAAGACCTTCTTTTTCTCCTAAGAACTTAAGAAGACTGAAAACTGCTCTGGCTCCTTGCTCTGACCATTCACACATGAACTTCAGAATCTCCTGAAGATGCAAAGCTTTCTGAAATGAATCGATCCTTGCAAAACAATCCACCTTTCCTTCCATCAATCCTGCCTTGTTCATTATAAACCATGCAGCTAAGAATTCCTGAATCGATTTGTGAAGAAAAAATAAGCTCTTGTTGGGATCTGCACTTGAAAGCTTTGAAAACTGAAAAAGGCCTGAGCGAATCATGTTGTCAGTGAATCTGCTACTCTGAAGGATTGCATCTTTAAGATCAATGTAAAGCGCGTTTCTCAGGAGACCTTCCAGAGCTAGCTTCCCTATTTTGCTCAGGTCTTCTCTGTACTCATCAAGGATGTTATATGAAGGTCCATCGTTCACATTCTTCGGATTCTTTGTTGCCATGTGCGATAGTAAGGTCTCCACAAATCTTTCATGCAAAGTGAGTCGTGATTTTGGCAGAGCTTTCCTATGTCTGTCCATCCATATCAGGCACAGCATTAAAAGAAGCAGAGGTATCTCCGCTATTTCCCACAGATCTCTGCTGTCCAAGTAACCGTTAAATTCTTCAATTTCTCTTGGATTGGTGATAAACTTGCCAGCAAACTCGTTCACCTGCTCCTTGCTATCCAGTCCCTTGATCTCGCACTGTATGTGGCTGGACTTGATCAACTGTTCACTTTCCATTTGTCTGGTTGTAACGACAACATGGCAATCTCTCAGTTGATTACCTTCCCATATCTCACGAATTGGTGAGGATTTTAAAGTCCCGGGACTGTATTCGTCATAACCGTCCAAAACGAGCAACACTTTGTGTTGGTTCTGAAGAACGTATTCATACAGGCTAGCAACGGAAATTGAACCGTCACAAGCAAGTACTTCAGAAGCCTTTAACATGGACGGAAAATTTTGAATTCCACAGACGTCTCTCAACTTGATCAAAAGCAAAATGTCGAACCTTTTCAGGGTTTCGTTCTTTCCGCTCGCCCAGTCGACAGCAACTTTCTGCGAAAAGGTCGATTTGCCGATACCTGGTCTTCCGTACACAAGAATTCTCTTAGGATTGGTGAAGCGCTTGTGGCCTGTGAATATTTCAGTGTAGTGTTCCAATCTCCTTTGTTTCTTACCAGTGGGTTTTCTTTCATCTTTTAACCACGATAAATTGGTGTAAATTTCATCAATATCCACAGTGTCATCTGGGTCCCAAGGACTGATTTTTACTTGATTCACGGTGTTATAACGCATGCGTAACTGAGATTGACACTCCTGAAGGTCCAATGGGTCTGCAACTAAACAAATGAAACCAGCATGGTGATTTTGCGTCTGATATTGGATGGTTTGAAATCCTTATGGGAGCTTTAGCTACTGGAACTTAAGGCAATGTCAAATACCGGCTTGACAAACGCTTGAAAGTCAAATGATAAACAAAAAAATTGTTTGGCTTACTAGTACTCATGCAACATGATATTAATTTAAATAACTTGCTTTTGCTTTTAATAATTTGGGTCGTGTTCGTGCACGTCAACCTGTACTTCCAAGGGTTCGGCCAAGCATTCATTTCTTTTACTTCTATCATTTACAGCTTACCTTTGACAGGTGTCCTTCCTTGTGGAGTAAGCATTGACACTTTTAGATCATTCAGCTTTTTATCCATGTCCTCTAACCTGTCTTGAATGTTCTCCTCTATCTTCTTCCACTGTTTCAGAAGCTCTTGGTAGTGTTTCTCGATGTCAGGATCCATGCAGTCATCTCTGAGAGAATCAATAGCGGTCCCATAACTCGCTCCTCCAAGTCTCACCAACGCCTGCCGGATGTCAGTCCAGTATTTGCTCAATGCTGCATCGTCAACTGAAGCCTGACTGGCGTGACCGTAAATTGTGTTTCTGTAGAACTTGACTCGAGCGATGTCAGCCTCAGGAGAGACATCAGTAGCAGCAGGAAGATCATCCCAGCCAGTTATGGGAGGAATCATACCACAGATATTCCTCAGCAGTATCATCAGTAAAGTGATGTCAAAGTCCCTTGATGAAACTGAAGATGCGATGGCCGGATACAATTTGCTCCACTGTGTAGGGTTAAGAACTTTTTTCCTGTGTAACGACTGCAGTGTAGCGTGCACTGCAGGTCTTGCCAAAACTGCATAAAGGCTTGCTGGGGGGTGTATTCTATCAAAGGTTTCTCTTAGGACCTGTGAGCCCACATCTACCAGGAGCCGACACAGTCTGGCGTAGTTAGTTGTTTCTTTGGTGGAAGGAAATGCTGGTACTGCGGAAGCCATGGCCAGTTTCTACTGTTAACAATTACACGTAAATTTGTTACAAACATTCATGGTTGCCATAGATATTCAGTTTTCAAACTGCCCTGAATGTTTTCTGATAAAATACGATTTCCCTGACCAAATAACTAGATATAGTAGCGGCCTCCCCTTACAGCCAGTCTTTTCACCCATTTATTTAGATCTCACAATGTTTCAACAAATTTGCCTTCTTCCTTGAGGAAAAACATCATTGAGGTCACAGTGGCCCGCAATGTTTCTAACCCTAACCCTTCAATGGTATCAAATAAATTAATGGTGTTATAACTTCAAGTTTGCCTGACTTTACTTTAAAATGTCAATTTCCCCTGACTAAAAATACTAGTAAAATTGCCAGACGTTTCCCTGACCTTGAAGAATATTTCCGTGCGGAAACTAATATTTCGATTCGATTTTGCATTTTTTCTCTTACTTCATACTACATCGCCAGTCTTGGTTCTTCGACGTTGACGCCATGTTGAAAATTCATAATATCTTTTTTTTTGGGGGGGGGGGGGGGAGGGGGAAGAGAAGTACTTTGTCGCCACTCATTAGCAAAATGGCGTACGCAAAATTAATTGCTGGCCGGCCTCGATCAAAACACACTTAACTTAATTCATAATTCGTTTTGCTGAAGTTTTGGGGCAAAGCATCTTTATGGAAAGTTGCAAAAACATGATCTGGCTTAGGCAATTTTTGAATCAAAAGAAATCGAAATCTAATGTCAAAGATTCGTGAATCGAACGGGATGGTCACAATCAGAACAATTGAAATTTCGAGGAATCGTTACAGTCCTACTCAGAAAGCAGCGACGGCTCAGGTTCGAAAGTAACTACGGTAGCGAGCTAAACGTAATTTGTCTAAGAAGATTTAGAAACAGTGGAAAAAACATACAGCAAGCGGTAACAATGTTTGTACAAAGCTAAGGTGACCTTTACACTCGCACTATATAAGAGTCTGCTTGGACGTAATATAAAACCAAGACTGATTCCTTCCTCAAAATTTTAGTCAAAACATTTGTGTCGGCGTAGATATAAAGTATGGAGAAGGTTTTAGCCGACACAAAGAAGCGAATTCCCGAAAGTTGCGACCTTCCCAGCGAAGGAAGCCATAGGAAAAGGCTGCTAACGCCGAATGCTGAAAAACAAGGAAATTTACATATCGGTTAACCGCAGTATTCGGCTGAACAGTATTATTGAAGAAAATTTTTGCGAGCACTTAAGCGAAATTTACGTCCTTTTATAAAATTTTGGCATGATTTGTGCGTGTTTATCATGCTAAGCTATGCTTAAAACGTCCCCGACTTACCTTGAAGAAGCTCTTAATGATATCATCAAGCTAAACACTACCAATACAAGTGAAGGCGGTGACCAGCGGTGACGTAAATATCTCGCTTTCAATTCTTTTCCGGTTTCGAAAGTTTCTTAGAAATGGGTAGTGTTCTGAAATATAGTTTCAACAGAACAAACACAAAATGTGATCTACTAGCCAGCGTGGCAAGCTTTTTTATTCGCACTCTGGCCGCGCGCAAGTTGGAGCGCGAGCAAAAAGATTGACGAAGCAGGGGGTGGTAGGCCGACATCACGGTGATGAGAAGAGACAAAGAAATCCTGGAACCTAAGAGCAGGCTCTTCACAGGCTCTTCCTTTCCCCGCGAATAGCATGAAAAAAAAAAAGAAAGAAAGAAAGAAAGAAAGAAATCCGCGTTCGTAAGCGAATGATTTTTTGGTGTCATACAGTTACAAGGGGGTAATTATCTCGCTAAATGACAACCGCAATACGTTATGTACTGCTAGAGATTGTGTGACGAGTATAAACAGACATCCCATGATCCCATGCGGTTAGAAGGACAAACGTGACGTTACCCTAACGGTTTGAATTTAATGTAAGGGTTTGTATGGAAACACAACAGTGTCGCTTAAAAGCTAAAAATTACGATGTCTTCTTTCATTTTAAAAAGTCAACTCACCTCGATACTTTGTTGTATAATTTTCCGGTTGTCTGCCAGCTTCCAAGCGATTCCGGACCGGCAAGTTTTTTCCCGTTCGTGTATATGTCTCCCCGTTCTCAGATGACTAGTACTACATCCAGCTTGGGATAGAACAACAATGAAGCAAGGCTGATTACTACGTAGAAAAATTTAACAAGATAACGGCCTGATAGAGTCCAAACTGAAAGCCAAGACAGCTGTTTCGACTGGTTGGGTCTCGACAGCACGGTGTACTGTAGCAGCAACAAATAGAACAACCAGCGCGAAGGTCAACTGTGTACTAAATGCACACTGTTTATGCCATTGTTTTCCTGATCGTGGTTCCCTGCGTTAGTCACAGAATGGCTTTCTGCATCTTTCCTACGCTCAGCGCTCACTAAAGACAAACGCTTGCGTGTTTTACTTTGGATCCAGAAGAGGTGTCAAAGTTCCTGTGTCATGTGACCAAGCGGATAGGGTGTTCCTCGTTCCCAGGGTCTCTCTACCGTGTGTTTCTTACGACTGTGTGTAGCTGGAGTTCCAAGCCTCAGTGGCCTGCTGTAGATACTACAGTTGGGTCCATGTGTTCAATCTTACAGAGCCTTCGATCCGGTGAAGTTCGGTGACAATCACACAAAATACTAGGGGAGAGTGGGGAGGAGGTGCCCAGTCGGAGGTAGTCGGGGAGCATTGCGTGACATCCAAAACAAACGGCTGCAAAGGAGACTGGGTTGAGCCGGGAGGAGCTTTACAAACCATTGTTTATTTAATTTTATTTCATAATGATGGCAAGCATACCATCATTAGTGGTCAATTCATGCTAAGGAAACCAAATCTATGCTCGATATTCAGCTGTTTTGTGAGCCGCGTTCCTTACACTGAAAGTTGTAGAAGAAGGTTCAATCAACCCAAAAACATCCAAAAACATCGCCACATTTTTATGAAAGAAGAGAAAAAACTTCTTGAACCTTTGTCTTTTTATTTAGTATTGCTCTTACCAGGTAGACCTATAAACGAGTAGAACCAAACTACAAAGAATACTTTATATATGTACACCTCATTGAGTATGTGGATTTTATACTAGGGTTTCATTCGGAAAGTAACAGTGTCTGAATATGCGATACGCCGCATACTCTGTAATTTACGATTTCTTTGGAATATGTTCATTGAATTCTCTCGCAGAATATCTATTTACAGGCCGTGACACGACTTACGTTACCTTACTGCTTCAATTATAAAATTTTATTCTATAACACTCTGCACTGCCTTGAAGTCATGTTCTTGGTGACGTTAGGGTCACGCACTCCTCTGTGTATTTAATGGTTAGACAAGTCGGTATTCGTGTCAAGGAAGGTGCTTACTTATAACTCGTAACGAGTTGTTACTTGTTTGACACTGACATTGTGTGACACTTATCGATATAGATTGTGTGACACGTATCGATAAAGACTGTGTCCGGACACTCGCTAGAGTCTCCTTCTAGCAAAATAAGCGGCATTATCCCCACTCTGTGCGTTGTCCGTTTCCTCGTCAAATGGAATATAATTTTTTCCTCTGTCCTCAACATTGTGTTTGTCGCCTTCCTCACCACTTTGTTCCATACCGCTGTGATCTGCGTCAAATGAAATAAAATTTTCTCCTCTGTCCACAGCATGGTGTTTGTTGTCTTCCTCACCACTTTGTTCAATACCGCTGTGATCTGCGTCAAATGGAATAAAATCCTCTTTCATCTCAACCCCACTGTTTTCTTTTTTATGGAGTTCCTCAAAAGGAATGAAGTCTTGTTTGCTTTTCACGCCTTCTAGTTGATACCAATTGTCGTCCCCAGATCCTTCGCCTTTCACTCCATCATCATCATCGTCATCTTCATCGTCTCCAGACCCCGAGCCGCTGCGCTCTAAAGCAAGGCGGGCTTGGTACTCTGAAAAAGGAAGCAATGTCAATGAAAGTGTTTCACTCATGTGGGTAAGCTAGAAATAAGATTATATTTTCCTCGATTCTGCCTTCTGATTTGGTGAATTATCAAGGCAACATGCTAAAATGTGAAGTTAATTTTTATCATTGTTTTTAAACAATCAACAGCACTCATGAACCAGAAAGGAGATGCACTTAGGGAGGTCTGTTTTCCGTCCTTACCTTTGTTGCAGTTTGAAACATCACACATGAGATTACCATTGAAACAAGAGCTGTAAATAATGAAACAAAAAAGTGGTCACATTTACCTTAAAGTTCATGTCAGGCAATAACATCACAAACCTCGACAAAAATAACAATGTCGTGTCTTACCATAATTTGCAGCCAAGAGGAATTCTTTCGCCGTCGCTTAACGTCATGCCATGATAATAACAGCCTGCAAGAAATTGGAATCTTAAATTATCCAACTGAAACAGAAAAAAAGAAACCAGAAACTGCAGGGGACCGCATACGGAAAACGCTGCTAACGTAGGATCTATAAGAGATCTCAAACAAAAAAAAACATGGTGACAAACAATTGAATGCAAGGCTGATACTACGTGAAAGACGAGGAAAAAGGCACTAAAAGAAATAAATTAAGCTGATGAAACATTAATTTACCAAGTTCCTCTACGATGGGCGTCACCACCTCTAATTGTTCTGCTCTTATTTCTGTTGAGAAAAACAAATTGTTAAGCTACATACTCAAGCTTAGAATCTTGCGCAAACTTAAAATCTTTCGGTTGGCATAAGTTGGCTAGATAACTTTGAAGTCTAGTGTGAATGAAGAACATAAATAATAGCCTTCACCTGGTGCAAAATTATCCTCGGATATTTGTCTGCGGGCATTCTCTGTTCCGGGAAGCAAACAGTTTTCCGAGGGCGATCGTCACTCGAGGAAAACTGCGAGCTTCGAGCAACATATAATGTCCGTGGACAAATATCCGAGCGTATCTTTGAAAGTCACACGAAGGCTATATGTCGTGTTTATTATCCTTCAAACATTTTTCACAACACGGGGGATCTTATGAAAATTGGGGAATATCCCCAGCTTTTCGATAGTTGTAAGTAAACTTGTTTTTGTTTACCTGGGCATGCTACATAGTCTATAGCTTTTAGAAAACGGACTAAAGGGAGTCGAATAAACTCTTTGGAGAAATGAGACTCACCTGAGATAGTCTTGTCTTGATCAATCCAGTCAATAACTAATGTTAGGAGCAAAAACGAAACACCTAAGTTAGCTCAAAATACATTTTCAACCTTTATTTACCAGAAAAACACGCGATACGCTACAGAAATGTGCTACTACTAATACAAATAGGTCCGCAATGAACTTGTACCGCCCTTTCGACTTGTGCTTGGCTCAATAAATGACAAAATTATTAATGATCATGAGTCCAGCCAATCATAATCGAAATAATTGGCGCGAAATGAACACGCGTCAAGGTAACATGTTGCTGTGGTTACCTGGTACAGAGGGAACTGGGTCCATACACACATACGAGCATCCATCAAAACAACACATTTGGTTTCCAACGCAGTAGTCGTCATCGAAACAGGAATCGTTGCACTGTTCCGTCACCTCAATGATGTATGGCGGCGGGCAGGTTTCCTCGTAAAGCGATCTCTTCTTGATGTTGTGCTGCTTATAAAATGAAAGAAAGCGCATAGTTTTAAGTCACGTTTATTTTTTTTAAAAAATCAATTGTTAACAGTTGTTTGACGACTCAATTATAATTAGGAGGGCAGACATTTATAACACAGTGAATGGTACAGATTACTTTTCTCTGTCAGTGGATCGCCTCGGCCTTCACTGAAACTGACGCTAGACAACATTCCTTATTTGAAGCTTGACGGATGTGAATGTCAAAACATTGTTTTTTCCTGTTTAATTTCGCAGTACACTAAGGCTTACACCCAAATGATGATGTCTTTGAAGAAATACAATCCCAATACGTGCAGTATTCTTTGCACATGAATTACTGTCACATAGGTACTTTCATGTTATACGGAAGAAGTGAATAACCGGAAATTGCTGTAACTGTCAATCATTACAGGATGCTACAAGATTCACTGACTCGAACATGCATTTTCAATAATGTTCTATCTCTTGTCGTTCTTTGCCAAACGGCTTGGCCAATAACGACAGTCGAACATATAGATGACCTGGGGAGCCGTACAACAAAGGTAAGTTGCTGACCACGTAATTGACTGAGAATCTTCTACGTAACACCTGTATTACCGGATGACATGTGGCACTGAAAATTCATTCTAGCCCTGAGAAGTAAAGTTTGGCCATATTAGGTTATGTTAGAACCTTGCTTGATGAAATACCAAGGGCATAAGATCATGGTCGCCATGATAACTTCATTTAGTCAAAATAGTGTTACCTATGCGTGGCAGTTCGCCAATATGTCTGATATTTTCATTTTTTGGAGCTCATATCTTCACTCGTCCATGCAAGACAAAAGCAACATAATAGCATGCCTCAACACTCATCTTCTTATCTACTTCATGACGAGTCATGCAACTCATATCTTTTAACAATTTTAAACATCTGTTGTATGACTTCCCGGATAAACTACAATAGTTTAAATGTTTTCGTTTTCTTTTCCTTTTCTGAGTAAAATCATCTTCGTCGTTTGTAAATCAATCTTTTGAAAGTTGTTCTGTTTATAGTAAATAGAGGGGAATGGTTATGTAACTGGACAAAGGTCTTTGTTGTATGTTTTTTTCTCTTTTTTGGCCTTGCATTGACCCTGCACAAAACACAATAGTTGTTTATTACTGACCGAAGAAGTAACCACTAGAAACTTTTAGGTTACGTAACTCATGCGTAGTGTATGAACGCATAACAAAAGATTGTGCACAGTCGTGGACCTTCCAACATAAATCTTGGCATCTATGTCTGCTCCTTTGATGTTTGCCGGGTTCACAACAATTCCCCTCTATCAGCTATGTTCTGTTGTAGAAATTTTGATCAGTTTTCAGTCAGGTAAGAGGTTGATTCTGCATACGAACCAAGTGGCCCATCAGGTCGGAGCCGGTTTCTGTAGCATGAAGCGACTACGAGTATTTCTACTCCTCCCTGGATGGGATGTTAGTCTATGGCAGGATTACCCCCAGCATTCAGTTCGCCGGTATCCATTTATACACCTGGGTGGAGAGAGGCACTGTGAGAGTAAAGTGTCTTGCCCAAGAACACAACGCAATGTCCTAGGCCAGAGCTCGAACCCGGATTGCTCGATTCGGAGACGAGCGCACTAACCATGAGTTCACAGCCCCTACACGTTTTCAGTTATAAGATCTTTAACTGTGTGAATTTTCTGGAAGACAGACACAGGGGAAACATCACACGCATGTCACAAGCTTTTCCTTGTACTCTTAAAGTATTGGCGTATCAGAGAATATCACGCGTAATAGCAGTGAACATGGTAAATAATCAAAGCCAATAGTAAAATGAGCAATCAGTGCTCACAATTAAAATAACAAGGACAGCTGTAAACGTTTAGCGGGATAAAATGTCAATAGCTGCACTTTTCATTAATAAACTTGATGAGCTTAAAATATTCTTTAAAAATATTTGTTTTCGTCAAATAAGCTCACAATCAAATGAACATTTAATTCGGTTGTTAACTGATTTATCCAGGTGGTATAAATTGACATTTTCAGCAAGGCCTTCCAGTTATTACTTATATATTTTTTTAAGTATGTATTAAATAGGGACCGCACCGATCATTCCTTCGTTTACGGTCCACAAGAAAGAAAAAGTGATTATACATAGTGTTGCACCAAATACCAGTTTCCTTTTCATGGTTAACTGTAAGTTCTTCACAAGTTTTTCGCAATTCCACGTGGAAAAATCTGGAAACCTCTTGTGTTTACAAAACCAGATGTTATGCCATTCGCAAAGTGCGCAAAGTGCGCAAATTGCGAAGATTCCCGCGGATTTCGCGGCAAAAAAAGAAAAATACTCTTGCATAACAGTCATCTGGCAAAACACTCAAGGTATGACGATTTAACTTTGTGATTGCTGTATATAGATATCCTACGAGGAGAGCACTTGGGAAGACATTGGTGATGATTTCGCTCCGAGTGAGTGTGCGGGAGTCTTATAATCTCATTTCCTTATGTCCGCCGGTCGCACGCGAAACCTAGATAAAATCTTGAATTCCCTAACAGCCATTTCACTAGCTAATTTAAGTGTTGATCTGACTGGGCGGGAACAGAATGACCGCGATTTCTGCTCGTTTATATCAGTCCCTGCTATAAAGCTCGTAGCTATTAGTTTCAGCAAGTCTCTTGGTTTCAGCTAAGTTTTTAGTTGGTTGTTTGAGCGCAATGATACCTGCGTCGCAAGAATTATAGACGCCATCTTTTCAACACGTGTGGCAATTAAACTGCGAGTTCAGAAGTCCACTTGGCAAAAAATTCGCTTTCGAGATTCTTTCCTCCTGACAAATGACAAGGAGTCGAATTTCAATATTGTTTCATTGCTTGTAGAACAAAACCGCAAAAAATGATTCGCCACTTAGCACGTATGTACATATTACGCAGATTACAAAATGCGAGCATTCACAAACGAAAAAGTCGAAAACTTCTTTAAAGGTACGTAAGCGAAGGCGCATTTTAAAACTGTGTTGTTACATTATGGTGCTGTTCAGATTGCAGCGGAGAATTATCTTGCGTAAAAGAAATAGCTATTGCGCACTGTTTAAGCCGTTTTTTCCGCCGAAATCAGCTCTCGGTAAGTAATTTTACGGTTGCGTTCAATGCTACAGTCTCAAGAAGTAAAGAACTTAGCAGTTGTGATTCTTAGCGTTCACTTTCAAGTAGTCACAGCTACTTATAATTGACTAGAAATGACACATCCGTAACAGAGCTTTCCGGTGCAATTTGGGGTCATTCGGTTCCCACTATGAAAATATAACCGAAAATAAAGCATGACGTCTTATTAACTAAGTAATAAATGACACCACAACCCGACAGTTTAAACCAACTAGACGAGTAATCCCAGTTTTATCTTTATTAATTTCCCTTCAATGTCTGCGTAATTGTTTGGCGACCAGAAGGAATTAGCTAGAATTCATTTTGGAATTTTTGTGCTCTTGGAAGTGACAGTGGCGGACTGCTTTACATGCCTTGTCCTCTTGAACGTCCGGCTTCTTTTGCAATGAGTGTTAAGTCGAGCTATCAGTTCGTTTAGAATCACGCATTGGTTTAATAAGGTTTCTTGCTTACTTGGTACTTGGAGGAAATATACTCGAAAGGCAAAACGAATCGAAGATGTTCCACGACTTAGCTTACTCTCAGTTTTATTTCTAAAACTATTTAGAATCCTCACAACAGGAAGAGGTGCAAAATGCCGACTTCCTCAAAAACACGACGAACTTTCAAGTCAGAATTACATATACTGTACTCCCAATGTACTTGATCTCCCGTTGACCAAAATGCGTCTTCGTGAAATAATCGAAATTAAAACTTCAGCAACAGCTTCACAAAATAGTCTACCCGAAACATTGAAGTTCTTCTGACTTACCTCCATTGATGCAATACTTCTTGTCTCGCTAACCGACAACAGGGCAGAAACAACTGCCAGTAAGACCAAGGACACAATTTGCCTTCCTTGCTCCATCTTTGGTATCTGAGTGATGTCGTAAACCTACGAGACGTAGAACAAATTCAGCACTGAAGTAATCAAAAGCCGGGCTTTATGTCAAATACTGATTTTATCTTCCTGTTGATAACTTACTAGTCTGTTATTCTCGCTCGTGCGATTACAATTATCTGATCTGACGCAAAGCTTGCGGAAAATATGACCTTATAACAGGAGAGCTACGCAATTTATACCTGCCTTGGTCAGTGACGTGATCCTCTTATCGCACTTGCATGGGGCGAAGTGTCTCGTTTCATATTACAACATTCACTCAACGCAATATTCGTCTCGCCTGTTCCTCGCATACCCCCAGCCAATTTCAGCCCGGCAGGATGCCAAACTATTAAATCATTTCCAAATGCTGGCAGACTGAAAATATATCGAAACATCGAATCCACCTACTTTTCGTTGATGAAAGGACTCTAACACGTACGTGTTTGTGAAGCACTGCATCCTCGAACTGCAAAATGTCAGTCGATACTTCAGAGCTGGTACGTGCAAAGATATGTGCGCAGCGCTGAAAGTCGTTTATTTATAGTTGGCAAACAGCGGGTCTCTGCGCCGTTTTCGAAACGCGCGTTTTTCTGACCACATTGCGCGGAAAGGGGAACAATTCAGTTTAATTAAATACCCCGACGTGTTATAATAGCTAACAATCACGCGAATGTTACATCATGTTTTGATGTACAACTCTTCTTGTTGTGAAATATCAGAAACCTAACAAAACTAATCCGTTTTACCATCGTACCACTTGACTTTGCTTCCCTAGTCGTCCTTTTTCCAATAATCGAGATATTGAGGCCTAGGACCTTGGTGAAAACTCAGGAATGCAATCAGGCCAAAATATGATCAATACCTCGCTATTTTTAGTTGACGAGAATTCCAACCCATAGCAGGAATTTGGTATTTTAATCTTTTTCGCCACAACATAGACAGAGCTTTGCAAAACTCTGATAAGAGCTTGAGAAACTTAAACCAGCTTAAACCTGTAGAATAGAATTTCCACCCATCAGGTGGTCCAAAGTTGAAATTTGTCATCGACTTTCGACAAAAATTATAAAACCACTAGAAAAATAACTGATTTCAAGTGAAACAAATCCTTCAGCTAAAAGATCGCCTAACAAATTTTGCATTCTTTCTTATTATTTTTTCTGTTTACGTCAAAATTTAATTAAAATGAAGTGTCAAAACCTCTGCTGTGCTTACTAAAGCAGGAAATGCAATTCAAGTGCCTTGAAGAAAATTCAGAGGACCGTTAAAAGTGTTACAACTGAGATAGTTCCTGACATTGCAAGCCATAATAAGCAGTTCTCTTTGGCGTTTAAGAGCTGACAATTTTATGTATGAGAAGACTTCTGCTAAAAAGGTAATTTGTCGCTTGTCACTTCTCGTTTCAACAGATTACAAACAGGATTCACTTGTTTGGGGCATTTTCACCTGTTTAGAGATGCGTTGGACCGGTGCTGCTTCAGTTTCAACGTGTATTGAGATTAGTCAAAGTTCATTTGAACGTACTGAATACACGGAGGTTTTCTTTACAAATATTTAGCGATAACAGGAGCAAATTGATTGCCAGTGAAAGTTTACTTGAATACTTCCCCAGATCATTGGTGAAGATAACTATTAATGCAGTAACGTCCTTTGCCAGTCAGTACACACAATTTTCAACCACCAAATGAATCCCTGCCTGTACTGTAGGTCTGCCGGGTGATATCAAGCTTTCTTTCCACATTCACGTCAAAAGTGAATTTGAGTAGAAAACGGCAAAACATTTTCTGGTAGTTTCTGACGGTAGTTTCACTCAGTTATAAACTACACCGAGCTGTCAGATTTTAAGCACGTTTTATTGTAACTACGTGTCAACCAAGAGCCAACCGCAACACGTTTATAGTCTCAGCTTCAACAGTTTAAGTTTATCACGCCATCTTTAAAAACACTTACGAGTTTTTATAACATTTAAACTGATGGTTAAAAGTCGTAAACGTGAGGTGTTTACCACATTGTCATTGACTCCATCTGGAGACCACAAGAACTAATAAACAACATTTGAAGTTACCTCGTGTCATTGATATTATTTTGCAGAAGGTTGCAATGATCTTCTTGACAACAAACTTAGCGCCGACAAAAAAGCGCCTGCTTTGATACTCCCGCTCTTCAATTAAAAAGAAATGTCCAACAGAGCATATAATGGAAACTGGATATACTCGTCACGTTTCGTAAAAAGGAAAGAGAATTGAAAACAACTACAGGAAACAAACTAAAAAGCACGCTGTTTCTGAATGGAAACCTGGCCGAACTATAACGGAAGCAAGCACAAGCTACTTCCCTTCAAGCGATACACTCCAAGTTTTCTGGGAGGCAATAATGAGATTGTTACATAACGTTCTCTGGAAAATCAAAACGACATGATTTCAGTGGCTCCACTGGCATTAGCTCCTCCTTGAGTTATCGCAGTGACGTCATATCCGGTTTGCGCCGTTATAGGCGTCGACTGCTTACCTGCGTCGATTTATTTTCATGCATGAAACGACTGCAAACGAATTTTAAACGAGTTTCAACGTAAATAATATTAGTAAAAGGGTTATTGATGGAGGAGGACGAAACAGTAGCATAACGCAATAAAATCACTTCTGTAATTTCTGTGTTTTGTGATAGTTGACTTCTGTTTGTCTAGGCAGCAGTTAATCGCAATAACGTCAATAACCTCTCGGCTATCGTCACTCATTTGTAACTATTGTATTTCCTTAATCTGAAGGAGCCAGAACGCGCAGTTTTTGAGGACAATTTTGTCGCGACATAATACAAACACATATCTATTCCAAAAACTACTTCAAGCTGTGAATGTACCAAAAAATAACCATTATCACCAAAGGCTCTCACTGAAACTCAGAAAAACATACGCCGAAGGAAGACTCTAGATTCTGGCCAACGGGGTGATAATGAGCAATAATGAGGTACTTAAGGTTCTTAGCGATCGTTAATAACTTGCCATTATAAGATTAAATTTTTCCCTGCTCTGCGATTGTTTAGATTACTTAAACGTATTTTAAACATGCTTCATTTCTTTACTGCACTACCCTTTTGTCCAGAAAAGAAAAGAAACGAAATATACATCGGTGGTTGCCGCTCCACAAAGAAACACTTGCTGATAATTTACCTGAAATAATTTTTAGCAAATTTGTGGTCGACCGCACGATTTTCTGCGACAGCAATACAAATATTCATCGTTGGGGTTAGAGGATTATGTAGAATACTCATTTAACTACTTTTTTGTTGGTACACGCCCTTCACGTGGAATGCAGACACTGCCTGGTGAATTGCGAAACCGACAGGTCATATCCATCATTTTATGACGTGCTTGAAAAAAACTTTGAAAGTACTTTAGGAGACTTCCATAGGTTCCTTTAAAAAAGTTATGTTACAGCCATTTTTCTGATTCACCAAACTTCCTTTAGTGAAGACAATATGTTAGCCATTACAAGGTAATACACGTACCGAGTCATACGAAAACAACGAGTAAGACTGGGAAACTGGACCATAAATATTTTTGGTCATTCTTTGTTTTTACGTATTTATCATAGTTTTCGAATCACTTAAAACACAGAACAATTGCTAGTGACTGGGCTACACAACATCGATCTGCCCAGATAGAGCTTTTCACTCACTTCCGTAACCGTTTATAGCAAGCAAGGGTGTTATGAAAGAAACACAACATTTTGGTCCAGAATACGTTGTAACAAAGTAACAAAAGCTCCTTGAACCGTTTCACGGGTTTTAGTTTGTTTCCAGCTTCGTTCGCTATTTTTATTGTGATTTGCCCTTCACATAACTTTGAGACCTTCCGTTGTGCTAAGCTGGTAACCACAATGTAGTTCCAAGTCCGTTTAAGGCAACAAGAACGAGCATTTGCTACTTTGTAACATTGCAATGCAACTAAAAGGAAATAACTCACAGTTCTCGATTTCCTTTTTAGCTTCAACAAATCGTCCTTCAGTGGTTTAGTTGAAGGCTTTAACTGATGCTAATTTATGCAAGCCTGCATTCATGAAAACTTAAAAAATACCTTCAATTCTATGTTTGGCACTTGAAATCCCTTTTTCCGTTAAAAATGGCCTCAAGTGAAAGCAACTCTCATACAATTTCTTTTGAGTAATCTCACGTTCACACAAGCTTCAGTTTGTACATAACACACCACTGATCTGAGTAAAGTTTTGGCATTTCCGGATCTATTTAACCTCGAACCACAATTGCGAAAATGAACTGAGTTATATTTGAGGATAAACATAAGCAGTTTATGGTCTAAAAACAACAAACTGTGGCAGGGTAAACGTTCGCACTATGTACCCCTTTCCTGTGTGGTATTTTTAAAAGAATTGCCCGAAAATGAGTCTGGCAGCCTTGGTCCCAGATCAGCTTAATCTGACATTCAGAAGTGTGATGTGAAATAATTTGTCTTTCCGATAACCACGACATTTCCAGCCTTCCTGCGTGGGCTTGATTCAAGATTGAACATATGCTCTTAACTTTTTTTCGGACAACAATCTCTGGATTTTATTCGTACAAAATAATCAGTCATTTTTTATAATCCACAATCAGATGCAGTGAGCCCGGGAGAAAACATAAACATTCAATGTAACAGGGATTGTAAGTCAAAAAGTATTTACGTATAAAGGCTGCTAACCTAAACTGTTTTGAATGACAGGCACTTCCCTGCACAGAAACTTTGACTCATCACACAAGGTGATTGTTATCTTCAATCAAAACCCTTACATTTTTGTTTTTTCGCAAAGAGGAGACACTCAGTTTTAATATGCCTGAAAGATATCACTTTCATTCAATTCAGACCTCCTCAAAGATAACAAGGATAGCATTTTCCCGGCAAATTGTAATCTTTGGAACCAATTATTGACAACAAAATCTTTTTAATCTAAAATTGTTAGACAGTTTTCAAAAGGATTCAACCAGGCCAGAACATCTCGAACTCATCAAATTTGACATAACAGCATTAAAAAGGGAGTGTTATAGATTACCGACATTTTTTGCATTTTCCTGGTCCTAAAGCCAATCGGTCAATATTTTTATGGTCAGGATAGTGTGCCATTTACCTTAATAAGATAACGGTATTACAATATAGTTAGAAAATATCACGACCACAGGCGAAAAAATCCCAATATGAGCCTCATTAGCGTAGGTGGCTAAGAGTAAATTCCCTTTCAAGAGCTGACTATCCGAACATGAACAAAAATTCTATTTTCACGATAGGATCATCGCAACTGAATAGAACTGACTATTTAGTTCTTTCCAAGAAACAAGCGATCATAGATTAAAGTATAACAGCTTAACTTGGCCAGGGTTCTCGGTATTTCAATAACGTTGATTACAACCCACGCTAAAACTGAGCTATGAAAGATGTTTCTGCATTTGAAGTACGAGATTTACATTCTTCTGGAAGTGTTCCAATTTGCAAAAGAACTTTATTCCATCTTGTTCAGAAACAAGCTATACAAAAACGTGTGAATAAAACTGATATTCAAAAGGTAGTCATCGTGTTTAAATTTTATATGGAAAACTTGTGTTTAACTCAACTGCAGAATATCATTTTAGACAGACTTTCCTGAAATGCAATGGAGAAGCAAACATTAACTTGTAAACTGAAATCTTCCAGCAAATGAATCACTCACTGATTTCATTCATTTTGTTCAACTACTCCAGGCTGTTATGATTATTTTGCAGATGATGTGTGGTCAAATTACATCGTTGCGCACTTAGACAGTGTGTGTCAACAAGTTTCTTCGCCTACTCCTGTTTAAACTAGATTCGCACGCATGCGCAAAGGGTACTTGGGACAGCTTTCGTGACCAAACACTAGGTCCCAGGCTGCTGGCCGGGCCAAGATAATCCAACATGGCGGCAACGCTCTGAATCCAAAGTGAGGACTTTCGGTTCCCAAGTGTTCACACTCATAAATAACGATTTGCTTGTCTTTAACTGAATGACTGTAGTTTTTTTTATGTCTTTTTAGTTAAACAAGAATATCTCTTTCACAACAAAGCTTCCCGCGAATCCAAAACCTATTTAGTGATCTTAGACTCTTTTAATTAGTTAAATGAATGATCGTACTGAAGATAAAAAGTCTGAAAAAAAAATCATTTAACATAACACAGCGAGAAACCAGGTTATCAGCTTTATCTGCGGAGAGTAGGTTAATCAAACCATGCAAGACGCCATCTCAAATTAGTTCTATGGAAATATGGCACTGAATATTCCAGAAGATAAACAACGAATCACCATCTCTCACGCGATCTCTGTGAGCTCACGCGATTTCTACACTGTGCAAGTTCCGCCGGCTCTCCGCCTTTTTCAGTCTGTTTTCCGTGCTGCCTTAGTTTCTCTGGATTCCTCGAAAGAAAAATCAGTCAAACTGTATTCAAAGCAGTGAAGAGAACTTTCATCTGAAAAAATTAAGAAGAACTTACTTTTTTTACTTTGGAAGACGAAATCTATCTTAATAGCATGGTGGCAGAATGCAATAACTATAAAAGCTTGGGGCATTGCCAAAAGTTTCAAACAGTTGCCCTATAAGGACTAACTGAATTTACTACAAGGAAATGTAGTTGTCAATGCGACCAATTCGATCTTAATTAATATACACGGGCCGGGACCTTCAACTTTTATCGCGTGATAAAAGACGAAAATAACCAGCCTTTACTGTAAAGCTAAATTTAAACCTTTAATTGCATAAAAGTAATTACAAGAAGATCTTGTTTTTATTTAAAATGGTGTGATGACAACCACAAAACAGCGTTACAAGGCATGTCAAATTTTGACGTAAAGGCGTGCCGCCAATGGGTAGGAAAATAACTTCAGTTGATTTCTTTGCAATCTTGAATTGAAGTTTTAGCAATGAAGGTGTGCTTCAGTTAGATTTCAAGTAATTACCGTTTATGCAGATTGTAGTTCTGATTAGATTGCACAGTCACTAAGCTAAAACCTTTTTGATAAGGTTTTTTTTTCCAAAAAAAGTCTTGCAGTTGATGGTACTTTTTTCCCCATAATTAGATTAGTATAATTCGTACGATGAGTAGGAAAGAGGAAACACAGGATTTTAAAGAGACTTCACTAGCCGTGGTCAAGATTGCTATTCAAACTATAGATTTCTAAGCAGTCGTATAAAAACAAAGGACTTTAAAAAGAAAATGTCTCCAGTTTTCATTTCATTTGCAAGTGATTTGCTACCAGGTTGCGTGCGGTTATTCAAACCTCCCAATTAACTGTGAATTGACCGCTCTAAAAACAATGCATAGGGTAATTACCGCTCTTGCAACAGTCATCAAGATCTATTTTCTCCTTTCAATGCGCATTCATTGTAAAGCAAATAAATTATGAGAGTATAGGAGAGCATCTTCTGAGGGATAATCTCTTGAAATCCCTAACAGGGTTTTTTGTTCACGCTGGGAAGGTCAATGTCGATAAACGCCGGCCCTGATACTGAACTGCCACTGGCTTATAAGCGGGTTCCGACAAAAGTAATCTTTAAAATACCTCTATAGATGAAGTTTGGTTTTATTTGGTGACATTGCCTTCATCGCTTACCATAGAGATCAACCCACGCCCAAATTGTCTCTATGGGCTTCAATTCAAACTTTCTGACCAGCACCTTCGCCCTTCCATCCCCCTGACCGTCAGTTTACCATTATATGTCGATCCTTGTTCCTCATAGATTTGCTATAACATATTTTTTTAAACTTAGCATCTTCCTGTGTTTGCGGCTATAACTAGATGCATTTTGTAAACATCACAGAAACGGGCTCCCGGAAGCTCGTTGTCTTTGAACCCTATCACATAACAGAATCGGAGAAGATTCGAAGAACAGGATTTCATTTAACCTTCAGTTAATTAAGGGGTGAACAGTGTGAAGTGAAACCACAAGGAAAACAAACTTACGCACGCAAAGTAAACAAGCACATTGAGACACTACGTGAAGGAATGCGTTCTTTGAGAGTCGTCGGTTAGTTTTTTTTTATCTTGAAAAATGTCCAAAACATTACCGTAAATCGTGATAGCATTCACCGATGTTGCCAGAATTGGTTATCTTCTATTTGTTCCAAATAATGTGTCCAAATGCTGCGGCAAAATCCGTCTACATAATTTTGTTCTACTTGTAAGGTTCGACAAAAGGAAAACCAACTGGAGAGAAAATGTCAACGCGCCCCGCAAATGCGGAGAGGTTTTGAGAGTATTAGAGAGTTACAAAGACAACTTTGAGATCATCCTATTAGAGAAGGAATATTTAACTTATTTTTAGAAACTTATTTTTTACGAAATATTTTTGGGGGTCAAACGATCGAAGGCAATAAAGGATTATCCAAAGATAAAACCGATTTAAATCACACATCCGAAGAACACAGGATAACTCAAGCCAAATAGGGAAAATGAGTGTCATGTGACGTCTTGTAGTTTATTTGGCGTGACAAGAGATGCAGCCAAGGCCGAGATGTCAAAGAATGTGTTTAAAACCATGCTGTTTTAGGTTGCCTTTAGCTAGTCAGGCTGTTTGGAACATTCCAATTAAAATAAAGTTGGAAATACTCCCGACGTGGTTCACGTTCTCTACCACAAAACGCCTGTTCGAAGCATATCTTTCGCCACCCAACATGATACCCCAATAGCCTGTATACATCCGCCCCCTCCTCAACACAAGCTACACCTCAACAGACAGAATCACCGTTATCACACGCTGCTCATGGTAAAAGCAAGAAACATAATTTGAACATTATTCTTTATTTACGTAAGAGACAAAAGTGCCATTCACAACTCTTTCTACCAAGGGAATATTGTTTACGCACACATTTGGCTGGGTTACAAGATGTATATCGCTGTTGAAAGTAACGCAGCCCCTTCACCAGTAACAACAAACGACTTCGAAGTACGATTAAGACTCTTAATTTTAATCCAAAGTTTTCAACTTCTCAGTGTTAAGTGTCCAAGCTACATTCTTTCCACATTAATTCTGAGAACCATTATAAGGCTCATCTTCGATAGTTTCCTTTATTCTCTTCTCCTGTTTTCTCGGTAATGTACTGAAATAGTAAAACTTTCAATGAGCTTGGAAATGAATATGGTCTATTCCGAGCTTGAATAGCCATAAGACACTCAATTTCCTAGTATACTATCTACACTGTGCAATACATTAGCGAACTTTCCCACACGGATTACAGTAAGTCTTGAAGGCAGAGATATTAAAGTACCCACGGATAATTTTCTTACATAGGTCGTGTCTGGCGGGGAGATCTCACCGAACTTACAGTTGTCAATAAATACCCTTGTCCCCGTAACAACCTTAAATAACTAGTACTTTCAGGTAATTCAAACCTAAATCTCACATACTTCAAAGACGATAAAAACATATTTCAAGTTGCAAACAATAGCTCAAAATAACAAGAATAAAACTTCTCCTTACATTCCTCGATCAGGTATATAGCCTTCGTTTTATTTTTATAATTAGATACATTTTTTTCTCGCAGGGATTTCATTAGGTTGTGGAAATGTCGTTCACCTCGTGGAAATTGCAGTTTGCTAACAGTGGTGTATTTATAGCTCTTTTTGTATTACAAATATGTTATATACAACCCGTCTTTTTGCAGAAGAAACAAAACAACTGAGCCACTTCAACAGAAGTGTTAGCACGACAGCATCATCGTCTTTGTCTACATCCACTCTGCATTATCATCCGTGTAGCTGGCCGCAGCGATTAACATCACTTTAACGGGAATCAAAGATGTCTTGAATTGTCGTTTTGCAAGCCAAACACTTCCCGTTTACCGTTCAGCTGTGTCTAGAAGTCAGAGATGACGAGATGTTGGTGCAGTTTTCACCACAACAGTACTTCACATCTTGCTCTTTTCCAAACCAAACTCCGCCACAAACTGAGTCAACTCGCTTTCAAACCAACTTGCTTTGTTCCTACACAAGGGAGGCATACTAAATTAGACATTCAACTGCTTCAACTTACAAAATCACTCGTTCAAAACTGGATGACTAAGAATTTTGTAGCATGAAGTGACTAGGAGTAATACCACTCAGTCTCACGCTTATGGGATGCTAACAACTGACTACCTCCCCCTCCCATCCCACTCCCCACCCTCCCTCCCACACACACACACAACCGGGTGAAGAGAGAGGCATTGTGAGTTAACGTCTTGCCCAAAATCACAACAGGAGGTCACTAAGTTATCACGTCTTCCACGGATACCCTCTTGTACGGTAAAAGGTAAAGGTAAAGTCTGCATACGAGCCAAGTGGCCCATAAGGCTTGAGCTTGTTCCGCTTTCTGTAGCATGAAGCGACTAGGAGTATTTCTACTCTCCCTGGATGAGATGTTAGTCCGTTGCAGGGTTACCCCAAGCATTAAATTCGCCAGTAACCTTTTGTACACCTGGGTGGAGAGAGGCACTGTGAGAGTAAAGTGTCTTGCCCAAGAACACAACACAATGTCCCGAACCCAGACCGCTCGATCCGGAGTCGAGCGCACTAACCATGAGGCCACCGCGCATGGCTTCCTAACTTAATTATACTTATGATTAAAAGTTAAACCATTGCCTTACCTTAATATTTTGGCATCGTTTTCGATCTTTTCAAGTCTAGTGATTTCTTTGTACAGTTCAATGATATTTTCTTCAAGAGTCTCTTTTGCTCTCTGTACCAGCGACTTAAGCTTCACGAAGGTCGACGTTAATTCTCTGACATTAAATTAACACAATCATCAGTTTGTCATCTACAACAGAAATAACGCTGCATAAACAAGATTAACGAGAGTAACGTTTAGAGATTTCGGCAAACAAACAAGAAATTAACAACACTGGATCAAGGCACATCAAGCGAAACCCACACGGAGGACACGGATTAAAACTAAGCATGTTAAGTAAACAGTGTTTCTACTGAAAAAAGGTTGATCCAAAAGTTTTTGAACATAAGAAAATTCGCGACATTCAACGAATATTTGTCTCCTTGCAAGAGTGATAGAGAAACTACTCAGCAGTAAAGTAAACTTGTTTAAACGTACTACTACATATATCATACCGATACCATTACTCGTAATCGTATGCTAGTTCATAGACAGGTCTGGATAATCCTTATCCAATCTGCGTGCCAACATTTTGCCAAATGGCATGATCATGAATTCAACATTCATAATCTCCTTACAAGTGAAGGACTTGTACGAAACACGTGACATTATAGCCATAAAGGACAGACACCAAAAGAACACGTGACAACCTGAAAGCTCAGCCAACATGTGTGAATAACTCTCGGTCGACAAACAACACTTTTGCTCTGTACTTATGGCACGATCTTTTATGAACCAATCACAAGGCATGGTAAATGAAACCAAAGACGCATTACATTTATTTCAAGAGTCATTTTAACGCTGATTTATAAATGATCTATGTCACTTCAACTCACTGTTGTACTTGTATACTGCAGTTGGCACTTGTAAAGCTGACCACCAACTGAAGCTTTTCAGTGGCATATTCCACAAACTGACGCTTGAAGGTTTTCTCTTTAGCATTGTTGGTCCAGCGCAGTCTCTCGATCACATACACACCACTGTACAGACCGCCACACAGGGCGATAAACTTCCAGCCCACGGTCTTCCAGATCTGTTAACAAAAACCATCCACACATTTTAGACCATGATAAACCTAATTTAATTTTAATTTTAAGTTGGTTCACATATTGAACAAATGCAACTAAACCCTCACCAATCCACCGACTATGACCACCAGTGTACCCGTGCGTGACGTCAGTGAAGCAAGCCCTTGTATGACGGCTAAAGTGACGTCATCACCCTCATAACGTGTCATAACGTCACGTGACGAACTGGTTTGGGTACTCGCCCTGGGCCTTCCCTCTGTAGAATACGATTGAGCATTGTGCTGGGCAGTTGGCACTAGACTCTGGACGTTTCTCTGAATCTGAAAATAATAAGAGCAGCGGCATAAGTATCTACGCTTAAGATTTGGTTCTGATACATGTACCAGAATGAAACTTAAACTTTGTAGTCCTTTATACATTTCTTACGATCGTGTTTAAACAACAGTGTCACAGTACGCGTGACTTTCAGTAAACAACAACAAAACTAAATTTCTGCACTTCACTGGACCTGGAAATACAACAATCCATTTTCTCAACGTAATTTAAAAAGACTTGAAGTGAAGTCAGTTGTCATTAAGGGTACTTTTTTGAGCAATAAGTTATTGAAAAAATGTAATAAATAACAAACCGTTTGCCTAACATCAAATATAACGAAGTACACGTTTTATGACCATTCTGTTTAAATGTGTGTGTTCTAATCTTACATTAGCTCCCAAAGCAATGGCCAGACCAGCATTATGAGGTGCCAAAAACTTCCTTAAAATCGCCTGCCAGCCCAGTGTGAAATGAAACTCTATGTCTTCCTGGAAGTCAGTGCACAAACTTGGGACATCCAATTTGTAGCTTGCTTGGAAATCAAGACTAAAATGAATTAAAAACACAAGAAAATAAGTGGAATGATAATACAATCATGTCAGACAACAGCTATAAATGACCCCTTCCTCTCTATCTCATCTCTCTCTTTTTCCTTTCCTCTCCATATCCTTATCACTCACCCCTCCCTCCCTCTCTCCCTCCCTCCATGCCCTTCTCACCCCCCCTCCCCCCTTTTCTTCCTCCCACCTTAGAATATTTCACACATTACCAAAATGAAAAGTTTACTGTGCATTATACTCACGCTGGGGTTCCTGGTTCAAGTGATATCTCAGGTGATTCTGGTGGGAGAAGACCACGGAGACGATCTGAAATTTGATGTAACTTTACAATTAGAAGGAAAGATCTGACGGTTAGTCACATAATAATACTAGAAACTCAATGATTTGTAAACAACTGACCTGCCATGTCCCTCTGTGCATCACAAATGACTTGAGTTTGAGAATTAGAGCAACGAGCTGTCATATTCCTTCCCAGGCCTCTCTCCAGGTGACTGTAAAGCTCCTGTTAAGCAACAATCATGCATTTAACCCTTACAGATAATAATACAGTGTAGTTGTACCACTCTATGTAGTTGTTACCTTTTTGTATGTTCTAAGGAAACCAGGATGAGGGTGAAAAGGATGATCAAATTCATTCACTAGTAATCCCAATCGACCAATCTCTTCTGTCATGGCTTCAGTTACCTGGAGACAAAAAAACATACTTTATAATTATTATAAATAACATACTATCGACCCAGGGTCCCACAGAAGTTTACAACCAAGTTTGTACTAAAAAAATTGATAAATTTATATCAACATTGTAAATTTAGTCTTCCACGGACAGCCTGCTGAAGGTCACACCCAGCAACAAATGTGGGGTAAATGGCATCTGGGTTCTATCAACATGAAACAATGTCTACAAGAATGCACAAAAATCTAGATGCTATTATTTCTACCTTAAGTTGAACAGAAATGCTGGCCCTAAGAGGAGATGACATGAGGTTCCAGTCATCCTGCCTTGAACTCTCTTGTGAAGTGAAAGTGTTGAATTCTTAGAACTGGTCTGACTGTTCTTTGGATCATTTTTTTCCATCAATTATTGAGTAAGCTCTATAAATAACTGATCTAAAAGTGAAGTGATCTGTTGCAAAATTCTTTACCTGTGCTTCCACTTTAGCTGTAATTTCCTTGATCTGTCTCTTGGAATCATGACTGCAGATCTCCAGTTGTTCCTTCACATACTCCAGTCGGTTTTCCTGTTCTTTCTTAGCCTTCTCCAGTTTTGTTCTGCAAAAGAAGAAAAAAATTCAATAATGATGGTAGCTTGAGAGATGAAATTTCACACCTGACACTGTGGGTAACAAAAAGACTCTCCATACTGACACCTCTCTAATATGGACAGTTTCCCACATGTATGTACCGACAAAATTTTCATACATTTCCTCTAAAAAAACCCTCTATAATACAGACCCTCCCTAAAACGGACAACATACACTACATCTCAGCGCTAGGGAGTCAATCCATACAAATTTAACCTCTTTATTACGAACACTTCAGGGACCAGGTGTCGACAATTTGCGGTATGTACCATTATCATTCAGCGATCAATTTAGATTCAGAAATTCACACGACACTCACTTCTGGGTCTAAACACTCTAAACTGTCAGTGGAGACTTCAAAGTGACGTCATCATAGTTACCTCTCCAAGACGGACACCTCTCTACTACAGACACTCTGACTAACCTTTGCTGAAAGGCACAGCCAACAATCTGCTCCATAAGGACTTTCACCATGTTAGTGATTTTCATCCCACTGACTGCATGAGATTCAAACTTGGTCTGGATGGCTGACTTAGAAATACACTCCTGTGAACATAAACACATTACTTTACAGTTGTACATGCAATAGCAAATATTAACACATTTATCTCTGATCAAATGCTTCAGCCAACAATTTCTTCTTGTGGAAAGATTTAGCGACAAATAAATTGTCCACATCATCTTTACCTCAAATTTACGCTCAAAGTTCTCAAACTCCAACTGACGAGCAGGGAATCCTTCAACATGAATGGCACCACCTACAAATTAAGAACTGCAATGTAAATAATAGTATTTACTTATTTAAGCCTATGTAAAAAAAAAAAAAAAGATATGATAAAAACTAATGCTGTGTTCTTTGTTTCATTGTTTGTTGGTTGGTTTGTTTCTGCTCAGAATAATAAGCTTTTAAACACCGTGGCAACAAATTACTTTGCCTCGAAATTAAACAGTTGGAAGGAAAGGTAAATTGAATAACAAGAAATGAGTTCATATACCTCCTTGAGGCATTCCCTGGTGTTTCTGCATTCTTGTCATTAGAGTCTGGAGAAAAACAAAACAGAAATTAATAATAATGATGATGATGATAATGATAATGATAATGATAATGATAATGATAATAATAATAATAAAATATCCACCATCTTTAATTGACCTCTTCACTTGTATATAACACAAAGATTTGTGGAACCCGTACAGAGTTCATTTCATTCAAGTATGACTCTCATAAGCCATACATGTAGGTGCTGGCATTTTTTAACATAATCTTTAATCAATCTTCCAAACATCTTGCTCCAAGAAACATTCATATCCTTTTAATGGCATGAGTCTCCCCTCTCCCCCTCCACTGATCCTCTAAATAACCCAGTTTAACTCCATTCTTTGGCTTCCTAAATCACAATGCCTCAAAATTTCCAGTGATCTTTCCTGATGTCAGTACAATGTGTGGATAATTGCTGTAAGTTCCACACAACCTACCACACAGTACTGTGACTTACTTCTTTGGCAGACACGAAAAACACTCTGTCCTCGGCTTGAGCTCTGTCCACACACTTAAGCTCATCAGCAAGGAAGCTGATGTTCCTACTCAGGTGCTGATTTTTGACCTGAGTGTAGAGGAAAAAGGGAAACATTCACTGCAGTTCGTGTCATGGTTCAAGGATTGGATTAGCAGTGACTAAAACACCAGTTTCCCCTGACTCCAATGGGTCCCAGGTTAAAACTGGTTTTGTCACAGTAAATGTGTACTATTGAGGCAACCTGAAAAAATGTTGGGAAGTATTCTGTGATACACCTGCACATCATACTTTTGTGGAAACCACAGTTAAACATTGACACTGTAATTCCCATATGTAGACCAAACCTGTTTTAGTGATCAGGGTTTACCAGTTTTGGTGACAAAATCATAACCTTCCACTAGCATCAGTTCTTTTCAGAAATCACTTACTAGCTCCATTGTGTCAGGTTCTGAGGCAGACGCATCCCATCTGTTGTTCAGGATGAAGATGTTTGGTCGTGAAAGACGTTGGTTGACTTTGTGGAAGAAATTCTTCTCCTGTAGGAAAGAAAGAGATGAAGGTCTAAGTGATGCCTAGAGATGAACGCAATATAATTCATTCAGTGAATACAGTATACTTCAATAAATGATCAAGACAACTTTTATTACCATAATTCTAGAATACACCATACAAAACCTCTTTGGAAGTACTCTTACATGTATAGAGCTATAGCCTGGTTAATACTTCATTTCTCACAACTACTGTATGTTATTTACGTACACGTAGTGTAAATAAACACAATTTACATACCGTGACCATGAGTGTAGACTCGGCATTAGCAACCAATACAAACACATCAGCATCTAAGCAATGTTTGTCAATCCACAAATCAAGATCTGGACTGACATCAATACCAGGACTATAATTGTTAATAATAAAAAGAAAATCACACATAAAGTACTGACTTAACATTATTTTTGTTATTTACACCAGGTGGTTAAAGATACAAGTTCATTGTAGCAAAAGTCTGTAAAGCAATGGCATTTCCAGTTGAGATCTACTTGTCCATATGGTAAATTCAAAATTTTAAAACTGATAATAATGATGAAAATTTGACATGTTCCTCTTTTTCATTCTAGGGAATTTAGGCACAGGTTTGTATCACACCCTTTAAGTTACACATATAACTGGTATACATATACTAATGGACTTGTAAATGGTTAGCTCATGTAGCAAATATGGGATCTATGACTTAGACAGTGACAGAACACTGCAATTTTCAGATTAATCTCTTTGCTTCTTACCTGTCAACCAGAACAACATCTTCAGACAGCATTTTGCATCTGAAAAATTGGAAATTATAAAATAATTATACCATTATAATTATTTATATGATAACTGTCTACCTTACTTGACTGTCCATATAGATAGATCAGTAAATAATAATTATTTTTAATTATAACTAACAAACAAACCTTGATTTTGGCCAGAAGACTTGAACAAGACTGCTGTGGTCAAGCTTTTCATCACACAGAGCATGAGCAAGTTGAGATAAAGACTGTTTTGATAACAGAAGCAGGGTTAATACTGAAAATTACATGTTGCTATATTATGATTACTATATTGGCCATTAAAACCTTTAGACAGGTGTACAAAGTTCTCTTTAATTTTGTAAGTTAAGATTTACTGATGCTTAACTTACTCAAAAAGCTACCTTTCATGAACGTAAAAAGAGAGGCTGTGTACACTCCTATGCTGCATTATTTTGTAATTCAATCAAGACGTCTGCATCTTTCATATGGTGATAATGCAGTTGTATATAGTCAGTCACCGATTTAGCCTAGTAGTTATACTCATGTCCCAGTTGCTGACTATTGGCAAATCTACAATCTGATTGTCTACTGCAGAGACAGTTACTATCAATCGACAGAAGGCCCACTGAGAGTGTGCACAGTTTTGCTATTGCATCATAGCAGAGATAAGGATTTTATGTATCAAACAAAACCAGTAGTATTTTCTTCAACTAATCAGTGTTCTACATTTTAAGGTTACTTCCCACCTTCAGAGGCCCAAAAAATCGTTTTTTCTTTTATTTGACAAAATTTAAGTTCGTCATTTTATCTAGTGTTTCCAAAAGAAAAACATTAAAAATCTCAAAAAGCGGCCGAGTTATTTAGAAAAAACGTATTTTCAAATAAAGTTAATAAACCAGGAAGGTGTCACAATCTTGTCAACGGGAGAGAACCCTGGGGAAATTTTCGCGGCAAACGCTCATTGCTCATATTTCATGTCATTTGCATATTTTTATTTGCATCACGCACTTGACAAAAATTCCCACGTGGAAGCTCTTTACGCTAACTCCTATGGAAAAATCAAAAGCAGAAAAAAGGCCTTGGGTAAAGAAAACGAAAAAACCCAGCTCACAGAAGAAAGAAAAGCCTCCATATTATCAAGGAAAGAAAAAAAAAAACCTTGCTGAAAGCGACAAAGGCCCTTGGTTTGGCCAAACACCTTCGACAATCTCAGCGTCTGCTGAAGATCCGGAGCGTTTGAATATCCTTGGAGCAAGTAGCTTAAAAATCAAAGTTAACGTCAGTGCAGGCTGCGAACAAGATTCTTCGTCGGAATCTGGCGGAAGCGATAAAGAAAATGAAACCTACCCAAGGGAACTCATTTCAGCAATAAGGGTATTTCTTAAGCTGTCCGTCGATTCCTTAACGTCTTGTTTTTCAGCGGCACATTTTCCGCCTTTAACCTTTTTAACGCGGGTTTTACCTTTGCCTTTGCCTTTGGCGTCTTTGCCCATTATATTACGTCGCCGTCCTAAATTGAACTCCACTGAGCGAGATAAAAAAAACATGTTGCAATGCGATGCTTTTCCCGGGAAATCTTCATCTATTGTCATAGGCACTAGGAGGTCCTGTTGTTCGATTGGTTTGTGGTTTTATTAGGCGTGATAATCTCCGGGCGTGGCGCGAGTTGTTTACGAACCTTTACAAGCTAAAATCTCGCATTTGATTTTTGGAGGAATACATCCACTTTGAGCGAATTTATAGGGTATGCACATTTGACGGATTTTCTTGAAATTTTGCCAGAACATTCCAGAGATAATGACAAACCAAAGTGTGTCGGGAAATTTTGATATTTAACACATTTTTCCCGTGGCGTCCATTTACGCAACACGTCTCGCATATTTTTAGCTACTCCAACTTTAGAAGTGGATATCTAGACAACCAATCAGAATATCGAAAAAGCCTGACACACTTTCGTTGATTGATGCCTTGTGAATAAGACTGTGCAGCCATTTTGCACGTACTGCGGAATCTGATACCCGATAAATTCAATAGAAGAAGCCTTGGTCGTTTCAGGCCTTACCGCCTCCTGACATTTCCTAAAAGAAAACATTGCTGAAATTGTATTTTTTTCTTAAAGGACATTTATTAAGGTTTCTTATGATATATAGTTTGTTGGGGTTTTATTGAAACTGGTGCGCGTACGATTTTTTTCCCGAAGGGCACCTGCGAAGGTGGGAAGTAACCTTAAGTTTAATAGACTAGGGACTGGATTGTGATAACACTATTACACTGTTTGCATTTGATTTCTATTAACTTTGCTGGGTGAACAAGAGGCTTTGCCACTTGCCAACCACTGTGCCTGTATGTATCAATCTCATTTAGTCTTATTGTAAGTCTGCAGTTGTAAGTAAATTTCAAACACTTGTATACCAAGCCATTTAAATGTCACATGTGCTGATTAACCTATGTCATAGTATACCATGAAGAGTTACATATTAAATATATTATATAGCAAAGTAAAATGAAGCCAAACCTTGACATTCTTTTTCTCATTACTCTCTGGAATTAAAATATAAGGGTCTGGTAAATCAGAGCCATGAACACTCAGAAAACAGTTTGTTGTATGACCAATGCCCATTGGTAAGATCTTGTCTTGTAGCATAGCATTCACTGCAGTACTCTTTCCATTACTTGTACGCCCAAAGAAAGCAACTTTCATCTGGTCTCTTGCTAGCACCTCAGAGATACCTGAAACCTGTGCTAAATAGCCTGAAACCTGTTTATAAGCCAGAGAAAACAGACCGTTTACTCATGACACAAATCAAGTTTTTAATTGCAAAACATTTTTCAAGAATTTATGATCTGTATGTCTTCTAACGTCAAGTTTGTAAAAGGCTCCCTAAATATCTCATAATAAGGTCACTATTGGCTCACAAATCTCACATTATTGTCAACCAGCTCAAAATGGGACTCAACTGGTACCATGTGCCAATCATATTCTAAAAATCAAACTATCCAAAACAGGCCCTCAGATTGTAGGTTTAGGAAAGGAAGTAACGTTAAAAATTTAAACATCCTAACAGCACATTTTAGACACTGAATCTTAATTAACAAGTCTATATTGTACATGATGCACAGATCAGAAAAAGCTCGTGTTCCATTGTTTTTATTCCAATCATAATGAATGTTTCTACAAATTTAAGACACATGGATAATTACTTTGACTGTATAAAAACCACCGATCAGTAATGATACGAAACATAAGGCTAAAGGCAGCAAACTTTAACCAGTACATGTATACACGTAATAAACTTAAGCATAATTAAGCTTACGTACAAGTTACATGTCTTACATAAGCTGACAAGGTTTATAACATGTTTTATGTCAAACACACATACCTCAGTAGAAAACTTTTTGATTTCTTCGTTATTATCATCAGATATTTTGCAATCCGCCAGAAAGTTATTACAGTTCTCAAGATACTTCCCAATGTCACCAAAAGTGGAGTTAATCTTCTGCTTGGCTTTCACAAAATTGTGAAGAGGAGACTCGCCATGAATACCGTTCATTTCGCCGTCTTTTAGCGAATAAGCTCGTTTAAATTGAGACGATGAGTTCCTCATGACAACAAAGAGTAGACTTGATACCCAACTAAGGGACTGATTTGTTGTCGATGGAAGAATAAAAGGTTATTTAGCTATAACTAAACGGATTTTCACAGGACTTCATATCACTTCTCGATATACGCACGTGAATTTTATTAATTAGGCATATTTTTCCACTTGAAACCGCTGTCCAATTAGAAAGGCGCGTGGTTTCGACCGAGAAAAGCCATTAAGCGCGCGCGCAAGACGTGTTACCCCGCGCGCAAACCACAGTTGGTACAACTTCTTACTTCAGTTTTGACTTTTGATCGTATCCATCCCGGGTATCTATAAGCTTTGAAATACAGACCACCATCGAATAGTTTCTTGATGGTAGTCGCGCGTGAATAATTGCACGCGGATAGCACGCGTGGACTAAAACCGCCACCGACTTGACTGGGAGGTGGAAGGTACTGATTACTGGAGAGCAGAGATGCGCAAAAAAGATCCTTTTTGAAGAATAAGCAGCGCTTCTTGTTTAGATCACTGCACCTAACTAACCTCCACTGTGCGCTAATCCATGGACCTTGTTAATTCGCCGGAATGCCTACTCAGTTAAAACAACAAAACCGTTCCTATAACAATAAACTTTAATTACCTTGATAGTAAGTGTATTTATGAAGAAAATATGCTGCAAAAATATAATAATTCTCATTTATCTATTTATTGTCTTTGCCAGCCAAGACAAATTCGTGTCATTCATGAAGTTGCCACAAGACAAATAATCTGTTTATATAATAATTGATTTTTAACTTTGCTATCTTAAAAAGAATAACGAAACTATAGTTTTGTCATACATATGTAAAATATTCAATTTTTTGCTATTAATAGAGAAATTGTGATACCATTTTGAAAGGTCATTCTTGTCGGATTAATTTACAAAGAAAATCTTCTAGCATGAAGTTGATACCGAAATGAGTTTGGTTCGTTTTCATTGTATTTTTCGGTCCGAGTCTCGCTCGTTTCAACACTTAACATTTCGGTGCTTCGAGTAAAACGTTTCGCACCGTGTGATGGAAACTCATATTCTGTAATAAAATGCCCTCGCAATGATGATGAGGGCGAACTACTAGCACTCCTGAATATTTCCTTGTTCATACGCGAAGCCTCTTCGTTTTCTACAACTATGTCAGGTTTTTCCATAATGTTAGACGGTTCTGTTTCATTCAGTTTAACCTTGATATGTTCTTTTTTCTTTAACATTCCCGTTGTATGTATGGCGATATCACTTTCACCGTCCGTTTTAGAGATTTCTGTTGCTTGTTCAGTTCCGCTTTCAGTAATCGGAGAGAGCTGCGAACTTACATCCTGGAGAGTTATTACGGGATTAACTTCGTCTTTTTCGGGCAAAGAATCATATGACATTGTATTGTTCTCGGCATGAAACACTGACTGCCGTTCCATGGCTTGTTTTTCACTGGTTTTCAATGCGATTGGAGGCAAAATCAAAGCACCCGGAGCAGGTCTTTGCCTCTTGATATAAACTACTTCTCTCGGTCGAAGATAGATAGGGTGACCTTTAATCTCCGTCATGAATGCATTCGACGAGGCAGCGTCTGTTACCAGAGTAATCGGTTTAGAAGTGTGCTGTTGAAGACTTGGTAAAGACGGGTTTATTCCCCACCTTAGCGGTCTGTTCACGAGTGGTTTTGATACTCCTAACAGCTGATCTATATACGAGTAACCGACTCCAGTGGCGAGATGTCGCTGTCGCACGGCATCACTGTTTAGCTTGTTGAAGTGCTCTCGAGTTGGAAGACGCTGAGACGGGTCTAAGTCAGTTCGTGAAAGTTTTTCCACTTCAGCGACTCTGTCGTTTATCCTCTGCAACTTTCTCTCATACGTCCTCATTTGAGCGTTTAGGCTTTTCACCTGCAACAGTTTCTCCTTGTTCAATCGGTCGATTTGACTTCGTAGAATCTTCTCACTTCGGAAGTTCATCTTGGCAACGTAATGTTCTTCATTGTGTCGCAACTGTCTTGTTGCCTTGGCCATCTTAAAATTTAAGACTTAATTAGGAAAACACTTAAGGCAGTAAAACTTGTGAGCAAACTAGCTCTGTAAAATACATGTTTATCTAGGACATGACGAAATCTATCTAACAGCCCACAATTCAAGTGGATTCGAAAATTATGCGTGCCTAGAAACTCGAGACAACAAATACTCCGGATACCGATCCCATGAATAAGATTCATTACAGTCCACTTACTTCGTTAACGAGCTCTGACAATTTGTTTAAACAAGCAGGTCTTTGTTTATCGGAAGTGAGGTGTAACTACCCCAAAATAGGTGCAGTCAACAGATGTATTTGCCTGGCGTCGTTGTTCAAGTCTGACGTGTAATTAAGACTTCGATTAGGCTATATTTCCATAAAAATACATCAAAGTTTTGCCGTAGTCCAAACAATGTGGGAAAACAGATTCTGTAACAAAAACAAAATGCTAATGATCATTTGTGATTAAAGCTAAAAAGCCAATATTGGTTCTCAATATTAAAGAGTAGAAGAGTGCCATTTATTTTTATCGTTGTGCGTGACCTGGATCTTTTCCCGGGTCTTTTCCATTTATTATCACTTCAATCCTTGGTTCATTCAATCCTCAGTTCCTCACCGCCAGGGCGCACGCTATCGATCGCCCAATTTCAAAAATAGGTCCGCGCTGCGTACATGCCTGAGCCCAAACTCTCACGTGCCATTCAGGTGAACAAGTCTGGCTATGTGTGAATTCTACAGTTACCCTTTACATTATGACAAATAACTACGCAGTTTACTGTCCTTTACCGTATTGCATAACCTTCTGTCATTTTCTATTGATATGGAGAGATTTATATACGAAATGACTTAAGAAGATCTTGCCAAGCTTGTCTGAAAGAGCACCATGGAATGAATTGGACCAGAGACACCGGAAATAAACCCTCGAATTTATTCTCTTAACATGGGAGAAAATCGTGATCGTCCCCACCATGGACTCTTTTCCTTCAAAATTTTCATTTTCCTGGAGGTGAGGATGGAAATTTTTCTAACAAGTAGAAAGGCCAACGAAAGCGCAAAAGAGTGAGCGAAAAATTTGACGAGATTAATCGCAAAAAATGAAGGAAACCCACTGACACAATGTAACTAGTGGTATCTCGTTCATCATTCCGCACCGGTGTGTGTGTCCAGCAAAAAATAAAATGAACTGGTTCAGTGTGGAGAGAAACTGTTGGTTTTACGTACAGAAAAATATTTTATTGTGATAGATTAACTTTTATCGCTCGAGACGAAAACCAGAAATGGCAAACTGTTATACATAGGGTCAACGGGTGAACTGGGTTTAATCTATATTTTATTCTTTTATTAGGGAGATCATCTCGGTTCCTTCCTCTCTCACGGTTGGAAATACCATGGCCGAGTAAAAATATTTTAGTTCAGCACACAACCACTCAGTATCGGCATTATGATTATTAGCCTAAAACGATCTCAGCTATATATATGGGTTATTGGCCAAGTGTGAGGTCAAGATGGCTGGATATTGGCCTCGTTCTTTTTTGCGTGTTTATGGACCGAGACGGAGTTGGCCAAGCTCTTTTTTGCGTGTTTATGGACCGAGACGGAGTCGAGGTTCATAAACTCGCAAAAAAAGAACGAGGCCAATATCCAGCCATCTTGACCGAATAAGCTTGGTCAATAAAGGATTTATTATATGGCTTTCGGGGAAATTTTTCTTCCGGGACACAGCGAGTAGTCCCGAGCGGGCAAGATAGCTCCAACTTGCCCGCTCGGGTAGCCAATCACAGTGCAGGATTTGAGTCATCTTGCCCGCTCACGGAGCTAGCCATATAATAAATCTATATAAATTGAGCCAAGCTAGCGAACACAACTTTTTTCCGAACTAACATGGACATAAAAAGGAAGGTAAAAATACAATTCAGTACTAAAAACTGCCGAAATCACTGATGTTTGGTCTATGTCCTGACTTGAAAACAAGATAAAACATGCAGTAAAAGCAAATAAATTATTAACAGCCCTTACTGTTTTTCACTTGACTAGATGAAAACAAAAATTACTTTATAGATTGTTGTTCTCTGGTCGACAGTACAAAATAACTGAGAGAGCAAACTACAACAAAGTTTTCTCAGTAAATTACAAAAAAAAAAACCAATAGTTAGAGAGGACGCCACAGCAGCAGTAGTTGGTTTCATGCGGGTCTTCTATCCTGGTCGAATTGGAATTTGGAGAGGTTAGTTTTGTGGAGGAAGGAAAACCGGAGAACGGGGAGAAAAATCCTCGGAGCAAGACAAGAACCAACAACAAACTCAACGTATCTATGGCACCTGGGTCCCGTTTCCCGAAAGCCCCGGAAACCTTCCGGGCCCGCAAAGCAATTTTTAATTAATCTGCATCAAGAAACAGAGAGGTGTATACGCCTAAAACTTCTTGCATGAAGGGAGCCTCTGTTCATATTTAGTACATGTGAACAAAACAGCTCTGTAATCATAAGGTTTGATATTTTGCTACGACTTGTCGGGTGCCAAAACTTTTCGGGACCTTCGAGAAACAGGCCCCAGGCCGGAATCGAACCCAGGCCACATTGGTGGGAGGCGAGCGCTCTCACCACTGCGCCATCCCGGCCCTGCTCCCCCGTGGTACCTTTTCTATATATTCACGTTAGATGTTACAAATACATGCTGTTAAAATCAGTAAAGAACAAGAAGACTACACTGAAGAGATCTCTATATATACAACACTAATAACAATAACCCCGGCAAACTTTTGACCAATAAAATATTTATAATGGACATCTGGGACGACAAAAAGTTTTTCAATCAGCAGCTTTCAGAACACACAGTTGGCTGAAGTACTCCGCAGAGGTTCTAAACACACATGATGGTGTTTTTCAGTCTCATAGTTTTGTTCACTTTTTTTCGCCGGGAACTAGCTGGTAGATCGTGTACAGATCACCACTCAGAACATGGTTTCGCCCTTGTTGATCACGTCTATAACTCATTCAGTACAGATCACCTGTTTGCTTGTTACATCGCTTGTAGCATGCAACCAGCTTGTCAAAGCGTTAATTACAACCTTGCCTACAAAATCTGCCAGTTTAACAACAACACAAAGTATTTTCGTTCCAAGTATTTTGTGAAGAGAGCGAATTCAGTTTATGCTGATAATCCTGACTCGGGTAAGCTGTTCTTTAACTTCTATAGCCTAGCTTCAAGTTAGTTTCCAGATGTTTTAAATTAGAATGCTTTTGGTATATTTTTCAGTTTCCTACTATAAATACCTATTTTCACTACTTTTAACAGTCCGTTTGAAAAAATCGTTTCGGCCTGCAAAATAAAAGCTTGTTTCGGCTATCTGATTTTACTGCAGTGGTCAGTATTATTTTGTTCAGTTTTCGTGACAAACGTACGAAGAGTAAGTTTTCTTATCCTTTAGAAATACATTATTAATAACAGGAAAATTTACTTTTTTTCTGATGACCTTGTTAATATTCAAAGGAGCAAACTAAGACCCCTCATTTTCCGTGTTGCTATATAGTCAGAGAAACAAAGCATCAGTTTAACGTGCGTTTTCCTTCAAAATTTTTAAGATATAATGTAAACAATAATAAGAGTTTTATAATTTTATGAATATTACAGAAACCCCTTGGCAAAAGCTGAACACTGCCCCAGTGTGTTTTGGGGCGAAAGGCGACAACTTTGGCAGCTTTGAGGTTGAAATTGGTGGCTCTGTTAACTCTGTGAAGCTTGTTCACGTAGCGGGTGAAGTCACTTGTATTTGGAGTGACGGTAATAATGCATGGTCTAAGTTTGGTTGCCGTAAATCGCAGGCCGAGCTTCATTTATCACGACCGCAAATGACGACATCCTGCTACCGGAGGGTGAAGGCTTACGGTATACCTTGCCGGGCTATCACCCAGATTCCCCGGAGATTGTCTTCTCGGATATCTCAACTCCGCTTTTTCTATCTTCTGGGCAACAGCTGCGAATCTGGTACGGAGAGGATTTGATAAACGCACACGAGGGAGATAATGGTGGAACCACCTGTGTTGATGTGTATGCTAAATATATATAAATCAATAAGGAGTTACAATGTATAGCACTGTAACCTTAAAGCAGTTAAAAATACGTGTTTTGCTTCTAGTTTATCCTTATTCTCGGGCAGTCTAAGTTTCACCCGCTTTTGTTTCCTGGCAGAGGCTGTGACGGAGCGAGCGACTGGGACGATATCTCAGATTCAGGCTAGCTTAATTAAATTAGGCTTTTCGCATCTGTAGTTTTCGTGGCTTATTTTACATACATTCATAAATGGATACTTTGTTTACATCACAAAATTTTAAAAAACGCAAAGCTAAACACATGACAATGATAACGTAAAAAGAAGTCAAAGGTAGAATAAAATTAAACAGAACAGTCATTAAGATTCTTTCGCCTGAGTAGGCGCTTGAAATCCGTCACGCATGGGCTAAGTTTGAGCGCAGGCCGCAACTCATTCCACAGAGAGGTCGCGCGATATTGAAAAGTCTTTTGGACGCTAGCAGTGCGGAAGAGTGGTATGTTCAAAAGTGGAGAGCTCCTGGTAGTCCTAGTCGAGACGGCGGATCTGCTGACGAGCTTAAATGTAAAAACACAAGTTGGCTTGGAGTGGAAACGTGGAGTGGACTGCGGAAGATATTCATGCGTGCCACAATACAGCTTTGACAAGAGCCTCCAGGCACCCAATGAACATTGTCGTGTGCTGGATTGACCCTGTCTTTGTACATAAATGTAAATAAGGGTTTCATTATTGCTGTTTTTGTTGCTGGCGTACATATGTTCTTGGTGAGCCTTACATACCAAGGCGTTTACGTACAAATACAGATTTTTGCACATGTTGGCCGCGCAAAAATTGGGTTTGAAATCACGATGGCTACAAGGATAAAGACGTGACATTTTTGAGATCATATTAAACAGAAAAAAAAATTAGACCTCCAGCCACCGAGCAAGGGAAGATATATATGGCTCTTTTAAACTGAAATGAGCGGATAATTCGCAACAACAGTAGTGTTTTTTTCCGTGGAGTACTGATTATTTTAATTGCAACAAAGTTCTTTGGATGGAGGTGACATAAATGCATGGGTGGGAGCAAGGAGATCTTTATAGAAGAAAAAGGAAGAAAAAATTGGGAGAAAATCTAATTAATTAAAAAATAAATGTGGAGGCATAACCCACCACAGGCCACAGATGGATGGAAGGGAATAATTGACTACACTGCTAACGACATGCAATTAATCCCCATCGAAAAAATCGTTTCTAACCGAGACTCTATCCGTAAGGCCAGGGAAGCTTTTTTAATTCAAAAAGGCAGAACAATTGATCCTAATGGTCTGAACATCCGCGAAGAAACATATTAATTGTTTCCATTTGTTTTCTTTTATTATGTTCTTTTATGATGTTATTTTATTTTACCGTATGCTTATCTTCAATTTACACTATCAATTACTTTTGCGTATTTCCGGTATTACGTAAATATCGGCTACATAAAAACACGCACCAATGTAAAATCTTCCATTGTACCTGAAGAAGGCTGGTTTGGCCAGCCGAAATATAGTACACCTTCAAAAAATCATTCTACGTTGTGTCGGTTTTTGCTTTTGTATTCTTCATTTTATATGCAAAGCCGATTAGATCACTATTGATCCAACGTATACCAGCAGGATCATCTTACCGGTTGCTTGCTTAAACATTTTATACTACATGATTGCCCAGGAACCACCCGGGGAGATCAGGAGAAAAATCACATGAAAAAAGAGAAAAGAAAAAACAAACTGAAAGCAAGGTAACTAGGAAATGGCTGCAGGGTGCATACCAGGGTACCTTGGTGCGTAACTTTATTGCTTGGTTTGGCTACCGCGGAAAGTGAGACGGAGAAGACCCTGGGGTTGAGGGTAGCCTCAGTTTCATGTTCGACGTGTATTTTACTGCACTATCGTTGATCCACTCGATGTTTGGAATTATTAATATTTTAAGCAATTTCATGTAGAAACTACACGACCATGGATATAGGAAGGTAGTAATGTAATCGTGGATGGCATTTATGTATCCGACTTGCTGGAAACGCAGTATGAGGATCACTAACGTTCGTTATGGCCGCATTGTATTCATGGCAGTGGCGACCATTTTGATCCTATTCATGTTCCTATTGGCACAATTCAGTCTTCGAGCTACTGGTGGAAAAGGGATTTTAGATCGAGCCAAGCAACATTTTCATCACTGGTTTCAGAAAACGGTGTTTAAACACAACTGGGAAGATATTCACTGTCGACGCAAACACGCTAATGAAACGACGGTAGAGGAAAGCTGGATTCCTGAATTGGCAAAACAGCTGAATTTGAATGATGAGACATCGGTGTTCGACAGCAACACTGGCTGTAATGAATGGTTAACTCTACTCAGAAAGAAATACCCGAAAATAGGTATTGGTGGTGCTCATGTCGATCAATACGCTGTGGAGTATGCAAAAAAACTATTCAATGACACGCCAAGTAGCTTTGGAACAATAAGCTCAGATGGAAAACTTCATTTCCTTGGAGACAAACCGAAATTCGCGCATGCCATCAACTATGGAGGGCTACGAGACTTGGGTGATAAAAATGTACAATGCAATCTAGTCAGAGAGCTGCTACGTATTTTAATGCCAGGAGGCTCCTTGTATCTTGGTCATAATATCGAAGAAAAAGAATGTCGTGTACTTGATAAATATGCTAATGTAGCTCTTCCAGGCTGTTATTGGTCAGAGACATGCCTGAAGAATAGAACTGACATTGCCGTGATTTATTATATTAAGGAAAAAGATCTTTTTGGTGCCCATACACAAATTGACGAGTGCTATACTGCAGTTTTTATTCACAAGAAGGTGAGATTTTCAAGGGCAAAGGATGGACTTGAAGAGCTACCACCCAAGTTTGAACCTCATGAAAAGATGTATTCTTGTGAAACAGATGCATCTGGCAACATCGGCAGCAAGTTAAAGGAAGTAGGCAAGCGTGTGTTAAATACAAACCTAGTTTTTCCAGGTGGTTTGAGTAAGGGGATTGAACTAGCCAAGAAAATGCGTGAACTAAAGAAAGGAAATTTATCACACACTTTGTCTTAATGACAATATGGTACTTAGTTTATTTAACCAGTTTGCTGACAAGTGACCTACTCAAAGACAAAGTGTGAAAACTTACAGCCAAAGGAAAACTGATATGACTGCTTGTTAGCTTATGTACATGTGGTTTAGTTACACTAGTAACCGCTTATTTTCTTATGTTTTACAAGTAAGTAAGAACTAGGTAAGAACCTTTGAAGTTTCATGTTCAAGTGTTTTTTGCACTTATTGAAGACACTGACTACAAATGTTAATGTAAATTGATGTTAAGGGAAAATTACAAGGAGCCCAAAGGTTCCTAACCATTAAATCCTGGGTGCCAAGCACTTAAGTTACTATGAGAAAAAGTAAATTTTTGCAGTCGCCCAAAGGCAAATATTAGTTGCCTGTGGAACCTGGCACCTTCAGTGCACTGCCCTGTGATTTTCTTATATTTTTACTTTCTTAGACCAAGAAACTGTCTACTCTTCCACTTTTCTGGGTTTTTTTTCTCAACTTTATTAGATTTGCCACTGAATTGCCAGCTTACCACTAAAATGATACCTTTGTTAAAAAAAAAGAAACATTATGGGAAAGAATTATATGGACGTGGGTGGTTTGGTTGGGCTTGTTATTCATTTACATTTAACTTTTTAACATTTGACCCACAGCACAGAATCCATTATTAATTAAACAATGCTCATACTTAACAAGATTGAAAACAAGTCTTTTAAGACTTAAAATTCATAGACTATGATTAGTTGTACTCTAGAATAAGAATGTGAAATGCAGCTGCACATGGTCTGCTACAGGGTGCGTCTTTCCACGTTCCGATGGCACACCCCTACCTTATAACTTGTGTATTACCACTACCCTTCTAGATGCACAGGGCCCATTATATATAAACAATAGCCTCTATTTGGCACAAAAATATGCTCAGATATTTGTCTGTGGACATTATCTGTTCTGAGAAGCAAACAGTTTTCCGTGGGCTTGACCAAAACTGTGAGCTCTTAAAAACGGACAATGTCCAAGGACAAATATCCAAGCATATTTTCATGCTAAATGGCTGCTATTGTGTTTGTTATCCTTCAAATATTTTTCATGGTACGCATAGTTTTGGATATTGGGGAATATCACTCAGATATTCCCTAGTGTTAGCTAGAGCATATTCAGTCACATGGCGCATTTAGATCAATCCAGTGCGAACTAAAATATTGGATGGATTATAACTCCTGTTATTCCTCAGGCAGCAAGAGTTGTTTTCACCCTAACTCTTGCCCATAAGTGGTTTCTGGGTAACAGTCTCATTTGCAATGTTTGCATGGGAAGTTTGGGTGAAATAAGAATGCTGTGAATAAACTTGATTTATACTGTTGTTGCATTGTATTGTATTCTTAGTTGTTTGCTATGTAACAACTTCAAGATGTGCTGACAGACAGATCACACAAAGACGAATTTGGGGCAGATCTAGGGGTATTAGGTGGGTTCTAACACACTGACTAGGCCACAATGACAGAAATCCCATTTACGGAAACTTCAATTTTTAAATTTTTTAGCGGAGGATGTCCCAGGACCCCCATACAGGGGACCGCCTTCGGCAGTCCATGTCTCAAACCAGCTTCCCAAAAGTCCTGTATCTGCCCCAGACGAATTTTTCCCCATTCTATGTCTAAACAGGGACAGTTTATATCTGGATGAATCATCCCCCATCTAAGAGAGGTAAATAGTTGCAGATTAGCATACCCTCTAAATTTTACTTTGGACAATTCGTCTCTTGTCAGTGAATATGGGCACCTGAAAATAACTCATGTCTCATTGCTGACCATGACCATGTTCCACTGTAAACAAATCAAGAAATTCATAAATAAGTAAATCAGTCAATAATAACAAAAAACATGTGCACTTTAATCAGATGGGCCATGATCAGTTCCTATATACTGTGAAATGACCAAAATGTTAGCTGATTACTTAGTGAACCCAGACCATCATGCTTGGGTTGCTATGGAACCCAGGCGGATGAGTCCGTCTTTCATAGGGCCGTTGCTTCCAAAATTTGAATTAACCAATCAGCATTCAGCAGGCTGAAGAGACTGTCCTGTCGACATCACATGTATTTTAACAGGAAAAGCTTTGGAATCAGCCACTTTTTTCACTGGAGACTGCATTGAATATTCCCAAGAATTAGAGGATTTAAATTGACAGAAACCATCAGGTGACAGATTCTAACAAATGAAAAATATAAAACAACCTTGCATTTAAACTGGGTGACGTGCACCCGGCAAGAAGCTCCCCAAATGTTGCCCGGGAGGATAATAGCCTGTGGGAGCCCCTTGAAAAGAACCTCTAAGAGATCCTGTTTTGAAGGCGTGGCTTGAAATTTTTTTTCACCCCCAAGTGCTACCAATATTCTAAAACATCACATTATCTCCTGTCATATGTATGGATTATTGACCAAGTGTGAGGTGAAGATGGCTGGATATTGGCCAAGTTCTTTTTTTGCGTGTTTATGGACCGAGATGGAGTCGAGGTCCATGAATTCGCAAAAAAAGAACGAGGCCAATATCCAGCCATCTTGACTGAACAAGCTTGGTCAATAAAGGATTTATTATATGGCTTTCGGGGAAATTTTTCTTGCGGGACACGGTGAGTAGTCCCGAGTGGGCAAGATAGCTCCATCTTGCCCGCTCGGGTAGCCAATCACAGCGCAGGATTTGATTCATCTTGCCTGCTCATGGAGCTAGTCATAAAATAATATCGGCTTAATACCTTAAAGGGCATGGCAAAAACCCCCGCTGTGGATTGTTTGAGGTTGAACACCCCACGAGGCACCAAAACCACTCTTTAACCTCTAAAAGGTACGAGGAGCACCCCCGTCACTTTAATATAGGAGTCCCCCCCCCCCCCCCCCCCACGGGGATAATAGTTAAACACCTGTCCATGGTACACCAGAGGGGAAGAGACTACGGAGAAGGGCAGGAGTAACTTGGAGATGGTCGGACCTGGAATGAAATTTGAAACTGGCACAAGACCGCTCTCGCTGGAGCCTGGAGAGAAACTGTGAAAGCCTTATATGTCCCATGGCGCGACAACGATTTCTTGGCGTCGATTGATGGTGGACAAAAGAAATTAAACCTAGAATTCTGTTGTTAACTACTGGATCAGAAGAGGTCAAAGCCCACGTAAATTCATTGGTATTGTCTTTATATAATTTTGGAAAAGGCTTTTATGATCCTTTATCGGTGATGCCGCTCGAGCTTAGTGCAATGCAACCCACGTGATGTGCCTTAACCGACAAAAACTGGGTCGAGACGTAGTCCCGCTGTTTTCCGACCGTTTCCCGCCATTTTTATCGGGCTTCCGAGAACGGAGTTTAGGATCGGCAGCTCTCGTCTTTGTTTTTCATTGGATCCGCAACAAACTACACTGACAGTGACGAAAATACTCTTAGTTGAAAAATCCGTTAGCTGTTGTAACTGTATTAGTGGTGGGTTTATCGCATTTTAAATCCTGGTTTGTTCCGTTTCCGTTCGGAATTGTCGCTAACAGGATTGTTATCAAGGTATTGAAGTCTGAGGTAAGTTATGTCTGAAGAGTTCATGATAGCATCTTAGCCTACATTCGACTGAAGAATTACGTGTTGGCCATTCATAGCCAGCTCATGGTGGTGTTTTGATGAGAGTAAACTCTTTAGAAGCCATTGAACTTTTCAAGACGTCCCTAACGATATTTCATGGTCGATTGTTCGAGAACAGATCTAAATAGAGATCAACATAATGATTTGTATCAAGCACGCTTTGATGTATTGACGATGTAGTTTATATAAGCTTACGCTTAAATTATTACAACGTAATCAAACACAAACTACGTATTGGCTTCCTAAGCTTTCTTGTACAATCCTACCCATTTGTAATTAATAGGACGTATAGTACAGTTTGTTGTGATAGAAGTGAGAGGGTGTTAATTAAAATGCACAGCTTGTGAAGCTTGTACATGTACAAATGATATGAACAGTGTCAGGTGTTGAGATTTAAGCTTACAGTTGTTTTCTTCCTAAATTATTTGCCCTTTGAGGTGACTTATTGTACAAGCTTTAGATAATCAGCTGGTGTACACTGGAGTGTTTGGCACGGCTTTTTGTAGGATTTTAATCTTTAAAAACCCTCAGAAGCATAACTTTGGACTTGTTGTGGACTCGTTAGGCAGGCCATTCCATCATACATTTATGTCAACTGGTGCTTTTTCAGTCGGTGTAATTCACCATCATCAAATCATATCAATGACAGAAATTATTTTGTGATTGTTTCACCTCAGGTGTTTTATACAAATATGAACTGACCACTCAGTTCAGAAATCATGTAACTGGGGCAAGTGATTACAACCACACTCATTCAGTCCTTTTGGAAGCATGCTAGTGTACTCCCATAACAAATAACAAAGCTAAGAGCTGAACATGATGTAATACAACTGTTTATACAGTCTTGTCAACAAATTATTGTGGTTTGAAAATAAACATAAACCTTTACTTTTTTAATAAAGTGATGAGTTTGCTTTGCATGTAATATTACTGCCCTTAAGCCTTTTGCATGGTCAGGTTAGTGGCCAGCTTAGCAGAATTTAACTATGTCATGTCTTCTTAGTTCATGGCGAGAAAGGTCGCAGGAATAGTTTTTAGCCCTGTACAATAAGATTTTTGTAACTGAAACACGTATGATCATCACATTTATGTACACAACTTTTTAATGTGATCTTCATATATTCATTTGTTGTTGTGTTGTTAAATAAAAATGGAACCATGTTTCATTTACAGATTTTTGTCTTGAGGAAGGTAACTGACTGAAGTTACTCTTGGCATGGATGGTAAGTAATAAACTGCATGATGATAAGCAAAGTAATGAGTAATTTACCCGTCTTGCCTTAAGTCACCTTACGGTAGACCTTCAAGGGTCCAAAATTATTATTTCACACCAAATTCAAGACTTATCTGAATTTTCCAAAAAAAAGTATTTTAAAAACTTACAATGTGAACAAGTTATCCACAAAAGAGTAAATTTTTAAAACGATTCAATAAACCTCAAACAATGATAAGCCAATTAAAATGTGTCAACCCTTTAGTTGAGCAGTGACAATTTTTGCGGCAACTGATCTCATCCGTGGAGTCATATTTCGCTTCTTTTGTTTATCCCTTACGTCTTGCAATTTCTCACACAGAAATCTTTGCTTTTGTTGATTATATGGGCTGATACAATACATGAATTTATTTACATAGAGTTAGATCTTGGACAAAGAAAGAACCTTGTTTAATTGAATAATATTTAGCCTTATACAAAGGGTATTCTTTAATACATGATTTTTATTTCATGTCATAATTTATGCCAACCAAGTGAGCCACAGAGTAAAGAAAAGCCCACCAATAAACTTGTGTGGACAAAATTAAAGGCAGAGCTTATTTATTGTTAGAATTTCAAAGTAAATAATTTATGTACTAAAATAACAACTTTAAGTACTTTTAATTGAATCTTTAGTTTGAGAACTACCACAAATATAAATTAGTTAACATAACCAATGTATGAATTTTTGTTTCAGAGTTTGTAGAATGTGGCGCCAGCATTCCATCTGGTACCTTAAAAGAGAAAATCTTGGCTCTTTTAGTGTCTAACAAGAGGTCTGTGAAAGTTCTTGCAAACGTGCTGCAGATCGACCCAGTTCACGAGCTTGTAAGCAGTTATGAAGAATGCCATGGACAAGTGTCTTTAGATACATGGAAGTATGTTCTTCAACAGCTTGGATACTCTAAAGAACATTTTCAGCAACTTATGCTTGCTGATCAGATGATAGCTGATACCACAGATATAGTAGGCTGCATAGATGACTTAGAAGGGAATAACTGTGGTGCACAGAGCATTCCAAGGGATTGGCCAGAATGGAGCTTGCCTCCTCCAGATGAAAGCTTGTTAAAGGAAAATATAGTGGAGGATGCTGCTAAAGGTGAGGATGATCAGGATTCTTCCATGCAGGCAGCTGCAGAAAAAGGCCCCTCACTTGAGAACAATACACTTTCATCAACTGTCCAGTCATTGTCTCAAGGGAATAGCTCAACACTTGGTCTTGTTCCTGTAGCTGAGAATGGAAGAAGTCAGCATGAGAATTCTGCTCTGGCTGTGATAGAGGGAAGAGAAGAAAACCTTGAAGCATCAAGTGTACAAGCAGACTACAAGCAGCAGGCAATTGATAAAACAGCAACACCTTCAAGACCGACTACGCCAGAAGCAGCACGTTCCACACATGACCCAGTTGTGACAGGTCAAAAAAGATCACACCAGAATAATGCTGCTGCTGAGGCTCATCCTCTAGGGAATGGTGAACGAGATTTGGAGTGCAATAATCAAGAAAGTGGCAACCCTTACAAGACTCCTACGGAAAATGATTGTATAGCTGAAAATGATTGGACAGAGAACAACAATGGTCTCTATGCTGAATTACAAAAGGTAGTTAATATGTAATGTGAACATTTTAAATTGCATAATTAGTGACATACATTGTATAAAGGACAAAGAAGAATATAACCCAAAAAAGAGAATCCAACCTAAAAAATACTGAAATCTGGGAGATTACCAATTTTACTTTCTCAACCCTAAAAAGCGCTGTAAATAAATTAACGTAGTTGTGAGATCTTCTGATTCAGCCACAGTATTCCAAAATGCTCCTGTGAAAAAGGCCAAAAATTCAGCCAAAATAAGTGCTTTCCTTTGAATCCAGGAGATTTGGTGATCCGTATGGGAGACTGAGAGATTCGGTCCATACCCTGGAGACTCCCGCATAATCTGGGAGAGTTGGGATAGATGCAAGTGCCCAATTATTGTGTGCCTGGTCTGGCCCAGTTTATTACATGTATGTATAACCTGGCAATGTTGATTAATAGTTTTCTTTTGAAAGTGTCCCAGATCTAGAGCTAAATGTATTTGAACCTGTATGGTTGCTGAATTTTTCCCCAGTGGGTCCCTTATGAAAAGGACAAGGGTTTTCGTCATACCTGTTAGAGGTGAAAAATGCAGTGTTGGTACCTCTTGGCGTGTTCAGCCTCAAAAGGTCCACGGCAGGACCTTTTGCAGTACCTTTTAGAGTATTGAGCTGAAAAAAATATGACATGAGATAATGTGTTGTTTTAGAATTGGAGCCTCTTAGAGGTGAAATTCATTTCAAGCCATGCCCACAAAACAGGATCTTGGTACCTCTTAGGCATTCTTTTAAAATTTTCCAACGAGCCCCTCTGTCCTTTTTATATGGGAGATCTCTCCCCCCCCCCCCCCCCCTCTGGGGGAAGTTGTCAATGACCAATCTGCAGCATTAAAACATATATAGGTACAGTTCAGTATCTATTAATTGGTACATGTCTTGTTTTGCCATGCAGGCAAATGAGTCTTTACAGCTAAGTGTTTCCTACTTGGTTGAGGTAAGTGAAGACAATTTTGTATAATTTGTTGATCTGACAATAACTCTAATTAAATGATGGTCAAAGATCAAGAAATATGATAACAGTTGTAACAGTTGGTCATGTTAATTTATGAGAAAGTGCCAATTATATACATGTTGGAGGGCTCCTGTTGGTTTAAATCTGCCTAATAAAACATCTGTTTAAGGTGGCTCGATTGGATTTTTCAATAGTGACACCTTCCAACTTTAAATATAAATCACAACACACTAAAACATAATACAGGAGATTGATATCCACACTCTTGCTAAGGATAGACCAAAGTTTTGGGTGCGGTGTATTTTATCGAGATACCAGAGTTACCATAGCAACGCAATGATGTCATTGCTGTTTTTACCCATGGTTGATTTTCTTGAAATCTAGAGGTTTTCTTCTAAACTGTCTACTGTACTTGCAGTTTAGATAGTGTGCCTGATGTGTAGCAAGTTTAAACAAATTCTATGAGAGCCATTTCGAGAAATCTTTTGCTGAAGTTTTCGACTGTTAACATGAAACAAATCTAATGGAGTCACTCTAGTATATGTTTGCCGGGCTTATGGAAAGCACATTTGGAGTGCATGTTACATGCATTTTTATACACATGAACCACATTTCCTGAAAAGTGGAACAAAATTGCTTCATTTGATTTTGAAAAGTATGAACTTGAATAAGGTGGCTATTTTGTTTTTTTTTGCCAAAACTTGGCTATGTTTTTACACTGAAGTGAATATTAAAAAAAGCGGTTGATGAATTTCTTTTAAACTTTGCACTCAATGAGATTAATTCATATTCAATGTAATCCCAGAGTTTCAAATGAAATGAAATATTTTAAGGCTGCTATTTTTCAGTGTCAACCCAGGAAAATATTCCTCTGATTTTCACTCATGTTGTTTGTAGTCTTCATTATAATGCTCTTTTGTCTCGAATCACCATTCTATTGTACATTTCTGTATACCATGAATGAATCTGTAAAACATGCGATTGCTTTCCGGCCATTTTCCTGAAGTGTGCTAAAAAATATATGTCACACTTTCACTCATCTTGCATTAATGCTGCCACGCCAAGGGTAAGCGGTGAGTGCAAGCAGGAAATCGCTATGCTGGATGTCTTGTTTACATTTAACATAAACGTAAACAAGACGTATATTTTATTGTTATTGTAGTGATAGCTCGGGATAGTTTAGCATGCTTCAGAAAAGTGCCGGAAAGGAAATCGCTTGTTTTATGAATTAGAATTATTTCAAAAATGGCATGGTGAAACTTTTTTATTTTATCAATTTTTGATCAGCAGAATAAGACACAACCTTCGGCAAAGTTTAAAACAATTCTGTATGTAGGGTTCTGAGCCACCTTAAATTTTCAAAACCTTAAGGTGGCTCTGAACTCCATGTTCATATTTTTTGAAACTTTACCAAAGCTGCGTCTTATCCTGCTAATCAAAATTTGATAATATTAAAATATTTCACTGGGCCGTTTTTGAATAATAAGCCCTTAAAGCTATAATTAAGGGTGTTTTTAGTAGGTCATACTGTTGCTATAGTAACCTATTGTGTTAGGAAAATGATAACAATGTTTTCACCAATGATTGGGCAGCTTTATGACACCAAGATTGTGGCATCAATTGATAAAGAGTGGTTATAATGACCAATTAAAATCTAAGTCTTAGAAAGTAATGGAAACTGTTTTGAGTCACCTTAAATCACATGCGATCTGTGATGTCATACTGTGTGTGTAAATTAAGAGTAAAACTTGTTTGAAGGCTACAGTGTATTTCTGTACAACTGTTGAGCTCTGTTATGAAACAAATAAGCTAGACTTGACCTGCTTTGTTGGCTTGTTTTTTTTTTTTTTCATAACTAAAAGTACTCTTTACACCAAAGTGACCAGAACACTAAAGAAGTACGGAGAAATGCTCACCTGCAGCTTATGTTTCACTTTAACTGGAGTCCTCTTTTGTGCTCTTGTCAATCCTTGTGTACTTGTGTACAATTAAATTAAAGCAGGGTCAAGCCATTTTTAAGAGTTAGTCAACCTTAGAATGTTCAAAGCCAAACTGGGTTATTGATCATTGTAAGTTAATGTAAATTAACTTGCAAATCATTCATCCTGGTGGCTCTTTAATGTGATTGTACATAGAAAGTTCATACTTTGTTATTTAAATAAAGTTAGAATAAATTTCTTTTTTTTTCAGGAATTACGAAAGAAGGATTTAGTCTGTGCTTGGCGACAGAACGAGTGCAACAGTCTGCAACAACAATTAGAGGTACATGTATGTCATTGTAAGCTGTAAACAAGTCTTGAGTTTACAAAATTATACATCATAGCTTAAAGTTAGTCTCGAGGATTTTACATTATCAATCATTGCATAGATATATGAGTCTAAATCCCACACAATAGACACGACCATGATCATTGGATTTGGTTTAAACTAAAGTTCTGATCCATCCTTTTTCAGGAATGTAGAGGTCAATGTACTCAACTACAGATCATCAATGAAGGGGTAAAGATCTATAAGAAGAAGAGAGTTTAGTTGGTAACATGTAATATGTAACATCTTTCATGTTGTTTTATACAGTTGTAGCACAATTAATTTTGATATTTTTCAGTGTTAAATCATTACTTGATTTAAGCAGCCTTTATCTCTTTTTGTCTTGATTTAACCCCACCCCTTCCCCCTTATATGTCATGACTTGATTTGAAAAGTTCCTTAAATGATTAAGTATTGATATGTTTAGTTCAAAAGACGTTTAGAAGAAAGTGGGGAATTGGAAATTGAAAGTCAACGATTGATCAGAATGACTCAACAGGTGAGGATTGTCCTTTATAATAATTATCAGTTTAAAATCAGTGGTTTGATGGGATTTTAAGTTAAACTACATGACTGTATATAATCTGAAACTAACTTAAACAGGTCAACTTTTCTGAAGAAGTTGAAAAGTATGTCACTGTGAATTCACTCATAATACAGTACCGATCAGAAGAACCCTAACAGGGAACACTTGACCGAATGCATTCTGTTTCCGTTCCACACGCGTTCCCGTACCCGTTCTGTATCCGTTCCGTATCCGTTCGCAAACGCGTTCCCTGTTAGGTTTCTTCTGAGCGGTACTGTATATAACACTAATGCATCATTGCTCACATAAAATACTTGTAATTAGAAAAAAGAATGCCTATTTTTTCCTTGATTTGAAATTCTATTATTAGTTCCCCACTCAAGAGTTTACAAATATGTGAAAGCACTATCAATTAATTTATTTGGCAATCTCTTGTCCAGTGAAAAATGCAGTTGTACTGCTTACTTGATCCTTGGTTTCTAGTAAAAAGAACAGAATGGCTGTACAGGCAATGAGATGTAATAATGTTTTTTCCTTTTTCTTGTTGTATGTGTGAACTTTGCAGGTCTGCATTTGGAGAGAACAGGAGAATAACAGGCTGGAAGAGGTAGATTCATTGATTTGTAATTAAGTAGACATTTTTAGCTAATAAAATAAATTGAGTTAGAATAAAATACAATATTATTGTATGCAAAAACACAAGCGTGCAAAAAACTAACACTGCTTGCACAAACTGATCATGCCACTTGTCATGTGACAAGAAGAGGCTGTACACTACTTAACAGGAGCTGAACATTAAACCAGCGTTTGTAGTAAGTAATGAGGACTGTGATCAAAAGACTTTACTTCATTCCAAAGCAGGTGGTGTCCAGTGTTTTGAGAGTGCTGAAACAGCGGAGGTCTGGGTGTAGACATTCGCCAATGCATATCAAATACTTGATCTTCTAGGCTAACTGAATTGAAAATTGCTTGATGTTCTTCATTCATGCATGATTGGTGAAGTATGTGATGAGCTGAGTTCTGATAGCAATAACTGGCATGTATATTTCCTTATTGGTCATGGCATTCTGTTTCTTCTTGTTATTATTATTATTGTTATTATTATTATTATTATTATTATTATTATTATTATTAAAGATTCGCACAGCTATTGATGATGATGATGATGATGATGATGATGAAGATTATTATTATTATTTACAAGGTCCTAATAAGTCACATGTAATATCTCTGTTTAGCACATCCGGCAGCTGGATGAAAGACATGACAATGCTAACCGCTTCATGGAAGATCTAAGGAGAGAAAATCAGGAGTTGTCTGAGGTTTGTGATGATATCAGATGTGATTGCTTAATTAACCTTAAACTGAAAATCTGAAGAAACGTCAGTGAAAATTGAAATTGTAACGCTGGCGATTATAATACCATTGAAGGCTGGAAGAAGCATTTCGGGTGATCTCAACGGTGTTTTTCCTTTAAATGACGAAGGCTAAAACTGTTTGTAAGGGGCTGGTAGAAGCTGGTACATGAACTTGTATCTGACAATTTGTATTTATTTGGTCAGGGGAATTTTATTTTTATCAGGGAAAAGTCAGGGAATTTTGAAAAGTAACATCTGGTGGTCAATACAGTGTTAAACTTATGACTGAGTACCTTCGCTTGTGTTCAAAATGTTATCACAATACTAATATATGGTGCTGAAAGAAGAAGCAAATTGTAATAAAGTCTTTAAGACACAACAAAACGTCATGCGGCGAGATTATCGTGTTGGCTCAAAATTAAGCTTATAGAATGCGATTCTTTCAGGAACTACGGTTAGCCTTTAATCAGATGCGGGATTTGCAAGGACGTGACCACAATTTGGAAAGGGAACACGAGCGGTTACGATTACAATATGAAGAGAGAGTGGCTGAAGCAGCTCGAGCTTTTAACAATGTTGAGACAGATAAAGTCAAAAGGCTGAAGCAGAAGTTAGCTCAGGAGAAAAGTAGAAGAAAAACCCTTCTTGAGGTGAGATGTTAGACTTGCTGTCAACTTTAATCTGTTTTGTTGTTTCATGTCTACAAAAAGCTTACCAGAATGGTACAGGACAACTCTTTACTGCCTTGATCAAACAGTATAATCTTTTAATCTTATAGTTCTGTAACTAAAATGAATGTTACTTATAATTGCTTGTGTGATCAATCATTTAGGAAAACCATCGGCTAACCGCATTGGTTAAAGAGTTGAGATCCAAGGAGGAGGGTCATTTTCCTTCTGGTGGCTCAGGTGAAGATGACGCGGGAGACAATCCCGAACCCAGCACCACTGTAAGTGATAATCTTGTTTTGTTTATAAGAGCATCATAAGGGTGAACATGTACTTGTACCTCTTTTGGCGGATCTTGCTTATCCCACAGTATGGCAGAGAGAAGCTGCCAAATCGCAAGACTTACCTGTACGTGGATTTTTCTGGCGATAGCTGTTGTCAGAATATTTGATTCCAATACAGTTTTGTTCCAAAAGCAAATATTTAGTTACTAATTACAGGTATGTTTGTGTGTTGAATTGTGTGTTGATGTGTTAAGGTCTATAGATAATAAAGAAGTAGGACCCGTTTCTCGAAAGCCCCGGAATCTTTCCGGGGCCCGAAAAGCCATTTTTAGTTAATCGGTATTTAAAGACAGAGGTGTATACGCCTGAAACTTCTTGTATGAAGGGAACCTCTGTTCGTATTAAGAATATATGAATAAAACAGCTCGGTAGTCAAAAGGTTTGAGATTTTGCTACGGCTTTTCCGGTGCGAAAACTTTTCGGGACCTTCGAGAAACGGGCCCCAGGCCAGTATCCAGCCGTCAGATCTTGATCCAACAAAGTTGGCCTTTGAAGGATTATAATGACATAGTAAAAGAACTCTGTGTTTCTTGTGGGACAAGACAGGCAAGATAACCCCTGGCTCGTAAGGGTTAAGTCTTCTCCGCTTCCTGAGCTAGCCATATCGTAGTGACTGTATTTCCCCTGGTCTAATTTTTAGGCTTCAAGTGAAGTAGAGGATGATGAACAATCAGGATCATCAAACCACACCCAACAATCAGGTAAAGTCTACTTGACATCAATAGCGCCAGTAATGTTGTAGTACTTTACTTATCACTGAAGTAGATCAGGTGCATGTTTTGAAAGAAAATTCAATTCAAAAATACATTGACGGTAGAGATTAAAATGGGTTTTTTTCTATCCGTTTTGGTAGATTCTGATAGTTCCAGTGAAGATGACCGTTTAGAGGACGCATCTACAGATGCTACTGCAAGTTAAAGATGGAATGAAAGACCTAATGTTCTCTTTTTCGTAATCAGTGGTTAACGATAATCAGAACACCAAGAGAAAAATGAAGTGTAATATATACCTTTGTGATTTCGAGTTTTGGTACTTGTTTGTACTGTAAATGTATTGTAAATCAAAATGTAATATATCGTTGCTGATTCAAGTGAATCAGCAACGATATATCATAAGGATTTTGAAACAAGTGGTAGCTGCAATATTTGATTGTGGGTAATTTTATTGGTATACATGTAGCATGTAGTTTTTTGATTTTGAATTCTTAAATGCATTTAGGGTTCATGTAGCTGTGCTAATGCAACTGCTAGTACTTTTTATAGGTAGTTTATATAAAGAATTCAATTTAAAGCTGTGCAAATTTTAAACATGTATATAATTAATTAAGAGTTATACAGGTGAAAGTTGTCGATTTTTATTGTAATGTATTACTGGGTTTGTATAATTAATCTTTGTACTTATTCTCCTGAGTATTTACAATTTTTTAAGACACATGGAATGCTTAGATTGCAAAGTTAATGAATGATCTCATATGCAGACCATGTTGGTTGAATGTTTGCGTTCATCCTTCTTATTTAACGAAGGAAAGTGAAAAAACAACGAATGTCACAGACAAGAATGCATGTTTTTACAATATTTTAATTCCTGAATTGCTTTTTTTAAGTCAGAGAAACAATTTAGAGATCTCGTAATTTATTGATAATCAATTTTGGTGAGGATACGCGTAATTGTATTTTATCAATGTCACTTTTATCGTCAGTTTGAAGAGTAAGTGATATATAGAATAAAACGAGATTATTCTTTGGGTCAATGAATTCTTCACTATATTTGCAATTTCTGTACATAGAATTCATATATGGCCATTCTTTAAATTATAGCTTTTCTCAATTCTCGAATTTTAGTGTATATGGAGTGAATATCAGTTTTTGGAATTACATATATTAGCAGTGTTTCCATCTGGCTGGCTTGATTTCCGTGTGATCGCTGGCGATTATTCGGAGCATGGCGTACTTTAGTCTCGTAATCAGCTGTCATTATGGTCGTTCCGAGACGCGCTGTATCGTCATGCAGTGCCGTACGTGAAGAAGCCCAGAAGAAGCCAAGGCCTACTTGCACCTCCTTTCGTTCTTTCGGTGACTTAGCCGGACAGATGGAAACCAGCTGTTTATAGTATGAGATTCTGTATTATCTCATTTATATTGATTATTTATACAGACAAAGAGGTATATTATTGACAGAGTGTGTAAGTATTATATATGCATTAGGTGAATTTATTAATTTATAATAAAAAAAATTACGAAGTTGAGAGACCAAGTACCTTTTGAAAGTTAGTTTTAAAGTAATCTATTCGCAGTAAACCGATAATGACTGGGATCATCGTATCCAAGTCAACACGTATCTCTCCTCTCTCGTTTATCCAGTTTTAACTATTATTAAATTCGAATTGTCATCATAATCCGCACGAACAGTATCGCCGGGAAATCGGATGTATGGAGCCGACCCAACTGTATTACATGAAAAAGGAATTGGTGAACTCTCAACTATACTCTTTTTTGTTATTTAAAACAGTAACTGTAAATGATTTTTTTTTTGTAAAACTTAAGTCTAAACAGATATTTATAGTAATAATAAGGATATATTTTTAACTTAGGATAGAGGGCCACTGGTTCGTCAGTTTTTTTACTGTCATGTGTTACCCTCTGTAAATAAAGTTGTTACTTACTTACTTGCTATCTGTAACTGTGCTTGTCCTAGCTAGACTTTAAAGATGGCTGTTATTTTGTATGTTTTGTTTTAAACATTAAACTACATGTGTATCTTTCCTAGCTTTTTGCGGTTTTATTGAGACGTTTGTTGATGACCAAGGATTGGCTTAAGGAAATCTACAAACTAGTCTAAAAATTGCTTCATTCTGATTGGCTGCGCGGAATCTAATTTACTCTTCATCTTCTATCACATCCCCAGTCGTCTTTTGAGGTCAGCGGCGACAGCCGAGGGAACCTGGATGAAACTCCTTAGGGACGTGGATAGGATCATGGGAAGGAAGACGAGGAGAGGAGTCTTTACTTCTGATCTCCTTCGTTTAAATTACCTGAGCATCATCACGTCTTTTGTCATTGAAGACGTCTTTCTGCGGTCAGAGATCTCAATATTGAGTCTAGAGAAGGAGAATTCCTGATGGAACTGTACATGTTCATGCGGAATATGAATTATAAACGATTAGAAGCACTTTTATTTCTCTGTAGTCTAAAAGCATCCAATCGCACAATGGTGTCATAACTTGCAAACATAAACATGGCGACGCACAGGAAATTTTGAGCTCCCAAATTAACATGTGAAAAGCCTAAAATTCAAAACAGACAAAATATTGGCTGCGGCCGCACTAAGAGAGTTAACTAGGTTTATTTTTTAGAAACCTGGTTAAAAATTCTAAACAACTTAACTCGGTTAAAGGTTGGTTATAATAAAATAACGGGGTTGTATTTTATGAGCGGCCGTACTGAAATGGGTTATGAAGTGGATTAAACTCAATTGACGTCATGAGATAAACCAACGAAATGGCAGACTTCGAGGACCATGTTATCTCGATTCTTTTTCTTTGTTTTCGTTTCCTTTCTCTCCACTCACGGCAAAGGCAGTCCCTCTTCCTTCTAATGCGCACTACGCAAATTTCTAAGGCAGTTCTTTCAAACATGATGTTAATTTCGCGTAGACGTCAGAATATTCTCCATCGCCGTCGAATCGTCCTCGAGTCTGGGTATATCCGAGAGACCAGCGATGGTTTAGGGAAATCCACAGGAATCCTGCCATGCATGACTTTTTTAGAGAGCACTTTCGAATGAGCTTCGACTCTTTTCACGCCCTTTGTCATATTCTGTCGCCATTTATGGCAAAAAGAAACACTCGCTTCCGTGCAGCGCTGATCAGACTCCTGATAAGAGACCACTAACCTGGGTTAAAGCACGGAAAAAGGTGGTTTAAAATTAACCTAACCCGGTTAAAAAATCTATTGTTCATCAATTAATTTCCATGGTAACCGTAAACCCGGTTTAAGTTCCACGACCAGCCGAAATTAGCGGTCGCATCACGATTTTATTTTTTGCTTGCTATAACGTATGAATGTGAGAGCAATAAATTAGTTACCCTGCTAGTCAGAATTTGAAAATTGTCAAAATTTATTAATAGAAGTTAAAAAGCATGTAAAAATGTTCAAAAACGAAAGTTACAAACGTGCATGCATAATCAACACTGTAGTACAAATGAAAAATTTATGTAAAATTTGTCTCCTCACAGCCAATCACAATGTGAATTAATTTTCTCATATAAAAGATTTATTTATTTCATGCATTGCCTTTCGGTCTTGTCCTTTTTACAACTGAACATCCTCGTATACTTTGTGAGTCTTTCTGATCTTGCATCTGGAAAAATCTGACGGTTAAATGTCATCAGATATTCTTGATAAGCAGATAGTAGTACTAGGCTAGGCCTTTCCGCACAATGGTCAGGTTTAGATATCGACGACATTCCGACGTCGCAAATCGAAAAACAAGGTTATCAGTTTTAGTGCAAAAACGGTGGTAAAATGGTCCACTACGCCTATGATTGATCAAGGTCCATTTCTAGGCTTCGCCCGTGATTAACATCCAACTTTTCACGGCAGCCAGAAAGAGCATACAACGCAAAAGGTAGCCAGTGTAACAGGGCCGAGAAAAACAGAAAGGAAAGGGCCAACAAACAAAATTGAGAACGGTTAATGGCAAAAAAAAAAAAAAAAAGTCCAAATTTTGGCTTATGCGCATGCCCGTAATTGAAGTTTTGCTCAATTTTGTACCTAATCCTCGAAAAATCTCTCCTTTTAGTAAAACAAAGCTTTCTTAGCAAACTTAGTCTAATTTAGCGTCATGGCAGCTAAAAAACCTGACTAAACGGTTAAAAACGGCATTTTTTGGCTAATGTTTGGTATTCAAAGGGTTAAGCGTTCTAGGGCTAATCGACTTCTGGTTGGGGGCTAACCGGCTAGGGGCTAATCGACTAGGGGGCTAAACGACCGGAAGCCATTATTCAACTTGTGTGGTATGTACTCAAACAATTACATTCACCTCAGTATCTCACCGCTTCGTGGTTCGGTAAAGATCTCGTTTCGGTTTATCGATAGAACCTGCTCCTCGGTAACCGAAGCGAAACGGGAAGCCATTTTGTTTTTCTCCAGCCGTTTGCTCAGAGGTGAATAGTACTTGCTATTCATCTCTGAGCCAGCCAATCAGACTGCGCGGAAAGCACTGTTCACTTGTGAGGTGCAGTAGAATTCCGAAAGTGATGGCCACCGTTACTTTTGGATTTAGCAGGCAAAAGGGGCTGCTACTTTCGGAAAGCCGTTACTTTCCGGTAGCTGTTACTTTCGGATGGTTAAAAAACGTTTGTACGGTAGTTCACAATCGTTTCATACCAAGCAGACGCTTCTCGTGAAACTAAAAGTTCCGTTCATGTATGTTACTAACTACCCACATAAACAAAGCAGACTGTATAAACAAATAGTGCTCCAACTGTTGGTACTGTAATTAGGCGACGGTAAAATTGTAACGCAGTGCACGGCTAATTACACTGCATTTGACTCTGTTGCTAGATAAATACAGGCTATAAAATCATAGTTTAAGAAACATTCAGTTAAGTTCGTAATAAAATCACAAATAACTCATCAAATTATTCCATCCTACAGTCAGACTGTTCCACCCACATTTACTGCGCTTGCCATTAGAGAGTTGCTCTTTTTCAGTGACTTCTTCAATTAAAGAGCCGGCACTAGTGACATTCGGGCGGGATGTTACTTTCGGGGTTCAATAGGAAGGTAATGCCACGTCAATGCCACGTTACTTTTGGGGAGCCGTTATTTTCGGAATTCTACAGTATATAATTTATGCTATTAAAAAGTACGACATTACCGATAAAGGCCGGTCTTTTCCAAAACTAAATGCAATACCGATTAACTTACGTGGGTTTTAGCCTCTTTTAATCTAGTAGTAAACATGAGAATTCTAGGTTCAATTTACTTTGTTCAGAAGTAATTACAAGGGTAACCCGAAAACACTGATCCCCGGTCCGCGGACCCCCACAACGGACCGGGTCCGCGGACTACCCTACGGACCGGTCCATGGACTACCCCTACAGACCCCCTCTACGGACCACCCTAAAATAGTGTAAAAATAAACAAAGATTTCACTTATGGGTTGTCTAGTAGATTAAAACTCGTGTCGGTGATTTTTCGAGTGTTACACTGTGCAAATGTAACAGACTTGGGTTTTTAACACCCCACCCCTCCTCCCCCCCCCCCCCCAAAAAAAATTACCTAAAAGCCGTTTTCAGCGTAAGGAGATGCCGATGGTAAGAAGGAAAGTTCTTACCTTCCATTCATGGCTCAATCTGGCTATGGAAGATATATTTTTAGGCCGTTTATTCTTGTTTGTATCTGTTATTCCGCTGAGTAAATTGTGAAGCGTGGAACGAGTTCACGAGCCCACGGGAGGATGGGCTGAACAAAATGGCAGAGGGGAAAGAACACAAATTTCGAGGCTTCCCGGAGGCTTCCCCGTACGCGTCTTACGTATACTTTATGGCCACTGCAAAGGAAATGACAATGTGTAATTATATAAATTGCACCCGAGCCTGAATCCAGGTCTGCCCATTTGCACAATGTAACGTTCGAAATTTCGCCGTCACGAGTAATCTATTGGACAACCCGCAACTGAAATATCTATTTATCATTTTTATTATATTTTGGGGGGTGGTCCGTAGAGGGGTCCGTAGGGGTAGTCCGTGGGCCGGTCCATAGGTGGTCCGCGGACCCGGTCCGTAGTGGGGGTCCGCGGACCGGGGGTCAGTGTTTTCGGGTTACCCTAACTACAACATTAATTGATTATTTTATTACAGTTTTCTACATTTTGGGTGCGTTTTAAAACAATTATTCCACTCGCGCTTGTTGGATATGAGATGATTAAAGCCAACTCATGTCCAACGCGCTCGTGGAATGAAGATATGGTTGACCAGCTCCCAGTTGGCTTTATAGCTCAGTTGGTCGCACAGGTCATGGGTTCGAATCCCGTGGTTCCACAGCCACTTCCACAAGGTTATGACGCAATTTATCATCAATAAGAGCACAGACGCGTAAAAAACTGTCGTCAATTTTATTGGATCGATCTTCCGGCAAGAACTTCACGCTAGCATGCATGTAGAGCACTTAATGTTTATACCATGTATGGTATATCCTAATATGGCAAAAAGATCAACTCATACTTCCATACATTTGTAGATAGACAGATAGATAAACTTTATTTAAACACGATAATAATTAAAGCTGAAAGCTTGTGAGGTCGTGTATTTAAATTTAACTTTGCTAAAAATTTAAAATTACGATTGAAATGTTTAGATTACAATTCCTAGATTTACAATAAAATTAATTATTTAATTAATTGCTAACTAGAACTATTACTAAGTTAATCTACTATATGATTACAACAAACTAACTAAAACTGATTGTATATAAAGTCACTATGTCTGTGGCGGGTTGTCGAAGCCGACAGGGCGTTGAAGTTGAAATCTTTAAAATAGGCTCTATTTACAACCTGCTTTCTAAGGTCGAAAAAGCTTGAAAAACTTTTATGTTGTTCGTGGTATAAAACTATGTTCCAAAGGACAGATCCTTTATATCTAAGTGAGTCTTTCATAAATCGCGAGTTAAATCGTGGTATAGAAGAAAGTACTTTCCCTCGGAGCGAATAGCCGTGGCTGGAGTTTTCAAGTATCGATTTCATCAGGGGCTCGGGCAGGCTGTCGTTGTTTGCCTTATAAAATAGTCTTAGGATGTCGAGCTTATAATACAGGGAAAAGGTAGACCACCGATCATATTTGAGCACGTCATTTGTCGACATGTCCTTGGGCAAGTTGAAAATGATTCTTGTATTCCCTGACATTCACCTTAATGCATTCACCTTCACTTGTACGCATTCACCTTCACGTGTATGCACTCAACTTCACTTGTAAGCACTCATTTTCACTTGTATTCACTCACCTTCACTTGTATGCACTCACCTTCACTTCTATTCACTCACCTTCACTTGTACGCACCCACCTTCACTTGTATTCACTCACCTTCACTTCTATTCACTCACGTTCATTTCTATTCACTCGCCTTCACTTGTATGCACTCACCTTCACTTGTATTAACTCACCTTTACTTGTACGCACCCACCTTCACTTGTATTCAGTCACCTTCACTTCTATTCACTCGCGTTCATTTCTATTCACTCGCCTTCACTTGTATGCACTCACCTTCACTTGTACGCATTCACCTTCACTTGTATTCACTCACCTTCACTTCTATTCACTCGCCTTCATTTGTATTCACTCGCCTTCGCTTGTATGCACTCACCCTCACTTGTACGCATTCACCTTCACTTGTATTCACTCACTTTAAATTGTACACGCGCGCCTTCACTTGTACGCACTCACCTTCACTTGTATGCACTCACGTTCACTTGTACGCACTCACGTTCACTTGTATGCACTCACGTTCACTTGTACGCACTCACGTTCACTTGTATTCACTCACCTTCACTTGTATGCACTCACCTACACCTGTACGCACTCACCTTCACTTGTATTCACTCACCTTCACTTGTACGCACTCACGTTGACTTGTATGCAGTCGCCTTCACTTGTACGCACTCACCTTCACTAGTATTCATTCACCTTCACTTGTATGCACTCGCCTTCACTTGTATGAACTCGCCTTCACTTTTATGCACTCACCTTCACTTGTATGCACTCAACTTCACTTGTATTCACTCACCTCCACTTGTATGCACTCACCTTCACTTGTACGCACTCGCCTTTACTTGTATGCACTCGCCTTCACTTGTATGCACTCACCTTTACTTGTATGCATTCGCCTTCACTTGTATGCACTCGCCTTCACTTGTATGCACTCACCTTTACTTGTATGCATTCGCCTTCACTTGTATGCACTCGCCTTCACTTGTATGCACTCGCCTTCACTTGTACGCACTCGCCTTTACTTGTATGCACTCGCCTTCACTTGTACGCACTCACCTTCACTAGTATTCACTCACTTTCACTTGTATGCACTCGACTTCCCTTGTAAGCACTCGCCTTCACTTGTATGCACCAACCTTCACTTGTATTCACTCACCTTCACTTGTGCGCACTCACGCTCACTTGTATGCACCCACCTTCACTTGCATGTACTCACCTTCACTTGTATGCACTCGCCTTTACTTGCATGCACTCACCTTCACTTGTATGCAATCACCTTCACTTGTACGCACTCACCTTCACTTGTATGCACTCACCTTCACTTGTGTATGCACTCGCCTTCACTTGTATTCACTCGCTTTTACTTGTATTCACTCACCTTCATTTGTATGCACTCACCTTCACTTGTACACACTCACCTTCACTAGTATTTACTCACCTTCACTTGTATGCACTCGACTTCACTTGCATGCACTCGCCTTCACTTGTATGCACCAAAATTCACTTGTATTTACTCACCTTCACTTGTACGCACTCACCTTCACTTGTATGCACTCACCTTCACTTGTATATGCACTCGCCTTCACTTGTATTCACTCGCCTTTACTTGCATTCACTCACCTTCACTTGTATGCAATCACCTTCACTTGTATTCACTCACCTTCACATGTATGCACTCGCCTTCACTTTTATGCACTCGCCTTCACTTGTATGCACTCGCCTTTACTTGTAGGCACTCGCCTTCACTTGTATGCACTCACCTTCACTTGTATGCACTCATCTTTACTTGTATGCACTCGCCTTTACTTGTATGCACTTGCCTTCACTTGTATGCACTCACCTTCCCTTGTGTGCACTCGCCTTCCCTTGTATGCACTCACCTTTACTTGTATGCACTCGCCTTCACTTGTATGCACTCGCGTTCACTACTCCCCTGCTTTGTCAAATTTTCCCAGCTAAGTGAATCCAGATGAGGAGAAAAACTGACTTTATAATTAGATTTTGTTATAACCTTAGCAGCACGATTTTGTGAAGTTTTTCAATTAATGGATTATTCATACCACCCCAAACTGGGCAGCAATAATAAAAATGTGGCTGACTCAAAGGGAATTTTTTATAAGTGAAGGTTAGTGCATACAAGTGAAGGTGAGTGAATACAAGTGAAGGTGAGTGCATACAAGTGAAGGTGAGTGCATATACAAGTGAAAGTGAGTGTGTACAAGTGAAGGTGAGCGCATGCAAGTGAAGGAAAGTGCGTAAAGATGTAGGTGAGTGCATAAAAGTGAAGGAGAGTGCATACAAGTGAAGGAAAGTGCGTACAGGTGTAGGTGAGTGCATACAAGTGAAGGTGAGCGCATACAAGTGAAGGAAAGTGCGTACAGGTGTAGGTGAGTGCATACAAGTGAAGGAGGGTGCATACAAGTGAAAGAAAGTGCGTACAAGTGAGGATGAGTGAATACATGTGAATAAAAGTTAAGGAGAGTGAATAAATGTGAAGACGAATGCATAAAGGTGAGGGTCAATGAATACAAATGTGTGGAAGTGTAGGTGAGTTAATCTTTCTGCCATATTACGATATACCATATATGGTATAAACATAAAGTGCTCTATATGCATGCTAGCATGAAGTATATACCGATCTTCCACTGACAGAGACGAAATTTGTCGGTTGGAGAATTAGTTAGCTCTTGTGACTGTTGTTGTTGTGGGTTCATTTCTTTATGTCCTGGTTTGCTCCGTCTCCAATCGGAATTTTCGTTAGGACTGAGCCTGAGGTAAGCTAAGTTATATCTGAAGAAGTCATGACTCATGATAGTCTGACATAACTTGTAAGAACTTAAGCTAACATTCGACTGAAGTACCGATTTCAAGTTAATAACGTGTTGGCCAGTCATAGTCAGCTCATGGTCGTGTTTAAGTGTAAACTGTTTAGAAACCATTGAACCTTTTAAGACGTCCCTATATAACGATATTTCATGGTCGATGGAGATCAATATAAGTGAATTTGATGTATTGGCGATTTAATACTAAACGTATCTAAACACAAACTACGTATTAGCTTCCTAAGCGTTCCTGTACATGCCGACCCATTTGTAATAGACGCAAAAGTTGCTTAATGAGCTTTTAGTATAGTTTTTTTGTGATAGAGATAAGAGAATTCTCAGGGTGCTATTAAAACCATACGTTTAGGCTTGTGAAATTCACTTGGGCTCTGGTACTTTTACAAATTATAATTATAGTCTCACTCTGACAGGATAGGTTGTTGAGATTGAAGCTTTTACAGTTGTTTTGTTCTCAAATCATTTGCCCTTTGAGTTGACTTACAAGCTTTAGATAATCAGCTGGTGTTTACTGGAATATTTGGCACGGCTTTTTTGTTGGATTTTAAACTTTAAAAACCCTCAGAAGCATAAATTTGGACTTTTTATACTAGTTAGGCAGGCCATTTCATCATTACTTATGGCAGTAAAGTAAAAGTAAGTAAGTAACTTTATTTAAGTCTTGGGCTAAAATAGCAGTAACAAAACCACTAAATGTGGACACTTTAACATAAAGGATTAAAATAGCAAGATCTATTAAACAATTAGATTATGAGCTTGAGATTTCTATCACGTGATAGTTTACTCGGGCTGCGAATAATCTAATTGTTTTTGAATAAATCTACTAGTCGATCAAAACTTTATCTAATTACTCTTCACAGACACCTTGAAAATGCAAAGAAGCGGCTGTCATTTTGTTAACAAGCGCACACTGCTACACTAGCTACTCACTATCTATCACAGAATAGATAGTAGTAGTGTAGCCAATTAGACAATGGCATTCGTGATAGAACGCTGGTAGATTTATATTAAAAGCTATTATAAAAACAAGATAAAACTGCATAAAATATATATAAGATGAAATACATGAAAAAAGCATGTGAAGTGCAATTACTACCATAACTATCAGTCAAAATATCCAAGTCAAGTTTAGTTTGCAAATGTTTTTCTGCCAGTGCTTTTTCTGTTGGTGTATGTACTAACCATCATCAAATCATATCAATAACAGAAATATTATTATTTTGTGATTGTTTCACCTCAGGTGACCACTCAGTTCCAAAATCATGTAATTAGGGTGAGTGATTTGAGATTATGAGCATGACAACTCTAAATGGATCATGTGTACTTAAGGCATCTGTCGCTTGAGTATCAGCCGATGCTGTTGGCCGATATATCGACTGACAGTCGGGTGAGATATTGGCCAATACGTGGTCGACATTTCGACTGAGAGTGGGCCGAGTGTCGGTCGACACTCGGCTGACACCTCGACTGATGTGTTGCGATCAACAGTTGGTGGTGCATCGGTGGACTGTTGGTGGTATTGGTGTATTGCTAACTGTTGTTTTGCTGAAATAGCAGCCGTCTCCTTACCCACAGGAGACGCGAAACAAGAAGCTCCATCGTCTATGCTCATGTGTTGATGGAGTGAGGATGCAGCTCAAACTGCCGTCATTTCGAATACATATCTAATGCAACTTGAGGTCTCGACAATCATAGCTGGAAAAAACAGTCATTGAGATAGAAGAACGTTGCCGGTATGAAGAGTCAAAAATGGATGAGGGCCTCCTAAAGACCCTCTCAAAAGACTAGAGAAGATTATTTAATATTTGAGTAGAGAAGATAGAAGTCGACCAGCAACAAGAGCTGACCAAATGAGCGTGTGGTGTTGGCCGAGTGTCGGTGAAGTATTGGCCAAGTGTTGGCTGAGTGTTGGGGAAGTATCAGTCGAGTGTCAGCCAACATGCGTGTCTGTTGATGTCGGTCGATATGTTGGCCGAGTGTCGGTCGACATATTGGCGAATAGTATCGACCGATACTCGGCCGACAGATGCCTTAAGTACACATGATCCTTCTAAATTGCTTGTAGCAAGTCCATGTATATGGATACCTTCCTACGGTTGGAGCTATGAATGTCTACAATATCTGACCAGTCGCTGAGTTGAAATGTAGGACATTATTAGTGACATACATAATTTTGGGATATCTTGGTGAGTAGGCAATGTTTACTTAGTTTTGGATCTTTCTTTCTTGATCATTACAACCAGGCACAGCTTTCACCAAGTGTGTCAAAATATTGTTCTCAAAGAATCTTGCAGGTCTTCTTGTGGTTTCCGAAAGCTTTTGATCAGAAATACAATTATTGTTATGTACCTTGAAATCATCTATTGAGCAAATATTGTGCATATTTTGAAAATCAATGTTTTTTTCATTTTTTCATACTACCCGGAATCTTGATGTGAAGTTTGTTTTGTTACAAATACTAATGTTTCAATTGCAGATGGAAATTGAAATGTTCACCCAAAGTCAGGATTCCTTGACAAGATTCTAAAACACTCTTTTTGCAAAAAGCCATCTGAACCAGGTCAATATGATCATTTGCATAATTTCTTCATGAATATGGAAATAGACCAATTTTAATGTATTAAAATTCAGCCTAAAACAATAGACCTCAGCATGAGGCTCTGGGGAATAAACCTGACCAACTCTGTAGTTATACCCCAGAGCCTTGTACTGAGGTCTTTTGTTTTAGGCTAAGTTTTTATGTATCTAAACTGGTCAATTCTGGATTCTTTATTAAAATACTGGCAGATCAGAAGTGTTTGCTTCAATAATAATAATAAGAAAGGTCCAAAGTTCCCCATTATCCTGCCCACAGTGATGGAGGACATTTAATGTCAAGCACGCAAAAAAGCAATACTTTGCAATAAAACTAAAACTTCCTAAGTTGCAACTCTATTTGCACCATAATAATTGTTGAGGTTATTCACATATCCAGTAACCACATGTCCTCCTAGAGGACTTTTGTTTAATTAAGTGATAACTTTCAAAAGTGATTAATTACTACCCCAGCCTATTGCACAGTCATATTTGTAGCCAGCTTAACAGAATATTACTAGGCTAGGATTAAGGAAGGGTTCAGGAACCTTTTTTAGTCCTGCATAGTACAATTTTTTGTCTTCTTATTTTAAATAAATGGTTTTGCCTTTTATAGATTTTTCTCTTGTGGAAAATGACAAACTAAAGCTGCCTTTGAAGGATATGGGTGGTAAGTAGTAAACTCACTGATGAATTATGTTTAATATAACTGCCTTAAAGTGATCTTAAGAGAATTGATTCTTAAGTCTGTTCGCAATGACAATGGGTATAAGTCAGAGTGACATACAGGCACATAATTCAGCCCTGTAAAAATGGGCTGATTGAGTATAGTGAAGATTACTTACATCTTTTCTTTTTACACTGAATTGCCTTACATGAACATTTCTCCCCCCTGCAGGCCTACAACGTAGCACCAATTTACCAAGCAGAATTGCTGGCTTAAGCTATACTCCACAAAACATGTGATATTATATACCTGACTGACTGATACTCATGTGTATTAACTGTTTTGATTCAGTTGAATTTGAACAATGAGTCATACTTCCTTTTAATGTATAGGAGCTAATACTGGGGACAATCCCAAAATATTTTTCAAATCCAAAAAAAAATAGGTTAAATCACATTTTTGTTTGCATATCTTTCTTAAAGAGTTGGTAAAATAAAAAAACTGCAGTTCCAAATCTACCAATAAAACTATTGGATCCACAGATATATTTTTTTACAAATCCAAAACTAGTTTGCAAATCCAAGAATTGTCGTTAAATTCAGAAAAATATTTTTGAAATTGGAAAAACATTGTTCACTTTCTGGAAGTCTGAATACCGTGGGATTTTTATCAAGCCAAGAACTTTGAAGAGAAGGCTACTAAATGATGGTAGGAGTATAGACTGAAATCTCCTACATCTCGACATATTTGTATTTCAGCTGACTGACAAGTGCATTCTTCTTTCAGCACGACGGTCTCTGTCAGTAGCTACATGTACAGTTCTAATTGAATCTTAATCGTTTGTTTCACTTTCCTTATATATTTATAAATGCTTGATCCACTCTAAGTTTGCAATTTGGATCTATTTCGTTCCTCAATAACGAAGTGCAAGGAACAAAACATTCTGTATTCGGAATGGCCATTGGCACAGCTGGATTACAGACAACTTAAGCAGTTGTGAAATTAAGCCTAAAAATATTCAGGCTTGAATAGCATGGGATTTGAACTCGTGACCTCTGCGATACCAGCGCAGTCCTCGCTTTAACGCATGTACTTAATGTGGGAAAGACCTTCCCATCGAGTAGATTGATAGAAATCAAATCAATTCCAAAGTTCTAGCTACTCTTGATAAGGAAAACGTTAAGGTGGCTCTGAACCTTATATACAGATTCTTTTAAAACTTACCCAAAAGTTGCGTCCCATCATGCTTATTAAAATTTGATGATATAAAAAGGATTTCACCTTGCCGTTTTTTAATTATAAGCCCATAAAGCTGTAATTAAGCAGTGTTTCAGCCAGGAAATTTTACTTGAGGGCCAAAGTAGCCCCTGAAAACCTCTTTTAGAGGCCAATAAGAGGCCCTTTTTTTAGGAAAGGGGCCAATAAATTGAAAGCTACGGAAGGAAAAATGCATCAGTGTACCAAGGAAAATAAGGCGGTTATTAGGATCTATGATAAAATTTAATAGTAAGTACTTTTTGAAGTGTTTCTACTCAATGAAGTTTCTTTTGAATCAGATACTAGTATGAAGGATGGTCTGTGGGTCATTTGCCAATTCAATTTTTGTTGAAAATTAAAAATTGAAAATTGATGTCAATTTTTGATTTTCATGATTTTTTATGATAAAATAAGAAAGTGCCAAATCGAAAATATTTTACTTTTTTCCTTTCGGTAAAACACTGGAACAGAACTTATATTTTTACTTAAATCCTGTGAACCATGAAGAGAAAAATGAAACTGAGCAGCTATTTGGTTTCTCCGACAATGTTGCAGTCTGTGGCATGGCTTAGTTTTTCTGTTTTTGACAGAAGTCTAAAAATTGAAAATTGTGATCAGTTTTCAATTTTTGTTTTTCGACCAAAACATTCCAAATCATTGACAAAACTGTCCCAGAGGGAGGGGGAGGTGTCTATTCACATGGTAGTTTTTGTTGCCCCCAGGCCCCCTCCCCACAGCCCCGCTTCCTTCCCTGCTTAAGTAAGTCACGCTCTCTTCGACTGTCACTTCGCGGTCTTTCGCGATGTTTGGAAACGTTTTGTGAATTTTGTGTCTTTTAGTTGCTAAGTTGTGTCCATTATGGCAAGCAGCAAGACTTTCAACATAAGCCAAGAAGGAAAAAAGTCTTAGTTTTCATAACTGGAGCAGCTGATGTAACCATATCGAGACTTTCTCAGGCTTTTTCGGCACCATATTGTAATATTGGATTAGGTTGGATTGGATTGGATTTGTACATGAAACGCATGGATTTGCAAAACACGTATTAGAGAACAAAATTCAGGGAAGAATGAAAACTCTACAATATCCTTGAAATAAAATTTGTTGAGCTGAGCTAAATTCCACCCAATTTCATTGGTTATAAACCATCAGATATTCGAGTAGATAACACATGATTCAGGTCCAGGATAAAACCATCAGGAAAAATAATACATTTGATGTACAATACTAAATCCGACATTTTCTGGGTCAACCCATTGACACCTTCTGTAAAATTTGTGTTTCAGTGATTGTGCTAGCATTTGTTTAGCTGTATGACTACACGCAAGGTTAACATTCAGCTAATAGTCTGTGATTATTGAAATACAAGTAGTTGATATGAAAATGAAAGTGTACTTTATCCATGGAGTCTGAACACAGTACAGAAGGAAGCCCGCCCTGGCATAGCCCTTGGCTCTAAACTGGATGGGCATCCTTGTTCCCAGGGTCTCTCATCTTACCCCCCCCCCCCCCCCCCCTGGAGCGAGCGAGGAGAGACCCTGGTTGGGTCTGGTCACTTGTCTCCCAGAATCTGGGAGATGACAGTTAAATTATTGAAGGGATGGGCAGCCTAGTAGGAATTTCGTCTATACTTAGCCCACGGGAGTGCGGGAAAAGTGATGTATTAACTGGTATCAAGAGAAAGGACATCTCAATCTCTTTTTAGAGTCTCTCTTTAGAGAGAAACCAACCAGTCAAACATCAAAAGTCAAAACATGAGTACTCCATCACGAAGGCATAAGGCAACAGACAAAATCTCTGAAACCCAGTGATATCTCTGTGGCCTAATTAACACTGCTCAGAATTCCATTTCCCTTCTCAAAGTGTCGCTTGGATTAGGTATAGTTTCACTCATTTCTCGACTTCTTGAAAACAACACGTCTACTGCACATCCATTAATTTGAAATCTGCCCAATAAACAGACCCAAACTTCCTGCTCCCAAGCTTGTCTTTAATATGTACCAAGACCCAGGTAAATTCTTAAAACTTTAAGCACGTCTTCGCTTTTACGAGCCCAATCCCTCCTTAAACAAATCCAGTCCAGTCCAATCAATGTTTTACAATATGGCGCCATGCCTGAAAAAGCTGTAGGAGGAAGTCTCGATATGGTTACATCAGCCACTCAAGTTATGAAAACTAAGTGACAGTCAAAGAGAGCGCGACTTAAGCAGGGAAGGAAGTGGGGCTGTGGGAGGGGTTGGGGGTAAAAAAATTACCTTCCGAATAACCCATTGCAAAAATGTGAGAGGACTGGGACGGGTTTCTTATATTGATTAGATTGAAAATCTAAACATTTCATCTGAAATGTTACTGAATGAAAAGCTGCCCAGTCAAGTTTGAGAGTTTTCAGCAGAAAGTTGTCCAAATGGGAGCCTTGCAAAAGTTGCAAAATTCCGTACAAACCCTTAAAATTTTGTGGCCTGTCTACCCAATCCATACAAACTCTCTATTTTAGATGATATTTTAAGAGCTATCATTTTGCCATTTTCCTCCTCTAAATACTTCTATTCTTGCCTAAGACTCTCAAATTTAGTTGATCTTTCATTTGAATACATGTATCTTAGTTTTTCAAACAAACGGAAAACAACCATACTCTTTCCCAGTCCTCTCACATTTTTGGAATGGGCAATGGACCCCTCTCCTTCCCTCTGGGGTCGTTCTGTCATCGACTTGAAAGGTTTTGGCCAAAAACAAAAATTGAAAATTGATTGCAATTTTCATTTTCAACTTTTAGACTTCTGTCGAAAACAGAAAAACTAAGCCATGCCACAGCTGACGGCAACATTGTCAGAGAAACAAAATAGCTGCTCAGTTTCATTTTTCTCTTCATTATTGATAGGATTAAAGTAAAAATATAAGTTTTGTTTCAATGTTCTACCGAAAGAAAAAATATAAAATATTTTCGATCTGGCACTTTCCTATTTTTAATGATAAAAAATCATGAAAATCAAAAATTGACAGCAATTTTCAATTTCTGAATTTAAACAAAAATTGAATGGATGAATGACCCACGGACCAAGGATCTGTGCATTACAAGAGAACAATCCACAGGCATACATGACAATGCAGTCAATGATCAAGGGTTTGCAATGCATTATAGAGCGATTTCAAACACGGTCAGCCATTTGGAAATTTTCCAATGTGAGAGAATCAATACAGCAAAGCAAAAGGATAGATTGACTTCTTTTCTTATGTTGAAAGTTTTAGAAGCAAAGATCTTTCAATATGATTTTCTAGAACAACATGATGTGTGAGAAATAACCATTATTGATCATCAACACAAAGAAATCCAAATTTTTGGTCACCAAGGATGAAATTTTAGTAATTGCTTTGGCAACTGTATCAGCCGCAATATCAAGCAGGGGATGGCTTTTAAAATACTATGCCAGTGTTAAGCCTGCAGTCTTGTGAAAGGAAAGGGCCAAATCGGCCCTTTTCTTGTTTTTCTGGGGGCCATCTCTGATTTCAATGCAGGATTCCCGCAATGGCACAGTCTGGCGGAAACACTGATTAAGGGTGGTTTTAGCAGGTCATACTGTTGCTATAATGGTAACCTACTGTGTCATGAAAATGATAAATGAATGTGTTCATCGATGAGTGGACAGTTTTTTGATACCATGATTGTAGCATCACGTGATACAGAGTGGTAATAATGACCCATCAAAATCTTACTGCTGGAAACTGTTTTCAGCCACCTAAATTTTTTTAAACATGCTCCTTTTGTAAGGCGAAGTTATGAATTACAGTACATGTACTTTGAATCTGATAAGTGCACCAGATAAGAGCATAATCCAGTGGCTCTTTCTTGTTGTAGAAGTATGAAAACAGAGAAAACTAATTAAATAATAACATGCATACAGTATGCATATACAGTAAGGCTGTATATGCATACAAAAGGCCATATGTGTCAACAGGCCAGGGTGTCCCTAACTTGACCTACTGTTTTTGCCATAGTTATTCACTCACCAAGCCCAACATTTAAGCCAAGTTTGCGCAAAATTTGTTTATGATTTGAGCTGTATCACCTCCTTCCTGGTCATCTGATAGACACTCTTTGTAAAAATTCTGGCTCGAAACTGGTGATGGATAACTGTTGTCTTAAAGTGCCTATGAAGTAAAAAATAATTCCTGCTTATTTGAAAGGCTTTTCAAGGTAAAGAAGAATGGCGTTTTCCTTTTTGGATATCTTTTTTCGTTTTAGAGATATTCACGTTTTTGTATCATGCAAATCAGGAAAGTGATGGGGTCATAGGTGGTTCCTCTAAAACAGCACAACACTCAATACATACATACATACATACTTTATTTGCAACTCCCCAAAGGGGCTTTTCAGTTACAAAAGGAATAAAAAAGATAAAAAATATGTCAATTAAAATGAATAAACAAAATGGGAAAGGAGTCTAAAATTAATTACAGTATTAAAGATTTAAAAATTTACAAAGTTTAAGAATCAATCGAGAATAACTCTAGAAATATTAAAACAGTGTTCTTAAAACTTGGCACCAGCAATGTACATCACAAAAGAAACAGAATGGCACCTACTATGTTGTTGCCAAGGCAACACTCTTAGCTCAAGTCTCTTTCTGTGAAAAACCAAATATCCCCATTTGCAACCTTTTAAAGTGGGACAGAAGGTCTTCCTCGGAACACACATGGTTCCCATATTGTCTTAACTCTCCCCATTAGATTGGTGGGAGTGGATGATCCTTGTTTAAGATAAAATCTGCGAATTTTAGTCTTAATTGAAACAGAACTGGCAGCATAACTGTTGTCATGGCAATGGCATGATGGATGTCATTATGTTTCTTTTGTGATGTACATTTCTGGTGCCAAGTTTAAAGAACACTGCTTCAATATTTCTAGAGTTATTAAGTGCATCCCTACAACACTTAAATTCCGGTTTCTCCAGAATAAATATAAGGAAATTTTGCCCCACTGTTATTGGATGTTACTATTTGAATGACCTTCCTGTATCTATATGTAACTTAATGACTAGAAAATGTATTAAAAAAGCACTCTTCTAGTATTATTTTGCTCAGTATTAATTAATTCATACCTCTTCCTCTCCTATGTTAAGTTAACTTTTTACCCTAATTATTTTTGTCAATTAAACAAGGGCATCTAATTAGCTTGCTATATTTTTGCCCTTTTCCATTTCTCCTCTTACTAGTCTACTTTATATTTATCTTTGTAATTTTAGAATGGAATAAATAAATAAAATGAAATGAAAATGAAATGAGTTATTCTTGATTGAGTGTTGTGCTGTTTTTGTGGAACCACTTATGACGTCATCACTTTCCGTACGAAAACGTAAATATCTCTAAAACGAAAAAAGATATTCCAAAAAGGAAAACGCCATTCTTCTTTACTTTGAAAAGCCTTTCAAATAAGCAGCAATTAATTTTTTACTTCATAGGCACTTTAATGGTCCGTCACTTGTGAGCCAGTCCTGAATAATGTCGATCTTAATGGAGCAAAAGTGATGAGCTTTGCATATCTTACAGAGATAAAAGAAAAAGTTTTGAACTCGCTTGAAAAGGAAGAAGATGCCTTTGAAAGACTTGATGATTTATGGAGGGACAAAATAGATACCACAGGAATAACAACAGTGAGGAAGCTTTTTGAAAGATATGAAACTGTGCACGGACCTCTATCTACAGATGAATTAAAGGATCTTCTCAGAGATCTAGCATATGTGCATATAACATGCCATGTATTTCCTCAGAACCTTACTACCAGTAATTCAGGCAAGTTTTGAAATAAACACGTATATATGTACACACTGCATAGTATTATTCATTTGGCAATCTTTTGAAATATTTTTTGCAGTGTTTTAAACTAATTGTTTTTAAAAGAATGTTTTTGATGCAAAGTAACCTTCATCTGACAGCCCATCCTGTGAATATTGCTTTGAAGAGGAATCTTCTAATGACTCGTTATAACTGTAACTAAAATTTCAAAGGTATGTGTTTGTGTGCAGTGATGGAGTTAGGTGTACACAGTGGTGTGGCTACTAAGGAGACTAAGGCAAAAGTTGATTTGACTTTATTCTTTGTAGGCTTGACATTTGGAAAAGGTGTAGCTAATGCCTTGGACGGGTCAAGCTTTAAGGCTTCCACAACAGGTTTTCAGTCATCTGACTCAAGGGTCCTGGTGACAGGACTAGACCGATCGAGAGTAAAGTTACCGTCCAAGCCGGTAAGCCATGACTGGTGTCCCGAAAAGACATCTGGAACAATGGAAGAGGCGTTGCAGGTACCTAATCGTTGTTGACTGTTAAGTACTTTTGACTCTTACTTAAGGGTGGCACAGTCATTTAGAGATTAAATTTTGTATTCATAAAGAACTGAACTGATGTTGAATTATAACAACAAATTCTGGCATGCTTATTTACTGCAGCAACTATAGATATAGAACACAGTTAGCCACACATTTTTAAATGTTTTGTAGTCAAGCCGAAATTACTTTTAGATAAAAACAAAAAGTTATCAGTCCTCTTTTGTATCTTTATATAAAACATAACTTACAAATTATATGCGAACCTACACGAAAGCTAAAAAGTCAAACGGAATAAGCAAGGAGTCCCAGTGGAGAAATTTTCCACATGTTGGTATCTAAGAACACCAAATGGCAAACTTCTGTCTACATGCTATTTGTACACAAGGGTACGGAACTAATGTTCATGGGTCTGGGAATCACTTCCCAGGGCCTGGTTCTCGAGTGTGCAAGGTTAACGTCATTTTTTTTATATAGTTTACAGATAAGACTTGAAAGTTGCCAGAGAAAAGGAAATATTGTGTTTTAGATGCTTTTGTGTTATTGTTGAGAAATAAATCTTTTGACGTAAATAACGCCACAAGTTCATAAACAAAATGTGATTTTGTTGGATTATGTAACCAAAAATGTCATGTTTTATACTTGTCTAGTAGGGGGTGGGTCATGTGATTTTCAAACTTCATTTAGGGGTGGGTCACTCAATTTTGTGCCAAATGGAAGGGGTGGGTCTTGTGTTTTCTATCTACCACATTTTCAAATGCTCCGGCCTCTCTCTCCCCCTCCCCTCCCCCCTTATGCGTTTTGACCAGTCCCATTTGTTGAAAACTTATTAGTGTTAATGAACAAAGTAGAAAGGACTACTAGACATGACATTTTGTATTTATTTGGCCAGGGAAATCTTCTTTTTATCAGGGAAAAGGCAGGGAATTTTAAAAAGTGATGCCTGTTGTCTGTCTGTGTCACTATTAAGTTTCTCTACACCAATTTCGCTTTACCTCTTGACAAGAACCTTGCTTATTTTATAATCTGCAGTTTTTGTTCTCAGTTTAACTCTTATGCCTTTCTTCCTGCAGAATACGAGGGAAAAAAATGAACGACTTAAAATCATAGTACGCCAGTTAGAGGAGGCATTAGAGGTACTTTACATGCACGCTTGTATATGGTATTTGTAGGTATCTAATAACCACCGAGTATAAATTTTAGGGTAAAAGTATTATTAGTAAAAATGGAGCTGTAACTAGGATAAGACATAATATTAAGAAGTAAAAACGTTCTCTGGTTGAAAGATTAAAAACATGAGCTTTCGGCCATCAGTCCATAGCCTTTGGTGAATAAGAAATGTTTGTACGCGAATGGAAATATATACGAAAAGAGTACGAAAAAATGTAAAAGCTAAAATACAACAGAAGTGTGAAAAAAGCTCAAAAGAATGTAAATTGCATCTAAATTACAATGAGATGGAATATTGCCTGGGCAACGGTTTTGAGCTGTTATCCCTGCTGACAGTTTTGGCAGTATGCTAGGATTTTAAGGTTTTTCGGACGCGGTATTGGCTTTGTCGATTACACCAGCATTATTAAAATCAGTTGAGTGATCATCTTGCCACGCATGGCTGGCAGCGTTCGAGCCCTTCGTATAGTTTTTCAGGCTGCTTTGATGTTTCTTTTTTGCGCTTGGAAACATCTTCCAATTTCTCCTACCTGCTCCATGAACAGTCTGAGCACGGGATCCTGTAGACTAGGAAGCTGAAGCGGATCTAGGTGGGGGGTGGGGGGGGGGGGGGCGGGGTGGGTCAACCCCCTAACTTAAGGAAAATAAGACATTATAACACGCTGATTTGGCCTCAGAATGCCGGTAATCCCATTTCCAAGGAGCTTAATTTTACAAATTTGCCGGGGAACGATGCGCCTGGATCCCCTTCAGGGGAGCCGCTTTGGCGGACCGTACCTCGAATCCCCTTCTCTAAAGACTTGGATCCGCCCCAGGGAAGACTACTTTACACTGGAGATCTGAACTTTGGAAACAGAAATTCCTGCTGATGGGTTTTTACTGGCTTGCTGCCCACTCGATTTTCGTTGTTACGAATTAATCTCGTAAGAGGCTGTCCGATGGTTCGGCCCATTTAAAAAACATGGATATCAGTTCTTCTGGTGGAGAAACTGTGTCGATCACGGTGGCTTCTTTCAACCAGAGAATATCGTAGCGATCGCATTTAATAAAGTTTATGTCTATCTGTCTATCTGTCTATCGGTCGGTCTGTCTGTCTGTCTGTCTGTCCGTCTGTCTGTATGTAGTGATCGTTGCGACAACGATCGCGGAGATAGACTTCAGCTCTATCTCGACTATCGTAAGGATCATTTAGACACCGGCGGTGGTAGGGATGGCTCAACATTTCTGTAGTGATTGCAGCGATCGTATGGAAACCAGCCTTTAGTATCCAGTGTTAAGTCACCCAATGTTACATGTTGTAAACATTAGTTTACCTTTTATTTGCAGCGAGAGAGGGAAGTAAACATTCATTGTCAAAGCCAAGTTCGCTCTCTGCAACAAGAAGTAGTGGTATGCAATTTACAGTAGTAAAATCAGAAACACCTTAACTTTACGTAAGACTCATTCTGTTTCAAGCACGTCAAGAAACGGAGCAGGAGTTTGAAGCATCAAATTTTATCCAAAGAGATTTTATGAAAAACCTCACGATCGACTATCAAAGAATTACCTCCATAGAAACGCACTGGGTGCACGTATTTACCACCAAAACTGCTAATGTAAATGTAGATCTTTTTTATAGTGCTCATACACCTTATTCCAAAATGGCGGCCAATTTATTATTCTTTTGTTTGCATGTTAATTAGCCCTCTTTGCCTCATTTTCACTTCAAAATTCTTTTGTATTTTGTACATGTTGACGAGGCAAAGAGGGCTAATTACCATGTAAACAAAAGAATAATAAACTGGCTACCATTTTGGAATAAGGTGTATGCACTTAGCTATAGAAGCACTAAGCTTAGCTAGTTTGCAGGCATGCCACTGAAACAAAGGAACAAAATATTTCAAATAAACGCAACATAGTTAAAAGTCCCAACTGACAGGAGGCAGACCAGTTGGCTATTTACAAAGCGTGACCGGGGATTTGAATTCGGGACTACCGAGAAACAAATCCCGCTATTGGCAGTGTGGAGGCCTGGGACCTCCGGATTACAACACCGGCCACGCTGGCTCCTCCACACTCCTCCGCTGCTTATGTAAACGTCTAATATCTTACATTTTCAAGCCATGACTGAGAACGTTAAGTCTGTATGCCCCAAATGTATAGAAAAAACAATAATGTTTGTTCACAGAGTTTATCGCCTCATTTTCTTTTCGAAGTCTTGCATAATTTTGCTTCAAACTCTTACAAAACCGAAAGTGTGTTGAATTTTTGCGTTTGACTGCTGTGTAGAAATCACTAGTTTGAGTCCTAGTGATCACAGTGGGGCACTATTTGGTCACATGGTCTTCAGCTAGCACTTCTCTAAATTACATACTACAGATCGAAAAATTATACATGCCCAATTGTAACTGCCATGTAACCCTGACTTCAATGCAAACCCAACACGACCCGCAAAATCATGTCTTAATGGATATTTTGGGCGATACGGCGGCCATTTTGAGTTTTGTTGTTTCAGATAGCTATTATGGGATGCTTAGGGGGCAAATACATACTAAGTAACCCTCTACGCATCCCATAATAGCTAGCTATGGCTATTTGAAACAGTAGAACTCAAAATGGCCGCTGTATCACTGAAAAATTACATTGTAATGACCGGATGTCCTGATCTAGTAAATCCAGAATAGTCGAGGACGAGGAAAATTGTATATTACTGTATCGAAGGGGTAAAAAAAATAGCAGTTTGAGATAGCGAGGAGTTTGAAATATCCAATTCCAATTTAAAGAAAGAGTAAATTGATTACTGCATAACCGCATGCAAATAAAACCGGTTTCACTTTGGCAAAGCGAAGACTTTGGCAAGTTTGGCAAGTTTTTGAGTCGAGGTAAATGTATCCTAAGAAAGAGCTTTCTTAAGTCATTACATTAGTCATTGTCATCCTAGACTACAATTGGGACAAAGCAACGAAGTACGTGTAAACAAAGAACTCTGAATGTAAAATACTACATCCAAAAACGTTGACTTCCACATTGAAAGGAAAAAAGACTGCATAAGAAATTTGTTTCCAACAGTCTTCAGAAAGCCCATTTACAGCGCTGCATGTTTAAACTAAAAGAACTAAAGCCAACTTTGAACAATCAGTCTGAGTTCATCCGTGCAAAGTTATTGTTTACATTTCTAGATTCGTATTTAACAGTTTATTTGAAAGGACTTCATGCTTTGTTTGAAATTCTTTCCATTGGCAAGGATTTCTTTCTGTACTTCGTGAACATCCGTTATGGAACTACTTAAAACTTTAATTCGTTTGGTGTTTCTCCTTTTCAATTTACATTTGTAAGCCCCAGTGAGGCAAAAAAAATATGCACTGCACTTGTACCTACAAAAATGTTAAGTAAAAATACCCATAGCATCACGAAAAGGCAGAATTGTTACACCGAGTAGAAAAACAAGACAGTAGCACCAAATTTTCAACTTGAATTCTAAGTAATAGTCATAGGTGTAGTTATATGTATATAACTGATGCTACACTGGAGGCGTTGTCAATGAAGTATGCATTTTCTTTCTTTATTTTTCGTTCATTTATTGGACATTTTTTGGTATGCGCAGTAGGAGTGCTTATAATACTAATAAATCAGTCTGACAAAAATCTAACCGGTGAAGCTTACTGATGTAGTGAGAAATTGCTTGTTATAACTGTTTGCAAATAGTTTTCTGGTAGAAAAGACATCAGTGTTTACTTTGTATCTTCCTGCTCTACTAATATATGGGCCTGATATTTATTTTTTTCAAGGCAAAAGATTGTGAATTACGGAATCAGGTCGAGGTCATGCGTGTTGTTGTTGAGCAGTTGAGAGAATCACAGCAAGCCCGAGGAATGTTGGAGGCGAAATTGCAGGGGGTTGCAGAACAAATGGAGTCTCAAGAAAAACGTTATGACAAAAATTGTCAAGAATTGAAAAATCAGTTACGGGAGAATAAACGTCTGCTGGATAGAGTGACGAGCCTGGAGCAACAACTGGATTTGGAAAGGTCCCACCGAGAGCGGGATAGAGGAGAGTTTCAACAACAATTACAACTGTGTGGAGAAGAGTTTCAACGACAATTACAGCGGGATAGAGGAGAGTTTCAACAACTATTACAGCAGCAAAGCGCACATCTCCAACATCTTGAGCAACATTTACAGCACGTAGAAAGGGTAGCAGAGGGGCGGCGCCATGCTCGTCTCCAGCAGCCTGAAACACGAACCTGGATCATTCAACGCAATGAAGTTGGCCTAAGCAACGATGTTTTGGGTGAGGGGTCCTGGGGAATTGTTCGAAAAGGAACATTTCGTGGTAGCCCAGTTGCTGTTAAAGTGCTTCACAGGGTGATTCTGTCATCTCATAATCGTAGTCTCTTTGAACGTGAAATGGAAATTTCATCCCGCTGTCGCCACTTCAATATTGTTCAATTCATGGGCGCAACATTGGATGATCAAAATCCTTTACTTGTGACAGAACTACTAGACTGTAATTTGACACAACTCCTGAAGCAAAGGCAATTGAACAGAGAAGAAATACCGGTAGTCTCTCTCGCTGTAGATGTGGCCCGAGGCTTAAACTATATGCATTGCAATCAACCTCCCATCGTGCATCGTGATGTTAAAAGTGACAATGTACTTCTTAAGAGGTGGGATAATTCGTGGATAGCCAAAGTGTCTGACTTAGGAGCAGCCAATTTTCGTCGTCTTGTTATGACTCCTAGTCAGGGAACACCATTATACGCTGCTCCAGAAGCAGGCACTAGAGAATACTCAGAGCTGGTAAGTGCTTTCGTTTACAGATTTTATGCTCTTTTTGGGTAAGGAGGTATAGCTATCCTGAGATTTAAATTATAAAATAACTGAGCTACTACGTACGCTCTCATTGGTCGATAGGTGTGTTTAAATGAGAGTATGTAAACACGGTTGTGACGTTTTAGATTCGCGCGTATTTTTGAGAATTATTTTATAACAGCAATAGAGCACTTTTTCCGTGTTTACATAGCCTCCTCTAAACACTCGGAGGGTTGGGAGAATTCTCGAAAGTTATGCAAACTCTCGACTACGTCTCGGGTTTGCATAACTGTCTCGAGTTTCCCAACCCTCCTCGTGTTTAGGTGAGGCTATGTAAACACGGGAAAGTGCTCTATTGCTTAAGCATTGGACAGCAGTTCCTGAGGTCCATGCATGGTTTAAGGTCAGGTTGTTGAGTTGCAATTGATGCATTCTTGGGAGAGACTTTTTTACCCCCGTAGTGACTCACTCGACACATGTAGCAATTACAAATTGGGACATCCTAACAATCTGCGAAGGACGAATATCCCATCATGGAGGAGTTCCAAAGTCCTGTTAGCCACAACTACAAAAACTGGAGTTCAGTGACAGCCACTCTCCTTGAAAACAATGGTACTTCCTTACTCTGGGGGCGGGAGAAGGGATTGAAATTGTTGGTGTAACTGTAAGATTAACACAGTCGAACCTCTCCACAACGGCCACCTTGGGGACAGAGGAAGTGGCCGCTGTAGAGAGGTGGCCGTTATGGGGAGGTAGGGGTGTAATATGACACCGGTTTTTTTCTTGGGGCTCAACATTTCTATGTTTAAAAAAAATGCCGCTTAATGTAGCTTGTAAATACGTAACACAATTAAAATATATCAATAAAACAGAAACTAAACAGAAACAGAGACCAACGACGCACCGTATAGATCAAGTTTTGTAACCTTTTCCAATAAAAGAAATGGGTTTTTTTTTATACACTGTTCGTCAGTCGTTGGGACGCGTTTTAATGGCCGTTGTAGAGAGGTTAAAGTAAGAGTGAATGTATGGACCGTTCGCTGTGACTAAACAAAGTGGCCGACTTGTTGCGAGTTGCGCGGCTAGTGGAGGTTCGATTGTATTAACTTCTGGCCTGGTATTAAATATATATTTAATTGTCTTTTAGTCTGAAATGTAATCTTTTCCAAAAACTATATATTTATGCCGGCTATCGACATTTCAGTTGAAGTTTCAGATGATAAAGTTAGACCATCTAAACCAAATTCTCTCTTAAATTTAATAAAACCTCTCGAAATCATTATCTTTTTCATTGTTTGCCTTTACATCTTACTGGATGAAGGAATTTTTCTGCCCACTGAAATTCTAGTGAACTTCTTTCAGTTTCATCAACATCTTAAGTCTTTAGGTGGGCAGAAATCCCTGACCAAATTGAAACGGTAGTACGTCGTGTTTCGTTTCGAAATTTTCTTAGTCATATGTTTAATAAGTAACCATATGAAAGCTCGAGCAATTTGAATTTACACCTCTCGTAATATTTGAAAATTCTATCAAATAGCATTTACCTTAAGGCTCGTGAAAATATGAGGGAATTTTCAAATATCAGTGTCAATACTCAACTGCAACTCATACGATTACCTGTACTCAGTGTTCCAGATTTTTCTAGGGGTGGTGGAAAAAAACGTATTTTGCCTTCACTACACAACCAAACACACTCAAATGTCAGGGGGTTGAGGCATGGGCGCGTTGGTCTGCCAGGCCCAAGATATGTTTTAATTGTGGCAATAAACTTAAAACAAAGTGGATGAGATCAAATAACATCCTACATGCGGCAAAGCCGGACACGTAAACCCCAAAAACCTCTTATTAGGAAAAATAGGGACCGTGTACCCCGGCAGACCAAATGCAGTGGCACCACCTTTGGGGTTTTAAGGTTGATATATAAACAACAGAATGAAAGAGAGAACAGATAACGTTATTTTTTTACAATAAAAATAAACCTTATGCAAAAGTTTTAGTGGCGAGGCTGACCGTAGAATGCCATAAGTTTCTCGACCTTCTCTTTTTACAAACGTACTAATTATGGGCCTTTGCATACTACGCTAGCACCCACTTCTCTGTTCCGTGTCGGCAAAATATTAATTCATGTTAATACCGATTATCACAAATTACATTCTAGACTCACCCTGACACTGAAGAAACTCGCCATATAATAAAATATGAACTGTATGGACACATTCAGCTGTCCTGCTTCATAATTTTTTTCCAGGTGGACGTGTACAGTTTTGGCTTACTGGTTTTGGAAATGTGTATCCGAGAGTATCCAGTACGTGGCCAGATAGCTGACCAGATAAAACACGTACCTTGTCCGAGACTTCAAGGGCTCATAGGTCGTTGTGTGGAGCAAGTCCCTGAAAGACGCCCAAGAATGGGTGAGGTGATCCAGGTCTTAACACAACTGATGAAGTAAAAATGTTACTTTTCACTTCTATTCGCATTGTAGGTCATTCAATTGATTGTCAAGGGAATAAGGGGTGCATTTAGGACCAATGTCTCCAATGGGGACACAACAAAAGAAATAGAAAAGTACAATTTACACTCATCTTTGTAAGATACTTAATTAGGTTGATATCAAACGGTAACTACTTAGAAGCGGTCAATTAGTATGATGAAGATTATAAAGGTGCAGAAAAAAAACTGTTTCCTGTGGGGCCACTCAGTAAGTGTTTTGTTGTACTTCCTAACTCAAAAGTAGAATAACTGTGAAAAATGACTTTCGTGACGCCGGCTGGCACACAAGTTTGCTGCGGTTTCAAGGTGCACGACGTGATCACGTGCGAGTCGAAAGTTCAAGTTATTGTTTCTATAGGGAGTTTGTGAGTTTTGACCCATTGCACGTGACACGTTCTCGTCCAATTGAAAAACGTATTTGAGTTGGGTTATAAAAAGGAAAGATAAATTACTCGTATATATCGACGTGATTTCAAACAGTGGAACAGCTGCTTGACACTTCAAAACAGTAGTTGAAAGCGAATCATATGGGTTTAAAAACAAGAGAAAGGTGCAATTTCAGATATTTGTAGGTCACTTTCTTGGTATAAGATATTCTTGATAAATTCTGAATTTCTGCTAAATCAGTATATTTAGGGTAAAAGTTTCTGGGTTTAACGCGGCTGGTAGTATTATTGGTAGGTAGACTATTTGAAGATGTGTAGATTTACAGCTGTACAAAATTTTAAAATATGTATCAAAATGGGAATTTGCCCTTTTAGATAATACATGTGAAAATTGTGGGTTTGTTAAGAAAAGTCTTACAAAATTTGCAAAATATGTAAAATTACTCTAATTGTGTGCTTCATTTTGATTCTTGGGGTGTTCGAAATTTTTAAAGATAGAGGTTGGCTTGTAAAATTCATGGCTTTTTTGCAGGTTATGCTTGTTGCATTTTTTGATCTTGCAAGACTGTATGTCTTCATAAAACATTTTAATAATGAATTAACTTTTAATCAATATATATTAGATATATAGTTCATTTTCGCCACTTTCATACTCGGTTTGAAGAGCCAGTGAGAGAACAAATGAGTAATTGTTTGGTCACTGGATGCTAAACTATACCTCCTTGTAATTGCTAAATTACCATTGTATTTACAATCTGGTTTCATGTAAAGCCATTGTTTAAATTGTAGCTTTTCTCAATTTAGGAATTTGTTGTAGAGTAGCGACATAGTTAGTGAATTATAAGCAATATTGCCATCAGACTGGCTTAGTTTCCATATGACCGCTGGCGATTATTCGGAGCATGGCTTCAGTACTTAAGTCTCGTAAAGTCGTCGCGGAATGTGTCATATCGTCGTGCAACATGGTGCGTGAAGAAGAATAGCCCTACTTGTATTTCCATGTTTTGGTGACTTAGCCAGACAGATGGAAACCAGCTATGAATTTTATTTTCATGTTAGATATTCCTATAGCCAGAGAGTTAAATTGTTGACAGGGCGTTGTAGAATTATACATGCGTCAGGTAAAATTATTTTAATAAAACTTAAAAGTTATATTAAAAATAAGAAGTTGAGAGACCACTGAGGTAGCTTTTTTTTAAAGTCAGTTTTAAAATAGTCCAGTCGCTTTTTAGCTGATTAAGACTGGGGTTATCGTAACATAGTCAACACTGATTCACTGATTCTATCGTTTATTGACTTTAATTCATTATAAATGATAAATTACATGATGATAAATTACATGAAATAGGTATTGGTGAATACTCAGCTGTAAATATTGTGATTTTGTTTTGTAAAAGCCTACTCCAATCAGAAATTTTTAATAAGGTTATATTTTTTGTTTTGTAACTGCACTTGTCCTAGCTAGACAATAAAGATGGCTGTTATTTTGTATGTTTTGTTGAAAACATTAAACTACATGTCTATCTTTCCTAGCTTTTTGCAGTTTTATTGAGTTATTTGTTTGTGAATGAACTTGTATTGGTGTGAGGGGATCTGTAAACTAGTTACACGACAGTATAACCTTGTGGTGCTGTCTTAGGGTTAGGGTTATAACTACGAGCGGTATTTAAAAAGTCTCTCAAAGTTACGCGAGCGTTTAGACGAGTGTAATTTGAAAGAATTTTTGAATATCAAGAACCATCTGAACCTTTTGTCGGAAGTTTTCGATTTAATTTAAACTTTTTAACGACATCAGCTATGGTTGACTTGAAATATCGAATTACTCAATGATGCGATTGCTCATTTAATCAAAACTATGACAAAATTCTCGAACGTGATTGGCTAATTGGACGGTACGCGTCATTTTGCGCGCGCTGTTGCAGTGCACTTTGTTGAGTAATAAACTGCTGTGTTTTTCAGCATTCATAACGACGTTTAATCGTTCAGTGCTCGATCGATGGTTTCTTCGTTTCTCGAATTTTGTCATAGTTTTGATTAATTGGTAACAGGGCTTCGTGTCGTCCAATTCAGTCTGTAATCATAGTCGTGATTAACAAATCAGACTCCCGCCTCGCGGTCGTCCGATTTTGTCAATCACTCGTATGATTACAGACCGAATTGGACTCCACTCAGTCCTGTTACCATTATAAATCCTGTCTATAACAAGATTCTCGATTGTCGTTGATCCTGTGCGCGCCTATTTGTCACCTGTGCCATTTATGCCATTCGCGCATGAATTACGTGCTTGAATGGCAATTCCTTAGGGTTTCCCTAGTGTTTGTAAAACGTATGGAAAACGCTACTTTCTTTTCAGTCCAGTTAAAAACTTCTTAAACTCGAAATTTGTTATTTATACGATTAATAAGTAATCAGACCAAGTACAGTACAATTCAGAGAGTAATCGTTATCGGCCTCGCGCTGCGCGCTCGTCCGATTTTGAAATTACTCGCTCGATTACTCACTTAATAATATACATGAAAAAATTACTCGATTCTGATTGGCTGAGAGCAGTGCAGTTCAAGTGTAACAAAGTGCAAAAGTGTAACATTAGTGCAAATTACCCATCGTAATTCTGGATTATGATTGGCTGAAAGACAATAGGAAATTTTCCAAGCCAGTGATATTGCGTAAAATGATGACTAAAATTTTGTGTGGAAACTTTGAAAAAAGATTTCTCGAATGCGAAAAAATGGCTTCAAGAAAGGTCTTCCGGCACTTGCTCCGCGCAAATTTTTTTCATGTTTATATTATTAAGTAATCATACGGTTTCGAGTTCAATTTGGAATTAATTTGCACATGTGAGTTTTTCAAAAAGCTGAAATTGCACTCGCCGAAGCGGCTCATGCAATTTCAACTTTTTGAAAAACTCACTCGTGCAAATTAACTCCAAATTGAACTCGAAACCGTATGATTACCTATACAAACTGTAATCCAATCGGTCCAATTACAATTACATATGACTGAGAAAACAGGAAAGCAGGCGCGTTAATTTGCACTGCAGTGCAAATTGAAAATTATAATAAATTTGCCTGTTCTCAACGAACTCCCAATGAAGTAATTTTTGACAGTCATAATAAATTTACTCATTTCAAGTATTTCATTTCACTCTCTTGTGCTTCATGCAAATGAGCATCCTTGGATACTTTGCGATTCTCTTATCTTGCATCTGGAAAAATCTGACGTGCTATTGGAGATAAAGAGTAATTACACCGAATAAATATTCTCCAAAAGTACCTACGAGTCCTTACAATGATACTACAATGAAGTACAATCAGGGAAACGATAGCCTTTTCAATAATAGGCGATTTGCATGGTGGCGTCATTTGACTACAACTACCAGAATCCTTCACGTTTATGCTTCTTATGTTAATTAGGCCAATTGTTATTTAAACCCCACTGGGAATTCAAAATTTAAATAACAAGGAAAAAACCAAAGGAATTCTGGTAGTTGTAGCCAAATGACGAAAACGTGCAAATCTGCTATTGTTCAAACATTCAAATCACCGAACTTGTGACAAGTAGTGAAGCATTCTGATCTCGGGACTAAAATAAAAATAACCCCCATATAGTCATGGCTTGGACAATCCTTAGGAAAAGAAGGAAGCAAGAAAACAATTTAAGACATAAACGTGCATTTCTGGGGGAAGAGGTAGCAATATAGAATGATAATGGATATGAATTGCATTGCGTGATCACCAGCAACAACCCAGACTTGAATAGTCCAAAGAAACATCATGTACGGCATGGATAGTTAAAGGTGTAAAATGGAACGTCCTAAGCATTACGAAGACATGATTTTCAGCCTCAAAAGGGTGGCATGAGCAGTCTCCTTTTCCCCCTTCATCCTCTGGCATAAAAAGCCTTGGCATTACCAAATGACTTAAATTGCACGTTATTTGGGATAAGACCATGTGTCTATTATAGCACTTACCGGAAGTCCTAACCCGACTGCTTACGTCCCCAATATGCAGAGTGTCTTCATGACTGGCTTGAGGAACGCCACAAACTCTCCCTACCCTCCTCAGGACGGAGATATACGCTCTCCTGTATGGACGAGAGAGACCACAGTATACACAGGGATTGAGTGTTTAGTATGGACATCTGTGCTGACAGTGACTGAAGAATCTCACGATGCTGTTTTGTTACTAACTCCAGTGTAATACTGACTGTTAGTATAACATAACACCGTCTTGTTAATACTTACTTTGTACATCTGAACTCGATATCAGTAAAAATCAGATATATCTTGATCGCTTTCAATATTTAGTAAAGCGTAACAAAAAAAAAAAAAAAAAAAAAAGATAAATGGAAACACCAACCTTGAAAAGAGTCTTCCCCAATCTGGAGTGCTCTTATGCTAGAGGTTTTCTATTTTCTTTTCTTTTTTTTTTTTTTTTTCGGTCTCTTTAGCATTTGCACTACTTTATATAAACACCTACATTGCTATCTTAAGACAAACTGGTCTGAACGACACTTACAATGATTGGCAACCAGCTTACATAGAAAAGGAACACCGCTGACCGAAGAATCTTAATAAACTGACGCCTTTCCTTTACATCCCTGCTGACTCTCGGTCAGTGATGGTTTCTGGGATGTGTTGTTTGTCTAGTAAAACTGTTGTTATTAGACTGGTTATTGCCTTGCTTTTCCTCTACCAATGTACTTGTACCTCTTGCACTGCATGTTTATGTCATTGCTACCGTTTTCACCTCTCATTCGCATTTCCTACGTTGGTTTGATTTCGATAGCCTGAAGTTTGCCATTCTCTAACGTCAGCGTTCTGCCTCGTCGCAGCTGACCAAATCTTTTTTCACATTCGTTTATTTTCCGCGACACAGCGATAAAACTGGTCAGCACCACCACAAGCTGAATATATCCTAATATGGCAATAAGAAGAGCAAAGCTTCCCCCGAAATCAAAGGAACAAATGATGATGATTCCCGCCGAGAAAATGACGTAAACGATAACTTAAGCTACACTAACACAAGTGACTTTCGTCCGATAATAAATTGGATGCAGCGTAGCACAAACGCAATCAGGAGCCATTAGAGTAGCTACAAAGAAAGATGACAAGCGTAGAAATGAGGACATCCAATTGTAAAAGTGAGAGAAGGCGTAAATGATGTTGAGACTTTTAAAGCCATTCTGATCGATTTGAAAGACGATTATGGACATTAACACAGGTCATATATCCTTGAGAAGATCTATACAGGCCAACGAACCAACGGGTAGATCAGGAACACGCAGGACTCGAAACAACTTGATTGCAACGAGAAAAAGCACATTTCCAATCAAAATGATCGCGAAGATGATTGGTGAAATAAACAAGAACCCAGTGCTGTATCGACTGCCGATATCGTTTGTATTTCTCGAGATATTTGTTTCACTCATACTGGCTTTTTTCGGACCTCATTCATTGATACCGTTGAATTAGAAATTTTGTAGCCCTCAGTCATAAAAGAATGCGTATCCTACACAGACATTTACTGTTAGAAACTGAAAAAAAAAATTAAATGTTTGTTGTTTCCATGAAGACAAAAGCACAAGCGTTTAACTTCGGTAAAAATAACAAATAGCCAAGCTGAATATTTAATGATCACCTTTCAGTTTTTCTCTCGGCAGAGTTTTGACATTCTCAATTGCGGTCATTCTTGGATATAATATACGAAGAAAGCCTTAATGAAACCTAAATGTCCAAGTAACACCGAGAATGGTTTGTTTAAACTAAAATGTGGTCGTAAATGCAGTAACATTAAAGTAAGTCTTAGAGACATACCTTAAAGTTTTCTCAGAACTGACCATGTTTCGCTTTAGCGCTAGGAAATAAGCCGCGCTGTCTTTATTATACAGAAACGTTGCCCAGTTTCTATGGCGGGCTTAATGTATCTTTGAACATCTGTAACAAGTCGAGTAAATCGCCTTACTTCTGTTTAAGTTGTTTAAAGGCTCAAAAAATGTTCTTGAAAATGCAAGAACCTCACAAAATATAACTGGTGTGTTGATGCTAGAGAAGGTTATTAAATTATTTTTAGAAAAGCTCTATTTGCTGAATAGAGTCGATGTTTCCCAAGGAGAATGAAAGCAGTAAATGTAAACAAAAGTTCTTTTATGTAATAGACCTTCTTCCATATTTTGATATTCTACAATATAAATTACAGTTTTGTTCTATTCAATATTTAGTATCCCTTATTAAAAAAGATCTCTTTCCTCAACATCTGAAATATATCCGAGGTCAGATTCTAATAAAGATTTTTAACTAAAAATCAGCTTATAATTGTCTTGACTATGATGTAAAAATATCAAAAAATTTGAACGTCCTTTGTTTTTAATAAGTTATCACACCAAAACAGAGATAATGGAACTAGCAAAGACAAACATGTTTCAAAATAGCTTAATGAATCCAGACTATCCGGGTTTCAATAAAGTTGAGACTGACAAACTGGGCACTCAAGAAGATGGTCACATCATCTAAATGGGAAACATTGCATGCATGGTAAAAATAAACTAACAAGTGAAAAAAAAAAAAAAAACAAGATTTATACAGAAAAAACCTTGGTATTGTTCGCTTGTAACCAGTGACAGATAGGCATGATTACAGATATATAGCTTTTCTTTGTTAAGCTAATGATAAGGTGATAGTTATGTTATGTAAAGCAAACAAAATCTTTCTCATAAAATGGCTTCAAACACTCTTTTTTTTCGATCCGTGCTTGGTTATAGAGCAAATCCCGGAAAACTCAGTGTAGTATATATCAAATCAAAACATTGTCTCACAAATTAAATCAGCAGACCAATGGATCAGTTTATTTGGGGCGTTTTCCTTGCAAAACGTACATAATAAAAGTAAGGAGTTACAAAAATGCAAATAAGGAAGTTACAGAAAGGTAAGAAAAAACAATCCAGATGTTATATCAAGGCCAGGCACCATAGCAGAGCAGACGTGAGGAGTATAGCTGGAGCCTGGAGCGACATTCCTGATCCTAGGAGACCTGCAATGATGTAACTGTTAGGCGTTGTATAATCTAGTAAATAAATATATAAAACGCAGAAAATAACTTTAAGATAAGTGAGCCTATCTAGCTCTCAGTGCTCAATTATCCTCTGCATGAGCAAACAATAATCTTAACGGATATCTATTCCTCTATCTTAATCTTTTTTGGCATTCGTCGTTTCCATAATATTCGACTATTTTGACAGCTAATTTTTGCAACAGACCCCTCATAGCAACTCTCATATCCGTGTTTGTCTCACCTTTACTTGGTTGACACGCATAGTCCAACCCCAGAGAGAATCCTCTTCGGCACAGGCACTTTCCGTTTTCACAATAAGAGTTCTCATCGCACTTCGGAGTGCAAATTTCTAGAGAGAATAGAAAATATAATTTATGCGAATTTGTGCATAGTGTAGAGTGACCAACGAGGTTTTCATAACCTTTAAGAAAACTCTTTTCTTTTCATCTCAGACGGGACCCAATCAACTTCTTCATAAGCTATGCCAAGACCACCTGATTAGGATTTGAAATTTGAAACTAGATTACGACAACCGCGCCTCCGTTTGAAAATGAGTTGATATTAAAGTGAGTTGCATTTGACATGTTAGTTGCTGAAGCAGAATAAAACAGACAGTTGGTCATCAAACCATCCAGTCGGCCGCCGCCACTGCAACTAATGTTCTGTCTAAATGCTTAGTTTAACTTAGGTTCAAGCAAAGTAAAATGAAGTATAATGTGTTACCTGAACATGTTCCTTTCGCTGTCTTTTCAAATCCATCTTTACAAGGGCAATCATAACCACCATTCTTGTTTTTACACTTTGAGAACTTCGGACAGAAATGAGTTTCTTCTTTGCATTCGTCAATATCTAAGGCAAAAAAACATAAATGCGACAGAAACCGTAATGAAGGGCTACTACTGCATGCCAAGCCAGTAGACTCCTCCCGAGGTGTGTCCTATTTTCACAATTTTTAAAAACATACGTGGAGCCCCTGAAAAGTACCTAGAAAACAGCTTAGTAGTAATATATAGATTTAGCTAAGCCTAAAAGCGAAGCTCGTGATTAAATAATTAACCGTAAATGAAAAGAGGATATTTTTCCCTGGGTTAGAAACTCAAAAAATAATCAATTGTGACCAAATGATTGTTCAGTATGTGGTTTCACTATATTTTCTAATTATATTTTAACAAACACCATACCTAATGAGTGTACCCAAGATAGAAATTATGCACGCGATATGTCAGGGACTTTCCAAGAGACGATTGTGCAAGGAATATGTCGGAGGAAAAGTCAGCAACACGTCAGGGTTTAATTTACCCTGAAATTTTGCATTTGCATGTACTCCCTTCCTCTCCACAGAGTAATAACCTGGCTAGAGCCCGCGATCAAATTGAAAACACATTACCTGGTCAGCGGTTAACTCAAAAAGATGAGCTCTTGACCTGAACCCACAATTTGATCACGTGATACTGGTCAGCGGATACCTTACTTTGACAGCCGTCAGTTAATTATAACGTGGAGGCCATTATCAAAGATTTACCTATGGTAATGGTGGCACTCTCTTATTTTTAAGGTATGGGGCTTGGCTTACGGACATACGTAAAGACAGTCACGTGACAACCAAAATTTTTGAGATCAATGGGTTACCAAATTTTCTAAGCTATGGGGCTTCGCACGCACGCCGGAGCTCCGCTATGATAAGCATCACTCAGGCATTTATTGTGGATTTTACCATTTTTGTGTGGAATACGTGTACGGGAGACGTCTCACAACTCATAGGCTTTTGCTTTGTTCTCATGTATAAAATGCTGTGGATTGTAGTGTACAACAAGTTTGACATATTTGTCAATGATGTCATGTTCTTTGTTTATCCTGGTTAGTCTAACCGGTTTGACAGGTTTTTCAAGTGAATTATCACTATCACATGAATTATCCACGACAACAGAGTCAATTATATAAAAACAATGACGGAAATAAGCCCTCTCTGGTGCTTACTTTTCTACTCAGTTTAGCTTTTTTTCTTTCACATAATGAAAATCTCTTGATAATTACCGATGCAGATCAGTTGGTTTTGTTTTGCGCGGTATCCTTGGCGACAACTGCACGAATACGATCCCACTGAGTTCACACAGAGCATGTTCTGGTCACATGAGCCGTTGACCGCACACTCGTCAGTATCTGCATTAAAAAAAAAAAAAGAAATGTTAGAGATAAGAATAAGAAACCATCAGCCTTGGATAACTAAGGATGTTAGTGTTATCAGCTGGAGTAGAAGGATGACGCTGATAACACCTTGGCGACTGTGATTATTCTGAAATAGTATATCTTTGCAAATTGTTGTAAAGACGATATAACTGATAATCCGCAATTTTAGTTCCGTCATGGAGGCGTCATTTCGTTACAAGAACTTTGCGCTCAGATTTTCTTGCACCACCTTCCTTTGGCACTTCCATGGGTTCCTTTCTATTTCGCTTCTCCGCTGACCATTTTTCTTTGATCGGAAATGCGATCGCCACGAGAAACGTTGTAGCTATGTGACCGCGCTCTTTATATGACAAAATATCCAGAATTTTAAGACTTGGTACAAAAATTAGCACGATTAGCTATGATTGTAATAATCTAAGAATTTGATATCCACCATTTTGTATGGACTAGTGTGTTACAACTGTTACACTTGCCATAACATTTGCTTTGTTTGGCATCAAAGCTAAAACCTTTCGGGCAAATGCACCGGTATGATCCCACGGTATTTCTACACACTGCCACGTCTCCACAACGCTGCCTCTTTGTGGTGCATTCATCAGTATCTGTAGAAATAAATTGATCTTAATGTAACACACTCCATGATTGGTTAGCTGACAAAGTGTCTGTTTCCATGACATTAACACACTAGAATAGTCTGAAAACGCTGGCATTTTCCACGACCTTAAGGAAAGAAGTTAGCTACTTTTGTTGTACCTGCTCCTTGAAAATCTCCCCCATAGGGGTTGGGGGGCGGGGGGGAATTCCCATATAAAAATTAAAGGACGAGGTGCTCGGGCGAAATTTTGAAAAGAACTCCTAAGAGGTACCTAGCCCCAACCCTAAGCTTTGTGTGCGCGGCTTGAAATGTTTTTCACCCCTAGGGGGTACCAATTCTAAACAACACATTATCTCCTGTCATATTTTTTTGACTCAATACCCTGACAGGTACCGCAAAAGCTCCTGCTGTGGATCTTCTGAGGCTGAACACCGCTGAACACACTAACAGATACCAGAGCCGCGTTTTTAGTCCCCAAAAAGGAACGACGAGCGCCCCCGTCCTTTTCATATGGGAGTCCGTGCCTGTGATATCTCTAGCACAATCAGGGATTACGAGGCTGAGACTATATATAGAAATGTTTTAGGTAAGAAAATAACTCTCGCAAAAGGAAGTTAATGGTTACAAATGCATTGTGGATTGTCTTATGCCAGGAACTGAACAAAGACATTTTCACCAAGACTAACTGGACTTTAAAACACCTCAGGGTAACAACTCAGGGTTTGGAGCTTTAGCGACTATTTATTAACATCAACATAGTCTAATCTTTAGAAATTAAAATAAAACATGAACTTAGTTAAATATCCACTAAATCCGACAACACAGACACTCACCATAGCAGTTCTTTCCATCTTTATCTTTACTCTCGTAACCATCACGACAGTTGCACTTGAATGATCCGATCGTATTGGTGCACGCAGAGTATAAACCGCAGATATTTTTGTTTAATTCGCACACCTTCTTCTCTGTATCGAAACAAAGCCGATGCTTTAGTTAGTCAATTCATGGTGAGAATTTTTAAATCCTATGCTATTTTTCTTATCTTATTAAATCAGTTGTGGCCATTTGCTGACGTTATTCCAGGACGGCAGCTTTTGAATGCTATTACGTCATTGACACTGTGAATTCGCAGTGTGCAACGTTACCAGTCCGTAGATAATAATTTTCCAATCGTTTTCATAGCGATACGAAATCCCCCTTAATAATTAGCTCTTATTAACCGAGCAGGAGGGCCATACGGGAGAATCTTGACCGAGGTCGTGAGTACAGACCGAGGTCAAGATTCTCCCATACAGACCGACCGACTTAGTTCGGTTAATAAGATGTTTATTATATGGAAAAGAAGAAAGCTTTAATTCGTAACTGGTTTGCTGACATTTTGCTTGCGAACGGCGATGAGCTTAATTTAAACCTGCCGAAATTACTCGTCCTCTTTATTTATTATTTTTTTTTTTGTCATTAGGCATTTTGGCACTTCCATAAATGATTGAGCCGAGAGAATAAATGAAAATAGTGAACATTTTTGTCTTTTAGTTTTAGTTTCACTTTTTCAACGCAAAATGAAACCGGTCTAGATGCCGGCCTAGATGGGAAAATCTAGACCGCGGTCAATATCGATTTCAGTCAATCAAATTCGTGAATTCGGTAGTTCCCAGTCCTTGTGAAACACAGCCATATAATAATCTGTCAATACTAAACAGCATCGAAAAATTTGACATTTTATACACTTAAGCGGAATGTATTTTCAAGTCCTAGCTTTTTCTCGGCCTTGTATAGGCATGATTTTACCGTTAACTTTTCCATCAATATAATAAAGATAGCTAAAGCCTACTTACCGACACATTGTTTGGCCTTGAAATGATATCCGTCCTTACAGTCACACAGATGTGTACCTTCAAAGTTTTTGCAAAATTGGTTCCGCTTGCAGTCTTTGTCATCTGAGCATGGTTCTAAGTCTTTTTTTAACACCAGGAAAAAAAAAACTTTAGCATATTGCCCAGACCCGTTTTACGTTTTGAGGTTAACTAGAGAATTTTACTTTTTTTACTTTTATTCCACTAGAAATCATACATCATCAAATCAAAGAGCAAGTACGCCAAAGGTAATATATAGATTACATGCTCAAGCTGGAGAACGGAATCTATACAAAACTCCATTCAGCAGCGTACAAAGAAAGAGGGAATCAATCACAAAATATTTTATAAGCAGCTTAGCCGTCATTTGTGACGTATACGCAGGTCATCCCCGACGGACTGCCTCTCACAAAGTGCTACAAAAACTACATTACAAAATAGTTCGGTCTGAGAACCTGTTAGATTTAATCCATGTCATTGTTTTGTTTTGTTTTGTTTGTTTTGTTTTTTCATGTTTCTGTGCTTTGTTTGACCGGTTTATATAGCTGTTGAAGTTCAATTTTATATCTGCTTTCGCTTTATTATATTTTGTTTTAGATACGTTTTGCATGGTAATAAGTTAAAAGTGAAAAATAAAAGTTAACTAAAGATAAAAATGAATTCCAACATAACTTGCAAATCTTTTCGTGTAACGCTTGTACGCTGTAATTAATTTGTTTGACATCGTTTTTTATTTAAACACTAATAAGTTGAGACACTTTTTTGTATAATCATCTTGGGATCAACCCATGATTTTAAAGTGGCTTCCTCTTTCGATAGTGCTTGACGTTTTTGGGAGGGGAGGCGGGGGGCGGGGGGTTGTTCGGGGTATTTTGCGTGTTCCGGAATGTTCCTTGATGTTCCTGTGTTCCTGGAAGTACCACATGCCCATAGTAGATAAGCCAACAGTTGAACACTGCTTTAATGAAATTACTTCAAATGATAAGAAATAAATGCCTTGAAAATGTATTTTAAGAGTGATTTTCTCAGAATGTCGCGAATCGGAAGACAGTCGCGAAAAATCGATTTTTCTTTTATTTCGCCAAAACGTACCTTTGGGTGAACTTATTCAAGGAAAAATAGTTTAAAGTTCCCACGATTTATTTTACCGCCAAAATTTAAGAAAGTTCGAAATTTGCATGTAATGGGGGTTTTCCCAGCTTAAAATGTTCAAAATTTCAGTCTTCTTTACGAAAACAGCTGGGGCGTAAAAACAATCCTATGAAAACAAAACTCGTCACAAATATTATTTCATTCTTATACTTTATAATCGTGTAATAAGTTTCTTGGAGTTTTGTTTGTAGCTTTTTAACGAAGGGTATTTGCACAGTCGCCATTTGTGTCTCTTGGCAAGGAACAAATAAAGGCTAACTTTCACTAGTATAAATGGCTTCTGGTATATATCATTTGGTCAAAATATCTACATTTTAGGAAACCTTGGTTATTGTTTGTTTTTTTTTTTTTACCAGAAAAGTTATAGCTCTGGGAATTCAGTTGTTCCCCGTCAGTAAAATAAAATGTTACGGGCATGTAAGCGAGTTCAATTTTATGCAAATCACAAGGCTATTCTTTGCAAGTCAACGGTTTAAAACAGGAAACAACGACTCACCATTACTTACGTTCCTTCTGCTGCTATAGAAATGATTTTAACTTCCAGTGTCCTTTTGAGTTGTTCTGTAAAATATTTCCAGTAGAAGAGCGAACATAAACGGCTATAAATTTCGACAAGGTCGACAATGCTTACATTTGCGATGAGACACGGAGTGGCACACACCGTTGTGGCTGTTTTCATCGTCTTGCTCAGTCGAGAGTGTAATATATTCGTAACCGGAAGTTGTGTTAAGCTGTTGTATTACCCAAGAAGCTTAGAGAATAAAGTTGTTGTGTTGAGCAAGCCTCGTGAACTTGTGTTGTTATGTCACCAAGCCATACTTTTGCTAGTATGTTTCAGAGAGTCCTTTAAAAATGTGATAGAACATACACTTCAAACCGTAGCAAATCAGTTTCTCATATCCATATACATCATGTCGTTTCATGAGTTACCAAATCAGTCCCGGTTTACTGTATAAACAACCCGAATGACCTCTGAGGTTAGGAGGCCACCCTTTAAGTCGTTATGCTACTTTTCCCCGGTTTCAAATTACACGCGTAACGCCGTATTGAACATCCTGGCATTTTACTCAAAATCTCTTTGAAGACATTTCGATTTAACAAGAAAATTAAAAAAGCAACATTTTGCCGTAATTGTTAGCTTCTAAGGTATCGTTCATAGCTGCATGATACCCCGGCCTATTTTCAACATTAGATGCAGGATTGAGGAATCTCTTCGATGTCGACGTGATTCATGGTGTTTTGCGCTTAGTAACATTTGGCGCACAACTAAACGTGCGCAAAGGTAAATACTCAACATGCAGGAAAAGCTGGACCGCCGAAGATAGTAATGTAACGCAAGTTACCTGCTTCCAGTAACGCTTCGTGTCGCTTAGTAAGGAAATTTCTTCTATTAATTGTAAATTAAGTGACAAACTTACTCTGTGTAAATAAAGGCTTAGTTACATTTGTTTCATTTTTTTATTTGTCTAATCTGAAATTTGTAGCTATAGGCTTTAGATTTTCTTTCGAAATTTACCGTCCAATTGCTGGTTTTCAGTGTCATGCAATTCAAAATAGATCAAAATAAAAATCAAACCCGGTCAATAAATAAAGTCCAGAATGAAAGAAGGCAAATATGCAAAGACTCCCGCCAAAATTCTGGTCACAGCAATTTTTCTTATGCGAGATAGGTGGAGAAATTTTTTACCCAAATTTATAGAGATTTGTATGGAGACGCCATGCTGGTGCCCATCGTATGGGCACTAACATGGCGGCTGGAAACCAACAGAAACATCTGCCACTGAGTTTTGGTACAAAAGTGTGAATTTATCCCTCGAGGAACACTAAAACATTAAAATAACACTTTTTCTAAGCCATGAACTGTTCAGATAGCCAAGATCCCCGAAATAAGTCACCTTTTTAACCATCACGACAGCTCTCTTGGCCGTCATGTAAATGCCGCGTCACGCAAAAGCTTAGAAATTCAAGCGTAGTGTATCACAAAACCAAGAACCCATTCGGAGCGAAAATTTGTATGAATATTAGTTTCCAGCTGCTCTTATACATCATTTCAGTAAAATTTCAGGAAGATCAATAGTTTTGTAGTTCGAATTTTTTATTTAATTACTCTAAAACTTTGCAATCACATATCCTGAGTTCAATATTTCCCAGTGTCGTTGACGGCGTCAAAAAAGTGTTAGACATTTATTTTTACTTGTTGAAGTTGCACTCTGAATAGCTTTCTGATAAGCTAGTTACAAATTAAACATGTTCACTTCCTCATAACGTTATTGCAATATCTGTAGAGAGCAGCATGACAAAATATGCTGTAACAGTAAATTGTGAAATTTTGTGTGAAAAATTAAACAAACATTCAATACATGATCCTCAGTTACAGCAGCACAGAGTTAATCCGTTTTAATACTAATATGGTGTTTTCAAGTATGTCCAGGTAGATTCTTTTACGGTGGACAGACTTGGGTGGCACCTCTAATTCCCTCTTTCTCTTCTATTCCCTCTGTCTCTTCGCAGGCTAGTACCTCTCAATGCAATATAAAGGCAGATTGCATGCTACTTTCGGGAGTATTAGCCGTCACGACCTTTGAAATTACTTTTCTTGGGACTGGGGTGGGGGTGGATCATAACTACTTCCAAAACCTAATCATAACAGCAAAATTGAGCGTCATAGAGCGGTTTTCAATTGAGTGTCATAAAACCAAAACCAAACCATTAACTTACCAATTAGACTACTCAGCCAATCTCAAACCGTAGTAAAACCAAAACCAAAACCAAAGTAATTGTCTAATTACTTTCGACACTCAAATGAAAACCGCTCTAAGTGACTGAAATGATTAAAACACAGAAACACAGGCTGTGCCGTTTTAGTTAGCAAAGGCTGGTGATATATAAGCAGCGAGAGCAAAGCGTATTTTTTCGCGTGAGATTCGCGTTTTTAGCTCGCTCCTTTTGTGCCCGGCTCTGAATCACGCAAGAACTCTCACCGATATTCGAGCTAAACGGGAGACAGAATGAGAATTTTTGAAATTATATCAAGACAAGCTGGAGCCTTACCTGCTCTGACTAACAGCACTGAATTTGCATTCACTGCCAAGGACATTACTCCACAGGCAGTGATGCTATCCAGTAGAGTGGAAAAACTGCAGGATGGTGATGCCCTAAAAGTCACTTCTTACTTGCATCAACACAACAGCAACTCGGAGAAACGAACTCTTACTGCCAGCAAACAGCGCTTTTTTATTTATGTTCATAAACTTTAATTTGATTAGTAGTGAAAATGCCCCAATACAGCAGATTTGTTCATCTTGTGACAGAAAAAAAAAACTTGTGCTGAGCCGCCATAATTTCGTAATTTAATCATTTGTTGTTTTTAATTTGTTTCTTAGTTAAAATTTCTTTAAAAACATTTTGAATAAATATAACAAATACCGTGTTAAATACGGCGTTACGCGTGTAATGCAAAACCTGGGAAAAGTAACGTAACGACAAAACAGGTGACCTCCTAACCTCCGAAGTCATTCGAGTTGTTTATTCAGCGTACGGGAACTGATTTATTTACTCATGAGTAGACATGGAGTATATGGACATGAGAAACTGATTTGCTACGGTTTGAAGCGTATTTTCTATCATATTTTTAAAGGACTCTCGACTGAGCAAGACAATGAAAACAGCCACAACTGTGTGTGCCACTCAGTGTCTCATCGCAAATATAAACATTGTCGACCTCGTCGAAATTTCAGTATAGCCGTTTATGCTCGCTCTTCTACTGGAAATATTTTACAGAACAACTCAAAAGGACATTGGGAAGTTAAAATCATTTCTATAGCAGCAGAAGGAACGTAAGTAATGGTGAGTCGTTGTTTCCTGTTTTAAACCGTTGACTTGCAAAGAATAACCTTGTGATTTGCATAAAATTGAACTCGCTTACATGCCCGTAACATTTTATTTTACTGACGGGGAACAAATGAATTCTCAGAGCTATAAATTTTCTGATGAAAAAAAAAAAAAAACAATAACCAAGGTTTCCTAAAATGTAGATATTTTGACCAAATGATATATAACAGAGGCCATTTATACTAGTGAAAGTTAGCCTTTATTTGTTCCTTGGCAAGAGACACAAATGGCGACTGTGCAAATACCCTTCGTTAAAAAGCTACAAACGAAACTTTAAGAAACTTATTGCACGATTTTAAAGTATAAGAATGAAATAATATTTGTGCGGAGTTTCGTTTTCATAGGATTATGTTAACGTCCCAGCTGTTTTCGTAAAGAAGAGTAAAATTTTTAACATTTCAAGCCGCCCTGAAACCACCATTATATGCAAATTTCGAACTTTCTTAAATTTTGGCGGTAAAATAAATCGTGGGAACTTTAAACTATTTTTCCTTGAATAAGTTCACCCAAAGGTTTGTTTTGGCGAAATAAAAGAAAAATCGATTTTTCGCGACTGTCTTCCGATTCTCGATATCCTGAGAAAATCAAGCATAAGTCATGAAAGTTTTGTCAGTTTTCGTGATCTCGGGAACGAAGACGGTTCCGTTGCGTATTTTTGTTTAATATGTGGAAGAGGAGAGCTCCGGGTGTGAGAGAAGGTAGTAAAGGGCAAAGTTAGTAGAAATAAGATCAAAATCCCCCAATCTCCCATCAGTGAAACAATGTTCAAAGGGGGACCCATGACTTACCTTCACATCGTTGAAGATGGCCTTTGGAATCACGAACAGGCTTATATCCTTTGTTGCATAAACATTTAAATGCGCCGTCGGTATTTTTACAGAAAGATTCCTTTATCGGACATAGAGTCTTGTTGGCACATTCATCGACATCTACAAATGTAAAGAGGAAAGATTATTACAAAGACTGGAAAACAAAATAATACCTTTAAAGGCCTTACAAACAACGCCATAAAATATATCTGCAACTTTGCGGTAAAACCACTCGCCTACGCCTTGGTGTTCTCTTTGCGTTTTGAACATTTCATGTCTTTACTTTTATAATCCATAAGAGAGGAGAGCATAGAAAAATGTGGTGGAATGCCCAAATATATGTTCCTGCCCTTCCTGTTCTATGATTGTAAACCGATTGGGTTTCTTGTCGCATATTATGACAAGGATTCTGCTGACACCATTATACATTTACCTTCGCATTTGTTTCTTGGTCCTGTCAGTTTGTAGCCACCATCACACTTACAGGAATATGAATCAGGAAGGTTCTCACACCTGTAGTTTTCGGGACATACATTGGGGTTTTTACATTCATCCACATCTATATGAAACAGAAATAAAGAAAATATAACAGCTCTTGACAGCGATTTTGTTTTTACCACCATATATTTATGGGCGTTGTCTCTCTTGTTTCTCCTAACTCAAGGAAATTATGTTTTTACTTGAAGAAATTCTCTCTAAAACAATTCATGTTATTAACATATAAAAACCACGCTGTATTTTACTACACCTTTGGATATCACAAGAGACCAAAAAAAAAATAAAAAATAAAAATATGATACAATAAACACATGAATTTCGACTGTTACCTAGTAACGGTCCATTGTAGATTTCTACTTCGCGAAATTTAAGAATGGCATTTCTCCTTTTCAAGTCAAGGGTGACAAATCTTGCTTTGGTGTCTTTACGTAGCGTTATTGTCTGAACAGATTCTTTAGTTGGATTATCCAGTCTGGCGACACATTTGCCTTTGTCAAGTCTGTTCTTTAAAACATCTGTCAACAATAAGCATGCAAAAAGTTACATTCAAGCCTCTTATTAGAATTCTGCAGAGATTTAGCTAACTAAGCAAAGAAAAACGGAGTCAAAGCAACGAAAAATGATGCGCGAACAGAGTGGTTTGCCTTCTAAGTTCTCATTAAATTTCAGGTGACAAATTAAATATGGCTTCACTTGCCAGGGCGGGGGCGAAGCGGGGGAGGGGGGGGACTCTACTATAATCGGTGATCTGTAACAAAGATGAAAAGGGGAGGGGCAGCATAATAAAATATACACTCCTCTCCCCCTCCCCTCCTATTTCGACAGATTCATGTGATGTTATATAAAACTAGCAATTACAATCCTTTGACTAGAGTCAAACGCTTGCCTCCACACCTCCTCAAAATACTGATTAACAACTTAGAATTAAATCATGACGAAATCAATCAATACTAATAGACAAGACGCTTCTCTTGATCAAACAACACGAGGGAAAGTTAAAAAATGTTTCTTTAAACCAACAATACTTGCATGACTAAAGAGAGGCACTGTGAGAGTAAAGTGTATTGCCTTACAACACAGTGACCCCTGCCAGCGCTCCAACGGACCGCGGCCTGCATCTCACAAAGATTGATACCTGTAATAGCCCATTTTACAAAGGCTACACGGATGGAATGAAATTCAGAGTAGTTTCAGGTGATGTCACCTCACCTACTCTTATCACCAAATTCTTGAGGTCGTCTGGTTTGTAATTCACGTCAGTCACCACGCGCACCAGATGAACTTTACATATGGCTAGTAAGTCCACCGACCACCATTGTTTTGTTGAAAAGGCGTCGGCTAGAAGAAATATAAATTGAGCTCTTTCGGGAAAAGGAATCTCAAACAGAACTCCGATTCTTTATTGCATTCTGACAACAAACTCAATAAAACGTTTCGAAGTACGCCCTACCAACCGGATTTCAGTAACCTACTAGTTCATTTCTACTCACTTCTGAATGAGATGCTAGTCCATCGTTGAGTCAAACCCCCCCCCCCCTCCCACCTGCGCGAAATTCGTTGGCAACAACACAGGTGTGCAGGGGTTTTGCTCAAGAGCGCAACGCAATGATTCCTGCCGGAGCAAAATCGAGGGTCCAGTAAATACTAATTATGGATTATATAAAGTTATATATAATTTTGGTAGAAAGAGAGCCTTTTATGCGAATCTGATGTCTTCTTCTTCTTCATGTTGTCTTAAGCTTCGTAGTTTGCTTCGGTATTTTCCAAGTCGTTGATTATTTTCCTTTTCATATCAGTATACATACTTGACACTGTTGACAATATTTCCTTACCTATATTTTGATCACATCCTCTATAGGAATAATGTGCATTTATTGGGGATGTTGTTTCGCGCTGAGCAGCGAGGTTTACTAACAACAAAATAAATTAAATAAATGTCCAGTCAATTTCAAATCAATTGATTATTTTGTAAATCCGTCAGAGGGCCAGCCAGTCGGTCAGTCAGTCAGTCAGTCATTCCGCTAGTTAGTTCGTCAATCAGTCAGTCTGCCAGTCAGGCGGTCAGTCAGTTCGACAGTCAGTCAGACGAGCAGTCGTCCAGTTAGACAGTCAGTCGGCGAGTCGGTAAGTCAGTGGCACAGCCGCCCAGTAATTAAGCAATAAAAGCCTTATTGGGTTTCAATTACCTTATACATAAGTTAGTCAGTCAGTCAGTCAGTCAGTCAGTAAGCTAGTCCGTCAGCCAGTCTGTCCGTCAGTTGAAATCTGGAGGTTCCTGGTTCAAATCCTCTTCCCTATCGCTGTCTCGGTAGTCAGTGAGTCGGGCGGCCAGTCAGTCGGTTGGAGTCATTCAGTCTGTCATTTGGTCAGAAAACCAGTCGGTTAAGATGGTAGGACATGCTCACCTATCTTTGTCTGGAACACCTCCACCTCGCATAATTGCAACTGGCGTTTGGGCCCTCGTACCCACGTTATTTTCAGGAAACTCCCCACAAGAGGCTTCTCACATTCAAAGTAATTTGCTTCATGAGAAGTTTTAGGAAGAGTTGTGCAAAGATCTGTCTCCTTGTCGTCTTTCCCTAAAAAATGAAATTAATTCCCACGATGATATCATATGTGAATAGAACACACAATGGAACATTTTCAATGGAACTCACGGGAACGCACTAATATTTCCTAAATACATGATACTGATCGATGATAACAACGAACCAAAGAGTAATAAACAGAAGATACAGAAAGCCTTTGAAAGAACACACTCACCAATTAACATTTCATAGCCTTCGAAGTTATCACGGGGATTCTTTAATATAAACACCATAGATACGCGCACGTTAGCTCCTAACTCGAGATTCCACCATGGTGTTTTTTCTCTTGTCCAAAAACACCTGGACGGGTTTCCGTCATTAGCGTGCTGAGGCCTAAAGAAGGAGTCATCCTCATAATAAGAGTACTGTTTCAATGCGATGTTGGCTGCAGCAAAGAAAGCGTGCATTACTTTATGGAAATGTGATTACCGAAGTACGAAATATTCAGCAATTAATATTTTAGTAGCCAGATATGCCATAAGTTAGGAACCTTTAGCTCTCGGACACGTTTCATATACCGCAAAAGGCTACTCTTATTAAATTCTTACTGATGTCGTGAGCATCTTTTTTCAAAACTTTGATTCCGTTAATTTCTACAAGTGCGTAACACTTCAATTTAATTAATTCAGAGATCTGTAGGTCTTTTTGAATAGCGTCATTGCATAATCCAGTCTATTTCTTAACATTTCGTACTCCATCTGGGACCCTTAAAATAACAACTTGATCATTTGCGTGTTTAGTGCTGCGCTTGACAAAGTAAGACAACTGACCCTTACCGTATGCGTCGGCGTAAACTTCAACCTCACACAGACTGAGTATGGAGTGTGCGTGTGAGTCAGTTGATATTTTGACGGCATTTCCATACACATAAAGCTCGTCACAACCGAAGCTCAGCAGGCGGTATTTCTCTATCTTTTCTTTACAGCTGCACAAAGTAAAATTTTCTCGGCTTGGTCGGCTATTTATGTCGCCTGATTATTAAAAATAAAAATAAAAATAAGTAATGGAAAAAGGACTGAGTGGAGTTCAATTCGGTCTGTAATTAATTATACGAATGATGACAAAATCGGACGACCGCTCAGCGGGAGTCCGATTTGTTTATCACGAGCATGATTACAGACCGAACTGGGCGACACGAAGTCTCGCTTTTATGATTAATTGATTATCAATTAATCGTAAAAGTTACAATTTCCGAGAAAAGAAGAATAGCCAAGTTATGAAAGAAAGGGAAAATTTGCATTAAAAGACTGACAAAATTGGCATGACTTGTTTAATGTCGCTCTGAAATTGAGATGGGTTGATTTAAACTACAACTTTGAATGTGATTGGTTGAATTAAACTACAACTTTGAATGTGACTGGCTTATTGATCTGTCTGATAAAAACTGTCCGATAACAAACTGTCAAATAACAAACTGTCTGATAACAACTTGGCAAGTGGATTAGTCGAAAATAGGAGTTTTTTAAACCAATCACAATCGAGGAAATTGTAATTTTTAGGATTAAAATAAAAATAGGCTCAACGTGGTGTTCTATTCTGTAATATCATGCTTAACCACTCAACTTGTCTCCGTAGGCGATCACTTATATAATAATTGCTTTCCTCGAGGAAAAGGCCTTAAAGCCCGGTAACGTGTGGAGGGTTGCAACTAATTTTGGACGCTTCCAGGGCGCTTGTTTGTGGCACTCTTTTTATAAAAAGAGGTCCGTGTTGTCAAATGGCAGCTGTATGTGGATTTTATTATTGGTCAACAATAACCTTTCTCAGAATACTTATGTTGTTAGTTTAACTTAGGACAACAAGTTTATCAACTCAAATCAGTCTCTCCTAAAACGTTTACATCGTTTGCTATCAGTCCTTTCCTAAAAGGGCTATGTCACTATATTATTCGAGAAGAAACCATCATTATTGTGGAAAAAATAACCAATATTTTAAAGGTGCTTTAATTTTCAATGAAGTTCACTATAGTTACCTACAGACATCTTGACTCGCTTCAGGGAAATCTTTGAGGTCTTAATACGAACCAAAGAGATAGGATGATAATCGTCAAGTTTTATCATCAGCCATGGTTTGTATTCAGTCAGGGATCGGAAACAGGTGTTGCTATCACCATCAACCACAAAGCGTCCAAAGGCGATAACTTCTTTACAGTCCTCTGTCTTGCATCCAGCATAGTTATCAGTTGAGGATGCGGTTGTGGACATTTTTGCTGCAACGTTCTGTTTACTGTGTCTTATTAGCGGTGCTAGCGAAGGACAGAATACGTTATCGATTTTTGAGCGCAATATACACAAAACCAACTCCATTTGTAGCCCACAACCAAATATTGCTCCCTCCCTTAAGGAAATGGCAAGCGAACGTTATCTCCCTGTTTTCGTTTAATCGATAAGAGCTATTAAGTGGTGTTTGTGATTGATAGCCTACTTTTATCTCTGTTCTAGATTTCAATGTTGGAAATTGACTGAATTTCACATTATACAACCAAGCAAGCAGATATAAAAAAAACAGACATGTGCTCTAATTTACCTGGGCGTTGCTTCTTAGTGCATTTCCCGCCAGGAGATAAGACATTTCCAGGAAGTAGTTTTGAATCAGGAACAAAGCCATCATTACACGCACAGTGATAAGCGCCTGGCAGGAATGACGAACTGATGTATTTTGTATCGCAGTGTGTTCCCAGTGATGCATTGCACTTGTTTTCCAGCTGACAAATATCACCTGTTAAAGGAACAATTTCATCATTGTAATGTACGTAAGTCTGCTATTAGGCTGCTCAGCTGTGTCTTATTTTTAAAGCATGAAGCTGATGCTCTCCTGACATGAGATGATGGTCTATCAAAGAACCACTACTCTTGCATAGTTTTCAGGTTTTCCCATCGCTTAGTTCCTGCCGATTGCTTTTTTACACAGGTCTCCACTGCAGGGAATATTCAAGATTTGAATCCCGGTCTAACTTTTCTTTATCAAGACCAGAACTTACACTGATAAGTTTAGTAATTACGTTCAAGTTTAAATTTCGCGTATTATGCATTTGGAAAGATTTCGAGGTTAAAACGGTAACATGAGAATTTTTAAAACACTGGATTTCATTAATTCCTGCACCTTTAATTCGAAGATCTTTCCACCTGCATTTGAAACGGTGTGATTTCTCTTTCTTTTCTCCTGAAGGTGATCATGTATAAAAGCAAAACACAATTAGCTTTCCAATTCCCTCATAGAGGATTGCATTAGATAAGTAAACTAGTTCCTCTTTGTTTGGCGGTAAGGGAAGGCTTTTACCTATTGTGCTCATAAAAATAGCACATTACCCTGCGCGCATTTTTGTCGAATCATGCCAAAATTTATGTTCCTAGATTCAAAGATTATGCCCATAACTTGACAACTTTTCTGTGTATATAGCAGCAGAAAGATACTCCAAAATAAATTACAATGCTAGCAGATTTTCGAATATGGCATCTGTGCTGGCACAGTTTGGCCACGGATGGTCTGGAATTAGGTACGGGCAAGGGTGGGTGAACTGTCATTTGATTCTTCCTGACTTCATGAACAGAAGACGTCGTTAAATGTGTGTAATTGTGAAATCTCCCGTAAAAGAACATTGAACGTGTTTGACAAGGACATCAAATGTAAAACGGAAAATGGCAACATGACTATGGGAGTGAATTGATCGGTAAATTAACTGATTTCTCATCACCTTGGGGAACAGCGGGTCTCAGGAAATAAAACAACATTAAATCTCTGCCAATAAGCTACCAATGACATACGAGATTAACACACCCCACTGACACAGCCAGTAACAGCCCTCCCCCCGATACACTGACCAGCATGGGGTATCAACTCACTCCTATCATCCCATCCTCTACACGTAGGGGTCAAACCACCCCCCTAATGTTTCATGAAGGCTATATTTGCTTGGTTTATATATTTCTGAACCAAGTTTGGCAGATGAGCTTTCTTTATTCTCCAGTTTATTTTAATTTAGAAGTTGGGACAAAATGTCAGATTATGACGTCATAATTGATGACGTCACCAAAACGTGCTATAATTTTTTGTAAAATCTGATGTAAAGATTATGTCATTGGAAAGGCCTTGACTTGAGGAGTAAAATACCGAAAACCGTTTTTTGCTATAATGATTATTTTTTGAGATATGGTAAGTTAAATATTTTTTTGCTGTCCACCCCGGAATTTGCTTAACCATACTGTCGTTCTTAAGTCAGTCTCTCTGGTTTATTTTTTTCAGTTTTTTTCTAGGAAGGCTAATAATCTAGAAAAATAGAAAGCTTGATGTTGTCAAAAATCGTATGGTTTTAGAAATTTGATTTTGGGCTTTGTTAGGATGGTATTAACAGTAAAAAAATGGGTGACGTCACAGGTTATGACATAACAAAACTAATTTTAACGCAATAACACTAGAGGGATATTTTTTTATTCCGATTTTCTTCTTTATTTTTGCTTTAGTCATCTGGCACATCACATGTGCAACATAGCTGCATTTGCTGGAACAAAATTACGGTTCCAATTTGGGGATTTTTCTCAAGGGGGGACCCCATATTTTGCAGAGTTATTTTTGATATTTAAAAATGCCATATTTCATTTAATTTTTGTGATATGGACAAAATTTTTTCAGGTTTTGGCTCCCCTTGATGTGCTCTTTCCAACACATTGTAAAAAATATGCATATTAAAAACTTCAAAAGTGGCAAAAAACATGACGTCATCACTGTGACATCACAACTTTGACATTTACTGACATTTTTCACGTAAATATAATTGGCAATAGGTCTCCTACTCATCTGCCAAGTTTGATGTAGAAAGAGTCAATACTTTTTAAGTAATGCGAAATAATGTGAAATATGCAAGAACTGACGAAACATTTGGGGGGTGGTTTGGCCCCTACATGTAATGTTCTGTACCCACAGGGAATTTTGCAGACGCAGAGCCGATGGATAAAGTACAAAAGAATGTACGCACTTTTTACCAGCCACAATGCCTCTCCTTTAACATGGTCCTGAGTAGCAAGGAATGTTCCATTTAGATACCTATAGCGGTTTTTCGGTTCACACTTAGAATTCTGTCTTATGCCACCAAAGTCGTCAACAGGTATCCATACAGCATCAGTAGGCTTCAAGCTTCCTTTTCTTGGCGGAAGATCTATAACAATTTCTTTGCTAGGAATGTAAACTTGACGATTCAGCGTTAGATGGAAGAAAAAGCGATCCTTTTTTTCAAATGTTACGTTAGAAGAAATTGCTTTCTCGAGATATTTCCCATGCTCACGCGGGATAAGGTACTTCACGCTCTTGTCATTTGCCTCACCTGAAATAAAACGATAAGTGCTAGTAGAGTAATATTTAACTTTATACAGAGCATTCTATTTAATAGGAGGGTTAAACCTAACAGTCAGTACAGTGATCACGGAAGAAGTACATCCGGGATTATACAGAAAAGGAAACGCTAGCAAGCGTAATGTTCAAAGGAAAAGCGAAAGACGCGATCCTATTTGTGTCATTTTTTAGTACTTTCTGTTCATGTGGCTCCCTCATCACCATTCGTTCGCAACTGTTTCGAATGAGCGAGAGTAAAGAACTTACCATTTACATAGACCTCCACTTCACAGAGAGTGAGCATTGCTTTTCCCTTCTCTATGACGTACACATATTTGCCAAGCATTGGTTCAGCACACTTGTACGACAAGGGTTTCTTGGGAACAATGAGACCTTGACGACACAATGGGTTTTGTTCAGGAAATCGACTGTTCTTATCACCTTAAGTAAAGAAAATATTAGAGTGTTGACTGTTCATCACTTGGGATATCACTCAGTGGATTATTATGTGCGGTGTTAAAGGTCTGGCTACTGAACCATTCTCGTCCCAAACAGGCTTTAGATTTTGACCAGACTGTTATGAAATATGATATATTTTGCACCCTGGTTAGGAATTAGGAGTGCTGCTTAGAGGCAACTTTTTCCTTTTATGCGGTGAAATTGATGTCTGTGAAATACGTGCGCAAACGGAGCGTTTCCTGGGTAATTCAGGTCATATGGAAGAACGTTTTAGCTGTTTTACAGGTCTGAAATAAGGCAAACAGCCTGTACACGCCCGCCAAAAATTCTCGCGGAGTACCCCCCCTCCAGGATAAACGATTTTCATTTCTGTACCTTGCTACCTCAATCAGCATGGATGTCAATGCGTTAATTCTAAGCACATCCCAGGAAAATAGACCAAAAAAACAAACAAACAAACAAACAAACAAACAAACAAAAAAAGCAAAAAACGTTTCTGACTATTTTCAATTCATACACATGCAGTAAGCACTATCAGATGGTGGAAAGTTCTTCCATGCGATAGCTTCACGCATTCCACTCCCGGCACGTGCCTAATCTGAGAAGAGTTAATTTTGATCCTTAGAGGGAATTGAAAGCTGACAAAACAGTTCTGTTTCCTGTACCTCATCCCTCACTCCTCCTGGAGGTCTGTGGTACATGTGTAAACCATACAATGCAGAGCATTTTAAACCAATGGTTAGATGTCTTACCTATTCTGATCTCAACATTTGATAATTGTTTAGATTTAGGGTCTGTTCTGCTTGCAATGAGAACGCTCTCTACCCAGACACTCTTTCCTAAATCAACTCTCCACCACGGATCCGTTTCCTTCTTGGTCTGAGCACAGCTGTGTTCTCTCAATAAGCTTTTTTTTTTTCCGTCTACTGCATTTTCAGCGGAAAAAAATTCCGATGTACTGATTTGAGATGCATTTCTGTTACGAGCGACATTCACCAAGTCTGCAAATGAAGAGAAAAATAATGATAATATAAGTCAAAAATCCTCGTTATTTAAGGTGGCTCGAAACAGTTTCCAGTACTTTCCAATACTTAGATTTCGATGAGTCATTATAACTATGTCGGTTAATGCTAAAATCATGGAATCAAAAAACTGCCCAATCATTGATAAACATGTTACTGTCAATTTTGTGGCACGATAGTTTATCATTGCAACAATATGACCTGCTAAAAACACCTTTAATTTTAGCTTTAAGCGCTTAGCCCAGTTCCCTCCATTTTTATATTATCGAATTCTAGTCAGCATGATAAAACGAAACGTTTTTGTAAAGTTTAAAAAAAAGTCTGTGAAGAGGATTCAGAGCAATCTTAAATTTTCGAACATTTCAGGTGGCTCTAAACGCCCTCGCTGGCACGTATTTTCCCGTGCCTCACATCAGCTACATGTATTTTTCTGGAGTTTTGATTGGCTCAATGGATTGTCTGCGTAGTTACTCTGGTTTTGGTTTACGATGCTAATTCAAAAACGAATCCATTCATTCAAAATTTTCAAAATTCCTCTCAGTTAATACTTCATGTAAGCTGCATCACCTGCATTATGATGTATCTATAAGTTGCCCGCTTAAACAGTCTTTGTCAGATGCGCTTACTACAAGATTAGTGCTTTTACAGTGTAAACAAGCCGAACACTTCTGATAATATACAGGGCCTTTATTCTTTCTTCACTTAAAAAAATGTCAAGTGTTCATGGTTCGGGTGTCTTCACTGTAATTGACAAATGGCAATCATAATGTTTACACGTGTTTTGTTATTCAGCTTCATTTATTTCATTTCATTTCATTCATTCATTCATTCATTCATTCATTCGTTCGTTCGTTCGTTCGTTCGTTCGTTCGTTTGTCCGTTCGTTCGTTCGTTCTTTCGTTCGTTCGTTCTTTCGTTCGTTCGTTCGTTCGTTCGTTCGTTGATTCATTCATTTATTCAGAGACGCCCGGATCCTCCAACAGAGTGCGATTAACTGCCGCAAGAGGGTTTTCTTGGAGCCGTGGCACTCACCTCGTGCCCTGGCGCTTACGTGCCTTTAATTCAAAATTAAGGTGGCTTACTACAGTTTTTCCGAGACTCAGTAGCGCGCGCTACGATTACTTACCAGACGTTAGTATTAGTCGCGCGTGCAAAAATGACATAAGTAACCCTAAGAAAAACGAAAATAACTTCAGGACGTAAAAGGCGTTAAATCACTTCGGTATACGTAGCAATAGCTAGAAACTGCTTTCAAACATGTGTTTAAGCCTAAAGCCAATGAAATATGACAGGAAAGATCCATAAACAACCGGTAAAAGAGCTTTAAAGTGCACCTAACCCCCAAATTTTTTTGCTAAAACGAATCCACTTGTTATTTGAAGCATTTAGGCGAAAGAATTTTTGAATTTAGTTGAATCCTCGATTTTCTATGCCCTTTCAAAGTCGCGCCTGAAGTGTTACACGACCAACCTCGTTCCCCGCATTTCAGGGAGTCTGGGGCGGCGGGACGGTCTAGCAGGAACCAAACACAATGGCGCCTCAGTCAGCTCTCTGTATTTGCTCGAGAAAATGGAAAACAAAACTAATCGATCCAATATATTTTGGGACTAAAACGTCCAAGTTTTGTTTCAGAATCATTTCGTCTTCGTCACTGGAGTCAGAGTTAGGTTTCGATTCGGTTGGTTGTTCTATTAAAACCAGGTTGTGTTTTACTTTTTGGAATGCTTCATGTTTATAAGAGCGACGTAAGTGTTACAGTTTTCGAGACTTGATAACCTCCAAAACACTGGCTTCGATCGATTGAAAATCGTATTGATTGGAACTGATTTTTTGAAGCTAAGGGAAGCAAGGCGGAAGGAAACATTTCATACAATTACCGATTTCACATTGCCACACGTTTTAAGTCGTAACTCCAAATAACCAGTGTAATTTTCTTTCAAAGTTTGCAGTGAAATTCGTCGGATAAGCGAAAAGGATGAGTTCCCTAAGCGGTCCGCAGATAATGTTTACGCGGTCATATTTTCGACACTAATGTATAAAATGTTTGTCGCACTGCTCATTTCCAAACCTTCGAAAAAAAAACTCTGAGAGTGTAACAATTCTGTTATCATGTAATTCTAACGGATTAATCTTCCACTTTTATTTAAATCGAAAGAGAAATAAGCGCTGGTTGGCGGCGTACAGTTGTGACCTATTTACACATCAGTATATTTGTTCGTAACGCTTCTTGATTGATCACACAACTTTGCCGGCTATGTTATAAATACTGTGGGACTGGAAAATATAGGTTGTCGTTAGTATTTCGACAAATTGCTGGTTGGCTTTGAGCAGAAATTTTGAAAATAGCGTTTGAAAGTCTGCGGAACAAATTCCAGCGAGAGTTCTTCAATGGTTCCCACAGACTCAGTTCGCTTGTTTCGGTTCGACAAAACCAACCATCGTTTATGTCTTTATTAAATCCATTTTGAAATCACTGGTTATCCTTGCAATCTGACTGGCTTTCAGCAGTGCGATTTTTTCACGAATCGCACTATTTTTTGCTGTAAATCGCATCTTTTTCTCAGCCAATGAGAATGGGACAGTAAAACAAAACAACCAATCAGATTTCAAGGTTAGTTTAAAGTAGGCAATAAAATTTCAGGAAAATAAAAGACAAAAAGCCATTGTGTGGCAAATTTGATAACAATTATCGCTAAAACTTTGTTGTTGTTTTTCAAAACTTTTGACGAATTTAATTAATTACAGTTTCTGAATGACGATTATGAGCTCCTTCAGGCTGAAGACCTACTTTACAGGAAGTTTCTAACATTCAGTGTTCATTTTGATGAATATTTTGGCGATTTTTCTTCAGCATCTGCTCAAGATCCGTCCAACAAAACATAAACAAACGAAAACCACACAACAAATTTGGGGCCATCTCAAGAAGGTAGATGTTTCCTGGTTTCCGGTAGTTTCAAATTAAACGAAGCAATACAAGAGCTCAACTCTGTCGATGTGAATAAACATACGTAGTCAAAATACGCCCCGCTCTACAAAACAGTGAATGATAAACGAACGTCTTCCGAAGCTGGTGCCCCGCCATCTTGAAAATATCTTGAAACAAACGACGCCGCAAGAACTTGAAAAGTTCTTGAGTATTAAGTTCTACGCCGAGGTCACAAAAAGAAACGGAGATGATAACGAGCTGGAATCCCTTAAAATCATGCAGAGTGCCATTGAACGGTAATTAAAAGAGAAAAACTATCCACTGGGCATCGTGCACCCGAGGCAGTTTCACAACTCAAAAGTAATCCATCGCAGAATTACACTAGCTGCACCTTTAAATTCATTCTCTAAAGACAACTAGAAGTCTCAGCCTCATCCACAGAAGGAAAGGAAGGTCTTCCATCATTGATTAAGGAGACGATAATTGAACTTTGATGCATGATGTACACTGTTTTCGTTTTGACTTCAGAACTGCTCGTTTCTTTGTTATGCTCGAATGAGTTTTCGTCACATGACATCGTTTTGCATACTAAATGAGATGTCAAGCCGTTTCCTGTTCCGCTATTTTAACACTGGCTACTGAATCTAAAACTTAACGCGATAAAATTGTGCGATTTCAAACTGGATTTAATAAAGTGGCAATTGAACTTCGTGTCGTGCAATTTTGGTCTGAAATCATACTTGTGATTTCAAATCGAGCTCGTGCTGCGCGCTCGTTCAATTTTGAAATCACGCGTATGATTTCAGACCAAATTGCACTCCACTTAGTTCAATTACCATTATTTATTGTACCATTGACCGCTCATGGCCAATAAATTGTACAGTATATCATTTTTTAGATCTGGGACATTGCTGCAACAGCCGATAGCACTTCTGGAAGGCACTTCTGCGCACTTTTCGAATGTGTATTGCACCATCCTGAAGGAAATGAGAGGACGTGAGATATTTGACCTTCCTGGGTAGACGTCACAAAAGCCGCTGGACCCATTCTCCTCAAACTCGGTCGTGTAACAAAATGGCCGTGTTTTGGGGCCATTTTCGAGATTTCGTCGGGGCACAGAAAATCGAGGTTTTAACCGAATTCAAAAATTTTTTCGCAGAATTATTTCAAATAACATGTAGACGCGTTTTAGGTGCACGGGGCTAGGTGCACTTTAATTTACTCTTGCTTTCTCGCACGCGATACATGGCGTCACATGAGCGCGCGCATAAATAAAAGGCATGCGCAGTTCAATTCTCGTCCAAGGCTGTGAAAGCCAGTCTTTGATCGAGGATTGCTCGAAAACCTACCGTACAACTCATGATGAAATTTTCACAGTTGATTTTTAGGGATGAATTGTGTTTAAAGCCAAATTTCTTTAAAAAAATCTGTAAGACAGATTTTGAGCTATTTTTGATTTCACATTTTCTTAATTTGCGAAATATCTGTCTTACAGAATTTTATTTCACTTCGCATGAATATTAAATTAGAGCAAATTTCTTATTCCTGAAATTTTGAGGTGTGGTCATACGGGTGGATTTTGAGAAAAACGTCATTTAACCTGCTAGTACCCAGTCTCTCCTTAGGTACATGTACTCGGTCATTCATTTTGGCCATTTGTCGACGTTTAAATTGTTCAAGTTTCACCTAAAATGGTAAAGACTTAACCAAACAGTAAATAGGGAAAGCAAAAACATCTTGAAACATTTTTCAAAGGAGTTAGAAGTTGGGCTTGTATAATCCATCAAAACATCCATTGTTACTGGCCATCCTTTCTGCGCACGATATTCATGTTGCATAGTCGCGCCACGTCATACATCAAGCGCGCGCGCTAAGAAAGAAATATAAACAAGTATAGGGCTGGCATCGGGTGCGCTAACTTCGCCTGTAATTTATTCTCATGGTTGCTCGGTGACTCCTATTTTTCTTTTCGTAGATCAATTACTGTCCCGATTTTATTTATTTTAACAAAAAATAGGAAATATCTGCCCTTGAGAAGTTGCAAATATTTCGCTTTTTGTGCTCTCGTGTGAGCGAAGTTTTCTTCGAATGTGGATTGGCAAGGCTGATATGTGTTACTTTTCTAGGCCTATGTCTACCTGAAGAAACGACATCAGCTCCAAAAGGTTACCTAATATACTTAGTTGTGTTGAATTGAGTACGTTTACCTGATCTAAATTTCACAAAGTACCTTTTTTATGACCAATGGTTGTAAGCTAACATCGCCTTAAAATAACGAAATCTCTGAAAACGGATGGATGACCTTCAGTGCGCCTTATCTCGAAAACGGGAACGGTGACCCCCCATTCTTGGGGCCTTTTAGCAAAAGTTGATCTTTACTTTGCTTCATGGTAAGCTTTAACAAAATCTGTCTGAGGGCACATTTTGCGCGTTATCATCCTGAAAAACGACAGCACACGGGCTTGTGCGCGAGCAGTAACGAACTTGTTTAGATCGGTAGCTGTGATAAAGGTGGAGAAGCCACCGAAAAATTAGTATTAAAAAAAAAAAACCAGATCGGTGTAAGAAAAGTTTCTTAGCAGTATTTTGGCTGCATCAAGAACAGCAAAAACAAAACCTAGTCTGGGAAAACTCGAAAGGTCTCTAAAAAAACCCGAAGGAAATCCATATATGTTTACAAAACTTACCATTTTTCAAAACAGAACAGTGAAGTCCAGCAATGAAGAAACTGATCACCACGCAAATGAGAATCTGTCTTGTAGTAGGTTCCATTTTCAGAGAAATTTTGAATCCAGTCTTCCCTTTCATACAGTCCCCGTAAGTATTGCCATCACTGTACCGAAAAATGTGCGAAATTAACTTATATGCTTTACGTCATAATTAATGGATTATTTACGTCAACCTAACCAATCACAGCGCACATTCCCTGTTAGGATCGCGTGTTCAGAAAGAGCTGGCATCTAAGAGTTTTCATTTAGAAGTTTATTGAAGAGCCCAAATAATGTAGTTGCATTCCTTTAAAACAATTGTCTTTAGAAAAATTGAAATTTGAGGGTTATTGAGGCTGTGCCCGTGATATCTGTGTATTTAGTAAACATTGCTCTCTTCAGAATCAGATACTATGATTGAAAAACTATTCTTAAATTTTGGAAAAAATTACGGAGTTTTGTAAGTGGTATTTATATGTTAGCAAGATACACCATATCAATTTTTGACACAGATGAATTTTACAAACTGAAAAATTACGCATGCCATGCTGGTGAAATGTGTGAAAACCAAGTTCAGAAGTATGTTTTTTAAGCGATGACGTAATCGCTTTATGCTGGCATGCATGCATTCCTTTGGATAGTGAGTTCGCATAGTTTGTCGCGCTTATGTCCGTGCGCTTTTGTCGTGCACTTTTTATCCCCTGTGGAAGCAAAATGCACTCTGGGAGTTCCTTTGCTGCTTTCCTTTGCTGTTTGTAGGTTCAGGGGAGTGCTTTTAATTGGAGCTTTTGAAAGAAGATTTAGGGGTGGATTTTGGTTTAAACAGTATCGGATAAATTTGCGTTCACGGGCAAATTCATAATAAGAACATATCCTCCATACATACAAGTTTAGACAGACAAGTAAGTCACACAGGCGATAGGTGAAGGCTTTGCGGCTTTCCTTTGCTGTTTGTAGGATCAGCAGACTGCCTTTAATCGATATGACAAGTATACAGTTAAAACAACAAATTAATTTCCGGTGAGGTAATTAGTGTTGCCAAATATTTTTAAAGATAATAAGGTGTCGATTTCAGAGAGAGTAACGTTCCTTTGCGGGTTTCCTTTGCAGCTATTCTTTGCTGTTTGTAGGATCAGCGGAGTCCTTTCAATTTCAGCTTTTAAACGAAGATTTGGGGGTTGATTTTGATTTATACAGTGTCGGATAACTTTGCGCTCACTGGCAAACTCGTAATAAGAACATATCGTCCGTACATACAAATTTAGATAGACAAGCAAGTCGCACACGCGATAGCTGAAGGGTGTACATAAAATTTACGGATTGGTAGCGCCGTTTTACTTTTGCCAGTCTTGAAGTGAATTGAATGAGCATTGTATGAGCACTAAAATATACAGTTTACAGTGGTGATAATGAAGTCAGGGTACGATTTATTTGCAGTTTTCAGTTTTTTTATGAAGTTTTGGAAGTGTGCTGTTTTATATTTTCTGTCAACGAAAGAGTGGTTGTGATTAAACAATCGATAATCGTTTTGTCAGGGTAAAGACAATACGAATGTTCATTGATGACAAGTATACGGTTAACAACAACTTAATTTTCTGTGAGGTAATTAGCGTTGCCAAATATCTTTAAAGATAATAAGGTGTCGATTTCAGAGAGAGAAACGTGTACTTTGCGGCTTTCCTTTGCTGTTTGTAGGATCAGCGGAGTGCTTTTAATTTCAGCTTTTAAACGAGGATTTGGGGGTGGATTTTGGTTTATACAGTGTCGGATAAATTTGCGCTCACGGGCAAACTCATAATAACATATCTTCGATACATACAATTTTAGATAGACAAGCGGGTCGCACACGCGATATGACAAGTCTAGAGAAAATGGTTTTCTCTTGGATAAGTATATGATTAAAACAACAAATTAATTTCCGGTGAGGTAATTAGCTTTCCAAATATCTTTAAAGATAATAAGGTGTTGATTTCAGAGAGAGGAACTTTTCAGCGGAGTGCTTTTTATTTGGGTTGGTAAATTTCGCTGACCCCTAGCACATGGACTAACAAGATGGACCTGGTACATGAACTACTTGAATGAACCACCAATGGACTACCCTAAATGTAAACCCCTAAAACTTCTAACCCAAAAGTTTAAGAATCAGTTTGTCTGCTCATGTTCCAATCTTCTAGGAACAATTTTTAAACGTCATCGGTTCTGCATGCATTGCGTGCCGTTTATTTATATATATTAGTATGTGTGATATACCAGTATGTGTTCCGCCCTCATGAAAACAAATATGTGTCATCAATAAAGAGAGGTGATAGCTTGATATTCCCTCTAAACGACAACAAATAAAACACAACTTGTCTCTTGTTAAACAGGGGAACTGACTGCTGCACTAGATAGAAATACAAAGAATGGGAATGAGAATGTCAGTAAAATCAAATCAAATCCCCAGGGACTGGGAAACAAGTAAACGATTGTCGAGGGAATCATCGACGTAGCCATCCTTAGCGGTCTCCGACTGCCACCTGCCATGTCGTTTCCAGTATCTATCGGGAACTTGAGCGTTAGCCGCTGAAGTTGCATTGCCCCTCCCGCTCTAAATGAATGCAAACTAATGATATCCGTAGTGGGTACAAACTTGCTTAGAAGGCCGACTATGGATTCTCTTGCACGAGTATAGCTAAGCAGTTACACTTTCTCAATAACTTTATATCCAGAACTGACCTTAACTAAGGGCTTAAAAATCTGATGTCTTAAGAGATGTATTAATGCCTGCTAAAGCCATGTATCTTTCCAAATTATGAAAAGGACAAGACACTTTGCCAGATCTGCCGATCACTACTTCATTGCCTTTTCTATATTGATCGGTCTTACTCTTGGTCACTTTGACAGTTAAGTGGGTTTCACTAATACTGATGTCTTGGATTGCAAGAGCCGCAAGTTCATTAAATCGAAGAACCCTGCGAACAACAGTAAGGCCATAGAAATATCTCTACGTATTGGTAGTTTCCTAGAATGCTCGTATTCAGCACAACATGCTGTAAGTGCTTCAGGAGAAATAGGTGATTTCTTTGTCACAGGTCTGGCATTTTGACGTTTAGCCCTCTCTCCTACATTTCTAACGAAAGGGCTAACCATAGGGTTGTGGACCCCAACAATGTCGTGAATCCATTTTAAAGCGCAAAAATTATTTTCTATCACGGAGGCAGAAACTTAAGAAGTGGACAAATAGCTAAAATACAAAGCGACATCAACAACAGTAACTGGAAAAACGACTAAATTATTGTCGCGAGCGAACTTAATCCAACGGTTTAAAGAACTAGTGTAGTTAAAACTGTTCCACAAGCTTTTGAAGAAAAGGTCGTTTGCTCTAACGCTTCAAACAAGCGGGTGAGATCATTGTTTCCGTGGCCGGATCTTGTTCGGTCTTGAAGCTCCTTCCACGGGCCTTGATCCAAGAGGTTTAAACCTGTGAGAGACAGAGAGACTGTGCGTGATAAAGACAAGTATGAGATTAAAGACATCTCCAATGCTAATATTAGACTACAAACATTTCCCCACTATGAATATTATAACACCACCTGTGAGTGTAGTGAGCAATATTTAAGTGCCTGATGTTCAAAACCACCTGTGGGTTCCTTAATAAACCACCTGCGGGTTCCTCGTTTTCTTGCCACCTGTGGGCTGCGATTTACTAATGCCGTAAGGTAAGGGTTTGTTTAACCTCGAATGCAATGTTCACACAAACCTTTTGCTGACAAGCGGAAACCTCTGTCACTGCTTCCCTGGCAAATAGACTGCCAGTTTATGTACAAAGCTATAAGTTTGAACTCGAGACGTTCACCATGGAATATGCAATTGTAAGTCCTGCCCCTTGTCGTGGCGGCCGAGCTGAATTTTGGGACTCCAACCTAGTCCAAAACACATTTAGCTAAATGAACTCCATCTGGACATACACAGGGCCAAAACAGAGCGCCTTTCCACAGGGGCATTATTAAAGTCCCTTTTGCTTTGCAAAGCTTAAGGTGTCGCCATACCCTAATTATCTGGCTTGACGGGGGTACCAGCCAGTTGTTTTCCTTCTGCCAGTTTTGGGTGAAAGCGTCCACGCCCTCACAGCCGGGATTCCAGAAGCGGGAAGTAAATCTAAGACATTTGTTGTTATACCAAATTGCGAATCTGTCGACCGTAAAAGGGTCCCGTAGAGTGCTGAACCACAGAAAAATATCTGGATTTGTACTCCAATCATCAATGTCTGTAAGTTTGCTGAGGTAATCAGGCAACTGGTTCTGCTCCCGGGGTACCCAAACGGGGACAACCACAACGTGATTTTCAGCACACAAATAGACAATGTCTTCAACCAATTATTGAAGATCAGGTTTCGTGCTCCCTCTGTCGATAACACGAACAATGTTTTGATTGTCAGTATGCCATTGTACTTTATGCCCCCTCAGGCTATGTCCAACGGATAATAGCATATTGCGTACGGCTTTAAGCTCTCGCCAAGTAGAGCTCTTTCCTTTTCGTTAGCTGCCCGTTGTCCCTGACAGACCAGATTGTGTTTTGCGGAAACTACTTAACCACCAAAGCCCTGCTCAGATGCATCTGAATAAACCACGGATCAAAAACATGAGGCTAGTCGAACAGTTTCTTGCCATTTAACTGGCCCACATTTTTATCCCAGAATTGTAGTTCTTCTCTGACCTTTGAAAAGCAAGGAATAATGGCGTCCCACGATTGCCTAGTTTCTATCGCGAAATACATGTGTCTGGTGTACAAGTAAACGGCCGAACCAAAGGCTTTTGACATGGATATAATGCGACCGGTAACCTGGGCTAGGAGTTTGGCTGAAACATTGTCAGTTCTTTCCAGAGCTGATGAAAGAAATTCCTTTAGTTTTCACAACCTGGTTTCAGTTACGTACAAACAGTTTTCTGACATATTGAAAACGTGACCCAACCAGGTCTGGGTGAGGGATGGTTCCCAAAAACACCTGTTTTCACTGAGAACAAAGCCCAGTTGACCGAGATCTTCCTTGACTGCCTTGGCGTCAACAGTAGTGGACTCTTTGGAAGAGTTGCCGCTTAAACCATCGACTAAAAACATGCAAATTCTTTTACCTGAACCCCTCCAATGACTTATCACAGGTTTTAAGAGGTCTTTGGTGAATATGTAAGGCGCGGTGGACAAACCAAACGGTAACACGTTAAAAACGAAAGAAGTCGCTTTACCCTAATAGAAGTTCGATGGCTTTGGAAAATTTCAACGTGATGATAAGCACTCTTGATATCAAATGTATACAGGTAATAACCTTCCCTAGTAGATACTGGGCTGTAATAATGTCTTCACATTTAAATTTATACTTGAAAAAATGGGGGTTAACATGCCGTAAATCGAGTACCAAACGTCTTTTCCCATCATCCCGGGTTGACACGGTGAGAGGGTTCACTACCCATGACTGGCTTTCAACGACAGAAATACACTGGGTGGCTAAGAGATCATTTAAGGCCTCCGTGACGAAGTCGTTATTATCTAAGGCGGATTTATTATTCCGCAAAACGCGCGCAGGATTCCGGAATAGTTTGTAATGGTAATTTGTAACCCTCTTTGATTACACTCAGAACCGCTTCAGTGGGCTCTTGTTCTTTCCACGCTAAAATATGTGTTTTAAGCCTCCCTCGAACGCCTCGAATGTCTGGACGGCATTCTCGCTCTAGAAAATCTCCCTTCTCAACGGGTCTATTATCTATTTCAGAAACATGCTCAAAGGCATCATTGCTCTCCGATATGGATTCACTATCACATAAATCAATAAAATGATTACTTAACTTCTTTCCATCTGGTTGCGCCTATGCAACGACCAACAAAGGACATTCATTTTGCCAATGGCCTGGTTTACCACAGCTGAAACACGTGCTACGTTTCTGGGGAGTACCGCCTACAAATGGACCAATATTTCTTGTGCCACCCACGGACGGGGAAAAACGGGATGTGTGATTTCCTGATGGGAAAGCGAACGAGCTTTGTAATGGCAAAACGCTTGTACTTCCCACTGCTCTCGTAGACTTGAATGACCAGGAGCGAGCCCTCGCAGCCTTAGAGGCGCGCGTTTCGGCAAGTTTTCTCTGACCTTCTTTTTCCGCCTTTTTCATTTTCCTGGCGTCCTGGTCGTTATCAGCGAGTTCGTTGTCTAGGTATTTACCGACGGTTTTCCAGCCATACTCGCACTTGTCCGCTATTAGAATGAGCTTCTGGCGTTGATGAATAAGCTCAATACCTTCATTCTGCTTAGCGATGCATGCGTCCTGTTTTCCGCTGGTGGCGGCGTCTTTGGCTTCACTGACTACGGACTTCACCTCTGTGTTTATACTGTTGTTCGTGTCCTTTCTTTTTGAATGTATGTGGTTCCGTAAGGCGGATCTCTTTTAATTCACTCATTTGGGTGGTAGAGGCTTCGTCCAGCTGTCTTTTCATGGTGTCTAATTTGTTGTCGATGATTGATGAGAGCTTTTCAAGCATGCTAGACTGCTGCCGGTCGAGTTCGGCTTGAAAGGCTGGATCCATCTGTTTGGAATATTGGAAAACGTTGCGTCCTGATACAGACTAATTGGACCTTGAAACTTGAGTACTGTTGCTGGGCTAACGAAAAAACTTAATCTGTGACGGGGAAAAAACGGGGAAAAAACTCGGTCCGTAACTCACAGTACGGCCCTCGAACTCGGTTAGTAAGAAGTATATATAAATTATAGTTTTGTTCTATTCAACATTTAGTATCCCTTGATAAAAAGATCTCTTTCCTCAGCATCTGAAATATATCCGAGGTCAGATTTTAATAAACATATTTAATTAAGAATCAGGTTATAATATAGACCAATTTCGATGTATTAAAATTCAGCCTAGCACAATAGACCTCAGCACGAGGCTCTGGGGAATAAACCCCACAAACTCTGTAGTTATTCCCCAGAGCCTCGCACTGAGGTCTATCGTTTTAGGCTGAATTTTAATATATCGAAATTGGTCTATTGTCTTGACTAGGATGTAAAAAAATCAAAAAATTTGAACGTCCTTTGTTTTTAATAAGTTACCACACCAAAACAGAGATAATGGAACTGGCAAAGACAAACATGTATCAAAATAGCTTAATGAATCCAAACTATCCGAATTTTAATAAAGTTCAGACTGACAGTTTAAACAAACTGGGCACCGAAGAAGATGGTCACATCATCTAAATGGGAAACATTACATGCATGGCAAAAATAAACTGACAAGTGAAAAAAAAAAACAAGATTTATACAGAAAAAACCTTAGTATTATTCGCTTGTAACCAATGACAGATAGACATGACTACATATATAAAGGTTTCCTTTGTTAAGCTAATGATAAGGTGATAGTTATGTTATGTAAAGCAAACAAAATCTTTCTCAATAAATAGCTTGAAACACTCTTTTCTTTCGATCCGTCCTTGGTTATAGAGCAAATCCCGGAAAAATCAGTGTAATATATATCAAATCAAAACATTGTCTCACAAATTACATCAGCCAAGCAATGGATCAGTATATTTGGGGCGTTTTCCTTGTAAAACGTACATAATAAAAGTAAGGAATCAGAAAAATGCAAATAAGGAAGTTACAGAAAGGTAAAAAAAAAAAAACAAAACAAGTCACATGTTATATCAAGGCCAGGCACCAAAGCAGTGCAGCCGTGAGGAGTATAGCTGGAGACTGGAGCGACATTCCTGATCCTAGGAGACCTGCAATGATGTAATAACAGTTATGCGTTGTATAATTTATACATAAATATATAAAACACAGAAAATAACTTTAAGATAAGTGAGCCTATCTAGCTCTCAGTGCTCAATTATCCTGTGCATGAGCAAACAATAATCTTAACGGATATCTATTCCTCTATCTCATTCTTTTTTGCCACTCGTTGTTTCGATAATATTCGACTATTTTGACAGCTAAATTTTGCAACAGAACCCTCATAGCAACTCTTATATCTGTGCTTGTCTCACCTTCACTTGGTTGACACGTATAGTCCAACCCCATAGAGAATCCTCTTCGGCACAGGCACTTTCCGTTTTCACAATAAGAGTTCTCATCACACTCCGGAGTGCAAATTTCTAGAGAGAATAGAAAATATAATTTATAGAAATTTATGCATAGTGTAGACTGACCCAACGAAGATTTCATAACCGTTAAGAAAACTCTTTTCTTTTCATCTCAGACTGGAGCCCATCAACTTATTCACAAGCTATGCCAAGACCATCTGATTGCTATTGAGATTTGAAACTAGATTACGACAACCGTGCCTTTATTTGAAAATGGGTTCGCATTAAAGCGAGTTGCATTTGACATGTTATTTGCCGAAGCGGAATAAAACAGACAGTTGGTCATCAAACCATCCAGCCGGTCGCCGCCACTGGAACTAATGTTCTGTCTAACTCCTTAGGCTTAGCTTAGGTTCAAGCAAAGTAAAATGAAGTATAATGTTTACCTGAACATGTTCCTTGCGCTGTCTTTTCAAATCCATCTTTACATGGGCAATCATAACCACCATTCTTGTTTTTACACCTTGAGAACTTCGGACAGGAATACGTTTCTTCCTCGCATTCGTCAATATCTAAGGTAAAAGAAAAAAAAACATCATGAATGCAACACAAACCGTAATGAAAAGCTACTACTGCATGCCAAGCCAGTAGACTCCTCCCGAGGTGTGTCTCGTTTTCACAGTTTTTAAAAACATACGTGGAGCAGCTGAAAAGTACCTGGAATACAGTTTAGTAGTAATCTATAGATTTAACCAAGCCTAAAAGCGAAGCTCGTAATTAAATAATTAACCATAAATGAAAAGAGGATATTTTTCCCTGGATTAGAAACTCAAATAATAATCAATTGTGAGCAAATGATTGTTCAGTGTGTGGTTTCACTATTTTTTTCAGTTACATTTTAACAAACCATACCTAATGAGTGTACCCAAGATTACGGAAATTATGCACGCAATATATCAGGGACTTTCCAAGAAAAGATTGTGCAAGGAATATTTCGGAGGAAAAGTCAACAACACGCAGGGTTTAATTCGCGCCGAAGTTTTGCATTTACATGTACTCCCTTCCTCTCCCCAAAGTAATAACCTGGCTAGATCTCGCGATCCAATTGAAAACACATTAGCTGGTCAGCGGTCAACTTCGAGAAACACGTGACCTCGATGAGCTCTTGACCTGAGCCCGCAGTTTTGATCACGTGATTCTGGTCAGCGGATACCTTATTTTGAAAGCTGTCAATTAATTATAACATCGAGGTCCATTATCAGACTTACCTATGGTAATGGTTGTATTCTCTTATTTTTAATGTATGGGTCTTGGCGTGCGGATGCACGGACGGACGGACGTACGTACGGACAGTCACGTGACAACCAAGATTTTTGAGATCGATGGGTTACCAAATTTTCTAAGCTATGGGGCCTCGCTCGCTCGCCGGAGCTCAATTATAATAAGCTTCACACAGGTATTTATTGTGGATTTTATCATTTCTGTGTGGAATACGATGACGGGAGACGTCATAGAACTCATAGGCTTTGTTCTCACGTATGAAATGTTGTGGATTGTAATGTACAACAACTTTGACATGTTTGTCAATGATATCATGTTCGTTGTTTATCCTGGTTAGTCTAACCGGTTTGACAGGTTTTTTAAGTGAATTAACACTGTCACATGATTTATCCAGGACAACAGAGTCAATAATATAAAAACAATGACGGAAATAAGCCCTCTCCGATGCTTACTTTTCTACTCAGTTTAGCTTTTTTTCTTTCACATAATGAAAATGTCTTTATAATTACCGATGCAGATCAGTTGGTTTTTTTTTGCGCGGTATCCTTGGCGACAACTGCACGAATACGATCCCACTGAGTTCACACAGAGCATGTTCTGGTCACATGAACCGTTGACCGCACACTCGTCAATATCTGCATTAAAAAAAAAAAAAGAAATGTTAGAGATAAGAATAAGAAACCATCAGCCTTGGATGACTAAGGATGTTAGTGTTAGCAGCTGGAGCAGAAGGATGAAGCTGATAACACCTTGGCAACTGTGATTATTCTGAAATAGTATATCTTTGCAAATTGTTGTAAAGACGATATAACTGATAATCCGCAATTTTAGTTCCGTCATGGAGGCGTCATTTCGTTACAAGAACTTTGCGCTCAGATTTTCTTGCACCACCTTCCTTTGGCACTTCCATGGGTTCCTTTCTATTTCGCTTCTCCGCTGACCATTTTTCTTTGATCGGAAATGCGATCGACACGAGAAACGTTGTAGCTATGTGACCGCGCTCTTTATATGACAAAATATCCAGAATTTTAAGACTTGGTACAAAAATTAGTACGATTAACTATGATTGTAATAATTTCAGAATTTGACCTCCACAATTTTGTATAGACTAGTTTTTTACAACTGTTACACTTGCCATAACATTTGCTTTGTTTGGCATCAAAGCTAAAACCTTTCGGGCAAATGCACCGGAACGATCCCACGGTATTTCTACACACTGCCACGTCTCCACAACGCTGCCTCTTTGTGGTGCATTCATCAGTATCTGTAGAAATAAATTGATCTTAATGTAACACACTCTATGATTGGTTAGCTGACAAAGTGTCTGTTTCCATGACATTAACACTCTAGAATGGTCTGAATACGTTGGCATTTTCTATATATAATATAGAAAGCTTGATGTTGTCAAAAATCGTATGGTTTTAGAAATTTGATTTTCGGCTTTGTTAAGATTGTATTAACAGTGAAAACACGGCTGACGTCAAAGGTTATGACGTAACAAAACTAATTTTAAGGCAATAACACTAGAGGGATATTTTTTTATTCCGATTTTCTTCTTTATTTTTGCTTTAGTCATCTGGCACATCACATTTGTAACATAGCTGCATTTGCTGGAACAAAATTACGGCTCAAATTTGGGGATTTTTCTCAAGGGGGGACCCCCATATTTTGCAGAGTTATTTTTCATGATTAAAAATGCCATATTTCATTTAATTTTTGTGATATGGACAAAAATTTTTCAGGTTTCAACTCCCCTTGATGTGCTCTTTCGAGCCCATTGTAAAAAATATTCATATTCAAAACTTCAAAAGTGGTTAAAAACATGACGTCATCACTGCGACGTCACAAATTTGACATTTACTGACATTTTTCACGTAAATATAATTGGTAATAGGTCTCCTGCTCATCTGCCAAGTTTGGCGTAGAAAGAGTCAATAATTTTTAAGCAATGCGAAATAATATGAAATGCCCAAGAACTGACGAAACATTTGGGGGGTGGTTTGGCCCCTACGTGAGGTGGGAATTCCCACTTCAAAATTAAAGGACGAGGTGCTCGTGCGAAATTTTGAAAAGAACTCCTAAGAGGTACCTAGCCCCAACACTAAGCTTTGTGGGCGCGGCTTGAAATGTTTTTCACCCCTAGGGGGTACCAATTCTAAACAACACATTATCTCCTGTCATATTTTTTCGACTCAATACCCTGACAGGTACAGCAAAAGCTCCCGCTGTGGATCTTTTGAGGCTGAACACACTAACAGATACCAGAGCCGCGTTTTTAGCCACCAAAAAGGAACGACGAGCGCCCCCGTCCTTTTCGTATGGGAGTCCGTACCTGGGATATCTCTAGCACAATCAGGGATTACGAGGCTGAGACTATATATAGAAATGTTTTAGGTAAGAAAATAACTCTCGCAAAAGTAAGCTAATGGTTACAAATGCATTGTGGATTGTCTTATTCCAGGAACTGAACAAAGACATTTTCACCAAGACTAACTGGACTTTAAAACTCCTCAGGGTAACAACTCAGGGTTTGGAGCTTGAGCGACTGTTTATTAACATCAACATAGTCTAATCTTTAGAAATTAAAACAAAACATGAACTTAGTTAAATATCTACTAAATCCAACAACACAGCCACTCACCATAGCAGTTCTTTCCATCTTTATCTTTACTCTCGTAACCATCACGACAGTTGCACTTGAATGATCCGAGCTCATTGGTGCACGCAGAGTTTAAACCGCAGATATTTTTCTTTAATTTGCACACATCCTTCTCTGTATCGAAACAAAGCCGATGCTTTAGTTAATAAATTCATGGTGAGAATTTTTAAATCCTGTGTTATTTTTCTTATCTTATTAAATCAGTTGTGGCCATTTGCTGACGTTACTCCAGGACGGCAGCTTTTGAATGCTATTACGTCATTGACACTGTGAATTCGCAGTGTGTAACGTTACCACTCCGTAGATAATAATTTTCCGATCGCTTTCATAGCGATACGAAAACCCCCTTAATAATCTGTCAATACTTAACAACATTGACAAATTTGACATTTTATACTCTTAAGCGGAATTTATTTTCTAGTCCTAGCTTTTTCTTGGGCTTGTATAGGCATGATTTTACCGTTAACTTTTCCATCAATATAATAAAGATAGCCAAAGCCTACTTACCGACACATTGTTTGGCCTGGAAATGATATCCGTCCTTACAGTCACACAGATGTGTACCTTGAAAGTTTTTGCAAAATTGGTTCCGCTTGCAGTCTTTGTCATCTGAGCATGTCTCTAAAGGTTTTTTAACACCAGAAAAAAATAAGCTTTAGCATATTGCCCAGACCCGTTTTACGTTTTGAGGTTAACTAGAGAATTTTACTTTTTTTACTTTTATTCCACTAGAAATCATACATCATCAAATTAAAGAGCAAGTACGCCAAAGGCAATATATAGATTACTTGCTCAAGCTGGAGAACGGAATCTATACAAAGCTCCACTCAGTAGCGTACAAAGAAATGGGGAATCAATCACAAACTATTTTATAAACTGCATTGACTATGTAGCTTTTGTCTAATTCACCTCCTAAAGAACAGTGAACTTAACTTACGTAAGCAAAATGTCAGACCATCTCCACCGTATCCATGGTTACACACACACTTGTAAGAACCAATTGTGTTGGAGCAAGAGGCTTTCTCGTGACACGCCTTGCTATTACTTGAGCATTCATCAATATCTGATGAATAACATAACGAGAAATCTGTCGTTAAAATACCCGTCATCATTTAATTATGTTACACAGCCCCCAGAGGAAAACGTTGAAACGGTTTCTCCTCGGTTACTGTTATTAGTGGTGCGAGTAGAATTAGAGCCTTCGTTTTCCCAAGATTTACTTGTGTAGTGGCTATTTTTTTTGAACAAATTCCTTATCTTTTTGCACTTTATCAGAGTTCGCAGCTGAAAGTTGTAAATATTGTTATGAAGCCATAACAAATTTAGCGAGTATGTGGAATACCTGTAAATTAGCTGGTGTGTCATTCCATTTTGTATAATGTCACACCTGAATAACTAAGCGTATGACATAATAAACTTGTATTGCATTGCATTACATTGCATTGCATTGTATTGTATTGCATTACAGTGCATTGCATTGTATTTATTGTATCGTATTGAGCATTTATACAAGCCATTGTTCAAAAATAAAATGACTGACTTCCCAGCCATTTAACGTTACTATTGAACGTGGAAGTCTGGCACTCACAGTGCGACTACTCCGACCAAAGCCACTCAGCAAATTCTTTGCCAATTGAGCACTGGCATTTTAAATTTTAAAATAGCTATTAATCAAAATGACCACAAATCTGTTGCATTTGTAATGTACAGCTTGATTACATCGATAATTTGTTGGAAAACTATTGTTAACCTCCACGATTTTTATTCGTTAAATTTGTAGAAAATTATGTCGGGCGGCCTAGTTGCACTGTAATTAGTGACGTAGACGTCTGCGATAAATTGCATGGTAAAACTCGGCCTTAAAAAACAGCGGAAAAAGCACACACCGTGTGAAATGAGTCTGCAAGCTTTTACAGTAACATGTCTTATGGCGCCTGAAAGCGGTCGTTGAACTAGTGACGTCGCTTCTGAGGTAGCTTCTGCTAGTGTATGTTACTGCGCATGCTCTAACTAGCTGGGTAGTTAACTGTAATTGTTGAGTGAATGAAGGACTCAAACAAAGAGTGCAGCTTAACTTTACACTTAATTTTCAGGTCTGTTCCGTGACACCATTATACATTTACCTTTGCATTCCTTTCTCGGTCCTGTCAGTTTGTAGCCACCGTCACACTTACAGGAATATGAATCAGGAAGATTCTCACACCTGTAGTTTTCGGGACATACATCGGGCTTTTTACATTCATCCACATCTACATGAAACAGAAATAAAGAAAATATAACAGCTCTTGACAACGGTTCTTTTCACCACCATATTTATGGGTGTTGTTTCTCTTGTTTCTGCTAACTCAAGGAAATTATGTTTTTACTTGAAGAAATTCTCTCTAAAACAATTCATGATATTAACATATAACAACCACGCCGTATTTTATCACACCTATGGATATCACAAGAGACCAAAAAAAAAAAAAAATAATAATAATACAATAAGTACATTAATTTCGACTGTTACCTAGTAACGGTCCATTGTAGATTTCTACTTCGCGAAATTTAAGAATGGCATTTCTCCTTTTCAAGTCAAGGGTGACAAATCTGGCTTTGGTGTCTTTACGTAACGTTATTGTTTGAACAGAGTCTTTAGTTGGATTATGCAGACTTCCGACAGTTTCGCCTTTGGCAAAGCCTCTCCTAGAAACATCTGTCAACGATAAGCATGTAAAAAGTTACATTCAAGCCTCTCAATACAATTTTTCGGAGATTTAGCTAACTAAGCAAGCATGCGCGAACAGACTGGTTTGCCTTTTAAGTTCTCATTAAGTTTCCGGTGACAAATGAATTATGGCTTTACTTTCCAGGGCGGGGTCGGAGGGGGGGGGGAGGGCGGAAGGAGAACTGTACTATAATCGGTGATCTGTAACAAGATGAAAGGGGAAGGGGCAGTCCTGTAGAATAAAAGATAACATCCTTTTTCGACAGATTCATGTATCGTGTTATATAAAACTAGCAATTACCCTCCTCTGACTAGAGTCAAACGCTTGCCTCCACACCTCCTCAAAATACTTATTAACAACTTAGAATTAAGTCATGACGAAATCAATCAATACTAATAGACAAGACGCTTCTCTTGATCAAATAACACGAGGGAAAGTTAAAAATTGTTTCTTTAAACCAACAATACTTGCACGGCTAAAGAGAGGCACTGTGAGGGTAAAGTGTATTGCCTTACAACACAGTGACCCCTGCCAGCGCTCCAACGGACCGCGGCCTGCATCTCACAAAGATTGATACCTGTAGTTAAGTAGCCCATTTTACAAAGGCTACACGGATGGAATGAAATTCAGAGTAGTTTCAGGTGTTGTCACCTCACCTACTCTGATCTCCAAATTCTTGAGGTCGTCTGGTTTGTAATTCACATCAGTCACCACACGCACCAGATGAACTTTACATCTGGCCTTTAAGTCCACCTGCCACCATTGCTTTGTTGAAAAGCCGTAGCCTAGAAGAAATATAAATTGACCTCCGACTCTTTATTGCATTCTAACAACAAACTCAACAAAACGTTTCAAAGTACTCCCTACCAACCGGATTTCAGTAACTTACTGGTTTATTTCTAATCACTTCTGGATGAGACGCTAGTCCATCGTTGGGTCACCCCCCCCCCCCCCCCACCTGCGCGAAATTCGTTGGCAGCAACACAGGTGTGCAGGGGTTTTGCTCAAGAGCGCAACGCAATGATTCCTGCCGGGACAAAATCGAGGGTCCAGTAAATACTAATTATGGATTATATAAAATTATATCTAATTTTGGTAGAAAGAGAGCCTTTTATGCGAATCTGATGTCTTCTTCTTCTTCATGTTGTCTTAAGCTTAATAGTTTGCTTCGGTATTTTCCAAGTCGTTGATTATTTTCCTTTTCATATCAGTATACATACCTGACACTGTTGATAATATTTCCTTACCTAGATTTTGATCACATCCTTTATAGGAATTCTGTTCATTTATTAAGGATCTTGTTTTGCGCTGAGCAGCGAGGTTTACTAACAACAAAATAAATTAAATAAATATCCAGTCAACTTCAAATCAATTGATTGTTTTGTCAATCCGTCAGATGGCCAGTCAGTCAGTCAGTCAGTCCGCTAGTCAGTTCGACAGTCAGTCAGACGACTCAGACGGCCAGTTAGTCAGTCAGTCGGCAAGTCGGCAAGTCAGTGGCACAGCCATCCAGTAATTGAGCAATAAAAGCTTTATTGGGTTTCAATTACCCTATACATAGGTTAGTCAGTCAGTCAGTCAGTCAGTCCGTCAGTCCGTCAGTCCTTCAGCCAGTCTGTCTGTCAGTTGAAATCTGGAGGTTCCTGGTTCAAATTCTCTTCGCGACAGCTGTCTCAGTAGTCAGTGAGTCGGGCGGCCAGTCAGTCGGTTGGTGAGTCATTCAGTCTTTCATTTGGTCAGAAAACCAGTCGGTTAAGATGGTAGGACATGCTCACCTATCTTTGTCTGGAACACCTCCACCTCGCATAATTGCAACTGGCGTTTGGGCCCTCGTACCCACGTTATTTCCAGGAAGCTCCCCACAAGAGGCTTCTTACATTCAAAGTAATTTGCTTCATAAGAATATTTAGGAATAGTTGTGCAAAGATCTGTCTCCTTCCTGTCGTCTTCTTTCCCTATATAAAAATGAAATTAATTCCTAAGGTGATATCATATGTGAATAGAACACACAATATGGAACATTTTCAAAGAACACACGGGAACTAATGTATCCTAAATACATGATACTGATCTATGATAACAACGAACCATAGTGTAAATAAACAGAAGATACAGGAAGCCTTTGAAAGAACACACTCACCAACTAAAATGGCATAGCCTTCTAAGTTCTCAAAGTTGTAGTGTTGCATAAACACCATTGATACGCGCACGTTAGCTCCTAACTCTAGATGCCACCATGAATGCTGTTCTGTTGTCAAAAAACATGTGTGAAAGTCTCCGTCATTAGCCCAGCGACTAGGCTGCGAGGATCTACCCTTAGAGAACTGTTTCAATGCGATGTTTGCTGCATGAAAGAAAGTGTGCATGATAAATATATGTACTTTGATAAGTTAATAAAGATGGTGAATTTTAAGCTCGGTAATGAAATGTGAAGGTGAATTAATCAACATGACACGAGCGTGGAACAAAGAAAAATTCTGAGTCCCCGACAGGAATTGAACCCATGACCTCCCGAACACCGGGCGGGCGCTCTATCCATTGAGCTACAAGAACTCATGGAGAGCAAGGCCATTTAACTGAAATCATATATGACAGGTGTCCTGCACACTGCTAGGAGCAACGCTATCGAAGTCAATAACGTTGATCCTTCGATAGCGTTGATCCTAGCAGTATGCAGGACACCTGTCATATATGAACTCAGTTAAAATGGTCTTGCTCTCCCTGAGTTCTCGTAGCTCAATGGATAGAGCGCCCGCCCGGTGTTCGGGAGGTCATGGGTTCGATTCCTGTCGGGGACTCAGAATTTTCCTTTGCTCCACGCCTGTGTCATGTCCATTAATTCGCCTTCACATTTATATGTACTTAATGGAAATTTGATTACCGAGGTACGAAATATTCAACAATAAATATTTTTGTAGCATAAATGCCTCTAGCAGTAGGGACCATTAGCGCTGAGACACGGCTCATAAACCGTTAAGGCTACTCCTATTAAGTTCTTATTAATGTCTTGAGCAATAGCCGTTTCCAAAACTTTGATTCCTTTATTTTTTGACAAGTGCGCAGTGCTAAAATTGAATTAATTCAGCGATCTGTTCCAGAAGCCTTTTTGGATAACTTTATGTCCTTCTGTATTATGCAGTTTATTTCTTAACATTACCTACTCCATTTGGGATCCTTGAGATACCCCGTTGATCATTTGCGATAAAGTGTTAAGTGCTGTGCTTGACAAAGTAAGACACCAAAGGTTTATTTCTTTGACTCTTACCGTATGCGTCGGCGTAAACTTCAACCTCACACAGACTGAGTATGGAGTGTGCGTGTGAGTCAGTCGATATTTTGACGACATTTCCATACACATAAAGCTCGTTGCAACCGAAGCTCAGCAGGCGGTTTTTCTCTATCTTTTCTTTAAAGCCGCACAACGTAAAATTTTCTCGTCTTGCTCGGGTATTTATGTCGCCTGATTATTAAAAATAAAAATAAAAATAGACTTAACGTTGGTGTTATATTCTGTAATATCATGCTTAACCACTCAACTAGTCTCTGGAGACAATCACTTATATAATAATTGCTTTCCTCGAGGAAAAGAATGCAAAGCCCTAAGTAATGTAATAATGTGTGTACGCTTCCAGGGCGCTTGTTTGTGGCCCTCTTTTTATAAAATGAGTTCCGTGTTGTTAAAAGGCTGCTGTGTGTCGATTTTATTTGCCGTTTCTTTATGACGGCCACACTACAGTTAAGAATAACTTTTGTCAGAATACTTATGTTGTTATTGTTAGTTTAGCTTAGGACAACAAGTTCATCAACTCTGATCACTCTTCCTCTAAAATTTTTATTATATTATTCGAGGATAAACCATGATATAGCTACGAGCGAGGAGGATTGAAACTTATAATCAGAAAAACAAACATGAAAAATATTTCAGCCAATATTTACAAGATGCGTCGATCTTTACTGTAGTACGCTATAGTTACCTACAGACATCTTGACTCGTTTCAGGGAAATCTTTGAGGTCATAATACGAACCAAAGAGATAGGATGATAACCGTCAAGTTTTACCATCAGCCATGGTTTGTATTCAGTCAGGGATCGGAAACAGGTTTTGCTATCACCATCAACCACAAAGCGTCCAATGGCGATAACTTCTTTGCAGTCCTCTGTCTTGCATCCAGCATAGTTATCAGTTGAGGACGCGGTTGTGTAATTTGTTGCAACGTTCTGCTTGCTGTGTCTTATTAGCGGTGCTAGGGAAGGATAGAATACGTTAACAGTTTTCGAGAGTGATATACACAAAACCAAATCACTCTGTAGTCCACAACAACATATTACTCTCTCCCTTGAGGAAACGGCAAGCGAGCGTCATCTCCCTGTTTTCGTTTAATCGATAAGAACTTTTAAGTCATGTTTGTGGATAATAAAGAAAACATGGCGACACTTAGCCTACTTTTATATCTCTTCTAGATTTAATATTGGAAATTGACAAAATTTCACATTATACAACCAAGCAAGCAGGTATCAAGAAAACAAACACGTGACCTAATTTACCTGGGCGTTGCTTCTTAGTGCATTTCCCTCCAGGAGATAGAACATTTCCAGGAAGTGGTTTTGAATCAGGAACAAAGCCAACATCACACGCGCAGTGATAAGCGCCAGGCGGGAATGACGAGCTGATGTATTTTGTATCGCAGTGAGTTCCCAGCGATGCGCTGCACTTGTTTTCCAGCTGACAAATACCACCTGTTAAAGGAACAATTTCATCATTGTAATGTACATAAGTCTGCTATTAGGCTGCTCAGCTGCGTCTAATTTCTAAAGCATGTAGCTGATTGAACACAGCTATCCTTACATGGGATGGTGGTCTATCAAATAACCACTACTCCTGTATAGTTTTCATGTTTTTCCATTGCTTAGTTCCTGTATTGGTTCTGTATACAGGTCTCCACTGCGGGGAATATTTAAGATTTAAAAGCGAGACGACTGATGTTTCTTTGCCAAGATTAGAATTTACATTGATAGGTTTAGTAATTACGTTCACTGAGTTAAAATTTTTCGTCTTATGCTTTTGGAAACAGATTTTGAGGTTAAAACGGTAACATGTGGATTTTTAAAACACTGAATCTAATTTAAAATTTCTTCACCTTTAATTCGAAGATCTTGCCACCTGCAGTAGAAACGTTGTGGTTTCTCTTTCTTTTCTCCTGAAGCTGATCATGTATGAAAACAAAAAACAATTAGCTTTCCAATTTCCTCATAGAGGATTGCATTAGATAAGTAAACTAGTTCCTCTTTGTTTGGCGGTAAGGGAAGGCTTTCACGCATTGTGCTCATTAAAGTAACACATCACACTGCTCGCAGTTTTGTCAAATCATGCCAAGATTTATGTTCCTAGATTCAAAGATTATGTCCACAACTTGACAACTTTTCTGTGTATATAGCAGCAAAAAGATACTCCGCAATATATTACTAGCTTGCTAGCAGGGTTTTCGAATATGGCGCCTTTGCTGGCACAGTTTGGCCACGGATGGTCAGGAATTAGGTACAGGTAAGGGTAAGTGAACTGTCACTTAATTCTTCCTGAATTCATGAACAGAAGGCGTCTGTAAATGTGTGTAATTGTGAATTCTCTCGTAGAAGAACATTGAACGTGTTTGAAAAACGGCAACAAATGTAAAATGTATAATGGCAACACGATTAGCTATGGGAGTGAATTGATCGGCAAATTAATTGATTTGCTATCACCTGGAGGAACAGGGGGGAGGGAAGGGAGGTTGATGAAATAAAACTCACTGAGATTCGCTCCGGGTCAATAATATTCAGTCTGATCCTAAGTAGTTAATCGCATTCATTCCTTTAACAACGTTAAATCGCTGCCATTAAGCTACCAACAACATACGAGATTAACACACCCCACCGACAACGCCAGTAACTTCCCTCCCCCTAATGCACTGACCAACATGGGGTATCAACTCACTGCCATCATCTCATGTTCTAATGTTCTGTACCCACAGGAAATTTTGTAGACGCGGAGCCGATGGATAAAGTTTAAAAGAATGTACGTACGTGTGTAAAAAATATCTACCACCCATAAAGACTTGGCCAGAGTATCTTGGAATGTTCCATTTAGATACATATCGTGGTTTTTCGGTCCACACTTAGCATTCGCTTCTTTGCCATCAGGGTACTCAACAGGCATCAATACATCATCTTTATGCCTCAAGCTTGATCCTATTCTTGGCGAGAGATCTATAACAATGTCGCTTCTAGAAATCTTAGGGTGACGATTCAATGTCATACTGAAGTAAAAGTGTTCATTTCCCGCATATTTAGAATAAGCTGCTTTCTCGAGCTTGAGATCTTTTCCATTTGTACGTGGGACAAGATACTTGACGTTCTTGTCTATTGCCTCACCTGAAGTAAAAATAAAAAGTCATGAAATCGGATCATAAAATAGCCCTACATAAAGCTTTATAGCTTTATGTTATCTAACAATAGTGACGAACAAGGCCGAAATCGAAAAACAAATATCAACAAGGACTAATTCAACTGAACGCTACTACAATAAAAACCTTCAATTGACAAGAAGTTTGTAACTTAGAGCTGTATATTACTTTTCTTTGTACCTTGTAGGATATAACGCAACTTTTTGCAAGTTATAGTAGTGAATGTAACTGAATTCTTCTTTTCTTTTGTTGTATTCTAGTGTATTGTAAGTATTATTTATCTCTGATTAACCGAGCAGGAGGTCTGTATGGGCGAATCCTGACCGACTTCTTGAGTACATACCGAACGCAGTGAGGTCTGTACACACGACCGGGTCAAGATTTTCCCATACAGACCGACTAAGCTCGGTCAATAAGATGTTTATTATGGCAAACAAGAAAAATTTAATTCATATAATGTAACTGGTTTGTACTGGCTAACATTTTGTTGGCGATCAATTGGGCAAGCGTAATGTTTAGAAGAAAAGAGCAAGGCGGATCCTTTTTGTGTTATCTTTTAGTACTTTCTGTTTATGTGGTTCCCTCATCACCATTCGTTCGCAATTGTTTCGACTAAGCGAGTGTAAAGAACTTACTATTTACATAGACTTCTACTTCACAGAGAGTCAGTACTGTTGCTTTTCCCTTCTCTATGACGTACACATATTTGCCAAGCATTGGTTCAGCACAGCTGTACGACAAGGGTTTCTTGGGAACAATGAGACCTTGACGACACAATGGGTTTTGGCCAGGAAAGCGACTTTTATTATCACCTTAAATAAAGAAAATATTTGAGTGTTGAATCAAGTTGTCGAATTGTAAAATTGGTGTTTAGCCGTTTCTAATCCATCCCTTGGGATATCACTCAGTGGATTGTTATGTGCAGCGTTAAAGCTCTGGCCACTGAACCGTTCTCGCCTCAAACAGGCTTTAGATTTTGACCATTTTGTTATGAAATAGGATATATTTTGCACCCTGGCTAGGAATTTGGAGTGTTGTTTAGAGGCAACTTTTTTCCTTTTAATCGGTGAAATGGATATCTGTTAAATACGTGGGTAAACGGAGCGTTTCCTGAGTAATTCAGGTCATGTGTTAGAGAGTTTTACAGGTCTGAAATAAGGCATGACCGAAGTATGAAACAGGGAAAACAGCCTGTGCACGCCCGAAGAAAACCCTCGCGGAGTACCCCCTCCTCCAGGGTAAACGATTTTTATTTCTGTACCTTACCACAATCAGCAAGGATGTCAATGCGTTAATTCTAAGCAGCATCCCAGGAATATAGCCAAAAAACGTTTCTGAATACTATTTTACATTCATACACTTGCAATAAGGAGTATCACATAGTGGAAAGTTCTTCCATGCGAATGCGAATGCACTCCACTTCCGGCACCTGCCCAATCCGAGGGGAGTTAAAGTTTGATCCTAAGAGGGAATTAAAAGCTGACAAAACAGTTCTATTTCCTGTACCTAATCCCTCACTCCTCCTGGAGGTCTGTGGTACATGTGTAAACCAAACATTACAGAGCATTTTAAACCAATGGTTAGATGTCTTACCTATTCTGATCTCAACATTTGATAATCCTTTAAATTCAGAATCTGTTCTGCTTGCAATGAGAACGCTTTCCACCCAAACACTCTTTCCTAAATCAACTCTCCACCACGGATCCTTTTCCCTCCGGGTCTGAGCACAGCTCTTATATTCCACTACGCCAGTTTTTTTTCCGTCTACTGCATTACTAGCTTCATAAATGTCCCTTGTACTGATTTGACTCGCAGGTCTTTTATAAGCGACGTTCACCAAGCCTGCAAATGAAGAGGAAAATAATGATAATACTATTAGTAATCTTAGATTAAAGAGTGTGTTCGAGTTTTGGTAGCTTGGTGTGTTAAAAAAAAAAATTCTAGGGAGAGCGTTTTACGCCTGAGCTGTCAGGTAGGTGTGAAATTTGTCTCCCTTCAGCAGGGGCGAAAACAAATAAGTGATCCCAAAGGAGGTTTGGTATGTTAAAAAACAACAAAAATTCCAGGGAAAGCATTTTGTGCCTGAGCTGTTAGGTAGGCGTGAAATAGGTCTTCCTTCAACAGGGGCAAAAAAAATTGAATTGATCGTAAAGCACGTGCATGCGAGAGAGAAGGTCTGCGAGAGGGTTTGTTCTCGTTTATACATGTATTGTGTAATATTAGTTACGACCGGTCAGTAAAAACCATGAACTGCATTTGGAGGCCGCATATAGTCTGCAGTCCCCATTTTATACCTGATTCCGCGCGCGTTTTATGCCCAGTCCGTAATGTTCAGTCCGTGTTTTATACATAAGTCTGCGTTTCATACCCAGTCCGTAGTTCGTAGTTTGCAGTATGCAGTCCGTAGTCTGCAGTCCGCAGTCCGCAGTCCGCAGTCCGCAGTCCGCAGTCCGCAGTCCGCAGTCCGCAGTCCGCAGTCCGCAGTCCGCAGTCCGCAGTCCGCAGTCCGCAGTCCGCAGTCCGCAGTCCGCAGTCCGCAGTCCGCAGTCCGCAGTCCGCAGTCCGCAGTCCGCAGTCCGCAGTCCGCAGTCCGCAGTCCGCAGTCCGCAGTCCGCAGTCCGCAGTCCGCAGTCCTCAACCATGTTTGCTCCGTCGGTATGCGAGACGACGTGCTTTTAGTACCAAAATTAGGCCAATTATTTTGCTTGCGAACACGACTTTGAGTCGCCTTGGCTTTGGAATAACAGCTATAGGGAAAAGTCGTACACATTTCGTGAAGACATGTCTGCAAGGTTTTTAAATGCCATTAACACTGACTTCGAACTTAAAATAAACAATTTCAGTATCCGCAGCAGTTCACAATAAGCTTCCTCGACACTCGAAAGTCCGCAATATTGAGCAACACTCAAAAGAAAGCACATGGACAAACATGGACATGACGTCGTTCATCCCAGAATAATTCTTTTGAAGGGGCCAAATTGGTGTCCCCAAATAGATTCATAGATAAAGAATTTTTCTGCATTACGCGATCAGAACTGTGTTCTGTCGAACGCAGTAAGGTGGCTCGCAACAGTTTCCAGTCCTTTCCAAGACTTAGATTTTGATGGGTCATTATAACCACTCTACATCGGTTGATGCCAAAATCATGGAATCAGAAACATTGGTAAACATGTTGCTGTCAATTTTGTGGCACGTTTACCATAGCAACAATATAAGCTGCTAAAACCATCCTTAATCTTAGCTTTAAGCGCCTATAACTCAAAATCGAGCTCGGTGATCCCAATTTTTATTATCGAATTTTAATCAGCATGATAAGACGCCTTTTTGTAAAGTTCAAAAAAATTCTGTGAAGGGTGTTCACAGCCTTCTTAAATTTTCGAAAACTTACTTAAGGTGGCTCTGAACCCCCTCACTCGCACGTATTTTCCCTTGCCTCATGTCAGCTACATGTATTTTTCTGGAGTTTGGATTGGCTCAATGGATTGACTGCGTAGTTACTCTGGGTTTGGTTTTACGATGCTAATTCAAAAACGAATCCATTCATTCAAAATTTCCAAAATTCTTCCTAGTTAATATTTCATGTAAGCTGCATCACCTGCATTATGATGTATAATATCTGCATTAACTTATTACTATGGTAGTTTAAGGCTTTTTATATTTGTTGTAATATACTTTCCTATATTTATGTTTTTTTTGTACTTATCCTATTATTGTGTAATCATGATGTTAGGTAATAGCTTCAGGGCTCCTATTGATAGTGCGACTTAGTGCTGCAAGAAAGTTTTCTTAGAGTCGCGGCACTCACCTCGCGCCCTCGCACTTACGTGCCTTTAATTCAAAATTGAGGATGTTCGCACCCATTGTTACTGACCATCCATTCTGCGCACGGTATTCATGTTGCAACGTCACGCCACGTCATACATCAAGCGCGCGCGCTAAGAAAGAAATATTAGCAAGTATAGGGCTGTGGCACCGGGTGCACTTACTTCGCCTGTAATTTGTTCTCGTGGATGCTCAGTGATTCCCATTTTTCTTTTCGTATATCAATTACTGGTCCGATTTTGTTTATTTTAACAAAAAAATAGGAAATATCTGCCCTTTGGAAGTTTCAAATATTTCGCTTTTCCTGCTCTCGTGTGAGCGAAGTTTTCTTCGAATGTGAATAGGCAAGGCTAATATGTATTCCTTTCTAGGCCTATCCTACCTCAAGAAGCGACATCAGCTCCAATAGGTATTTAATATACTTAGTTATGTTGAATTGAGCACGTTTACCTGATCTAAATTTCACTAATGAACTTTTTTTTTATGACCGATGGTTGTAAGCTGGCATCATCTTGAAATAACGAAGACCTCTAAAAACGGATGGTCTTCAACGCGCCTCATCTCGAAAACGAGAACGGTGACTGCCTATTTTGGAGGCTTTTTAGCAAAAGTTGATCTTTACCTTACTTCATGATAAGCTTTAACAAAATCTGTCTGAGGGCACATTTCGCGCGCTAACGTCCTTAAAAACGACAGCACACAGGCTTGTGCGCGAGCAGTAACAAACTTGTTTACACCGGTAGCTATGATGAAGGTGGAGAAGCCACCGAAGAATTAATATTAAAAAAAATCAGATCGATGCAAGAAAAGTTTACTAGCAGTATTTTGGATGCATCAAGAACAGCAAAACAAAACCTAGTTAGGGAAAACTCGTAATGTGTCTAATAAACACGAAGGAAACCCATATATGTTTACAAAACTTACGATCTTTCCGAGGAGAGCAGTCAAGACCAGCAATGAAGAAACTGATCACTACGCAGATGAGAATCTGTCTGGTAGTAGGTTCCATTTCTAGAGAAATTTTGAATCCGTCCACCCGTTCATACAGTCCACCTAAGTTTTGCCATTACTGCACTGAAAGATGTTCGAAAAAAACTTATATGGTTACGTCACAATTAATGATTATTTACGTCAACCTAGCCAATCACACCGCACATTTCCTGTTAAGATCGCTTGTTCAGAAAAAAAAACTGGCATCAACGGCTTTTCATTTACAAGTTTATTGAATAATTTGTCTTCCTTTAAGAAAAAATTGTCTTTCTAAAGAAAAATTAAAATTTGGGGTTATTGAGGTTATGGCCTTGATTTCTTGTTTATTCAGTAAACATTGATTTCTTTAATCAGTTGCTGGAGCCATTAGAGTAGCTGTAAAGGAAGATGACAAGCGTAGAAATGAGGACATCCAGTTGTAAAATAAAAGTGACAGAAGGGGTAACTGATGTTGAAACTTTTAAAGCCATTCTGATCGATTTTAAGGACGGTTATGGACATTAACACAGGTCCTATATCGTTAAGAAGATCTATAAGTAAGTAAGAACTTTATTTAGTTGTCAATGTATTTAGCCCATGTGGACTAATTGGGGACACTGTATTAACTCTACCCAAAAAAATTTTATTAACAGTCAACGAGCTTATACCAGTCAACGAGCCAACGAGTAGATCAGGAACACGCAGGACTCGAAACAACTCGATTGCAACGAGAAAAAGCACATTTCCAATTAAAATGATCGAGAAGATGATTGGTAAAATAAACAAGAACCCAGTGCTGTATCGACTGCCACTATCGTTTGTATTTCTCGAGATATTTGTTTCATTCGTACTGGCTTTTCTCGGCCTCATACATTGATAACGTTGAATTAGCAATTTTGTAGCCCTCAGTCATAAAATAATGCCTATCCTAGACATAAATTCACTGTTAGAAACTGTTTAACCGACTGTATTTGTAGATCAATCTTCCTGAAAAAAAAAAGAATTAACTGTTTGCTACTACTGTAAAAAACTGTTAAACCGACTGTATTTGTAGATCAATCTTCCTAAAAAAGAAAAAAAAAAGAATTAACTCTTTGTTAATACCATGAAGACAAAAGCAGAAGCGTTTAACTTCGTTAAAAATAACAAATAGCCATTTAAATATTAAATGACTACCTCGCAGTTGTTCACTCGCCAGATTTTCCACATTCTGAATTGCCGTCATTCTTGGATACAATATACGAAGAAAGCCTAATTGAAACATAAATGTCCCTGTAACACCGAGAATGGTTTGCTTAATCTAAAATGTGGTCGTGAATGCTGTGACATTAAAGCAAGTCTTACCTTCGTACCTTAAACTTTCCTCAGAACTGACCATGTTTCGCTTTAGCGCTAGGAAATAAGGAGCACTGACTTTAATATACAGAAACGTTGCCCAGTTTCTAGAGCGAGCTTTATGTATCTTTCAACAGCTGTAACAAGTCAAGTAAATGGCTTGACGTCTGTTTAAGTTGTTTTTAGGCTCAAGAAATGTTCTTGAAAATGCAAGAACCCTCACAAAATATAACCGTGTGTTCATGCTAGAGAAGATTATTAAATTATTTTTTTAAAAAGCTCTATTTGCTGAATAGAGTCGATGTTTACCAAGGACAATGAAAGCAGTAAATGTAAAATAAAGTTCTTTTATCTAAAAAGTCTTCTTGTATCAAATGAAGATCAATGAATTGAATTTGCTTTTATTTTCGTTCCATGTTTTGATATTCTACAGTATAAATTATAGTTTTGTTCTATTCAATATTTAGTGTCCCTTCTTAAAAAAGATCTCTTTCCTCAGCATCTGAAATATATCCCAGCTCAGATTTTAATAAAGATTTTTAATCAAAAATCAGCTTATAATTGTCTTGACTGTGATGTAAAAATATCAAAAGATTTGAACGTCCTTTGTTTTTAATGAGTTATCACACCAAAACAGAGATAATGGAACTAGCAAAGGTAAACATATTTCAAAATAGCTTAATGAATCCAGACTATCCGGGTTTTAATAAAGTTCAGACTGACAGTTGAAACTAACTGGGCACTCAAGAAGATGGTCACATCATCGAAATGGGAAACAGTGCGTGGTAAAAATGTACTAACAATTGAATAAAACAAGATTTATACAAAAAAGCTTTTTATTGTTCGCTTGTATTCAATGACAGATAGACATGACTACACATATAAAGCTTTCCTATGTTAAGCTAGTGATAAAGTGATAGTTATGTAATGTAAAGTAAACAAAATCTTTCTCATTAAATGGCTTGGAACACTTTTTTTCTTTCAATTTATGCTTGGTTTTAAAGTAAATCCTGGAAACCTTCCTGGGGAAAACTCAGTGTAATATATATCAAATCAAAACATTGTCTTACAAATTTCATCAGCAGAGCAATGGATCAGTATATTTGGTGCGTATTCCTTGCAAAACGTACATAATCAATGTAAGGAGTTAGAAAAATACTAATAAGGAAGTTAAAAAAGGTAAAAAGCAACTCAAATGTTACATCAAGGCCAGCCACCACAGCAGTGCAGCCGTGAGGAGTATAGCTGGAGACTGGAGCGACATTCCTGATCCTAAGAGACCTGCAATGATTTACTGACAGTTAGTGTAAAGCCTAGGAGCATCACAATCCAATAAAATACAGAAAATAACTTTGAGATAAGTGAGTATAAAAGTCAAGGCTGTCTAGCTGTAAGCTGCTCAGTTATACTGTGCATGACCAAACGTTTACTAAACTTAACGGATATCTATTCTACTATCTCATCCTTTTTTGGCATTCGCTGTTTCGATAATATTCGACTATTTTTACAGCTAATTTTTGCAACAGACCCCTCATAGCAACTCTTATATCTGTGCTTGTCTCACCTTTACTTGGTTGACACGTATAGTCAAACCCCAGAGAGAATCCTCTTCGGCACAGGCACTTTCCGTTTTCACAATAAGAGTTCTCATCACACTTCGGAGTGCAAATTTCTAGAGAGAATAAAAAATCTAATTTATTTAGCCTGTCATATTAATTTCCTCCAGACGGAAAATGTGCAGACTCTAGTAACATGCGGTATGGATGCATTAGTCGAGAGGAACTGAGCGGGTAGAGGTTTGCCTATGCGAATTTATGTAGATGATGTAGGTGTAGAGTGATGCAACGAGGTTTTTTTATAACCTTTAAGAAAAGTATCTTCTTTTCATCTCAAACTGGACCCAGTCAACTTGGTCACAAGCTATGCCGAGACCATCTGATTAGTACTTCAAATTTGAAACTAGATTACGACAACCGCGCATCCGTTGAAAATGAGTTCACATTAAAGTGAGCTGCATTTGACATGTTATTTGCTGTAGCAGAATAAAACAGACAGTTGGTCATAAAACCATCTAGTCGACCGCCACCACTGCATCTGATGTTCTGCCGGTCTAAATGCTTAGGCTTAGGTTAGGTTCAAGTAAAATAAAATGAACTATAATTTATTACCTGAACATGTTCCTTGCGCGGTCTTTTCAAATCCATCTTTACAAGGGCAATCATAACTACCATTCTTGTTTTTACACCTTGAAAACTTCGGACAGTAATACGTTTCTTCCTCGCATTCGTCAATATCTAAGGCAGAAAAAACAAAACAAAACAAAACAAAAAACACGAGATTATGGACACCGTCATAATGTCATTTATGTAGAGGCCGACATTAGTTTAGTAAACATTTTAGTATTATCTTATCGTAATTGCCATGTGGCTGTTCTGAAGGCTGGAATTCGGCATATATCCGTTCATCTATAATCAAATTGAATATCTTGAATTCCGCGGTTTATTCCCATCATACAAGGAGAGTGTAAGTCATGCGTTCGCCCTCATTCTTCGTAACCTTCGAGGAGTACACATCAGAGAATTTTCTCGATCGAGTCTTGGTTTCCTCTAGGTGCAGAGGCAATTTCATTTCTCCAGTTCAGGCAAGTAAACTCAGTTTGTTACTGTAACCTTTAAATGATAATTTTCGACGGCTCACAAGGCAAACCACCTCTCCTCCCATTCTTTTTTGATTTTAGAACATGACTGACCCAAGGGTTCTAATTCTCGGTCATTCTTTCGTTCACTGGTTAATAGCAATAATAATAATAATAATAATAATAATAATAATAATAATAATAATAATAATAAAAGACTTTATTTAACGAGGGTAATATAATTTACTCGTTGCCCAGTAGTTTACAATATAGCCCTCCCTAATTTTACATAAATTCATTTACATATTATATACTTATGAATAGTCATTAAAATTTAGATTAACTTAATACAAATAAGATCTAGAAAGTGCTACTAATTACATAGTGTCCTAGTGTAGCACAGCTTCATAGTTTCTTCGTCTAACCTTACTCTATCGGTGGGCATAGCAGAGCCGATCATTATGAAGTGGCACGGTATAGGAGGGAGAACAATAGCTAAGGTTCTAGCTTATGATCTACATGTCGTAGAATCCTTCCAGCCTCACCTTGTGATTTTAGAGCTGGAGACAAATGACTTATCTCATCTGGACCCTACAACGGTGGGTTCATCCCTGGAGGATCTTGCCCAAGTGTTGCATTCGCGTTACGGAGTTCAGCGTGTGGGAGTTTGCCAGACAATATTCAGGGATAAGGCTCCGGAGTTTAACAACACCGTGACTTTATTAAACAAATATTCCGAAGTAGTCATTCCCTCACTACCATATGCCAATTTTTGGAAACATAGAAGCTTATGGAATTCCTCGAAAGGAATGTATGCGAAAGATGGCGTGCACTTGAGTGCATTTGGCCAACTAAAGCTGTATCGTAGTATAAGGGGCGCGGTTTTGCAGTCGCTACCTACCCTGGATTCGTCTTAGCTATATATAGTTGCCGATTGTGACGAACATTTTATAATTTCTGTTTTTCCGTTTTACTACGCCTTTTATTTTACGCCCAGCAGTTCTGTTCTGTTTGCAGCCATTAGTTAACGGTGGCTTGCGCTTCATTTTGTCCACGTTAGGTGGGGACAAGTTAACTCTAGTCCTGTCTACGTGGCTGTTTTTGTGACACAGTGTGTCCTGTTTTTATCTGCTGTGGTATTTTTGCCTGACATTTGTGACAACATGAGTGTACAACCTCCTTGATCGCCTATTTTTATAGGTGCGTCCACGCACTCGTTATATCTGTCAAGGTACATGTTATCACGGGTTATTTTACTGTTATCTTCCTTAAACATTTTTCTTTTCGTCTTGATTACAAGCCAGGCGTGGCGTTTGTTTACGACTGCAAGGCCGCATCCCCCTCTCTTCCAACCAGTCACCGTATCCAATTTTCTTTCCTGATTTTATCCTCTCTTTCGTACAAGCCATGCCACCAGTGAAACGAACACGGTCAACACTAATCAATATCTTAGTCAATATCTAAGGCAAAAAAAAAAACAACATATCTTTGCTACAGAAACCGTAATGAAGGGCTACTACTGCATGCCAAGCCAGTAGACTCCTCCTGATGTGCTTCCCATACATTTTAAGAGTTTTTATTCATAAACGCACGTACACCTCCTGAAAAGTACCTAGAAAACAGTTTAGTAGTATATTAAGCATCAGTTAGGCATTTATTCTGAATTTTACCATTTTTGTGTGGATTACGTTGACAGGAGACGTCATAGAACTCATAGGCTATTGTTTTGATCTCACGAATAAAATGCTGTGGATTGTAATGTACGACAAGTTTGACAAGTTTGTCAATGATGTCATGTTCTTTGTTTATGCTGGTTGGTTTAACCGGTTGGACAGGTTTTTCAAGTAAATTAACGTTTTCACATGAATTATCGACGACAATTAGTCAATTATACAGAAACAATGACGGAAATAAGCCCTCACCGGTGCTTACTATACTACGCAGTTTAGCTCTTTTTCTTTCACGTAATGACTATCTCTTGATAATTACCGATACAGCTCAGTTGGGTTTTTTTTGTACGATATCCTTGGCGACAACTGCACGAATACGATCCAACTGAGTTCACACAGAGCATGTTCTGGTCACATGAGCCGCCGACCGTACACTCATCAATATCTGCATTAAAAAAAAAAAGAAATGTTAGAGATAAGAATAAGAAACCATTAGCCTTGGATGACTAAGGACTTTAGTGTTATCAGTTGGAGCAGACGGATGAAGCTGATACCACCTCTGCGACTGTGATTGTTTATCAAACATTAGAAGTTTAGCAGACCGTAACGGAAACTTTCGCGCTCAAAATGTTCACCATTAACAAATATTATTATACTTGAAGGAAAACCACTTTCGCGAAAGGCGTATGTATATTGCCACAGGTCAGGGACAATTTCTCTGAAAAAGGCTTCAATGTTCAATCTTTCTGCCATTTTCGTGTGCTGAACTCTTAGCGCAAAAGTTCGCCCCACGGTCTGCTAAACTTTACATGTTTGATGACCAATCATGCTACGTTAAACACCTAATTAGAGCATAATTCGGCGTCACGTGTTCCCGCTTATATGAAAGCGACGGTAAAGACAATCTAACTAATAATCCGCAATTGGAGACGTCATTTCGTCACTAGAACTTTGCCCTCAGAGTTTCTTGCATCACCGACTCCTGGCCACGTCCATGGATTCTTTCTATCTCGCATCCGCCCCGGACCATTTTTCTGTGATCGGAAATGCGATCGACACGAGAAACGTTGTAGCTATGTGACCGTGCTCTTTATATCACAAGATATCCATATAAAACTAGGTGCAAAGATTAGCACGATTAACTATGATTGTAGTATTTTTAAGAATTTGATCTGCACCATTTATTTTTTTTATGGACTAGTGTGTTACACTTGCCATGACATTTGTTTTCTTTGCCATCGAAGCTAAAACCTTTCGGGCAAATACACCGATATGATCCTATGGTATTGTTACACACTGCCACGTCTCCACAAGGCTGCCTCTTTGTGGTGCATTCATCAGTATCTGTAGAAATAAATCGTTCTTGATGTTAATTAGTGGACAAAGTGCCTTTTCCCGTGATATTAACACACTAGAAGGGTCTGAATACTTTGGCATTTTACACGAACTTAACGAAAGCAGTTACTTTAATTTTGTTGAACCTGGCTTTGAAAATCTCCCCCCTGGGGGGAGGAACTCCCATATAAAAGGGACGGGGTTCTCGCGCGAAATTCGGAAAAGAACTCCTAAGAGGAACCTAACCCTACCCTAGGTTTTGTGGGCGTGGCCCCTGAGAGGAGCCAATTCAAAACAACACATTATCTCCTGTCATATTTTTTCGACTTAATACCCAAAAGGTACCGCAAAAGCTTCCACAGTGGATCTGTTGAGGCTGAACACCCTAACAGATACCATGGCCGTATGTTTAGTTCCCAAAAAGGAACGACGAGCGCCCCCGTTCTTTTCGTATGGGAGTCCCTCCCTGTGATATCTCTAGCACAATCAGGGATTACGAGGCTGAAGCTATATATAGAAATGTTTTAGGTAAGAAAATAACTCTCGCAAAAGTAAGTTAATGGTTACAAATGCATTGTGAATTGTCTTATTCCAGGAACTGAAGAAAGACATTTCAGCCAAGACTAAGTGGACTTTAAAACACCTCAGGGTAACAACTCAGGGTATTAATTTATGAAGATCAACATGGTCTAATTTTTAGAAATAACAACAAAACATGAACTTAGCTAAGTATCCACTAAATCCAATAAAACAGCAACTCACCATAGCAGTTTTTTCCATCGTTTTTCTTACTCTCGAAGCCGTCCCGACAGTTGCACTTAAATGATCCCAACTCGTTGCTGCACGCAGAGTATAAACCGCAGATTTTTTTATCTAATTCGCATTCATCCTTATCTGTGTCGAAACAAAGCCGACGTTTCAGTCAATAAATTCGTGGAAGAATGTCCACATCCTATGCTATTTTTTCTTGTCTTGTTACATCAGTTGTGGCCATTTACTGACATGATTCAAGGAGGGCAGCTTTTGGAGTACCTTATTGACACGATGTGAATTCACAGTGTGCTACGTGACCATTTCGTTGATAATAATTTTCTGATCATTTTCATAGCGATACGAAAAACCCGTTCATAAAACGTCAATGTTAAACAGCACTGAAATATTTGACCTGCGTTAGATTCGGGTGGTTCGGTCGAACCCCCTAAATGAGATGAAAAATTGCTTAAATACGTGCCGTTTCTGACGAGAACATTAGTGGGCAAACATCGTTAACAAATATTATCTTCCGAAAAAAAGACTAAGCTGAAAAGAGCAAAACTGATATCGACGGACGAGAGGCTTTTCCTCGTTTTAAATTCCTCGCTTAGTCTAAAATCCGTTTATTCAAGCACTTACTTTTTTTTTTATTGTCTGTTTGGTAAAATTACACGTGATTTGTATGGCATGATTTTGCCGTTAACTTTTCCATCAGTATATATAATAAAGATAATTAACGCCTACTCACCGACACATTGTTTGGCCTTGAAATGATATCCCTTCATGCAGTCACACAAATGTGTGCCTTTGAAGTCTTTGCAAAATTGGTTCTCCTTGCAGTCTTTGTCATCTGAACACGTTTCTAAGCCTAGACAAGTTAAACTTTACTGCTCAGGGCCGGGGTTGTTCGAAAGCCGGTTAACGCTAGCTATCCCAGGATTTAAAGTTAGCCGAAGTATTAATTTTTCTTGTATAAAACTGCTATTCAGTGCTTATGTTTTGTGTAGTTTGCAATTATTCAAACTAAAGACAGAAGGACATACAAAATAAACAGAGAACCTTATCAAAAAGTTGCCAATTTGAAATAAAAATTCTCTCTAACTTAACCGGGCTTTGAACAACGCGGCCCAGATATCTGTCTCAAATCATGTGCACTTGACGTTCTCCAGAGAATTGTAATTTTATTTCACTAGAAATTAATTATGCATCATAAAATCAAGGAACAAGTACCCCAAAGGCGATATGTAGATTACCTGCTCGAGCTGGAGCACGGATTCGGCACATTTACAAAACTTCATTCAGTAACGTACAAGGAGAGGATGAAGAATAAACAGGAAAGAACTCAAACTATGGTATAAACTGCATTGATCATGTGGCATTTGCCGGCTTCACCTGCTTGAGAACAGTGAAATTAACTTACGTAAGCAAAATGTCAGACCATCTCCACCGTATTCATGGTTACACACACACTTGTAAGAACCAATTGTGTTGGAGCACGAGGCTTTCTCGTGACACGCCTTGCTATTACTTGAACATTCATCAATATCTGATGTATAACATAACGAGAAATTTGTTATTAAAATAGCCGTCATCATTTAATTACACAGCCACCAGAGGAAAAAGTTGTAAATTAACGGTGTCTCGTCGGTTACTGTTATTAGTGCAGCAAGTAAAATTAGAGACTTTGTTTTCCCAAGATTTAGCGACTATATTTGAATATATTTTAATAAACTGTATCAAATTTAGTGAGTATTTATACTGTAGCTATTGTTCGAAAATAAAATTACTGACTTGCCCAGCTATATCACATTATTATTGACCGTTGAAGCCTGACACTTACAGTGGGACTACTCTGACCAAGGTCACTCGAGCAAATTCTCTGCAAATTGACCACTGTCATTTTAAAAGTTTTAAAATAGTTACTAATTGAAATGACCACAAATCTGTTGCCTTTGTAATATACAGCTTAATTACATCGATAATTTGTTGGAAAACTATTGTTAACATTCACGACTTTTATTGGTTAAATTTAAAATTTTGTCGGGCGACCTTGGTTAGATTAGTCGCACTGTAATTAGTGACGTAGACGTCTATGATAAATTGCATAGTAAATCTCGGCCTTAAAGTAAAAGCGGGAAAAGCACAGACCATGTGCAATGAGGCTGCAAGTTTTTACAGTAAAATGTTTAATGGCGCCTGAAAACGGTCGTTGGGGTGGTGACGTCACTTGTGAGGTGTTTGAAGTTCGCCTTCTCGTCATAGTTGCTCCGCTATTTTATCTATTTACGTAAAAACGTTTTACATCACAAGGACTGCTTTGAAGCTGTTAGTGCATGTTCCTGTGTATGTTCTAACTAGCTGAGTACTTAACGGTACTTGTTGCGTGAATGAAGGACTCAAACAAAGAGTGTAGCTTACCTTTACACTTAATTTTCGTGCCAGTCGCGTGACTTCGTTTATCGTGTTCGTATCCTGGAGCACATTTGCAAGTGTAACCGCCTTTCTGGTTGACACAACTGGTGATTTTTGGACATCTGTTTAATTTCGGACGGTGACATTCATCGATGTCTAAAAATCAGATAACACATGGAGGTGTCTCGAAACAGTTTTTTCGGTACCATAATGAAGCATTTTAAATCAGCTTTTTAACAGTCTTCCCTTAATCGAGTTGATATGAAAACTACACCAGTAACTGAAAATAGATTGAAGTTTGGTAATATGTATTTCTTAAGGGAATCGATATTTCCATGGAAGCGATAAACAAAAAATTGAAAATCGGTAAAACATGAATTTTGCGCAAACCGGACGTGATATAAGAAAACTAATACCAATGCCTTAAAATAAAATACACAAGAATTAAAAAAAAATGTGTGTTTGATCCGAAATGATAAATCATGATAGTATTTGAAATTATGCTTTTTGCATCATGATAGCAGATGAGCCAACAGTTGAACACTGTTTTAATGAAATTGCTTCGAATGACACCGAAAAAAAGCCCTGAAAATATGTTTTAAACCAGGAAAGTTTTCTGAGTTTCCGTCATCTCGAGAACGAAAACGGTTCCGTTGCGTATTTTTGTTACCTGGGAGGAGAGGGCCCCGGGTATGAGAGAAAGTAGTTAAAGGAAGAGTTAGTAGAAATAAGATTAAATTCTCCAATCCCCCATCAGTTAAACGATTTTCAAATTGAAACTTAAGAATGACCTTTACATCGTTGAAGATGGCCTTTAGAATCATGAACAGGCTCATATCCTTTGTTGCATAAACATTTAAATGATCCATCAGTATTTTTACAGAAAGATTCCTTTATCCGACATGCGGTCTTGCTGGCGCATTCATCGATATCTACAAATGTAAGGAGAAAAGAATATTATAAAGACTGGAAAACAAAATAATACTCTTAAAGGCCTTACAAACAGCGGCATAAAATATATCTGCAACTTTGCGGTGAAACCACTCGCTCACGCCTTGGTGTTCTCTCTGCGTTTTGAACATTTCGTGTCCTTACTTCTATAATGATAAGAGAAGAGAACATAGAAAAATGTGTTGGAATGCCCAAATATATCTTCTCGCCTTCCTTGTCCTATTATTGTAAACCAATTGGGTTTCTTGCCGCATTTTATGACAAGGATTCTGCTGACACCATTATACATTTACCTTTGCATTTCTTTCTCGGTCCTGTCAGTTTGTAGCCGCCATCACACTTACAGGAATATGAATCAGGAAGGTTCTCACACCTGTAGTTGTAGGGACATACATCGGGCTTTTTACATTCATCCACATCTACATAACAAAGAAATAAAGAAAATATAACAGCTCTTGACAACGATATTTTTCACCACCATATTTATGAGTGTTGTCTCTGTTGTTTCTGCTAACTTAAGGGAATTTATGTTGCCACTTGAACAAATTCTCTCTGAAGCAATTCATAGCATTAACATATGAAAATCACGCTGTGTTTTTACCACACCTTAGTAACAACAAGAGACGAAAAAATATGATTTCACAATAATTTGGACTGTTACCCAACGGTCCATTGTAGATTTCTACTTCGCGAAATTTAAGAATGGCATTTCTCCTTTTCAAGTCAAGGGTGACAAATCTTGCTTTGGTGTCTTTACGTAGCGTTATAGTTTGAACAGATTCCTTAGTTGGATTAGCCAGACTGGCGATTTCACTGCCTTCACCAAAACCTTTCCCACCAACATCTGTAAACAATAAGCATGTAAAAAGTTACATTCAAACCTCTTAACAGAATTTTTCGGAGAACTAGCTAACTAAGCAAGGAAAAACGGAGTCAAAGCAACGGAAAATGATGCGTGAACAGACTGGTTTGCATTGGAAAATGAAGTAGAATTTCTTCTTGTAACTTCTCATTAAGTTTCAGGTGACAAATGAAATATGGCCTTACTTTCAGAGTAGTTTCAGGTGTTGTCACCTCACCTACTCTGATCACCAAATTCTTGAGGTCGTCTGGTTTGTAATTCACATCAGTCACCACACGCACCAGATGAACTTTACATATGGCCCTTAAGTCCACGGACCACCATTGCTTTGTTGAGAAGGCTGCGCCTAGTTGAAATAGAAATTTTTGCGACTGTAAAGCTACCTTGGCATTGATTGTTGTTGGGAAAAGGAATGTCAAACAGACCTCTGATTCGTTATTGCATTCTAACAATAAACTCAATAAAACGTTTCAAAGTACGCCCTACCAGCCGGATTTCAGTAACCTAAGCTACTACATGTAGTTTATTTCTACTCACTTCCGGATGAGATGCTAGTTCATCGCAGGGTCCCAGCAGCACGAAATTCGTTGGCAACTATTTATACACAGGTGTTCAGAGGCACTGTGAGAATTAAGGGTTCTGCTTAAGAACACAACGCAATGATTCCTGCCGGGGTAGAATCGAGGGTCCAGTGAATTAATCGTTTTGCCCCTTGTTTTTCTTATAATAGATTTCAAATAATTTTGGTCTAAAGAGATCATTTAATGCAGATATGATGTCTTCTTGAGTTTAATAGTTTGCTTCGGTATTTTCCAAGTCGTTGATTGTTTTCCTTTTCATATCAGTATACATACCTGACACTGGTGATAGTATTTTCTTACCTATATTTTGATCACATCCTCTATAGGAATACTTTACATTTGTTCCGGATTTTGTGGGGCGCTGAGCAGCGAGGTTTACTAACAACAAAAATAACGGCGTTGAATAAATGTCCACTCAATTTCAAATCAATTAATTGTTTTGTCAATCCTTCAGACGGCCAGTCAGTCAGTCAGTCGGTCAGTCAGTCAGTCAGTCATTCAGTCAGTCAGTCAGTCAGTTAGTTCGCTTGTCAGTTCGTCAGTCAGTCAGTCTGCCAGTCAGTCTGCGGTCAGTCAGTTCGACGGTCACTTAGACGGCCAGTCTTTCAGTCAGTCAGTCAGCAAGCCGGCAAGTCGGCCAGTGGCCCAGCCGTCCAGTGAGTTAGTAATAAAGGCTTTATTGGGTTTCAATTATCTTATACATAAGTTATTCAGTCAGTCGACCGGTCAATAGGTTGGTCAGTTAGTCAGTCAGTTAGTCAATTGGTGTATCAGTCAGTCAGTCAGTCAGTCAGTCTGTCAGTTAGTCAGTAAGTCAGTCAGAGAGCCAGTCTGTCTGTCACCTGAAATCTGGAGGTTCCTGGTTGAAATCCTCTTCCCTACCGCTGTCTCGATAGTCGGTCGGTTGGTGAGTCATTCCGTCGGTCAGTTGGTCAGAAAACCAGTCGGTTAAGATGGTAGGACAAACTCACATATCTTTGTCTGGAACACCTCCACCTCGCATAATGAGAGCTTGCGTAGGGGCCCATATGCCTGTGTAATTTTCAGGAAGCTCCCCACAAGAGGGTTCTTACATTCAAAGTAATTTGCTTCATGAGAAGTTCTAGGAAGAGTTGTGCAAAGATCTGTCTCATGCTCCTTCCTGTCGTCTTTCCCTACAAAATAAAATTAATTCCTACGATGATGTCATACCGTGAATCCTCCAATTAGCCGACCCCCGCCCCCTTCGACTAAGCGCCCCTCATATCGGGCAAAATTTAAAATAAGCGCTCCCCCTCGAAAAAGCATTCCCCTCCCCTTCCCCTATTTTGTGGACCAGTAATGAGACAGCAAAGGGTGTGTAGTTTTCGTCGTGTAGTATTACATTTGTACATTGTTTCAGTTTGTGACCAGGTGGATTTCTAATGGTGCCGCGATTTAAACTTTAGGATCAGCTTTTTTTTCTATAAACAGGTTATGTTGTTGTTTATGTGCAGATGATGTATTAAAAAAATGATCATGTCAGGCCACGATTTGGGAAAAATTAAGCGCCCCCTCCCCCCCTCGATTAAGCGCCCCCTTCGAAAAAGCGCCCCAGGCGCTAATTCGAGGATTTACGGTGTGTGAATAGAGCTCACAATGGAATATTTTAAAAAGGAAGTCACGGGAACTCACACTAATGTACTGTATCGAACCAAAGAGTAATAAACAGAAGATATAGGAACATTTGAAAGAATACACTTACCAACAAAAATGCCAAAGCCATGCAAGGTCATATGGCCATAGTGTAATATAAACACCATGGAAACGCGCACGTCAGCCCCTAACTCCAGATGCCACCATGATTCTACTTCAAATGCCACAAAACATGTGGCCAGGTTTCCGTCATTAGCCTCGTGACTGGAAATACTGGATTTTCCCTTAGAGAACTGATTCAATGCGATGTTTGCTGCATCAAAGAAAGTGTGCATTATAAATATATCTACTTTGAAATGTAATTACCGAAGTACGAAATATTCCACAATTGATATTTTTGTAGCATAAATTCCTCTAGTTAGGGACCTTTAGCGCTGAGACACGGTTCATACATCGCAAAAGCTAAGGCTACTCTTACTAAATTCTTTTTGATTTCTTGAGCAATATCGGTTTCTAAAAATATGATTCCGTTGTTTTAGACAAGTGCGCATCCCTTGAATTGAATTAATTCAGCGATCTGTTCCAGAAGTCTTTTTGGATAACTTTATGTCCTTCTGTATCATGCAGTTTATCTCTTAACGTTACCTACTCCATCATTTGCGACAAACTGTTTAGTGCTGTTCTTGACAAAGTAAGACGCCAAAGGTTCATTTCTTTGATCGAGTCTTACCGTATGGGTCGGCGTAAACTTCAACCTCACAAAGACTGAGTATGGAGTCTGGCGAGTCAGTCGATATTTTGACGACATTTCCATACACAAAAACCCCTTTACAACTGAAGCTCAGCAGGCGGTTTTTCTCTATCTTTTCTTTAAAGCCGCACAACGTAAAATGTTCCCGTCTTGCTCGGGTATTTATGTCGCCTGATTATTAAAAATAAAAATAAAAATAGACTTAAGGTGGTGTTCTATTCTGTAATATCATTCTTAACCACTCAACTAGTCTCTGGAGGTAACCACTTACGTAATACTTGCTTTCCTCGAGGAAAACTTGACCGCAAAGCCCGAAATAACGCTTGGAGGGTTGCAACTAATTTTGGACGTTTCCAGGGTGCTTGTTTGTGGCCTTTTTTTTTATAAAATGAGTTCCGCCGATTGTCAAATGGCTGGTGTGTGTCGATTTTATTTGCCGTTTCTTTATGACGGCCAGACTTCGGTTAACAATAACTTTTATCAGAATACTTACATGTATGTTGTTATTGTTAGTTTAGCCTAGGACAACAAGTTCGCCAACTCTGATCACTCTTCCTCTAAAATGTTCATATCATTTCCTACCAGTCTTTTCTAAAAGGGGCCACATAACTATATTTTTCGAGGATAAATTTTAGTATTTACTTTAAGTCCTGATGTTTTACCTGTGCATAAATAAAGTTAAATAAATAAATAAATAAATATCTACGAGCAAGGAGGACTGAAACATATAATCAGAAAAACAAACATGAAAAATATTTCAGCCAATATTTTCAAGACGCTTCGATCTTTACTGAAGTTCACTATAGTTACCGACAAACATCTTGACTCGCTTCAGGGAAATCTTTGAGGTCATGATCCGAACCAAAGAGATAGGATGATAATCGTCAAGTTCTACCGTGAGCCATGGTTTGTATTCAGTCAGGGATCGGAAACAGGTATTGATATTACCATCAACCACAAAGCGTCCAAAGGCAGCAACTCTTTTACAGTCCTTTGTCTTACATCCAGCATAGTTATCGGTTGAGGATACGGTCGTGAACATGTTTGCGGCAACGTTCTGTTTGCTGTGTCCTATTAGCGGTGCTAGCGAAGGACAGAATACGTTATCAGTTTTTGAGCGCGATATACACAAAACCAACTCCATTTGTAGCCCACAACATATCATTACCTCTCTCGAGGAAACGGTAAGCGAGCGTTATCTCTCTGTTTTCCTTTAATCGATAACAGCTATTAAGTGGTGTTTGTTGGATAATAAAGAAAACATGACGGCAATTAGGCTACTTTTATCTCCATTCTAGATTTCATCGTTGGCATTTAATTGACTGCATTTCACATTATACAACCAAGCAAGCAGATGTCAAGAAACTGTCAAACATGCGCAGTAATTTACCTGGGTGTTGCTTTTTAGTGCATTTCCCTCCAGGAGATAGAACATTTCCAGGAAGTGGTTTTGAATCAGGAACAAAGCCAACATCACACGCGCAGTGATAAGCGCCAGGCGGGAATGACGAGCTGATGTATTTTGTATCGCAGTGAGTTCCCAACGATGCACTGCACTTGTTTTCCAGCTGACAAATATCACCTGTTAAAGGAGCAATTTCATCATTGTAATGTTCATAAGTCCGCTATTAGGCTGCTCTGCTGTGTCTAATTTCTAAAGCATGAAGCTGATTTAGGTTTGCAGCTCTCCTGACATGAAATGTTGGTCTATCAAAGAACTGCTACTCCTATATAGTTTTCAGGTTTTTCCATTGCTTAGTTCCTGCATTGCTTTGTTACACAGGTCTCCACTGCGGGGAATATTTAATATTAGAGAGCGAGACTGATTTTTCTTCATCAAGACTAGAACTTACACTGATATAAGTTTAATAGTTACGTTCAAGTTAAAATTTCGCGTATTATGCATTTGGAAACAGATTTTGAGGTTAAAACGGTAACATGAGAATGCTTAAAATACTGGATCTCGTTTGTTCGTTTACCTTTAATTCGAAGATCTTTCAAACTGCAGTGGAAACGTTGTGATTTCTCTCCCTTTTGTCCTAAAGCTGTTCACGCACGAAAACAAAACAAAATTAGCCTTCCAATTTTGTCATAGAGGATTGCATTAGATATGTACACTAGTTCCTTTTTGTTTGGCGGTAGGGGAACGCTTTCACTTATTGTGCTCATAAAAGTAGCACATCACACTGCTCGCAGTTTTGTCAAATCATGCCACAATTTATGTTCCTAAATTCAAAGATTATGCCCACAACTTGACATCTTTTCTGTGTATATAGCAGCAAAAAAATACTCCACAATATACTACTATAATGCTAGGAGGGTTTTCGAATATGGCACCTTTGCTCGCACAGTTTGGCCAAGGTTGGTCAGGAATTAGGTACAGGCAAGGGTGGGTGAACTGTTATTTGATTCTTCCTGATTTAAAATGTGCGTAATTGTGAATTCTCTCGTAAAAGAACATTGAACGTGTTTGACAAACGACAACAAATGTAAAACGGAAAATGGCAACATGGCTATGGGAGTGAATTGATCCGTAAGTTAACTGATTTCTCATCACATTGGAAACTGGGGGGTCTTAAGGATTAAAACTCGCTGAGGTTTGCTTAAGGTCACTAATATTATGCTAAATAACTAATCAGACCAGATTGATTGACCATAACATACGAGATTAACACACCCCACTGACACAGCCAGTAACAGCCCTCCCCCTGATACACTGACCAACATGGGGTATCAACTCACTGCCATCATCCCATCTTCTAATGTTCTGTACCTACAGGAAATTTTGTAGACGCAGAGCCGATGGATAAAATACAAATGTGTGCACGTACGTGTGTAAACACTTTTTACCAGCCACAATGACTCTCCTTTAACCTTGTCCTGAGTAGCAAGGAATGTTCCATTTAAATACTTATCCTGGTTTTTCGGTCCACACTTAGCATTCGCTCCTTTGCCATCAGGGTACGCAACAGGCATCAATACATCATCATTAGGCTTCAAGCTTCCTTTTCTTGGCGGAAGATCTATAACAATTTCTTTTCTAGGTATTTTAGTGTGACGCTTCTTTGTATGGAAGTAAAAGGAATCATTTCCTGCAAATTTAGAATAAGTTGCTTTCCCGTGATAACGCCAAAGTGTATGCGGGACAAGGTACTTCACGTTCATGTCTATTGCCTCACCTGAAATAAAAAGATAAGTCCTAGTAGAGTAATATTCACCTTAATACAGAGCATTCTATTTAATAGGAGGATTAAACTTAACAGTCAGAACAGTGATCACGTAAGAAGTACATCCGGATTACACAGGAAAGGAAGAGCTAGCAAGTGTGGTGTTCAAAGGAAAAGCGACAGGTGCGATCCTATTTGTGTTAGTTTTCAGTACTTTCTGTTCATGTGGCTCCCTCATCACCATTCGTGCGTAATTGTTTCGAATGAGAGAGTGGAAAGAACTTACTATTTACGTAGACCTCCACTGCACAGAGAGTCAGTGTTGCTTTTCCCTTAGCTATGACGTACACATAGTTGCCAAGCATTGGTTCAGCACAGCTGTACAGCAATGGTTCCTTGGGAACAATGAGACCTTGACGACACAATGGGTTTTGTTCAGGAAACCGACTTTTCTTATTACCTTAAATGAAGAAAATATTAGAGTATTGAATCAAATTGTCGAATTGTAAAATTGGTGTTTAGCCGTTTCTAATTCATCCCTTGGGATAGCACTCAGTGGATTATTATGTGCAGCGTTAAAGGTCTGGCCACTGAACCGTTCTCGCCTCAAACAGGCTTTAGCTTTTGACCATTTTGTTATGAAATAGGATATATTTTGCAGCCTGGCTAGGAATTGGGAGTGTTGTTTAGAGGCAACTTTTTTCCTTTTAATCGGTGAAATGGATGTCTGTAAAATACGTGCGTAAACGGATCCTTTCCTGAGCAATTCAGGTCATGTGTTAGAGAGTTTTACAGGTTTGAAATAAGGTATGACCGAAGTCTCAAACAGGGAAAAGAGCCTGTGCACGCCCGAAGAAAATCCTCGCGGTACCTCCTCCAAGGTAAACGATTGTTATTTCTGTACCTTACCACAATCAGCAAGGATGTCAATGCGTTAATTCTTAGCAGCATCCCAGGAATATATAAAAAAAAAAACGTTTCTGACTACTATTTTCCATTCATACACTTGCAGTAAGCAGTATCACATAGTGGAAAGTTCTTCCATACGGTAACCTCATGCACTCCACTCCCGGCACCTGTCCAATCCGAGGAGAGTAAAGTTTGATCCTTAGAGGGAATTGAAAGCTGACAAAATAGTTCTGTTTCCTGTACCTAATCCCTAACTCCTCCTGGAGGTCTCTGTTACATGTGTAAAGCATATATTACAGAGCATTATAAACCAATGGTTAGATGTCTTACCTATTCTGATCTCAACATTTGATAATCCTTTAAATTCAGAGTCTGTTCTGCTTGCAATGAGAACGCTTTCCACCCAGACACTCTTTCCTAAATCAACTCTCCACCACGGATCCGTTTCCTTCTGGGTCTGAGCACAGCTCTTATATTCCACTACGCCAGTTTTTTTCCCGTCTACTGCATTACTAGCTTGATGATTGGCCCATGTACTGATTTGAAACGCAGGTCTTCTATAAGCGACGTTCACCAAGCCTGCAAGTGAAGAGGAAAGTAATGATAATATAAGGTGGCTCGAAACAGTTTCCAGTCCTTTCCAAGACTTAGATTTTGATGGTTCATTATAACCACTCTACATCGGTTGATGCCAAAATCGTGGAATCAGAAACATTGGTAAACATGTTGCTGTCAATTTTGTGGCACGATAGCTTACCATAGCAACAATATGACCTGCTACAAACACCCTTAATTTTAGCTTGAAGCGCTTATAACTCAAAAACAAGCTCGTTGACCCTCTTTTTTATTATCGAATTTTCATCAGCATGATAAGACGCAACTTTTTTTAAAGTTTAAAAAAATTCTGTGAAGGGGGTTCAGAGCCATCTTAAATTTGCGAAAAATTTTTAAAAGGTGGCTCTGAATCCCCTTGCTCGCACGTGTTTTCCCGTGCCTCACGTCAACTACATGTATTTTTCTGGAGTTTGGATTGGTTCAATGGATTGACTGCGTAGTTACTCTGGTTTTTGTTTTGCGATCCTAATTCGAAAACGAATCCATGCATTCAAAATTTCCAAAATTCCTCTTAGTTAATACTTCATGTAAGCTGCATCAACTGCATTATGATATACTATCTGCATTAAGATATTACTATGATAGTTATAGGCTTTTAATATTTGTTGTAATACTCTTTCCTATATTTATGTTTTCATTTTTGTACTTATCCTATTATTATGTAATCTATGTTAGGTAATAGCTTAAGGGCTCCTATTGATAGTGCAACCTAGTGCTCTAAGAGGGTTTTCTTGGAGTCGTTGCGCTCACCTCGCGCCCTCGCGCTTGCGTGCCTTTAGTTCAAAATACGTAGGGTAACTTAACCTTTTCCCTGTCCAGATTTTAGAAAAGGTCATCAAGAGATACGTTAGTAGAGCTACAATCCCCCCATCAGCCAGCTCTCAGGTTCAGCAAGCCGTTTCAACTTATTATTTTAAGTGACCCTATGTAGGCTCCATCACTAGAGAAACACAGAAAAGGCTACGCAAACTCGTTTAGCGCTATTGTACTAACATCGAAGTTAAGTTAGCTTTTTCTCCCATTAAAGTTGGTAGTATAATTATTGTTAGGGATCCTGTTCCTCTCGATCTCCGTTCGCGCGTTGTCTACAAGTTTTCGTGGGCAGGATGTAATGTTTGTTACATCGGCGAGACTAGCCGACATCTCTCGACGCGCGTTCGTGAGCATCTGAGCAGGGACAGGAACTCACATGTATATCAGCATTTGCAGCAATCCCAGGTATGTCGGTGTTTAGCTAATAAGAACTGCTTTTCCATCGTGGATTGTGCACCCAACAAACTACAACTTTTGTTGAAGAGAGCAATACACATCAAATGGGAGAATCCCACTTTAAATAAGCGGCTGGAACATGCTGACTTAACTCTCTCGTTCTGATATTATTCTTTATGTATATACATTTATTTAGTACCGGTTTATTATATATATATAGTTTAGTGTACGATGTGGCGAAGAGAGCAACTCTTGACTGTTCTGGACGAGTTTAATGTACAACGTTTCGGCCGTTCGGCCTTCTTCAGGTAAAAGTTAAAAACTAAAAAGCTATTTACAATGGTTGCGATTTACAGAAACACCGACTTATATACAGAGCAGAAATATTAAGATTGAGGTTACGTAATACAACAAAGGTCTAAATTACAAGGTGAAAAGGATTAGACAATCAAAGACAAATACAGAACTATGGCTGACATGTGAATACAAATAAGGTGAATACAAATGAGTGACAAAAACTAGAGAGAAAAAATCTAACTTAATTAGTAGTGTTTACTCCTTACATCTTGAACAATTATTAGTCACTAGGGAGGCCTATTGGACCGCGCAATTATTTACCCCTAATCCTCATGGTCTTAACAAACGGCGGGAATCTAGATCAAAACACCGCATTAATTACTACAATTGAGTAGTTGTGATTTGCCGTTTTTCCAACATGATGCATTTTAATTTTATTCTATTATCATTTTTGTTATTTGTTTATTTCTAAGTTCAGGAGCTCTTTTCAAGGATTCTGTTATGTTTGTTGTCGGCTTTTCATTCAGGGGCTTTGGAAGGGAAATTATTACTGTAGTTTAATGGCCCTTTCCTGGGATCATGTTATGATTCTTACCTAATTACATTCATTCAGAGGCCTTCAATGGGGAGCTTGTTACTTCGGCCGAAACGTTGTACATTAAACTCGTCCAGAACAGTCAAGAGTTGGTCTCTTCGCCACATCGTACACTAAACTACAAATTTACGTAGAGACATTGTATCCTTCAGATCCTCTTACTGGGAGTTCATCGCTTGGTACACCATTTTTACACTGCTTACATATATATATAATAAACAATGGTAGCAAGACTTCAATTCATCGTTTTATTGCGACAACCCTGTTTCGTATGGTCAAAGGATGACCACACTCATCAGGCAATATCAACGAAATCGTTGATATTGCCTGATGAGTGTGGACATCCTTTGACCATACGAAACAGGGTTGTCGCAATAAAACGATGAATTGAAGTCTTGCTACCATTGTTTATTATCTACACTGCTCCTCTCAGAGTCGAGCTAGCGCTCTATAAATTTATTCTGTTCAAGTTCAAGAAGTATATATATATAAGCAGTGTAAAATTGGTTTCCCAATTTTTACACTGCCTACATATATATATATATATTTATATAATAACCCAAGTTATTCTCGCATTTTGATTGGTTCTCGCCTATGATCTATTAGAGGACAGACGCACGACTGACGTCATCATTACAAAGTTTTTCCCTCCGCGTTTAAAAATGGCGGAAAGTTTTGAGAATTTAGATAATATTTTACATGATTGGAAAAAAGATAAGGTACAAAAAAAGTATTGTCGATGCATTGAACAGGTACGAGAAGCATAGTCTAGCTAGAAGAAGAAAGATAAAGCCGTTTCGTTTTCAGTAAATGACTCAGAAAAAATACTCGAGCAGTCTCAGTCGGCAGTTGAGCGAGGCTAAACCAAACACAAAATTGGTCTTGGTAGGCCGAGAACCATTGCGTTATCTCGAATTTAACAAACCCAATAAACAAAATGTTTATGAAATTAATTTATTTAAAAAATTCATTTTTTCTCAGTCTCAAAATAATTGTTGACACACTGACTGATGTCAGGAATGAAATATCAAAACATTAAATGTGGCTAAATAAGAAAACACATAACCTTGCTTTCCGATGCGAACGTTCCAGTCCGTTTCAGGGCACAGCAGCGAGCAAAGTACAGATGACGGCCAACTGTATCGCAGCTAAAAGGTGTCTCCGATACTATTTCAAACTGATTTGGGAATAGTCAACCACAGAGGACACAAATTTACACCGTCACTAACGCTCCTTTCCGTTCAAAACTCGATCGAATGGCCTCCAGGCTGACCACAACCGCAAGTTTTCCGAGCGTATTTTTCAACTCCTGCAATATTCAAGGCAACATCCACGCTTTTCGGCTCATATGGCTGCTCTGATGACAAAAACCGACTTCACTTATCCAGCATTTTCTTTAAAATTTGTAGATTTCGCAGTTCAATTCTGCTTTCGCTGTAAGTTTTCATTCCACGAGAAGCGACGCTCGAGTCAAGTTTGACAGTGGCGTGATTTTCCTGGACCAATCACAATTCTTTGCTCCGCATAGCAACCAATGAGATCGCTTCATTTTGTATAGACAACAGATTACGTTTCGTGTCCGCCAAAGTGGGCAAAGGCCGGCTTTCGAGTTATGTTGAAAGATTTTGAAATAAACGAAGCTTTATCTGTAGTAGTTTGTTTCGTTATTATATAAAACAAATAGATTCCATGTTGCCGTGCGTCTGTTCAGTAATAAATCACAGAAGACGCCAAAATGTGGTAAGAACATCAGTGACACACTCGGCTATCGCCTCGTGTGCCACTTTTTTGTTCTTACCACATGTTGACGTCATCTGTGCCAGAGTGCTTAAACTATATGTATATATATTTTTTCGTAACATTTGGTGTTATATTCAATGTAATTATTTCAATTATTCACAATTTTCTTCCTTGTGTTAAGTGTAGTGCTCGCGCAAGTGTTATTCCATGTCTCGCGCTTCTTAAAATTGTACGTTAACTTTTTCGAAATTTTGAATTGTATCACGTTTTAACTTATACGCCGAACTTGTGAACGAATTCACAACTGAAGATGATCGTTGAACGATCGAAACATGTCTTGTTTTAAACTTAAAGTTGTCGTCCATTTCTTAAAAATTGTTACTTGCCTGCTATTAACATAGTCTTAAAATAACGAAAACCTCTTAACACGGATGGTCTTTAACGCGCCTTATCTCGAAAACGGGCACGGTAACCCCCCTATTTTTGGGGCTTTTTGGCAAAAGTTGATCTTTACCCTGTTTTATGGTAAGCTTTTACAAAATCTGTTCGAGGGAACATTTTGTGTCCTTAAAAACGACAGCACACGGGCTTGTACGCGAGCAGTAACGAACTTGTTTACATTGGTAGCTATCATGGATTCAAAGTGGAGAAGCCACCGAAAAATTAGTATTAAAAAAGAAAAACAGATCGGTGTAAGAAAAGTTTCTTAGTAGTATTTTGGCTGCGTCAACAACAACAAAGACAAAACCTCGTCTGGGAAAACTCCCAAAGTCTCTAGTAAACACTAGGTACACCTGAGATCCATATATGTTTACAAAACTTACGATTTTCCAAAACAGAACAGTGAAGTTCAGCAATGAGGAAACTGATCACCACGCAAATGAGAATCTGTCTTGTAGTAGGTTCCATATTTAGAGAAATTTTGAATCCGTAAACCCTTTCACACAGTCCACGAAAGTATTGCCATTACCGTACCGAAAAATGTGCGAAATTAACTTACATGCTTTACGTCATAATTAATGAATTATTTACGTCAATCTAACCAATCACAGCGCGCATTTCCTGTTAGGATCGCGTGTTGAGAAAGAACTGGCACCAATGGGTTTTCAGTTACAAGTTTATTGAATAGTGCGCCTTTCTTTAAAAAAAATTGTCTTTCCAAAGAAAAATTAAAATTTTTTGGTTACTGGGGCTGTGCCCTTGATATCTTGTGTATTTAGTAAACATGGATCTCTTCACAAATCCGTTACCATGCTTGAGAAACTATTCTTAAATTTTGGAAAAAAAATGAACTAGTTTTGTAAGTGGTATTTATATGTTAACGAGATACACCATATTAATTTTTGACACGGATGAATTTACGAACTGGGAAATTACGCATAGCAAGCTGGTGTGATATGTGGAAACCCAGTGGACTGGTATGTTTTTTATATATATAGCTTGCGAACAGGCTCCCGGCGAGGACGGAAAAAATTTCGGCGAGCGCGAAACAGAAGAATTCGGAGAGCAAAGCGATCGGGGCGGGGACAGAGGATTAGCTTGTGCTCTTGGTCTTAGTCTTAAGATTTTTGCTTTCTTTTTCTTTGGCTTTCTTTGGTCTTTCAATTTCATTTATGCGCCTTGGAAAGGTTTCTGCATAAACCTGGCACAAAGTGAACATTTTCTCCATAAAAGAGTCCGTGCAAAGGTTTAAAACGTGCCGTGTACCGTGGCCTGTGCTGCTTGAAGTTTGTTTTGTTTTTTAATAAAAAATCAGAAAGGGCGTAGAGAGCGGGCTTTTAAAGACGAGAAGCGATTGGGGCATGACTGCCTGTCTTGCTTTCGCGTTCTTAAGGATAAGCGCTCTTCGGAAAAAAGCTGACCGACTGCAAACAGTATCGGATGTTATTATACGGCTAGTTTCGTGACCAGGCAAGATTACCGAGTCCAGCCGTCCTGCGCTGTGATTGGCTACCCAAGCGGGCAAAATGGCACTATCTTGCTCGTTCGGGGCTACCCGCCGTGTCCCGCAAGAAAAAAAGTTTTTTTTTTGTTTGTTTCATGTCATAAATCCTTTATTGACCAAGCGTGGTCGGTCAAGATGGATGGATATTGACCTCGTTCTTTTTTGCGTGTATAGACAAGAAAAAAGTAAACTTGGCCAATATCCAGCCAGCTTGATCAATAAAACCTGTAAAATGAAGATGAAATGGCGTCACAAGTGGCACATGGGTTTTCAGCGCGTCTTTTTTTCGGGTTAAGAATACATTAAGTGCAATCTCAATGGGTTAAGAATACAGTGAATTAAATGCATCCAATAATACAGCGAATATTCATATGCAGCATCTATAATGATATAACTGAAAGAGGGTCTGGATGGGTGTACTGAAATCTCCATCAATGCATTATAATTTTTTCTGTGACTTCTCAGTTCTCAGTTAAAATGACTCATTAATTTCTCAGTAAAATTGCAGATGCAAGAACCCAGCTCCCAGTTTAAAAAAGAAGCAATACAACAACAACAACAAAAAAACACATTTTGTTTTACGTGTCAAACCCCCTGTGGGCGCTCAATAAGCTTAGTTTTTGATTTGTTGACTTTTTACAGCTTACCTCTGCAGTACTTTTCATTTCCTGTTCTCCTTCATTAACTCTTGCCCTGAACACCTTGAGCTTTTCTTTAGCATAATGTCTATTCAAGATGCCCGGATGTAAAGGTGCTTGAGGAATCAGGATCAAAAAACAGCCTCAGCCAATTTGAAAGTTGTATCTTGGTAGACTCAGGCAAAATGTAAAAAAAAAAACAAAAAAACATTTGAAAAGTGCTATTCGGTTTGGGAAAAAAATGAACATAAATGTTGTATCCCGTCTTTTTCTCGGTAAGGAAATGGATTGTCATTTAAGCCTCGCAAAATGTTTTCCTTTCCTTTTAAGCCGTCTTGTTCGTCACGTTCTCTTTTCGAATCGCTGTTTTCATTTTCTCGACACACGGTCATATGCTAATCATACAAAGAGCAGCCTTTTTATTTTATTGTTGGGAGCGGGTAGATATTTTGTCTAAATGTCTGATAAAGTGAATGAATGTTATCTCCTTTTAGGTTAATTAATTTTCTACAATCGCGAAAATGAAGCCTCAAGTAATATGACCTGTCAATTTTACCAAATGAAGCGTGCTCAAATTAGTGAGAATAAATCATTTTATTTTGTACATCCTGATTTTAATTTCACGACAATATCGAACTCTTGCTGCCGAGATTCAACAGCAAATGTCGATTCTGGGAAATCCGCTGATGTGTTATAATTTATTGAGATCAATTTTATTTAACAGGCCTTCTTGTAATTAATGAAGATCAATTAATTGAATTTGCTTTAACTTTCATTCCATGTTTTGATATTCTACAATATAAATTATAGTTTTGCTCTATTTAAAATTCAGTATCCCTTTCCTCAGCATCAGAAATATATCCGAGGTCAGATTTTAATAAAGATTTTTAATTAAAAATGAGCTTATCATTGTCTTGACTATGATGTAAAAAATCAAAAAATTTCAACTTCCTTTGTTTTTAATAAGTTATCACACCAAAACACTGAGAGATAATGGAACTAGCAAAGACAAACATGTTTCAAAATAGCTTGATGAATCCAAACTATCCGGATTTTAACAAAGTTCAGACTGACAGTTAAAACAAATTGGGCACTCAAGAAGATGGTCACATCATCGAAATGGGAAACATTGCACGCATCGTAAAAATAAAGTGACAAGTGAAAAAACAAGATTTATCCAAAAAACCTTTGTATTGTTCGCTTGTAACCAATGACAGATAGACATGACTACAATTGCGCGCGCTAATAACATTTTATGTTGTTTTGAATGTTTACACTCGCGCTCTTTTTAGTCAGCGGGCGCAAATAACTTCAAACTCAATTTTTTCGTTATATCACGCGCACAGTTTACAGTTGCTTTTTATCCACTGATGAAGAGGCAGCAGCCTCGAAACGTATGGATGTTTGCGTACTTTTCGTGCACATAACAAATTGACGTCAGTTTTTTATGCGTCTGTCCTCTTATTGATAATAAATTGCGTCACAAAATTGTCAAAGTTGTCGTTGAACCACGAGCCGCAGGCAAGTGGTTCCGCAGTAAACTTTGACAATGTTATGACGAATTTTATCACCGTACCAATAAGAGGACAGACGCATAAAGAACTGACGACAATTTCTTTTTTACAATAACAAGGCCCCAAAATGGTCAAATGCCGGGAATATAGCTTTTCTCGCTTTTTGATTGGCTACTAAAAAAGTCCATAAAATCTCATTGGTTAAAAAGTTGACAGTTTGACAGCGGAAAAGTGAACTTGAAAGCTTGCATAAATTAACATTTTATCCGTCCGTACACTTATTGATGATAAAAATGAGCCAATCAGCGCGCGAAAATTTGACAGTTATTGTAAAAAATGAAAATTTACTAAGTCTCTTTACATAAGTAAAGCTTTCGTTTGTTAAGCTAATGAGAAGGTGATAGTTATGTTATGTAAAGCAAACAAAATCTTTTTTATTCAATGACTTGAAACACTCTTTTCTTTCGATCTGTGCTTGGTTATAGAGCAAATCCCAAAAAGCTCAGTAAAATATATATCAGATCAAAACATTATCTCACCAATTACATCAGCAAAACAATGGATCAGTTTATTTGGGGCGTTTTCCTTGCAAAACGTACATAATACAAATTTGGCAGTGAGAAAATGCAGACAAGGAAGCTACAGAAAGGTAAAAAAAACCCAAAAAAACACAAGTCAGATGTTATATCAAGGCCACGCACCACAGCAGTGCAGCCGTGAGGAGTATAGCTGGAGAATGGAGCGATATTCCTGATCTTAGGAGACCTGCAATGATGTAATTATAACAGTTACGCGTTGTATAATCCAATAAATATATAAAACACAGAAAATAACTCTAAGATAAGTGAGCCTATCTAGCTGTCATCTGCTCAGTTATCCTGTACATGAGCAAACAATTAATAAACTCAATATATATCTATTCTATTTTAGTATAAATCTACTAGCATGCTATCACGAATGCCGTTCTCTGATTGGCTATGCTGCTCACTATCTATCCTGTGATAGTGAATAGCGTAGCAGTGTGCTTTTGTTAACAAAATGACGGCCCCCTCTTGGCGTTTTTGAAGTGTCTGTGAAAAGGATTTAGATTAATTAAGTTTTGAACGACTAGTAGATTTATACTAAAAAAATTAGATTATTCGCTCTCGATTTCGATCGCGCGATAGAAATCTCGAGCTCATAATTAATTTTCTAATACTTCATCCTATTTTGGCATTCACTGTTTCGATAACATTCGACTATTTTTACTGCTAATTTTTGCAACAGACCCCTCATAGCAACTCTCCTATCTGTGCTTGTCTCACCTTCACTTGGTTGACACGTATAGTCCAACCCCAGAAAGAATCCTCTTCTGCACAGGCACTTTCCGTTTTCACAATAAGAGTTCTCATCACACTCCGGAGTGCAAATTTCTAGAGAGAATAGAGAATATAATTTATTTAGCCCATCATTTTAATTTCCTCCTCACAGAAAATGCACAGACGCTAGCAACGGACGGTATTGACACATTAGTCGAGAGAAATTGAGCAGGTAGAGGTTTGACTGTGCGAATTTATGTATAGTATCGAGTGATGCAACGAGGTTTTCATAACCTTTAAATTTTCTTCTCATCTCAAGCTGGACCCAATCAACCTCTTTACAAGTTATGCCAAGACCATCTGATTAGTATTTGAAATTTTAAACTAGATTACGACAACCGCGCCTCCGTTTGAAAATGAGTTCACATTAAAGTGAATTGCATTTGGTATGTTATTTGCTGAAGCAGAATAAAACAGACAGTTGGTCATCACACCATCCAGCCGGCCGCCGCCACTACAACTATTGTTCTTTCTAAACGCTTAGTTTAACTTAGGTTCAAGCAAAGTAAAATGAAGTATAATGTGTTACCTGAACATGTTCCTTGCGCGGTCTTTTCAAATCCATCTTTGCACGGGCAATCATAACCACCATTCTTGTTTTTACACCTTGAAAACTTCGGACAGGAATAAGTTTCTTCCTCGCATTCGTCAATATCTAAGGCAAACAACATAAATGCAACAGAAACCGTAATGAAGGGCTACTACTGTATGCCAAGCCAATAGACTCCTGTCGAGGTGTTTCCCATTTTCACAGTTTTTAAAAACATACCTAGAACCCCTGAAAAGTACCTAGAAAACAGTTTAGTAGTAATATATAGATCAAGCCAAACTTAAAAGCGGAGCTCGTTGTTACGCCGCAAAATGTAATAATCGCCACAGAATGTAATATCAACGCAAAATGTAATAAGAATCGCCGCAAAATGTAATAACATTGACGCAAAATGTAATAAAAAAGAAAACGCAAAATGTAATAACTTTTCAACGCAAAACGTAATAACTTTTCTAACGCATGTATTGTAATAAGGCAAAATGTAATAATTTTCGAACGACATGTACGATATCTTGAAACCAGTATTATGACTCGACCAACGTTATCCTAACATTAACGTAGGTAATACTGTGACATGTAGGTAAATTGAATATTTGGCTCAATTTGATGTACAGGTTTTGTTTCGAAAAAAAATGTGCGATAGCTTTCAGTTTGAAAGCTCTGTGGATCGGAATCAGGTGGAATATCAGGATGTAACCCCATCATACTTTCACAATCTTTAACTCCAGAGATAGTGTTTTGAATACGCACCAGGTTGTTGTTGAGGGGTGCGGTGATTGGAATATGTGGGTACAGTCAACTCAAAACTTAGAAAATTTTTACGCGGCGCTTATTCGAAACATATAATCTTTGGTGTTGAAGATTGTGAAAGTATGAAGGGGTTACAAGCGATGTACCAACTGATTCCGCCCGTACACCAAGTTGAACCAAATGGTAGGGTTCACCTACGTTAGGATAACGTTGGCCGAGTCATAATACTGGTTTCAAGATATCGTACATGTCGTTCGAGAGTTACATTTTGCGTTATTACAATATGCGTTAGAAAAGTTATTACATTTTGCTTTGAAAAGTCATTACATTTTACGTTGACCTTTTTATTACATTTTGCGCCAATGTTATTACATTTTGCGTTAGTATTACATTTTCCGGCAATTCTTATTACATTTTGTGTTAATATTACATTTTGTGGCGATTATAACATTGTGGCGTAACACTCGTGATTAAATAATTAACTGTAAATGAAAAAAAGAACATTTTTCCCTGGACCAGAAACTCAAAAAATAATCAATTGTAAGCATATGATTGTTCAGTTTGTAGTTTCACTCTTTTTTTCTAGTTACATTCTAACAAACCGTACCTAATGAGTGTACCCAAGAGAGTAGAGATTACGTACGCACCCAATATATCAGGAACTTTCCAAGAAACGATTGTGCAAGGAATATGTCGGAAGAAAAGTCAACAACGCGTCAGGGTTTAATTTGCGCCGATATTTAGCATTTGTATGTACTCCCTCCCTTTCCCCCAGATGAATAACCTCGGTTGAGTCCACGATCCAATTGAAAACCCAGTACCTGGTCAGCGGTCGACTTCAAAAAATACGTCACCTCGATGAGCTCTTCACCTAAGCCCGCGATATGGTCACGTGGTACTGGTCAGCGGATACATGAAGGTCCATTATCAAAGACGTACCTATGGTAATGGTGGTACTCTCTTATTTTTCAAGGTATGGGGCTTGGCGTACAGACGTACGTATGGACAGTCACGTGAACAACCAAAATTTTTGAGATTGATGGTTTCCCAAATTTTCCCAGGTATGGGGCTCCGCTCGTATCGGTTAGGTATATATTTATTAATAATAATAATAATAATAATAAAATATTTATATAGCGCCAATATCCTAAAAGTTCAAAAGCGCTTTACAGTTAGAAATATTAAAAACACTTAAGACAAATAAAGTAAAAATAAAAAAATGTCGCTAAAAAGTTATAAAAATGCTTTCTTAAAAAGGAACGTTTTTAGTTTATGTTTAAAAAGGGACACTGAGGAGCTGTTCTTGATGTCAGACGGAAGAGTGTTCCAAAGTGTAGGAGCTGCTACAGAGAAAGATCTTGCGCCATATGTTTTCAAATTGAAGTGCGGAATGGAAAGAAGTTCTTTAGAAGATGAACGTAGCTGACGAGACGGAGTGTAAGGAGTGAGAAGATCACGAACGTATGAAGGTGCCAGATCGTTTAGGGCCTTGTACGTGATGAGTAGAATTTTAAAGATGATACGATAGTTAACAGGAAGCCAGTGGAGATTAAACAAAATAGGTGTGATGTGTTCGTGTTTTCTAGAGAGGGTGATGAGACAAGCAGCGGCATTCTGGACGTGCTGTAACTTTTTTAAAAGACAGTTTGGTAAGCCATAGAGTAGAGAATTACAGTTATCCAGTTTTGAAGAAACAAACGCATGAACAAGTATTTCAGTGGTGGTCGATGACAGGTACTTCCTTATATTGCTGATATTACGGAGATGATAAAAAGATGATTTGCAAATACTTGCAATATGTTCATTAAAACGAAAATGATGGTCAAAAATGACACCGATGTTTCTTGCTTTCTGTGACGAGCAGATGGTTTCATCGACGACAGAGATTTCTTGAAGGGTTGGTCTCGATAGATGTTTTGCGGAGATCACTAGAAGTTCAGTCTTATCCTTGTTAAGTTTAAGACGATTAATCAACATCCAGTGATCAATCTCACGTACACAGCGCTCGATGTTGGACACAGCTAAATCCTTATCACTGGGTATAGTTGGCTGAAAGGACAGATAAAGTTGTGAATCGTCAGCATAAAAATGATAACTCAAGTTGAAGTTTTTTACAATGTCTGAAAGGGGTGAAGTGTAAAGAACGTACAAAATGGGTCCCAACACTGATCCTTGTGGAACACCACATTGAAGAGCATGATCTGAGGAAGCTGCACCATCAACAGAGACATACTGCATGCGATTGGACAGATAAGATTTAAACCATAGTAACGGCTTGCCAGTAACTCCAAAGCGCTGTTGTAGACGGAAGAGGAGAATATCATGGTCAACAGTATCGAAAGCAGCAGAGAGGTCCAAAAGTAATAAAATTACCGTTCTACGTTTATCAATTGCTGTGAGGATGTCATTATGCACGCGAATGAGAGCCGTTTCTGTGCTATGATACTGTTTGTAGGCAGACTGTAATGGCTCATTCAGGTTGTTGTTGTTAACATAGGAGATCAGTTGGTTAGCAACCAACTTCTCAATTGCTTTGCTGAGAAAAGTAAGATTCGAAACAGGGCGATAATTTGAAAACTGCGTGTGATCCAGAGAAGGCTTCTTAAGAAGAGGACGTAGCATAGCAACTTTTAATTGAGAGGGTTATTGTGGATTTTACTATATTTTTTGTGGAATACGTTGACGGGAGACGTCACAGGACTCAAAGGCTTTTGCTTTGATCTCATGTATAAAATACTGCAGATTGTAATATACTACAAGTTTGACATGTTTGTCAGTGATGCCATGTTCTTTGTTTGCGCTGGTTGGTCTAAGCGGTTTGACAGCTTTTTCAATTGAATTAATGTTTTCACATGAATTATCCACGACAACAGAGTCAATTATATAGAAACAATGACGGAAAAAAGCCCTGACCGGTGCTTACCATACTACTCAGTTTAGTTTGTCAATTTTTTTTGTTTATGCCGGTTGGTTTAACCGGTTGGACAGGTTTTTCAAGTGAATTAACATTGTCACAAGAATTATCCACGACAATTAGTAAATTATATAGAAACAGTGACGGAAATAAGTCCTCACCGTTGCTTACTATACTACTCAGTTTAGCTCTTTCTCTTTCACATGATGACTATCCTTTGATAATTACCTATACAGCTCAGTTGGGTTTTTTTTGAGCGATATCCTTGGCGACAACTGCAAGAATACGATCCCACTGAGTTCATACAGAGCATGTTCTGGTCACATGAGCCGTTGAACGCACACTCGTCAATATCTGCATTACAAGAAAAAAGAAATGTTAGAGATAAAAATAAGAAACCATCAGCCTTGGATGACTAAGGACGTTAGTGTTATTAGCTGGAGTAGACGGATGAAGCTGTTAATAACTTGGCGACTGTGATTATTCTGAAATAGTATATCTTTGTAAATTGTTGTAAAGACAATATAACTGATAATTCACAATTTTAGTTTGAGCTCGGTCATGGACTCATCATTTCGTTACAAAAACTTTGCACTCAGATTTTCTTGCACCACCGGCCTTTGGCACTTCCATGGATTTCTTTCTATTGAGCATCTTCCCTGGCCATTTTTCTTTGATCGGAAATGCGATCGACACGAGAAACGTTGTAGCTATGTGACCACGCTCTTTATATGACAAAATATCCAGAATTTTAAGACTTGGTACAAAAATTAGCACGATTTACTATGATTGTAATAATTTAAGAATCTGATCTGCGCCAGTTAATTTTTGTACGGACTAGTGTGTTACACTTGCCATAACATTCCTTCTCTCTGCCATCGAAGGTAAAACCGGCTTTTGGGCAAATACACTGGAATGATCCTATGGTATTGTTACACACTGCCTCGCCTCCACAACGCTGCCTCTTTCCGCTGCATTCATCAGTATCTGTAGAAATAAATTGATCTTGATGTAACACGCTCTATGATAGGTTAATTAGCTGACAAAGTGTCTGTTTCCGTGACATTAACACACTAGGAGGGTCTGAATACGTTGGCATTTTAGAACAACTTAAGGAAAGAAGTTAGTTACTTTTGTTGTATCTGCTCGTTGAAAATCTCTCCGGCGGGGGAAGGGGGGGACTCCCATATAAAAAGGACGGGGTGCTCGGGCGAAATTTTGAAAAGAACTCCTAAGAGGTACCTTACCTTAACCTTAAGCTTTGTGGGCGCGGCTTGAAATGTTTTTCACCCCTAACAAGGGGTACCAATTCTAAACAACACATTATATCCTGTCCTATTTGTTTGACTCAATAACCTAAAAGGCACAGTGAAAACTCCCGCTGTGGACCTGCTCCCTAAGACATACCAAAGCCGCGTTTTTAGCCCCCCTTAAAGGAACGACGAACCCCCCCTTTTTTTTTCAAATGGGAGTCCCTCCCGGGGATATTTCTAGCACAATTAGGGATTACGAGGCTGAAACTATCTATAGAAATGTTTTCGGTAAGAAAATTACTCTCGTAAAAGAAAATTAATGGTTACAAATGCATTGTGAATTGTCTTATTCTAGGAACTGAACAAAGACATTTCCACCAAGACTAACTATAAAACAACTTAAGACAACAACTCAGGGTTTGGAGCTTTAGCGACCATTTATTAACATCAACATAGTCTAATCTTTAGAAATTAAAACAAAACATGAAATTAGTTAAATATCCACTAAATCCGACAACACAGACACTCACCATAGCAGTTCTTTCCATCATTATCTTTACTCTCGTAACCATCAATACAGTTGCACTTGAATGATCCGATCGTGTTGGTGCACGCTGAGTTTAAACCGCAGATTTTTTTATCTAATTCGCATTCATTCTTATCTGTATCGAAACAAAGCCGATGCTTTAGTTAATAAATTCATGGTAGGAATCTAGTGCTATTTCGTTTTTTGTCCTTATTACATCAGTTTTGGCCATTTGCTGACATAATTCCAGGAGGGCCGCTTTTGAATGGTATTACGTCATTGACACGATGTGAATTCGCAGTGTGCCACGTGACCACTCCGTAGATAATAATTTTCTAATCGTTTTCATGGCGATACGAGAACCCCCTAATAAAACGTCAATGCTAAACAACATTGAAAATTTGACATTTTGTATGCTTAAATTAAGCGGAATGTATTTTCAAGTCCTAGCCTTTACTTGGCCCTGTATAGGCATGATCTTACCGTTAACTTTTCCATCAGTACAATAAAGATAATTAACGCCTACTCACCGACACATTGCTTGGCCTTGAAATGAAATCCCTCCGTGCAGTCACACAGATGTGTCCCTTTGAAGTCTTTGCAAAATTGGTTCTGCTTGCAGTCTTTGTCATCTGAGCATGTTTCTAAGCCTTTTTAAACATTAGAAAAAAAATAGTTTTAGCATATTGCCCAGACCCGTTTTACGTTTTGATGTTAACTAGAGAATTTTAATTTTATTCCACTAGAAATTATACATCATCAAATCAAAGAGCAAATACGCCAAAGGCAATATGTAGATTACTTGCTCAAGCTGCAGAACGGAATCTATACACAGCTTCATCCAGTAGCGTACAAAGAAATAGGAAATCAATCACCAACTATTTTATAAACTGTATTGACTTTGTGGTTTCTGTCTAATTCACCTCCTTAAGAACAGTGAACTTAACTTACGAAAGCAAAATGTCCGACCATCTCCAACGTATCCATGGTTACACGTACACTTGTAAGAACCAATTCCGTTGGAGCACGAGGCTTTCTCGTGACACGCCTTGCTATTACTTGAGCACTCATCAATATCTGATGTATAACATAACGAGAAATTTGTTATTAAAATAGCCGTCATCATTTAATTACACAGCCCCCAGAGGAAAACGTTGAAACGGTTTCTCCTCGGTTACTGTTATTAGTGGTGCAAGCAGAATTAGAGCCTTCGTTTTCCGAAGATTTACTTGTGTAGCGACTATTTGTAAACGACTTCCTAACATCTTTACACTGCCGTAATCAGAGTTTCCAGCTGAAAGTTGTGAATATTGTTATGAAGACGTATCAAATTTAGCGAGTGTGTGGAATACAATTTCATTTTGTAATGTCACAACTGAATAGCTAGGCGTATAACACAATAAAATTGTATTGTATTGTATTCTTATAAAAAACGATTTAGAAAAACATTTAAGCGGGAAACTTAATGTAAGTAGAGTAACATGACGTTTCGACGACTTCACGTCATCATTGTCGAATGAATAAATAAAAAATAACGGGAAGGCATATTTATTGTCACAGCAGAGAAATACCTCCCAAAACTAGAAGTAGGTTTATGCGTAATATTTGCTCTTCTGTATATCCTTATCGTAAATTAGTTCCGCATTTTACTTAGAATTGTAATCTTATCGTTACCTACAGGGAATGTCATAAGAACACCCCTCTGTAACAGACCTGATGGAACTTGGTTGTTCACCAGGTTTTTAACAAAAACTCTACCAGGGTAGACAAAAGCCTACCGGATCACCAGGGAGGCCAATGACTTTTTAAAATCTAACCATATATGTATTTATTATATGGCTAGCTCCGTGAGCGGGCAAGATGAATCAAATCCTGCGCTGTGGTTGGCTACCCGAGCGGACAAGATTGAGCTATCTTGCCCGCTCGGGACTACCCGCCGCGTTCCGGAAGCCATATAATAAATCCTTTATTGCCCAAGCTTGTTCGGTCAAGATCGCTGGATATTGGCCTCGTTCTTTTTTTGCTAGTTTATGGACCTCGACTCCGTCTTGATACACGTAGAAAAAGAACTTGGCCAATATTCAGCCATCTTGACCTCACACATGGTCAATAACCCATACATACATGCAAAACTGTGTGACCCAGTATTTAACATACCATGTTTGATATATATGGCAAGAAACGTATTGAATTAAATTTTGAAAGCAAGTGAGGCTACTTATATAGGAGTTGTTTATCACCAGTAGAAGCCATTTAAGCAATAATCTGAAAGTCTTTGTCTACCAAAGTATAAAAATAATTGACCTGTCTTGACATGTTACTATTCCAGTACTACAGTGTAGTACTTAGAACAGTCTTAGATTAACGTTTTATCACGCATTCGACTGAATGGAAGCACTAACTTTGCTTGACACAGTTTCCAACTCCAACAAAACAGTATAAATTGTACGTTCCTTTAAGAAATGCATGAATGCCGCCCATGTGGAACTCAGATTTTTACGTACCAAGAGTAAGAACTGTTAAGTACGGGAAACATTCCCTTCGCTTCCTTGGGCCATTGATGTGGTCGAAGTTAGACAATAGGGACAAGAAAGAAACGTCTTTGCAGCGATTTAAGGCGAACATCAGGGGAAGGGACCTCAGTGGACTTGTCGGAGGCGACACATGCAAAGGGTGTCACCTTTGCAACTCTTGAGCCGTAAACACTAGTTATAAGTATTATAGATATAGGTTCGATATTCCGTATTCTAAAGTAGTATCTTAACTGTAGGAATTAGATGTAAATACAAAGAGTGTGCGAAAATGTAGTATAATTTAATATAAATAGACCAGAATCGTTTTTATACTTATATTATATTTTAATTTTAACAGTATCCCCGATTAGTAAGCTTAAGGCTAGCTAGAAGACTATTATTATTATTATTATTATTATTATTATTATCATCATCATTATCATTATATAATTGGAGTTTAAGGTCATTGAGAAGATAGAAAAATTGAACATTTTTACGACGTGAGAGACCACAGGCTTCTAAAACTTTGCCTTTAAAGGCAGCAAACGAAGCAGCACAGCTCGAGGTCAAGGAGAAAAGGACAGGAATTCGACTGTCATTCTCATCCATCCTTACAAGGGCAGTGAAAATGACGTCTTGTTCTCGGGCTCTTCGCTTAGGGACACGGTCAGTACTCTTCCGTGATTGCCTGTGCTTTTTCGTTTTCCTTTCCTTTCTGACTATCTTGCGTTTGTAACCTGATTCTTCTATCGCTTTTTCGTTTCAATCGTGTCACATGTGTCGGAAGAATCCCAACAATCTTTAACATGTTTCTGCCACTTCCTCCTTTTAGCTCGCCTTGAATACTCGTTCCTGGCCTCGGAGGAAAACGAGGAAGATCGAGAAGTTTCACTGCTTGTGCTGCTATCAGAAACATGTTCAGAATCTCCACATTTATCCGACCCATCCGCCAGTTTCCTTCACGAGCCGGTCAGTGGTAAGAGCCCGCACGATTTTGGCCAGCGGGAACCAATAGAAAGAGACAAATTGCGCATGTTTCTTAAGGGCCCATTAAGTGATCTTTTCGAGCCATTGCTAAGGAAAATTTATTCTCATATAACCTCATCATTTTTAGTTAGTTCAGAGTTATTTCATGTGTTTTAACTTTTTTATGATCAGTGATGACGTCATTAGGCCACGCCAATAGTCATGTGACTAATACAGAAAAAATGCAAGGGCTCCAAGCGAAATTACTTTATCAGAACTATTTTCATTGATTTAAAGTGCCTATGAAGTAAAAAATAATTGCTGCTTATTTGAAAGGCTTTTCAAAGTAAAGAAGAATGGCGTTTCCCTTTTTGGAATATCTTTTTTCGTTCTAGCGATATTTACGTTTTTGTATTATGCAAATGAGGAAAGTGATGACGTCATAGGTGGTTCCACTTTAACAGTAAAACACTGAATCAAGAATATCTCTAGAAGTATTGAAGTGGTGTTCTTCAAACTTGACACCACAAATGTGCATCACAAAAGAGACAGAATGACACCTTCTGTGTTGTTGCCATGGCAACGCTTTTGGTTCCAGTCTCTTTCTTTGAAAAACCAAATATGCCAATTTGCAACCCTTTGAGAAGGGACAGAGGGTCTTGCTCGGAACACACATGATTCCCATATTGTCTTAACTCTCCCCATTAGATTGTTGGGAGTGAATGATCCTTGTTTAAGATGAAATCTGGCAATGTTAGTTTTAATTAAAACAGGACCAGCGGCATAACTGTTGTCATGGCGACGGCACGACGGCTGTCATTTTGTTTTTTTGTGATTTACATTTCTGGTGCCAAGCTCAAAGAACACTGCTTTAATATTTCTAGAGATATTCTTGATTGAGTGTTGAACTGTTTTAGTGGAACCACCTATGACGTCATCACTTATAATACAAAAACGTGAATATCTCTTAAACGAAAAAACATATGCCAAAAAGGAAAACCCCATTCTTCTTTACTTTGAAAAGCCTTTCAAATCAGCAGCAATTATTTTTTACTTCATAGGCACTTTAATGTTTTATTTTAAATCCCCATTACGCTATGCAAAGATTTTGTTTCATTTCTGAAAGGTCAGATTTTGAGAGAATTTCAAAATATTGAAAAATTCGTAGTTTCCTGAAAAAAAAGCATGATTTCGAAAAAGGAATGCATAGCTATGTTTCTAACGTTGGCTTTAATCGAAACTCGTGGAAAAGGACTGGATTTAATGAAAAACCGCGTTTCCTTTAGCATTTAAAGAAACCGGAAGTGCGCCCGATATATATTGGAAGTTACCCTATCAGCGCGTGCGCAGTTTACACTACCAGTGCACTTCAGTAAGATCAAACGAAACCACACGGAGTTAGTTTTTCTCTTTCTGTTGCCCTTCTTTATGTGTCTTTCTCTTATTTTGTCTTTGCTTGTACTTTTTTTACTTTGTATTTTGTGAAACACAAAGAAAGACATCTAAAATGTAAGCGAATTTGCAAGTTATTCCACGCTCAGGCTAACGTTAGTTAGTGGAAGTGAAACTTCACCTCCTTAGCAACACGCGCGAGCGCGCGCATGAATCGGTTAACGGGCCCTTAAGAGCGCTTCCCAAGCCCGCAATCCTTTTGTACAACAACATACCACAAGTAATACCCGATCCTTTAAAAAGTTTTGATATAACAGAAACAAGAACAGAATTCCAAACTCGTGAATTTTTCTTGCAGGAGAGCACGCCTCACCAGAGAAACTAAAATTCTACACCAGGGAGCAAGAAAATTTACCAGGGAGTTTTTAAAAAACCACCAGGTGCCAACTAGGGAGGTCAAAATTCCACCAGGGAGGGCAAAATAACCCACCAGGTCGGGTTTCACCAGGTCTGTTACAGAGGGGTGTATAAGATAACAATGTACGAATCTTAAATGCAGAATAATTACAAATTCATAAATGTTGACATAGAAAGGAACTTCTCTAAATCTTACGATTACTTATAGTCGAGCATTTCGTCTAATATCGGTAATTCATTCATATTACGTGTTGTCAGATATAAAATAGCATATTTTCAATTAACACCATTATTTACTTATATTTTGAGCAATTTCCTCGAACGTATCTTGAATGGAAGATCTAAACGTTTAACAATTTCCTTTACGGATGTTGGTATTGTTAAGACTTGACTTAGCTATTTATTTTGCTGTAAACCTTAAAGGTTACGTACCTGCCATTATTATCGCACCATGAGCATATATAAGCACGTACTGTACAACATTTGATTTACCACGATTTTACCACGATTTACCTTGATCACCTTCTAGGTGATCAAGGTAACTCAGGGTAAATCAGTGATTTACCCTGAGTTACCTTTGACCTATGTACTACGAGGTTTAATCTACAATAAAGAAGACAAGAGAGGTCAAGATCTGTGAGAGTCCTTGTTGATTTAGTGTCCGGTTGATGAATGACAACGACCCGGTACCTTTGGCATTGAGTAACGAGTGCCGCGCAGCGAGCCTGTGCTCTTCCGAGCTTTCCTCAAGTCAAGTCCGTCCGCCCGTTGTCCGTGTACTCAACAGCATCCAAGCTGATAGCCCATATCCGTCCCTAACCGTGCAGTTCCGCACGGGAAACTTTGCGTTACATTGGTGGAGAATTCGGGTAAATCGTGGTAAATCGTGGTAAATCAAATGCTACGCATAAACCTACTTCTAGTTTTGGGGGGTGTTTCTCTAATGTGACAGACATTATAGTACTTAGCATAAAAAATTAAAAAATTTAAAAGAATTATAAAATTAGCAAGCGTTACGTGAATTTTATTTTCATAATACAATATTGTCACATAATTCCACCTTATTTCATATCATTTTTATAATTCCTTGACTTATTTCATTTTAATTTTAATGTAACTTATTTCGTAGTATTAGTACTGAAAAACCCCCATGGGGAGTGCTAATAAAATTTGTATTGTAAAACATTCGTTGCCGTTATTTTAATTTATTCATTCGACAATGATGACGTGAAGTCGTCGAAACGTCACATTACTCTACTTACGTTAACTTTCCTGCTTAATTGTATTGTATTGCATTACATTACATTGTATTGTATTGAGTATTTATAAGAGCGATTTTTCAAAAATGAAATTACTGAATTGCCCAGCTATATTACGTTATTATTGAACGTGGAAGCCTGACACTTACAGTGGGACTACTCGGAGCAAGGCCACTCAGCAAATTCTTTGCAAATTGACCACTAGCATTTTAAGTTTTAAAATTGTTACAAATCAAACGGACAACAAATCTGTTGCCTTTGTAATGTATAGCTTGATTACATCGATAATTTGTTGGAAAACTTTTGTTAACCTCCACGATTTGTATTCGTTAAATTTGTGGAAAATTTGGTCTGGCGGCCTTGGTAATTAGTGACGTAGACGTCTGCGATGAATTGCATGGCAAAACTCGGCCTAAAAAAACTGTGGTAAAAGCACAGACCATCTGGAATGAGGCTGCAAGCTTTTACAGCAAAATGTCTTATGGCGCCTGCAAACGGTCGATGGACTAGTGACATCACTTGTGAGGTGTTTGGCGTTAACCATCTTGCCATAGTTCCTCAGCCCTTTTATCTATTTACGTAAAAACGTTTCACATCACAACGACTGCTTTGAAGCTGTTAATGTATGTTACTGTGTTTGTTCTAACTTGCTGGGTACTTAACTGTAATTGTTGAGTGAACGAAGGACTCAAACAAAGAGTGCGGCTTACCTTTACACTTAATTTTCGGGCCTGTCGCGTGACTTCGTTTGTCGCGTTCGTATCCTGGAGCACATTTGCAAGTGTAACCGCCTTCCTGGTTGACACAACTGGTGATGTTTGGACATTTGTTTAGTTTTCGACGTGAACATTCATCGATGTCTAAAATCAGATAACACATGCAGATGTCTCAACACAGTATTTGTGGTACCATACCAATCATTTTCAATCAGCTTTTTAACAGTCTTCCCTTAATCGGGTTGATACAAAAACTACACCAATAATTGAAAATAGATTGAAGTTTGGAAATATGTATTTCTTAAGGCAATCGATATTTCCATGGAAGCGATAAACAAAAAATTGAAAATCGGTAAAGTATGAATTTTGCGCGAACCGGACGTGATATGAGAAATCCCCCAATCCTCCAATCACCCATCAGTGGTACAAACCCAAGACTTACCTTCACATCGTTGAAGTCGGCCTTTGGAGTCATGAACAGGCTCATAACCTTTGCTGCATAAACATTTAAATGATCCGTCGGTATTTTGACAGAAAGATTCCTTCATCGGACATGAAATATGGTTTGCGCATTCATCGACATCTACAGATGTAAAAAGGAGAAAAGATTATAAAAATTAACAAACAAAATAAGAATTTTAAAGACCATGCAAAAACGAGGAAAAGCCGATATAAAATATGTCCAAAACTTTGTGCTGAAACCACACGCCTATGCCTCGGTTTCTACTTGAGTTTTTAACATTTCAAGTTCTTTCTTCTATAATCCATAAGAGATGAGACCACTGAAAAATGTGGCGGAATGGCTTAATATATCCCCCCCCCCCCGCACTCCCGCAGCCCTATATTATTTTAAACTGATTGAGTTTCTCGCCGAATTTTTTAATGACAAGGATTCTTCTGACACCATTGTACATTTACCTTTGCATTCCTTTCTTGGTCCAGTCAGTTTGTATCCACCGTCACACTTACAGGAATATGAATCAGGAAGGTTTTTACACCTGTAGTTGTCAGGACAGACATCGGGCTTTTTACATTCATCCAGATCTACATAAAACAGAAATAAAGAAAATATAACAATCCTGGACACCATGTAATTACGGATGTTGTCTCTTTTGTTCAGAAATGACATTGGCACTTGAAGAAATGCTTTCTCTAAAACAAATATTTTAACATGCATGAGAACAGTGCGCTGTGTTTTACCACACCTCTGATCATTATCAGAACGGGATATGAAAATATATAACACAAGAAACACATTAATTTAGAATGTTACCTAGTAACGGCCCATTGTAGATTTCTACTTCGCGAAATTTAAGAATGGCATTTTTCCTTTTCAAGTCAAGGGTGACAAATCTTGCTTTGGTGTCTTTAGGTAGCGTTATTGTTTGAACTGTTTCCTTAGTTGGATTATCCAGTTTGGCGACATATTTGCCTTCACCAAAACCATTCTCACCATCATCTGTCAACGATAAACATGTAAAAAGTTACATTCAAGCCTTTTAATGGAATTTTTCGGAGAACCATGTAACTACTACACAAGGAAAAAAGGGGGTCAAAAGCAATGGAAAATGATGCGCAAAAAGACTGGTTTGCAATGGAAAATGAAGCAGAATTTTGTCTTCTAAGTTATCGTTAACTTTCAGGTGACAAATGGCGTTACTTTCCAAGTTGGGGGGGGGGGAGGGGGAGTCTACTGTAACTGATCGGTGATCTGTAACGAAGATGAAACTTGAAGGGGCAGTCCCGCAGAATAAATGATGGCATCCTCTTTTGACAGATTCAACTGATGATGTTATATAAAACTAGTAATTACGTACACTCTTCTGACTAGAGTCATACGCTTGCCTCCACACCTCTTCAAAATACTAATTAACACTTAGAATTAAATCATGCCAAAATCATCTAATACTAAAACGTCTTTTGATCGAAAAACACGAGGGAAAGTTAATTTTTTTTTTACAACACAGTGACCCCTTCCAGCGCTCCAACGGACCGTGGCTTGCATCTCACAGAGATTGATCCCTGTTGTAGCCTATTTTACAAAGGTTATACGGATGGAATGAAATTCAGAGTAGTTTCAGGTGTTGTCACCTCACCTACTCTGATCTCCAAATTCTTGAGTTTGTCTGGTTTGTAATTCACATCAGTCACCACACGCACCAGATGAACTTGACATATGGCCTTTAAATCAACGGACCACCATTGCTTTGTTGAAAAAGCCACGCCTAGAAGAAATATAAATTGACCGTTTTTGGGAATGTCAAACAGATCTCCGATTCTTTATTGCATTCTAAAAACAAATTCAAGAAAACCTTTCAAAGTAAAACCTACCAACCGGATTTCAGTAACCTACTAGTTCACTTCCGGATCAGATGCTCGTTCATCGCAGGGTCCCAGCAGCATGAAACTCGTTGGCAACTATTTATAGACAGGTGTTCAGAAGCACCGTGAAAATTAAGGGTTCTGCTCAAGAACACAAAGCAATGATTCCTGCCAGGGCAGAATCGAGGGTCCAGTGAATACTAATTATAGATTTCAAATAATTTTGGTCTAAAGAGAACATTTAATACGAATCTGATGTCTTCTTCACGTTCTCTTGAGTTTAATAGTTTGCTTGGGTATTTTCCAAGTCGTTGATTGTTTTCCTTTTCATATCAGTATACATTCCCGGCACTGTTGATAGTATTTTCTTACCTATATTTTGATCACATCCTCTATAGGAGTACTTTACATTTGTTCCGGATTTTGTGGGGCGCTGAGCAGCGAGGTTTACTAACAACAAAAATAACGGCGTTAAATAAATGTCCACTCAATTTCAAATCAATTAATTGTTTTGTCAATCCGTCAGACGGCCAGTCAGTCAGTCAGTCTGTCAGTCAGTTGGTCTGTCAATCAGTCCGTCAGGCAGGCAGTCAGGCAGTCCGTCGGTCAGACAGTTGGTCAGTTGGGCAGTCAATCGATCGGTCGATAGGTTGGTCAGTCAGTCTTTCGGTCAGTCAGTCAGTTGACCTGTTAGTCAGTCAGTCAGTCAGTCACTCACTCAGGCAGTCACTCACTCAGGCAGTCACTCAGGCAGTCCCTCAGTCAGTCAATCCATTGGTCATCAACATCGTGTTAGCGTACAACGTTTTGAAACTTATTATATGAAAAACTCTATATCATACAGAGAATCCATTGTTTGGAATCTTTTAAAACCATCCGCTGTCAGCACCAGAAATTATGCTTAAAGGGCAAAAAAGTCTCCCGCCCTGAGGAACTTGAACATTAGTGAAGAGTCCTCAAATTGACAATGATTTCGTCTTTTATTGAGTTCGTTCATATCTTTTTGCATTTTTCAATTTTCTATCATGTTATAACCAATTTTTACACAGCCCCATAAGCTATATTAGCTTTAAAACCCACCGCGTTATAAAAGAATGTTGTTGTTGTAGTTGTTGTTGTCAGTGAGCCAATCAATCAAGGCAGGTGGCGTGGTCGAGTGGTTTGGGATGCTGGATTTGAAATCTGGAGGTTCCTGGTTCAAATCCTCTTCCCTATCGCTGTCTCAATGAGCCAGTCGCTTGGTGGGTCATTCAGTCAGCCAGCTGGTCAGAAAATCTGTTGGTTAGGATGAAAGCACATGCTCACCTATCTTTGTCTGGAACACCTCCACCTCGCATAATGACAACTGGCTTCGGGGCCCTCGTGCCCACGTTATTCTCAAGAAGCTCCCCACAACAGGCTTCTTACATTCGAAGTAATTTGCTTCATGAGAATATTTAGGAAGAGTTGTGCAAAGATCTGTCTCCTTCCTGTCGTCTTTCCCTACAAAATGAAATTAATTCCTGTGATGATATTTATATCATATGTGAATAGAACACACAACGGAATATTTTCAAAGAACTCACGGGAACACACTAATGTATCCTAAATACATGATACTGGTCTATGATAACAACGAACCAAAGATTAATTAATAAACAGAAGACACAGAAAGACTTTGAAAGAACACACTCACCGACTAAGACGTCAAAGCGTTCCAGGTTCACAAAGCTCCGGTGTAATATAAACACCACAGAGACGCGCACGTTAGCTCCTAACTCCAGATGCCACCATGCATCTTCTTTTAGTGTCACGAAACATGTTTCCAGGTTTCCGTCATTAGCCAAGTGACTGGGAATCATGGATTTACCCCTGGAGAACTGCTTCAATGCGATGTTTGCTGCATCAAGGAAAGTGTGTGTTATAAATATATGTACTTTATGGAAATGTAATTAGCGAAGTACGAAATATTCGACAATAAGCACTTAATGATTGGCCGTAAGGGAAACAGTGACTTTTGTTTCCCTGAGACCCTCCATGTTCCCCGAGGCGAAGCCGAAGGGAACATTGAGGTTGAGGGGAAACAAAACTCACTGTTTCCCGTGGGACCAGTCATTAGGTATTTTGGTATACCTCCCAACTCAAAAAGAGAGAAAAACTGCGAAGAACTCGTTTGCTTGACATCGGCCGGCTCACAAATTTGCCGCGGTGTCAAGGAGCACGACCTGATCACGTGTGAGTCGAAAGTTCAAGTTGCTGTTTCCCTACTGAGGGAGTCAGTGAGTTTTGTTCGCCCTAGGATGTTAGTGAGTTTTGACCCACCACACGTGACACGTTCCTCTCCAATCGAAAAACGTATTTCAGTTGGGAGGTATAACAATTAATTTTTTTGTAGCATAAACTGCCTCTAGTTAGGGACCTTTAGCGCTGAGAAACGGTTCGTGTACTGCAAAAGGCTACTCTTATTAAATTCTTATTGATGTCCTGAGTAATATCCGTTCCCAAAAATTTGATTCCGTCATTTTAGACAAGTGCGCATCGCTCAAATTGAATTAATTCGGCGATCTGTTTCAGAAGTCTTTTTGGATAACTTTATGTCCTTCTGTATTATGCAGTTTATTTCTTAACATTACCTACTCCATTTGGGATCCTTGAGATACCCCCGTTGATCATTTGCGACAAAGTGGCAAGTGCTGTTCTTGACAAAGTAAGATGCGAAAGGTTCATTTATTTGACTCTTACCGTATGTGTCGGCGTAAACTTCAACCTCACACAGACTGAGTATGGAGTCTGACGAGTCAGTCGATATTTTGACGACATTTCCATACACATAAAGCTCGTCACAACCGAAACTCAGCAGGCGGTTTTTCTCTATCTTTTTTTTAAAGCCGCACGGCGTATAATGTTCTCGGCTTGCCCGGGTATTTATGTCGCCTGATTATTAAAAATAAAATAAAAATAGGCTTAACGTGGTGGTCTATTCTGTAATATCATTCTTAACCACTCAACTAGTCTCTGGAGGTAATCACTTATATTATAATCACTTTCCTCGAGGAAAATACCTCAAAGCCCGAAGTAACGTGTGGAGGGTTGCAACTAATTTTGGAAGTTTCTAGGACTCTTGCTTCTGGCCTTCTCTTTATAAAATGAGTTCCGTGTTGTCTTATGGCTGTTGTGCGTCGATTTCATTTGCCGTTTCTTTATGACGGCAACACTTCGGTTAAGAATAACTTTCATCGGAATACTTATGTTGTTATTGTTAGTTTAGCTTAGGACAACAAGTTCATCAATTCTGATCACTCTTCCTCTAAAATGTTTACATCGTTTCCCACCAGTCTTTTCTAAAAGGGGCTATGTAACTATATTTTTCGAGGATAAATCGAGATATAGCTACGAGCGAGGAGGATTAAAACTTATAATCAGAAAAACAAACATGAAAAATATTTTCAGCTAATATTTACAAGATGCTTCGATCTTTACTGAAGTTCACTATAGTTACCTACAGACATCTTGACTCGCCTCAGGAAGATCGTTGAGGTCATAATACGAACCAAAGAGATAGGATGATAGTCGTCAAGTTTTACCATCAGCCATGGTTTGTATTTAGTCCGGGATCGGAAACAGGTATTGATATTACCATCAACCACAAGGCGTCCAACCGCGGCAACTTCTTTACATTCTTTTGTCTTGCATCCAGCATAGTTATCAGTTGAGGATACGGTCGTGAACATGTTTGCTGCAACGTTCTGTTTACTGTGTCGTATTAGCGGTGCTAGCGAAGGACAGAATACGTTATCAGTTTTCGAGCGCGATATACGGCAAAACCAACTCCATTTGTAACCCACAACATATTGCTCCCTTCCTTAAACGGCGAGCGAGCGTTATCTCCCTCTTTTCGTTTAATCGATAAGAGTTATTAAGTGTGTTTGTGGATAATAAAGAAAGCATGGCGACATTTAGTCTATTTTTCTCTTTCTTCTAGATTTCAATGTTGGAATTTGACTGCATTTCACATTATACAGCCAAGCAAGCAGATATCAAGAAAACAAACATGCGCTCTTATTTACCTGGGCGTGGCTTCTTAATGCATTTCCCACCTGGAAATAGAACATTTCCAGCAAGTGGTTTTGAGTAAGGAACAAAGCCATAATCACACGCGCAGTGATAAGCGCCTGGCGAGAATGACGAGCATACGTTTCAATACATAATCTCGACAGAATGCACTGCATGGAAAAGTTCTATGCTTATCCCACAGAACGTAGTAAGAACAACAAATCCTGAAAATTTTAGCTCAATTGAATAAATGCTTCCCAAAATATTTTTCTTAAAGGCGAAAATAACTCGTTTTGAGAAAACGAGTTTTTAACTCACAATGACAGTACTTGACAAAATAAAACTTCAATACCTTAGGGTTCGAGTTCCGTGAAAAACAAAACGTCGAATTTCTTTCAGAATTTTAATTTAAGTCCCGCCTTGAGGTGGCTCTGAACCCTTCGCTCGCACGTATTTTCCCGTGCCTCACGTCAGCTACATGTATTTTGTGGAGATCTGCCTGGTTCAATGGATTGACTGGGTAGTTACTCTGGCTTTGGTTTTACGATCCTCATTCGAAAACGAATCCATTTATTGAAAATTTCCAAACTTCCTCTTAGCTAATACTTCATGTAAGCTGTACCACCTGCATTATGATGTATAAGTTATTAAAGGTAGAATAATTTCTAACTGCTGCTACATGTGGCTTGCCTTCTTAAACAGTCTTTGTCAGATGAGCACTTTGCTGGTACGGCTGAAACAGTAAACAATGGAAAGTATGGAGCACAAATAGGAAGGGAGAGATCTGGATAGAAAGTCGATTAAGAGATTTCTTTAGTCGCCATAAAAATGATTCAAATAAATATCTGTTTTTTAGTAGGGGTACTCGAACACGTGACACTTTTTTTGGGAGCGACTGCTGAATACCTTGATATCCTGCCACTATTGTTGTCGATTCCACTTGCGCACAAATTTTTAAAGAAAGAGAGTTAGAGTATTCTGCAGTTAAGCCGTTTTTTACATCTCTTTGGTGACTTAAGAGTGAAGCCTCTTCATATAATGTATAAGATTAGTGCTTTTACAGTGTAAACAAGCCAAAAACTTCTGATAATATAGAGGGTCTTTATTCTTTCTTCGCTAAAAAAATATGTCTAGTGTTCATGGTTTGGGTGTCTTCACTGTAATTGACAAATAGCTATCATCAGTGTTTACACAGTTTTTGTTATTTATCTTCATTCCATTCCATTGTTTCATTCATTTAGAAACGCCTGGATCCTCGAACAATGTGCGAATAACTGGCGCAAGGCAGTTAGTCGTCGCACTCACCTCGCGCCCTCTCGCTTACGTGCCTCTAATTCAAATTAAGGATGTTCGCACTCATTGTTACTGGCCATCCTTTGTGCGCACGATATTCATGTCGCAACGTCACGTCACACATCAAGCGCGCGCACTGATAAAGAAAGATAAGCACGTATAGGGTTAGCACAAGGTGCGCTAACTTCGCCTGTAATTTATTCTCCTGGATGCCCGGTTACTCCCATTTTTCTTTTCGTAGATCATTTCCTGTCCCAATTTAATTTATTTTAAGAAAAAAAAATAGGAAATATCTGACCTTGAGAAGTTGCAAATATTCCGCTTTTCTTGCTCTCGTGTGACCGAAGTTTTCTTCGAATGTGGATTGGCAAGACTAATATGTATTCCTTTTCTAGGCCTAATCTACCTCAAGAAACGACATCAGCCCCAAAAGGTTACTTAATATACTTAGTTGAATACGAAGTATTATAGATAATGTAAGTAAGTAAAGTAGCTGTATAAGTATTGTAACTAGTGTATGTAACAATCATAATTCAAAAAAAAATTCTTAGTTGCGTTGAATTGAGTACGTTTACCTGATCTAAATTTCACTAATGCAGCTTTTTTATAACCGATGGTTGTAAGTTAACATCGTCTTAAAATAACGAAAACTTCTAAAATCGGACGGTCTTCAGCGCGCCTTATCTCGAAAACAAGCACGGTGACCCCCCAATTTTTTTTTAGCAAAAGTTGATCTTTACCATACTTCATGGTAAGCTTTACCAAAATCTGTTTGAGGGAACATTTTGCGCGCTTACCGCGTCCTTAAAACGACAGCACACGGACTTGTGCGCGAGCAGTAACGAACTTGTTTACATCGGTAGTTATGATGAAGGTGGAGAAGCAGGAAAATTAGTATTAAAAGAAGCAGAAAAATTAGTATTAAAGAAAACCCAGATCGGTGTAAGAAAAGTTTCTTAGCAGTATTTTTGTTGCATCAAGAACAGCAAAAACAAAACCTAGTCTGGGAAAACTCGAAAGGTCTCTAATAAACACTAAGGAAATCCATATATGTTTACAAAACTTACGATTTTTCAAAACAGAGCAGTGAAGTCCAGCAATGAAGAAACTGATCACCACGTAAGTGATAGTCCGTCTTGTAGCAGGTTCCATTTTCAGAGAAAGTTTGAATCCGTCCACCCATTCATACAGTCCACGTAAGTATTGCCATTACTGCACCGAAAAATGTGCGAAATTAACTTTTGTTTTACGTCATAATTAATGAATTATTTACGTCAATCATGTCAATCTAACCACTTACAACGCACATTTCCTGTTAGGGCCGTTTGTTCAAAAAGAACTGGCGTCAACGGGTTTTCATTTACAAGTTTATTGAAGAGCCCAAGTAATATAGTTTGCCTCCCTTTAAAAAAATTGTCTTTCCAAAGAAGAATTAAAATTTGGGGGTTAATGAGGCTGTGCCCTTGATATTTTGTCTATTTAGTAAAGGTTGATCTCTTCAGAATCAGTTACTATGCCTGAGAAACTATTCTTAAATATTGGAAAAAAATTAATTTAGTGGTATTTATATGTTAACGAGAAACACCATGATGTGAGGTTTATATGAAATAATTCATACATGAACTGCGGTTGTAGATGAAAGTGAAGAATGATCATCGCAGTTACTTTTCCAATTGAAGCAATTGGAAAGAAGAAGCCTGATTATTTCATATAAACCTCACATCATTTCACTCCTGTGAAGTGAAGTGAAGTGAAAGACTTTATTTAATGAGGGTGACCCGTGACAGTAACTTAAGTTACTGATAAACTTGGGGCCCTCAGCCCTCACGGGAAGATATGAACTCAATAAATTGACCTCGCTCCCAATCTGTGGCTTCATAGCTCAGTTGGTAGAGCATCGCACCGGTATCGCGGAGGTCACGGGTTCGAATCCCGTTAAAGCCCTGATTTTTTTCAGGCTTCTTCTTTCCAATTGCTTCAATTGGAAAAGTAACTGCGATGATCATTCTTCACTTTCTGAGAAACACCCACCATATTAATTTTTGATATGGATGAATTTACGAACTGGAAAATTACGCACACCAAGCTGGTGAAATATGTGAAAACGAAGTTCACTAGTGTTTTTGTTTATTAATATTGCGTTCGACGAAGTGGAACGCAAACCTAATTTTGACCTGTGGCTTTCCAGAGTTGGTCTCCCTGTGTACGGTTATAGGCCGAAAAAACCACATTCCTGTAAGGACACCAAAATGGCCACCCCGCTTGATTTTGGCAGGGGCATGTCACGGCCAGTAAACTGGTACTGTTTAATGCTAATACCTGTGATAAGACATGTGGAGAACATGTGAGTATTTGAGCAGGCCATGCGAGCTCGTCTTTCCGATGGATCCTTCTTTGACTTCTTTCCATTCAGTCGCCGTACGCTTCGCTATTATGTGCTCTCAGCGTTAGATTTTGGCGAACTTTTAACGCTTCGACGGTAGCATTTATCAAAATCTGAGGGAATTGTCCTTGTTTATTAACACGGCTTGGCTTTGGGATGATCATAACCGTGGGAACAGCTACATTTTGATTGCATTTGTTGATTAGTTCCAGCCGCGACAGATAGCTCAGTCTTTATCCGGTCGAAATTTTATTGTTTGGAATCGGTGGAAATGTACTCTGAAGGCAAGATCCATAAGACTACTTTATTCATCAGGGGAAATACTCGAATTAGTCGCACGGAGTTTGTTTACGATGAACGACCACGCGAAACGAGCATGCGATTGCAAATGCTAGCTTAGAATAACGTACGTAATTTATAGTGGTACTATGATCACATTTTTCTTCCTTGATATTTTAGGTGTATCACATAGAATTCCATGAAAGAATAAAAACCCTGTTTACCGTTTGCAAATATCTGCATTAGTTCCGGAGATATTTAAGTTTCAAAAATGTGTAAAATATGCAAATGAGATGACTGATGACGTCATACACTCAACCCAATTTTATATCAAGTATATAAATAGAGCTATCTTGGTCAATTTGCAGCGCAGAGCATTGAAACTTGGTAGGCTAATAGTTCTACAGGAATCACACCTACCGCTATAAAAAATTCTGTTCCCATGGCAACTCACTCCCTTCCAGTCCCCACCCACTTGATTTCAATATGTTAGTGATTTTCAGCTCGCAAAACATTACACGAGGCCACAAACTTGAGCTGACATATTTATATGCTTGCTGGATCAAGCATATGAGGCACCATTTGCAAGTATCAAAATGGAACACCAAAGGTGGCCAGAAATGCCTTTAATATTGGGGAGGTCTGGAACCCAGTATGTTGCCATGGTAACCAAACTGTTAAGCTCATATTGTGGAGCACATTTAGTAGAATCTTACTGCTTAGAATCAAACATTTCTGATACAAATTGGCTGAGATATCTCTTTTCATCATCTTTGATGAAATTTGGTTGAGTGTATGACGTCATCACTGGCCTAATTTGCATATTTTAAAAACTTGAATATCTCTGGAACGAAAAGAGATATTTGAATATAGTAAACAGCATTTTTCTTCTCACACAGGCTACTTATTTGTTTTAAAATGGCTGCGATAGGAAAGATGCGATTTTCGTCATACTACCACTTTAAACATTCTATGAAACTTGAGAGTCTACATACAGAAACTGGCGGCGTAACGCAACGTATCAACAAATCGTGACCTCTTCACTAGCATGGACTTTGACACTATGCATACAATGTATCTGACTGTAAAACCTCGGTTGCTGCTGAAAAATGTCGATTTTAGCAATAGACAAAGGTTGAAAGTCAGCTAGTGAAATCATTTATTTACGATATATATATATTAAAGTGAGAGCGTCGAACGCTCTCTCATAATCTCTGATTACTACTAGTACATATATACATATATTAGTATGTGTGATATACCAGTCTGTGTTGAGCCCTCATGAAAACAAATGTGTGGCATTAATAAAGAGTTAATAGACTGAAACGGACAAAGGTGAGAAATACATTGTCAGTACTAGAGACAGTTTTTCTTAGACTGGATCAGCTTGGGCTCTTGGTCTTGGTCTTTAGATTTTTGCTTTCTTTTTCTTTGGCTTTCTTTGGTCTTTCAATTTCATTTATGCGCCTTAGAAATGTTTCTGCATAAACCTGGCATAAAGTGAACATTTTCTACATAAAAAAGACTCCGCGCAAAGGTTTAAAACGAGCCGTGTACCGTGGCCTCTGCTGCTTGAAGTTTGTTTTGTTTTTCAATAAAAGATCAGAAAGGGCGTAGAGAGCGGGCTTTAAAAGACGAGAAGCGATTGGGGCATGACTGCCTGTCTTGCTTTCGCGTTCTCAAGGATAAGCACTCTTTGGAAAAAAGCGACTGCAAACAGTATCGAATGTTATTATATGGCTAGCTCCGTGAGCGGGCAAGATGAAACGAGTCCTGCGTTGTGATTGGCTACCCAAGCGGGCAAAATGGTACGATCTTGCTCGTTCGGGACTACCCGCTGTGTCCCGCAAGAAAATAGTGTTTATATATATATATATATATTATGAATCCTTTATTGACCAAGCTTGTTCGGTCAAGATGGACGGATATTGACATCGTTCTTTTTTTACGTGTATAAACGCGCAATAAATAAGCTTGGCCAATATCCAGCTATTTCGACCGAACAAGCTTGATCAATAAAACCTGTATAATAAAGATGAATGACGTCACAAGTGGCACAGTAACCATGGGTTTTCAGCGCGTCCTTTTTTTGGGTCAAGAATACATTAAGTGCAATCTCAATGGGTTAAGAATACAGTAAATTAAACGCATTTAATAATACAGTGAATACTCATATGCAGCATCTATAGCTGAAAAAGGGTCTGGATATTTTTACTGGAATGTCAATCAATGCATAATAATTTTTCCGTGATTCCTCAGTTCTCAGGTAAAATGACTCATTTCTAAGTAAAACGCAAGATCCTAGTTCTCAGTTTAAAAAAGAAGCCGAAAAAAGAAACATTTTTTTCACGTGTTCAAACCCCCTGTGGACGCCTCAATAAGCTTAGTTTTTTATTTATAGACATTTCACTTACCTCTACAGCACTTTTCATTTCCCGTTCTCCTTTGTCAACACTTGCCCTGAACATGTTGAGCTTTTCTTTATCATGTCCATTCAAGATGCCCGGAAGTGAAGGTGCTTGAGGAATCATGATTAAACAAGAAGATCTTTAAGATCTTACAACCGCGCTTTTAAAAGTTAACTGTTTTGGTAGCATGAGTGACCCGAAGAAAAAAAACGAAAAAAAAATATCGGTTTTGAACCTATTTCCAGCAAATTTGGCACACTGGAAGCTGAGAAAATTACTCTATTTCCGGCCATCATTTTTCAGCTCTTTTCGTCATATCCCCCCCTCGGGAGGGTTTTGTAAAGTTAGCGAATTAGTTGCAAGCCACCGTAATGGTGATTGCTGTCGGCGAAATGTTTATTTGCTAAAAAATTGCGGCCAAATCTTTCGGAGATGGAAGTCAGGACATTTGTAAGGATACAGAAAGTAATTTGGGACCAGTTGCTGACTTGTAAGGCTGAAATTATCCAGAAGTAAGGTTTTTTTAACTTTAACGTAACTAAGGCCACGCGGTGAATAAATTATCGGCTCTTCTCACCGTCTCGTTCTGTTTTTTGTTTCGTTCTCTTTTGGAGTCCGCCGAGGTCATTTTTTCGTCTAAATAACTTGAGAAAAGTTCGAAAAAGATGTTCCTCTTAAATTTTCAGCTTTCAGGCAATAATCCTGGATTTTTTTGACCGAAACGTAGGTTCACTGGTTATGTTAATGTGTTTCGGTGGCTATGGGCGACCGTCGCTTCCTTTGTCGACCCAAGCAATGAAGCTAGGTTACAAAAAAAATTTAATAATATTTAGTTCTGGTTTTGTTCGATTTCGTTGAAATTTTAATATGATGAAGCTGGATTGTTAACGAATAGATTTTAATACTGCCGATATGAGGTAGCTATTAACGCTAAAGTGATATATCGCTTCGATGTCAGGGTTTTGAAGAGATTTTTTTGCAACGTGTAGGTTCGGCGTGATTTTGTAATCTGAGATTTCTGTTGACAAGGTTTGGCGAGTAAACATTACAGATTGCGTAATTCAAAGTTGGCCGAGTGGAGATCTGCGTCTGGTCTCCGACAAAAAAAAAATTAAAAAAAATAAACCAAGGGTAGAACATGAACCGCGCTCGGCCCATGGCCGCGCGGTTAAAAACAATTTGAAAGTTGTATCTGTGTGGACTCAGGTAAAATGCAAAAAAAAAAGAAAGAAAAAAAAAATTCAAAAGTGCTATCCGGTTAGGAAAAAAATTAACATAAATGTTATACAGTATACCGTCTTTTTTTCAGTAAGGGGAAATGGATTGTCATTTTAGCCACGCAAAATGTTTCCTTTCCTGTTACGCCCTCTTATTCGTCACGTTCTCTTTTCGAATCGCTGTTTTCATTTTCTCGACACACGGTCATATGCTAATCATACAAAGAGCTGCCTTTTTATTTTATCGTTGGGAGCGGGTGGACATTTTCGCTAAATTGCTAATAAAGTCAATGAATGTTATCGCCTGTTAGGTTCATTAATTTTCTACAGTCGCGAAAATGAAGCCTCAAGAAATATGACCTGTCAATTTTACCAAATGAAGCGCGCTCAATTAGTGAGAATAAATCATTTTATTTTATACGTCCTGATTTTAATTTCATGACAATATCGAACTCTTGCTGCCGAGACGCAACGGCAAATGTCGATTCTGGGAATCCGCTGGTGTGTTATTATTTTTTGAGATCAATTTGATGACTGCCTTGCTCAGTTTCACTCGCCGCATGTCTTTCATCCGCTGTGAGTACAGTGAGAAGGTAAAAGATATTATTTTAGACGTTTTCCAACCCCTAGATGTTTGCCTTGTGGTCCACAGATCTGATAGCAAGAGCTTTGAAAGCCATATTGTTTTCTTTATTCTTATTAATTTTTCCCTCGCAGCACATTGTTTTCACCAATAAGTTTTTGCGGTTATCTCTTTACAAACATTGGTTTTCCTCCTACATTTGAATTTATCACTAAGTGCGTCAAGTCTGCTATGTTCAATGGTTATTTCACCAAAAAAATTCTGACTCAAATTAAATAGGGTTATATACAAGCGCCTTTGTACCCAATGCAAAAAAAGAAATGGCCTTCAGCAATTCTTGATAACAATGTGAAGTGTGATCCATAATCATAATTTTCCATTGGACTAAAAAAATGAACTCAACACGATCGTGAAAGAGATAAATTGTGTCAGTATATTGCTTGCTAAAAATAGACGTGTTCTCACAAATATCTAAGAACAATGGATTTTAAATGGAACTCTTTAGAAAACATTCGAGCGAAGTGCTTCATGTATATGCGACACTGTCTCTCAGTTGACCTCAATACAGTGGAATTTTTCCATATCAATCAACACACCGCAATATCTTGCTCGGTTCCCTTGCACAAATAAAAAAAAACATAGGTTTTAAGCAGATTAATATATTTTGTGGCGCATTGGCTTTCACACGAACTATGTATTTCAAGCGTGGATAACTATTGTATCTCGGCAGTCCTTGAGGAGACTGAAAGGTGTCATCAAGAACACAATCTTGTTCGCTTCTATTGTCACAGACACTCGGCTTTTAATTACGTCACATTAGGCTGTTCCACTTGAATATCCGCCTGTTTCCAAATATGACGAGGTTTCTGTTTCAGCCCAACACTTCTAAAACTAAGAATAGTCGTCAGAACATGTACAGGGAATAATACAATGTTAGGAACAGAAGGAACATGCTAAAGGCCGCTGTAGAAAGAAAAGGTAAGTCCCTGAATAATCAAGTTACTTGATAATTTAGAGTCAGCTAGAAGACACTGTAGAAGACTAAATACGTAGAAATTGCCATAGTAATACAAAGCAACGATTTACGATTCCATTGACGAAAACAAGCCCAAAGAAGTCTTGCCGAATAGTGTAGGGGTTGTCGGTAAATCGTAAAATGGGAATTTTGCCGATCATAGCTACGGCTAAAATATAAGCTAAACATGATTGAAATAAGGTAAAGGAAAACCAAGTTGTCTCCCGATTACGCCACGGCAAAGAAACTCCAACGGAAGTCATTTATAATACATCTGAAACCATATCGCGAAGTAGAGTTTTGAGTCGGTGGGCGCCATCACGAGAAGAGGAAGGTTTGCAAGTGTGTGAACAATCGCCTTGATAATCGCTGATGAGCGAAAAATCATTTCCAAAATGATGACTTTTGAACCTTTGTAAAACAGCAGTCTTCAGCCAGAGCCAAACGAAAATGAAGAACGTGAGCTCACAGGAGGGCATTTCGTTGCCACTGGTCTGCCTGCCGGAAACTCTAATGCACTCCTCACGACTCTAGCCGACTGTCGTGTATTCTGGTCAAGTTTGTACTGGTTCCCGTCCCTCAACTCTCGTTTGGCCTGAACTTCAGTAAAAGACTTATACATCTAGAAGTTAGTTTTACTTGCGTCCAACGAGATTTAACAAGGCTTGAGGATTGATCTGATTGCAAGTAGTTCTTTCGACCATGACATTGTTTTGCACAATTAAAATAATCCCAATTTTTGATGAGCTTGAATATGTAAGAATAATGCTTCAATGGAGAAAGATTTTCATATAATTAGGGTTTTTATTAGAAATTTACCCGATCGGGATATCGTAGTATGAAAGAACGCGCAAAATTGAGTTATCGTGCCAATTTTTAAAATGCGATGCAATATTCACAGTCATGGAAACCTATCAACATTTGACGTTTTCGAAAAGGAACGAATACCTCATTCAATACCAATTAAATTTATTCCTATAATATCAGGGACTGTCAATGGATGGCACAGGTGTTACTGATTATTTTAACCAGGCTAAATGTGTTTATGATAATGATATGGTAACAATTATCATCCGAGATTCCCGATGAGCCATGGGCTTAGTTTTAGTTCCCTACTTAGTCCATAAAAAATGCCTATCCCTCTCAACCTTTTCATTATTCTTTAACCTCAATATCGTCTATTTAAATTGAGAGGTCCTTCAGTAGTACATTTACCTGGCAATATAATGTAGGTAGGTCCTGTCAATTTATGAGTGTAAAAGCGTTGTTATACATGTTCGTTTTTTCTGCATCTTTATTAGGTCAAGTGACTATAAACATTGACAGACTTCAGACATGGCCGCTGACATTGCCGTAGCGACAATACTCACCACCCTTATCATTATCGACATTGCTGGAAACCTCCTCGTTTGTTTTATTATAAAAGTAAATAAAGATATGAGGTAAGCTTACAATGACTGTAACTCTAATATTTATATGTATTATTGTTCGGAAACAATCTCAAGGGTTATTTCAATAAAAATTTCAGTAGCTCGTTACTCCCCGTTGCTGGGGAGGAGAAAGTAAGAGCCAGACTATCTGGAGCTGGGGCTTTTTTGTGGCTTCCTCAGCATAAATTAGAATATAATGACTTACGATAAACATCTTTACAGGGAATGTCATAAGTAACATATGGCCATCTGGGCCTCATGGTAGAATGAATTGAGTGGCTGAGTGGAAGTGATTATCATATTATAATATTCCTGTTCTCTCTCTCTTTCGTCACTAAGAGTACCTCATACATCAGACTTCTCCGAATTGTTATTTTAAAGAATAGAGTTCCAGACTTGAGCTTCATGCATTAGTTGTTGAGTCGAGATTGATATTAACTCCACAGGAGTCCAATCAATTATTTACTTGTGAACCTAGCCATATCAGATATCACGTTCGCGACGTTTGTAGCTCCAAATCACATCTTAAAGAGAGCCTTCACTCACCCAGACGGGATCGTTGGTTCATGGTTATGTAGGTTTCTAACAGGTGGAAACGTGGCGTGGGTGGGAGCGGCTGCCTCGTCTGTCACCCTGGTTGCCATCGCCGTTGAACGATACTACACGGTCACGTGTCCGCTTGGTAGCAGAGGGAAGCTCACAAAGCGAAAGCTGAAGGTAGGAGCGATGAAGAAACAATAAGATGAAGTTTTGAGTGACTTTGATGAGTAAGATTAGACACCCTGTTTCGATTGTAACTTGGGTTCACGAATATAGCTGAGAAAGTTTTATAAAAAATTGCTAAACAAAATCGATGTCGTGAATTGCCTCATTGTGCGGTGTCTGTAGCTGTATGCGATCCAAATGCGCAGTTTGCACTATACTGAATTATAATTTCTCCAAACATTACGTCATTTCAAAATTATAACAACCACTTTTGTAAGAAAATGAAGTATTGGGTATCATCTCATGATAGCATTATGCCTTATGTTTGGCTGACCTCACCTCCGATAGTTTTATTTTCCTTTTTATTATCTCCCACATGGGAGCATTAAAGACACCATCGACTTTTTTAATATCCATTCCTGCAGGACCTTTTAGATTGTAGTTTTCCGCTGGGTCTGCAGGGTGATCCTTCTTACGTTAGCTGTTTACAGAGTTTTACCTTATTAGCACAAATGAAAAATATATCGTTACTGTCATAAAATGATAGGAATATCTAGATTTTCACTTTTACAATCACAAATTTTGATTGTTTGCACAGCTGCCTTAATTTTTCACTTATTTATATTTTTCTAGTTACTTTTTTATTGTAGTTTTTTGTCCAACTCCTATTAGTTACATTATAAAAAATGAATTTTAAATTTTAAATTCAAATTTAAAATTCTATCTTTTTTAGAACTCGTTTCCGGCATTACGACATTCACGTTTGAATGACAAATAAGCAGTGCTAGTTTTATTGAGAACGTGAAGTCTTTTCCAGTCACAGCGTCCCAAAAAAAACCCGGATGGCAATCAACCGGGGATTTGCACGTACCGCTGTTTAGTTCTTCAACACGAAGTCTCATTCAGCATGTTAATATGTGGTTTATTTTTGGCCGACTTTAGGTGATTATTCCCTGTTGCTGGATCTTTGCATGGACTTTAAACATACCACTGATTATGGTTACAAATTTCGACAAAGAAACAGGCGACTGCAAGTGGATGTGGCCTGAACAGTGGATGGGCGTGGCCAACGAGACCACTTGGCTTGTTGGGTTGGCTTTTATCCCCTTGATGGTGATGACTGGCTTATACTCCAGAGTTGTACATATGTTGTGGTTCAAAAGGAGTAATGACAACGAGCTTCCCAATCGACAGAGGGTGAGAGCTTAGGAAAAATACGTTAAGCCACAAGTTGAAAGCTGGGGAATTAATAGTAGATTTTGCCATTAAATAAGCGTGGTTACCGTACTATTTACTATAACCAGGAGTGAGAAGCCTTAGCAGAGTAGGTTCCATTTTGAGGCCCTGAAACCGCAAAAAAATAACAGTTTTCAGTTGTAAGAGGGCGACGTTTTCTTTCTGGCCAATCAAGGTATCTGATGCGAGAAACAAATTAAAAAACACATGCTAAGAGGTCTAAGAGTAGAATCTGTTTTAGCGTTTGCCTCTATTTCAAACGGAGGCGACATTTGAGCAAAGCCCGTTTTGATATTTGATATTCCTCAATTACAACAGAGACGAAAAACAACATGAAAATGACCAATTCTTGATGCGAAGTCTGTAAATTTGGATCCCACTAATTCGAACTTCGTACTCAAAACCATTTCCCTTGGATTTGCCTCGCTAAATCCATTGTTGGTTAAGAACTGTCACAGCCGTATTAAATGAGTTGATTCGTAATAAAGTAGTTCCACCAACTGTGATTATTCCAGCAGTTTTTGTCTTCGTTGTATTTTCAGGGAGTTTTGAGAGTGCGGAAGCGAGCCACTTTGAGCGTGATCACTGTCAGTGCCATCTTTGGAGTCTGTTGGATTACTGGCTTATTCGTTTACGTTCTAAGCTACTATGATATCTCCATGTTTGGTCCTCCCTCGTACGCCATTGCCGACACGATGTTCATGTTCAATTCTGCTGTCAACCCTTTTGTCTATTCGCTGTTGAATGAGCGATTCAAGGAAAAGTTGAAAGGAATGATATGCTGCAAGTCTTCAACTGTAAATGGGGCTCGTGCATCTAGGGAACCTAACAGAATCGGGAAACCCGGCAGCACTCCACATGCGGCCCACAATGCGGGTGCGGGCTGCAGCTCTACATTGTCCGTGGATCAATCAGGTTCATCAATGCTTTAAGGAGACAAAAAATAGCTTGATGGCTTTTACGGACCATAGTGTTGGAAACATCCATAGACCTCAGGTATGGAAGGAAGTCTCTTAAACAAGTCATGATACAAGTGGACAACCTTTATTTGTACACTGGCATAATTGAGGAAAAACTGCAGTTTACGAAAACAGCATTTAATTACAAAAGTAAATACAGGGCTGCTCGAAATAAGCTAGAGATTCAAAGACGAAAACTAAATTCGATGTATATTATAATATAATGACGTGATTTATAACATATCGAGATAGAAGATTCATTTGAACATCCTTTTTACATTATAATGCTTCGTGCTCTCGAAGTTTTTTGAATAGCATTTCAGAGAAATGCTTCATTTGTGATAAGTGTTTAGGGTGCTGGTTTTGTAGTCAGGAGTTTACTTACTCAAACCCTAATGTAGTTCATCATCAGCTGATCGTGAGTTGAAATAATCAGCTAAGCTTTGTAAGTAGTAAAGCCAAGCTCTGTAACTGAGTGGTTTAGCCTCGCTTTGTAATTGAGTATTTCATCACGCTTTAATTTGTGACTGAGTATTTGAGCCATGCTTTGCAACGGATTGGTTTAGCCACGCTTTGTAGTTCGTTTTGTCAATTCAGGGTTATGCCATGTGCATTTAATAATAATGATATTAAAATTTTTATAGCCCCATTTCCCAATGGTTCAATGGCGCTTACAAGAAATTAAATCTTAAACAAATGCCTACTGTGAAAAAATTAGGAAAGTGTCAGAAACAGATAAATCATTAAAAAGATATATAATTAAGAACTTCAACTTAAAAATGCTTGTTTAAAAAGCCACGTTTTTAGTTTACTTTTAAACAAACATTTGTTTCCGCCGTTTGGTTTCTTTGATCTTTTAAATCTTTAATCATTCTTTAGACACGGTAAAAATTTCACCAAGGTTTACAAATATATCATTGCAACTTCATTTACAATATAGACAATTTATTTATCATTTATTATATATACAATTTATTTACTATATGATTAAAAATTATGTACTCATAACAACCTGTTTTCCATGAATGCTGTGTATCTATTTTATACATTCGAGATTGAGCAAGGTCTTTAACTTTAAGGGAGTTAGCCTCTCTAAGGCTACAGGGTAGCCCGTTCCAGAGGGTTGCACCACTGTAACTAAAGATATTTTTGAGGTCATGGAAAGAGAACCATTAGTGTGCTTTTGGAGTCTCTTAAAGAGTGGCGTGTTATATCTCGTTTAGTAAATTTTAGATGAGAGGTATTCTGGAACAAGACCATTCAAAGACATATATACCATCAAAGCTTTATGAATTTGATTTTGGGCGTACAGATCTTTCCATCGGAGTTGCTAAGGCAGGCAATTAGCATCAGCATCATAACTCGAAGAAGTCAACACACGTGCGGCTTCTGTAGCCTGCCTATCAGTGTTTTGCCGTAGTTACCCCAGATTAAATTGCAGTAGTCAAAGTGAGCATTGTATATGCTGAGAAGTGTAGATCGTGGAACAAAGGGTTTAAAATTCGTTTCATGGCTCCAATTCCGGAGGCGATTTTTTTTACAACGTTTGTCGATGTGTGTTTGCCAGGTTAGATTTTCATCGATAGATATTCCAAGTGATTTCACAGATGAAACTTGTTCCACTGGAACATTATCAGTAAAGGGCTCAAGTGTCTCAGGCAGAGTGCTCAGTTTTTGTCTGGAGCCATTCAACATAAATTCAGTTTTAGTATAGTGTTCAGGGAAGGCTTGTAAGAACTAAGCCATATATTTGCTTAGTTTTTGCAGATCATGCGTCAGACTATACTGCATTGATCCTAAGTCAGATTCAACATATGTAATGTGGGTTTCATCAGCACACATTCTCGACAGTGACTGAATGATAAGCAATTGGACAGATCATTGATATAAAGGTGCGCCTAGAATCGATCCCTGTGGTACCCCACATTTTAGGGAAGAGATATCTGATAGACAACCGTTTACAAGACACTGCTGCATGCTTGTCACTGTCCTGAAGATAATTGTCAGTATAATTACAATTCCCAGAATGATTCATAGACTGTTTACTCCGTCAAAGACATTTAGTTAGGTTTGCGTTAGAAAGAGTGGTTTTGATGGACTGTGTTTGGAATGTAATCATCAAAAAAGCATATGTCCCCAACACCGACAGGTCTTACACCGCTGTGTCTTCGTTTTTGAATATGTAAATGGCATTATAGATTTTAAGTTTCGTCGGGGACTGGGACCCACATTACGCAGTCATGCAATCTAAGCTTTGACTACAGAAGTATGTAAACGTGTCCGGAAATACACTCCCAATAATGTGTCAATCCGAAGCGTTGTTAGTTCAGCTAACCTTTACTTACTCAGTTGTGTTCATGAAAACGTATAAAATCCACTTCGAGACTCCTCTTGGATACTGTCTCCTGCGGCCAGAGAATTCCAGGAGAGTTTGATACAAAGCGAATCAGTGACATCCTTTCTTGTAATACTCGTGGCAAATCCAATTTTCACTTACCGCGAGTTAGACGCAATTATGGAAAACAAGGCCTTTTATATTAAGGAATAGCAGAAAATGGAACAGTCTTGACAAATCAATACCTGACATGAGGTCACTTTTACATTTTAAGCATGCCTTGAAGACCGCAGATTTTTACCTCGTTTTTATCCTGTAATTTTATTGAACACGAGCAGGTGTTTTTAACTAAGAACCGTGCACTTCTAAAAGGTGTTTACCGATAGCCGAATACTTGTGTTCTGCAATGCGTTGATGAAGGTGTCGGGCTGTATAACCAACATAATCTGCACCACACAGATCATATGCCAATTTATAAACAACGTAATGCTGACTTACAATACTCGGCAAAAATCTCCTTAATGAGGACCAATTTCGTGTTCTCAAGAAGTACCAAGGGAAATTTGTCATCAAGGGACTGAGGCCTAGCCCTAACACTCAGAGTGACTCCATCAGTGCTAAACTCTTTGTTTAGCTTGTAGCATATTTTTATGCTACCTTTCCTTTTAATGAACTATTGTTTTCCTTGAATTTATAGAATATTGATACTGTGTTTTTACTTGATAATGACGTCTAAGAACGTCGATATGTCGAGTACTTTTTAACCGTTTAAAAATTTATTAAATGTTTTTAAGAAAAGTTTTTTTCGCAGTTATTATTATTATTATATTTATTATTATATTTATTATTAGTAATAGTAATTGGACCGAGTAGAGTACAACTCATAATGGTGATTGAACTGAATGGAGTGCAATTTGGTCTGAAATCATACGTGTGATTTCAAAACTGAACGAGCGCGCAGCACAAGTTCGATTTGAAATTACAAGCATGATTTCAGGCCAAAATTGCTCGACACGAAGCTCAATTACCACTTTAATACATCGATTTTTAATCGCCTTGGCCAGTACCAATATTTCATAATTTGATACAGAAGACAGTTTGTTAAAACCAGAACCAGAAGCGCATTTACATCTCATTTTGTATGCAAAACAGAAAAAGATGCAACTTAGGACACAAAATAGCGTGATTCGTGAATAAATTGCGATGGCTTTCCGTTAATTTGATTTCTGGCATTGAAATCTGATTGGTTGGCTTTTTTAGTGTTCCATTCTCGTTGTCTGGGAAAAAGATGCGATTTAGAGCACGAAAATAGTGGGATTCAAGAATATATCGCAGTATTTTGTTATAGATTCGATTATAATGATAAATAAATATTTATATAGCGCCTATCCACGCCTGCTCTAGGCGCTGTACAATTCGCCAAAATGATCTGTACTAATCTTAATAATTAAAAATGTGCATTTAAGAAAGTAATAGAAAGTAAAAATCGCTAAGCATAATAAGTTTTCTTAAAAAGATGAGTTTTGAGTTTAGATTTAAAAGAACTTAGATTGTCAGATGAGCGGATAGAAACAGGTAGACTGTTCCAGAGTTCAGGAGCGGAAACAGCAAAAGCTCGAGAACCATATGTCTTCAGGTGAAAATTTGTGGGGTTAAGAAGTAATAAGTGTGATGATCGGAGGATTCTGGAAGGTTGGTAGTACGCTACTAGATCTTGAATGTAGACAGGAGATTGTTGATGAAGAGCCTTAAAGGTAAGTAACATAATCTTGAATTTAATGCGTTCAGAAATAGGAAGCCAGTGTAATTCTTTCAGTATTGGAGTGATGTGGTCGTACTTTCGGGAACAGGTGATAAGTCGGGCAGCGGCGTTCTGAACAGACTGGAGCTTTTTTAAAGCACACTTCGGTACATTGTACAAAAGAGAGTTGCAGTGGTCGAGTTTGGAAGACACAAAAGCATGGACCAGGATCTCGGTGGTTTTCGTAGATAAGAATTTCCTTATCCGGGAGATGTTGCGCAGATGATAAGAGGCTGATTTACAAATAGAACTGATATGCGGAAGCATAGTCATGGTACTGTCAAATATCACACCGATGTTTCTAGCAAATTGAGATGGCTGAATTATGTCTTGACCAAAACGGATTGGTGGTAGAGACTGCTGCGGGTTGTGTTTCGAGTATAGATAAAGAAGTTCCGTCTTGTCCTTATTCAGTTTTAGCTTGTTAAGAGACATCCACTTGTCAAGATCAGACAAACATTCCTCAATTTTTCCAACTGCATTAGTTAATTCGACGTCGTTGTTTGTTGAAAAAGAGATATATAACTGAGTATCGTCAGCGTAGAAGTAAAATTGCATTTCGTGGTACCGTAGAATGTCAGCCAGTGGTGCAGTATAAAGTAAGTACAGGATAGGCCCTAGGACCGAACCTTGGGGGACTCCACATTTAAGCTCACGAGACTGTGATTTTTTTCCATCGATTAAGGTAAATTGTGTGCGGTTTGTAAGATAGGAACGAAACCATTCAAGGGCAGTGCCACAGATTGAAAACTTGGATTATTACATGAATCGCACGAAATGACTGATCTCTATTCTTTTTCAGCTGCGGTAGGTTCTCAAAATCTTTCAAGCCTACCATACAGAGAAATTTGATATTGAAATTAAAAAGGGACCTCTTCTCGAAAAGCTCCAAGAACACATTTTTAGAATCCCCAGGTGAGGATCGGAAATGACAACTAACAATTTGCAGGATATCCCACAATTCTGTCTATCATACCACATTAACTAAATTTTTGCAGCTGCCACGTAATACTGATGTTTTCTAAGGTTCTTGTTTTCTAAAAGTTCGTTGTTTCAGGTGAAACTTTCCTATTTCGATAAAAAACAAACTCTTTACCCGGCGATCTGGACTAGAGTTGCAGCATCTTGTATAAGATCCACCGAATTTACTAGTTTATTACTTCTGGTAAGTAAGGAACATCACTGTTTCATGCATAAAGTGCTGCGGCAATTTATGTACGTTTCACTAGTTTCATGTATTTGTTATTGTTAATGCGCTGTTACACTGAGCAATTTCTCTTCAAACCGAAGGGTAGCACTACTTTTCGTAGCAATTAATTGCAGCAATGTTTCAACGAGGTCTTATATGTTCAGTATCTCACAACGGCACTACGCGAGACGGGGAAACAGCGGCTTTGTAAATTTGTAAATCTATCTCAATTTCGTTGTGTAATTTTTCTTTTGTTATTTAGTACTGTGATGTTTTATGTAGAATTTCCACCTCTTGCTTTAATTTTAATTTTTTTTTTTTCACTTGCCGATTTACGAAATGTTATCCTGCGTGCATATGAAAGTAATATTTAACGCAGTCGTCTCAAACTTCAGTTAGCCCAAAAGGTGTTTTCTCGTTACATTTTGTTTTTGAACTGTCGGAAATTCTATCGCTTGACCTGGAAACTGGCGGAACATTTGTTGCAAAACGCGAAACAATCTAACTTTGCTGTAGTTGCTGTAGTTGCTACATGGAAGTTTTCAGGTGCGTTTTCTTTCTTTTCTTTTTTGTTTGGTTGCTGCAGTTAATTAAGCATGACAAGTTTTCCTCCTTCCAAGTTAGATTATCAGTTTATTTTTGTTTTTGTCTTTTAGTAAGCACACTGTTTTATTGTACATACACTCTTCTGCTCGCTGCCAATAAGGACATGCGATTTTAAGTTGAGGGACAATCTTGTGGTCATGTTACGGTTATCTTCTTGAGAATAATCGTTTTTTGAGAAGATGATTTTTCTGTAGGTGACACAGACATAGTCGGAAAAAGTATTTTTAGTTTCCCAGCAAGGGGTCGAACATATTAGACCTTCTGTAATACAAGTCCAGATGCTTTCATTTCCTGCTCGATGTTTGACATAAAAGCCAATCAAGTTAATTAAATGTAACCGATGAATTACAGAAACCAAAAAAAGCGAACCGGACTTAATGAACACGGAGATATAAGAAGAAATAAAGTAAAGTAAGTAAGTAAAACCTTAATCTAAGTGTCTATGTGTTTAGCCTAGGTAGACTAATTGGGGACACTAGTAAAATAGAATCACTAATTGACATACGGTACTCATGAAATTTTAATATTTACAGGAAAATGATAAGAACTTAATGAGTATGAGAGATCCTATCTTAGCTTATCTACAAGATAAAATTGTAAAAATTAATATATCAAAATATCGGAAAGGTTCATTTTTCTTATTGTTTTTATAAAGACAGGTAACGTAGGCGAATCTCTTTGATTTGCCGGCCGGCATATGCCCGGAGCATTTGTCGCGCTGTGGCTTTGTTTGTTTGTTTGTTTGTTTTTCTTTTCGCTTAAACAAACGTTGACATTTCAATATATTTTCCTGAGAATGGATAAGCAAGATCTTTGCTCTCTTTAAGGGTCTATGAATCGTTAACTTACAGATCAACTACAGGTTCAACTGCCAGGTGCTCTCGGTATACTCATATTAAAACTGTGGCTAACAAAAAACGTTATTCACTAGCTACCAGCTCCCGCTTGCGCCTTCTTTCTCAATCCCAGTCTCCCAATGCCCCTTGCGCTAAGAAAAAAAAAATATGAAAAGCCTGTGGAGGAGGCGGGTGTAGGATAGCATGCCCGACTAGTATGTTTAAATATCTTCTGCTTCTAATTTTGATTAAAATTAATTAATTAATTAATTATTAATTTTGAATCATTAAAATTATTTAAAAACGTGTCAGTTATGTGTTTTCCACTGACTAATTTCCAGCAAAGAGTTAAGTCCTATCCTGCGTAATCGCTTTTAACATAAAGTAACATAGGACCTGGGGGGCAAATAATAAGACGTAAAACAATAATAATTGAACAGGTAGCTTTGCTTTAGCTTGGTGGCCACCTCTATATTTATGGTTTTCGGCAAAACATGACATGAAATACTGGCTTTCATTTCAAGTTATATCGCATTTAACAAAATACATTGAGTAGAATTCAAAGGGATAGAAAGGTTGTTACAAATAAATAAAGATTTGATTGCGTTAGGAAATTCATTGAGCTTAAGTCTAATTGGGTCGGGGCTAGATATGCTTAAGAAATGACTTCTAAACTTCACCCAGAACCAAAAGTAATATCAAATTATTGTACATGGCTTTCGGCAGCTGACAATCGATCATTTACACAACTCATTATAGTTTGCAGTTTTCCTACTGACTGATTGTCAACCGATGATTCAGTTTAGGTAATGATTCGCTTATTGGTCTGCAGTCCTTGAGAATCAGTTCCCAAACATGGGCACTGTAGAGGCTTTAGTAACAGTATTCCATGGTAATATATTCAATGTCAAAGTAATGGCCAGGAAGTAAAGAATTTGCAATTAAGTTATGTATTCCATTTTAAGTCATGTATTCCGTGACATCTATTACCATGGAATTCACATGCTTGAGCCGAGTATTACGTCCACTGAACATATAGGGCCGAACTCACACACGACCGCTCTCATGTCGCTTTGATAGCTCAGTTGGTAGAGCATTGCACCGGCAACGCAAAGGTGTGGGTTCGAATCCCGTTCATAGCCTGAAATTTTTTCAGGTCATTTTTCCAGTAGTGTTATGGCTGCATTCGCATCTTTCATTCTTTCTTTGCAACAGTGTGTAATATTTACGGTTATCGTAATCTTTGAGCCATCAATAGGGAATTCCCAAAAGAATTCTGAAACATCAGCCAGTCTAGAGAGAACTATTTTTAAACGTTGAACAAGATAAAATAAGTACAATTTTTTGACCTGGACAGGACCAACGATGATACACCTCATAACCTATGTTTTTAGGTCAAACATTTGTACGTGACATGGTTAGGTGTAAATTAACACAACTCCTAAAATGACCAAGCAAATATTATACGATTTTCTGTTTAAATAAAGTTTGACTTGACTTGACTTGCACTCTAAAATATTATTTACCACGCTTATTTCTCAGGTCACGTGACTTATATTGACAGCCTTCAGTCATGTCTGCTGACGTTGCCGTAACGACTTTACTCACCACCCTCGTCATCGCGGACATCATTGGTAATTGCCTCGTTATCTTTGTCATAAGCAGAAATCGAGATATGAGGTATGCTGAGTTTATTTCTAATGGTGGTATTTCTGATTTCTAACGAGCCGTAAATGCTGTAACTGGTAAAATCCTATCCATTCTGATGTACGGCCGGTTTTCATTTACATCCGCTCCGGTTTAGATTTTCATTATGATGGCATCTATCTTGGTCATTCGCTCTACATTTCATAATATAGTGAAATACAATAATTATATACTCGACTTATTTGCAGACGTTTAATCAGTAGGAGTTAATAATAGCAATAAGGACTGATAGGTGAGCATAAAAGCATTAAAGACCGGATACCCGACGATCATACCCCACTACAGCTCAGTGTTTCTTTGCATCATCTCGGGATGGTCACAATGGGCATGATTAGCGTGTGGCTTTGTCATATCCCACTTTAAAGGAAAAGCCTGTGTACAATTTAAAGCGGTGATCTACGTACACTTGAGCATGCATCTTTCTATTGGTAGACTTCCTTACTTCACTTACTGCTGTTTAAATAAGTTCCATATTTATTTCACAGGAGTCCCGTCAATTATCTACTTGTGAACCTAGCCATATCAGATATCACGTTCGCGGCGTTTGTAGCTCCAAATCACATTTTGAAGAAAACTTTCACTCACCCAGACGGGGCCTTTGGTTTTGGGTTATGCATGGTCCTGACAGGGGGAAATGTGGCATGGGTGGGAGCAGCTTCCTCATCTGTCACTCTGGTAGCTATTGCTGTTGAACGCTATTACACTGTAATGTGCCCTCTTAGTACCAGAGGAAAACTTACCGAGCGAAAAGTCAAGGTAAGTAAATAACAATGTATAAAATGAATGAAAACGCTAGATTATTTACTTGTAACGATGCCATGCATTTTGGCTTTTAATGATTTTAGAGATTATCACAAAGAATGATTATGGTCATATCTCACTAAAATTGTCTTGTACTACGGCACTATCACTACCACACTAGCACTAGCACTATGAAAGTACCGCACTAGCACTAGCACTGTAACTACCACACTAGTACTAGCACTAAAACACTGGCACTGTCACTACCAAACTAGCACTGTCACTACCACACTGGCACTATCATTACCACACTGGTACTAACACTACCACACTAGCACTGTCATTATCTCTCCAGCACTATCACTGGCACACCAGCTCTCTGCAATGCTATCCTTGCAACTGATGCTATTGCCACTGCCGCTATAGCTTCGTCCATAACTGGAACTAGCTCTGACTATTTGACGATGATGATCCTGCGGCAACAGAGATGATCATCAACACTGGAAAAGCTATTATGTTTCATTGTCTACTCTATACATTAATCACTGATCTAAGTAAATTCAACTCTAGGCGATTATTCCTGGTTGTTGGATCTTTGCTATTGCTTTGAACATGCCACTCTTTCTGGTTACAACATTTGATAAATCTACCAGCGACTGCAAGTGGAACTGGCCTAAAAGCTGGATGGGTGCGGCCAATGAGACCACTTGGCTTGTTTTATTGGCCATTATTCCTTTGATAGTGATGACGGGCTTATACTCCAGAGTCGTTTACACGCTGTGGTGTAAGTGTAATGATGGCCACGAACTCGCGTTTCGGCAAAAGGTAAGACTTACCACGAATACGGCAGGAAATAGCATATCTCTGTGCTGATCTAATCGGGTTGTATGTGTGACAATAAGAGAGTAAAATCAGCATGTTCGTAATCAGCTGGTGTAATTTTGGACAAACGCATACTTTCCAATGCAGCTTGTATATGGCTTATGCATGATAAGAGTGATCGTAGAGTTTGCATCTAAATATCTTTGATATTTAAGTGATGGGATCTCAGTGTTCGTTTGTTGAAGTTGGTCTGTCCGAATTCGTCATGTTGATTGCTCGTTTTACAGGCCCTTTTCTTCGTTGTATTTTCAGGGAGTTTTGAGAGTGCGGAAGCGAGTCACCTTGAGTGTGATCACTGTCAGTGCCATCTTTGGAGTCTGTTGGATTACTGGTTTATTAATTTATATCTTAAGCTACTATGACATCTACATGTTTGGTCCTGCCTCGTATGCCATTGCCGACACCATGTTCATGTTTAATTCTGCTATCAACCCTTTTGTATATTCTCTGTTGAATGAACGGTTCAGGGGAAAGCTGCAGGGAATGTTCTGTTACAAGTGCGCACTCAGAATACAACCCTGGAGCCACCATAAAGCGTGGAACTTGCCAACAACACGTCTCGCGTGACTAACACAGCAGGCGCCTGCTTGGACTGACACCTAATAAGAAATGTTCTCAAGAAATACTTTCACATACAGCTTTTTTTTTTCTTGATATAAGATAATAATTGATAATTATGTAATAGTAAAACTATAGTTTTCCGACGTTTCGATTTTGCTAACATCATTGTCAAGGTACAAATGACAGTTTTATCGAGGTTTCAATATAAATTAGTGGAACAAGTATATTAGACATTTGCATGCATTGAAGTTTTTTAGTAAATAATATAATACGTGCGGCAATTCAAGTGCCGGGGTGAACAAGCAGGCCGATTTACTCTGGTGCTGACGTTTTAGTAATTGTTCATTTATTACCTCTGTCAAAATTGTAATGTGATAACTGTTTCCCCACGTCATTTTATATTGTCATTGTAACCGCATTATTACAACGCACTATAAATAAACTGTATATGAACTGTCTCACCAGCCACCTGATATAAATGTTTTCCATCAACTAATTTAACGTTTCATACGCTGTAGACTCAGTGTTATTATTAACACTGTCCTTTGATCTTATATCCTTTGCAAGCTACTCTCGCTTTCATTTCACTCGCGCGAGGTTTTGTCAAAATAAATATAGGATAGGCCTTCATAAAACTGACGAGTAAAGGAAAGTCCCTCATTACATCTGAATTCATATCTGGTGATCGGGCATTTCATTATGAGGTTGAAAACAGCTTGTTGCTGTTACTCTTCCCAGGTCATTTGCAGCTTATGTTGACGTTTTGAGATTAGCAATCCTCGAGTATACTGCGGTTAGCAAAATACAAAGTAGTTTCTGCCTGTTCAATTTCTATTTGCCGTGTAGGTCGATAATCAGTTTTCATTATAAAGAGGTGATGAGGCTGTCTACCACTCATGAAAACGGATTTGCAGCTTTGGCCTAAAATCCGTCCGCGCAAGCCACAATGTGACAGGTACCTTTAAAGATTTCCTAATAATTCTGAGTAGTGGTGTTCTATAATAAGTCGTACTACATCAGGTAATGTAAGTAAGTTAGACTTTATTTAAGGAGGGTAACAGTTGACAGTAATAAAACTGACAAACTCGTGGCTCTCTGAATAAAATAAAATAAATAATGCTAATAATAACGATGCTCTGAATAATAATCGATGGCAGCTTAAGTTGAGATTACAGAAACGAGTTGATCTGTTATGTGTGTCAGAGTTTCTGATAAGTAAGTCGTTGATATATCTCGAAGTATTTCCATTCAGTCTTTTGTAAGTTAAAGTACACCGATTTACATCTATTCTCTGGCGCCTATTCTCTTCCTTCTGCTTGTTAACGACTGCATTTAAATATACGTGACTCGACACTAGACGTTTATGTTGATGACAAAACTTTATCTAAAAGCTCTAGTTGGGAAAAAGTTCCCCAGCTTATACAGGCTCTCAGTCAAGATCTCAAACGTTTAGATGAATGGTCGACACGAAACAGAATGTTTATAAACTCAGAATAAACCAAGCCCATGTTGGTAAAGGGGAACCGTTTGCAGAACCGTGTCGCCTCTACCTCAATAGAAGTCAACTTAAATGCAAGTCATATTGAACATGTTACTGATTTCAAACTTCGCCGTGTAACATTAAATCAGGACTTCTCATTTAGTTTTCAGGTTGAAGAGTTATGCAAAAAGTTGGCGAAACGTATCGGACTCCTCCGTCACATCATAATATAATAAAATGAATTTTTTTTTCAAGTTTAATTAGTCTTGTTATACCCCGGAATACCGTACTTAGCATTTCTGCGAGCCCGCTCTACTACATGTATTACCTGGACTGGGACAACTTGTGATATACCAATAAGCCCTTATTATAAAATGTATAAAAGATGTACGCTACGAGCTGCGCAAACGCAGCAGTTTTGGGTACTCTCTGTTACGGTTTAGTTTCACTTTATCTCTATTCACTAAGCAGGAGCTTTATACGTTCCAAAGAAAAAAGCTGGAACCAGAATACTTCTGCGAGGTGCGATTTCTAATAAAGGTAGAAGAAACAGAGCACTAAAATTACTACCTTTCAATACGTTTATATTATCAAACTTACAGTCATATGATCAACTTTGACGGCGGCAATTTATTCAACTGTTGAATGTTCAAATACGTTTAGCCACACTAAGCCTTTATAAATTCACTGCCCGAAGGGAAACTCTCAGATCACTTTAATATCCACATTTAAGCCTTTTGATGTTTTTCATTATATACATTACACAACCTTAGCTCGACATTTGAATCAACGAAGCGACAGATCTGCGACACGACTCTGGAAGACCAGAGCAATTGACCCCGCTGGCAACTAAGCAATTCTCAGTAGAAATCACGATATTAACGCTGTGATAAAAAGGCGACAAATTGGCGATACGGTGCAAAATTCTGGCAATGTCAGTCTTGCAAGAGTTTTTTTGTGAAATGGTCTTCACATTCTTCAGCCAAACCTTGCCGAGTTTCACAGCGTATCGGGGACAAAATTATCTTCATTAAGTTCTTTTCAATAATGGAAAATATCATTACCAGAATGGACACCTGTGAAAAAAGAGTAAAGTAAAAAAATCTGATATTTGTAAGTAGATCTTCAGCGAGAACTATTGAGAGAAAGCTAAACAAACGCCTTACCATCCAATGTAGCACTGGCAAAGATTTTCCTCCAGTTGAGTTACTTCTGAATAAATCAAGGAGAGCAGAACTAAACAAATAAATAAATAGATACCCGTAGAAATTAAAGTGGATGTTAGGACAAGGTTTCAAAGTGTTGTGTTGACAACAAATGTATTTTCAAAAGCTGTACCAAGCGATCTTTTTGTGATCTTTTAAAGATTTCGACCTTGCATCATGATATCAAGCGATCCTTAACGTAACGAATTACTTAAAATTACTGACGGCTAGAGAACAGGTTGGCTAAGTTTGTTTGCTTATATGTAGAATAGAAATTGACAAACCTATGGTTGGCGGAAATGACAAAAAAATCACTTTTTGATTATTTTTAAAATTAAATGTCGATAGACTTTTTTCGCTTGGGTGGTTTGTTTTCCCATTACAGACCAAGTGATATTCTCTAGAGAATTGTTCATTTATCCATCTAAAAGTTATTTATCCATACGCACACGACTATTTGAAAATTTGAAAGGAAGAATTCTCAAGAGTATCATCACATGGTCTGAAATGGGGCAACAAACCGCGTAATCGAAAAAGGTGTATTATTCATGCCCCCGTGGATTAATTCTCAGAATCAGGTTAAAAACATTCTGCGCAATTGTTTTCAGTATGAATAGGCATAAGCTCAAAACAATCCAATCGCAAGTTATTGTTTTCAATCATAGTGTGTTTTCCTTTTGGCGCCTCATTAACTCATGTTGTTCACAAAGCCCAGTTAAACAACATTTGCGCATGCCTATTGACATCAGTTATTAAACCAAGTGACAGCGTTGAAAATCCGCTAAACTCAGCAATGCGTCCGCCGAGACTTGCATCAATTTCAAACGTCAGTTTCTTTAATTCCTGCCATCAACTTGCGTCGTAAACTAACATGCCAAACAAATGTTAATCAGAATAAATTTTCGCAAATGGATAACACCGGATTTTGACAGCTTGTAATAAAGTAATAATAAAATAACATAGCTTGAACTAATAACATATGAATCGCACGAAATGACGGATTTCTTATTTTACGGCTGCGGCAGGTTCTCAAAAACGTTCAAGTCTACCGTTGAAATTCAAAGAAATTTAAATATTGAAATTAAAAAGGGAAGCCCTCATTTCGAAAAACTCCAAGGACACATTTTCAGAATCCCCAGGTAAGGATCGGAAATGGCAACTAACAATTTGCCGGATATCCCACAGTTCTGTCCATCATATCACATTTGCTGAATTTTAGCAGCTGCTACTGATATTTATTTTAGGGTTATTGTTTTCTAAAAGTTCCTTGTTTGAAACTTTTTCATATTTCGATAAAAAACAAACTCTTTGCCCGGCGATTTGGACTAGAGTGGCAGCATCTTGTATCAGATCCACTCGATTGACTTGTTTATTGCTTCTGGTAAGTAAGGAAACATTGCTGTTTCATGCATAAAGTATTGCGGTAATTTAGGTACGTTCCGCTTGTTTCATGTGCTTGCTACTATTAATGCACTGTAACACTGAGCAATTCTCCTCAAACCGGAGGCTAGTGCTAATTTTCACAGCAAATAATTGCGGCAACGCTTCAACAAGGTTTTATAAGCTGGGCTGTTACATTACGCAAGGCCTCGCGCAACTTATCTCACAACCGCGCTACGTGTGTATTTTTTTACCGTGTTCATTTAGTGCTAATGCTTTAATTACAGCTTTTACCCCTTACTTTAGTGTTTGGCCGACTCATGAAATCTTAACCTGCCTGCAGACGTTTGTTTACGACATAAACACATTTCTTACCACCCTTAACGCTCTCGTCTTAAACTTTGGTTAGCTCAATAGGTGATTTCTCGGTACATTTCGTTTTGATTGTCAGATATTCAACAGTTTCTATCGCTTGACCTGCGAACCTGCAGAACATTTGCTGCAAAATGTGAAACTATCCGAACTTTGGTGCAGTTGCTATATGGCAAATTTCAGGTGGGTTTTTTTCCTTTCTTTTTTATGGTTGCCGCAGTAAATTAAGCATGGCAAGTTTCCTGAGACTTGGCAAGCTAGATTACCACTTTATTTTTATTTCTATCGCTTAGCAAGCACACTACAAACACTGTTACGATAGCTGCCAATAAGGACACATGGCTATGGTGGTTTTAAGATAAGTGACAATCTTGTGGTCATATTACAGTTATCATTTTGGACAGAATCTCTTGTTTTGAGAAGATTTTTTCCGTCAGTAACACAGACATAGTCGGAAAAAAAAATTAGTTTCACAGCAAGGAGTGGAACATATTAGACCTTCTGTTACAAGTCCAGATGCTTTAATATCCTGCTCGATGTTTGACATGAAAGCCAATCAAGTTAATTAAACCGATGAATTACGAGACCAAAACCAAAAAAATAACGAAGCGGACTTAATGAATAAGGATATATGTGTACATAAAAATACCTAGCTCGACATGTTGAAGACTGCCGCCGATCCTCATATGCCCCAAGCATTTGCCGAGCTTTGGTTTTGTTTGTTTTTTCTTCTTTTCGATTAAACGAATGTTGACATTTCAATATATTTCCTTGAGAACGGATAAGCGAGATCTTTGCTCTTATCTTAATTTACTCATCACTTTCCTCACCAAAGTAACAAGTTCTGTGAATCGTAAACTAATAGATCAACTGCAGGTTTAACCTGCAGCTGCACTTTTCCGCATACTCAAATTAAAACTGTGTGTTAAGCACCGAATTTTGCGACCGTAGCTCAAAGTCTTCTCCACAAAGTGGTCCTCGTTGTTAAGCGGCTGGTTAGAAATGGCGGGTAATTGAGAGCCCATGTCTATTTTAAGCTAGCTCCTATAGTTTATGATAATAATCCTATCGAAGAAACGTTATAGAATGGTCCTGATGAAATAAGAAACAAAATACAATTAAAAATTTATAATAACACTGTATGACAAAACAAAAAATTGCTTATGTTTTTGGATTTCAACTTTTACTGGCCACGCACAATTGTTTGTTTTCTTCTGATAAGCTGTGCCGTAAATTACCAACATAATCTGCATTAACACGAGTAGTGCATTAATGTTTAATGTTGTTTGTTTTATTTTGCTAAAGCTTGAAATGGAAATCAAAACTGAGGTAGTTTACAGCTTGGCATACCTATGGAATTCATTTTCAACAAGTTTCTAGGCATTCATTACCTAAATGTTGGTTTCAGTCGTGTATGCTGAAAATTCTTCTTCTTCTTGAATTTCTTCCACGACAGCCGTAGGTAAAAAAAGTCTCTCGCGCAGTTTTCATTGTCGCACATTTTTTGCAGCCGTTACAGAATTAAAGCTCAAAATATTTTACTAACGAAGTTGGAGAGTGTATGTCACTTCTTCACTGTTTTTTTTTTCCTTAATCCTAAAAAGTGATATCCTTGCTAAGCTACTAAAACCCCTTCTAATATGCCCATTGTGGGTCGCGTTTCTTGATTTTCCGTGGTAATAATGTAATACACAAATTTTCATGTTAAATTGTTCGTTAACTGTAAAAAAATTATTTAAGCCAGGAAAGCCTTGCAAACAATGAGCTATAGATGTAAACAAATTACAGGCGGCTTGCGACTCACGTCTCTGAAATGAAAGAAAAACTTCCTGTCACAAGCAAGATTTGAACATACTAGTTGGGCGTGATATCCACTACACCATCAGGGCAACCACGATATGTGGCAACTGACTGTAGTGAGTAGATCGAGCGCCACCAACCCAAGGGAAATTTTTCTTTCGAGACATCTGTGTGTTTCATGACTAAATCCCCAAATCCGGTTGGATGACAATAGAGAAATTACAGTTTAAGCCAGGAAAGCCTTGCAGACAATGATAGATGTAAACAAATTAATTCCCAAGACTTTCCTGGCTTAAATAATTTATCTATTGTCATCAACCCGGATTCGGACATTTACGGCATGAAACACACAGATGTCTCGAAAGAACAATGTCCCTTGGGTTGGCCGCGCTCGATCTACTCACTACAGTAAGTTGCCACGTAACCAGCGTGGTTACCCCGATAGTAGGGACCTTACGCATAAACGACGACGGCAGGGACGACGCCTAGTAAAAAATGACTGTGTTTCTATTTAACTTTGGAATTTCGCATTTACCTAGATCTATTCGCTGTGTTTGTCGGGATTAAAACTTGCCCCTCTGAATATGCTACGAATGCGTTCAGTTCCAAATAGAAATACGAAAAGGTAGCCGTAGTGGGTCCCGTTGTAACAGAACTTAAAAATTGGTCATTTTACTTACGTTGTTGATTTGTAAAGGACGGCAAAGAAATGTACCAAGAATTATAACGCACGTGCACAGCCACTGTTCTGCTCATTAACCCTTTTGTTTGGCCACGTTCTCGTTGCCGTTGCCGCCGTGTTTTGAGTAAGATTCCTAGTGTGGTGGATATCACGCAAGTTCAAATCCTGCTAGGGACAGGAAGTTTTTTTCTTTCATTTCAGAGACGTGTGTCGTAAGACGCCTGTAATTTGTTGACATCTATATGTCATTGTTCGTTAAGATAATATTATTCAATTTTGGAATATTAGCTCCGTTAACTTTCATTAAGATGATTGTCTAGGATAATAGGATCCCTGATATCGATTTTACAAAGTATAGTAAACGTGCTATTTAGCTCGAAACCCTGTCACAAGCTACATGGTATCGGCCAATACCAAACTACTTTCAAAACATCCTTAACTAGTCAAGCGTACAAACTACCTTCCTGCTCTTAAACGATCAATACGATTAATATTACCACCCAAGGACGGTTTAGCGAATTTGAGAGCCTGAAACGCCGGTTGCCCGAAAAGGAAAGCGTTAAAATACCTTCTGCTTCTAATTAATCATCTACATACCTGTCAGATATTTGTTTTCCACTGACTAATTTTCAGATTCAGTGAGAAGGCAATCAGATATGTCCCGTCCTACGCAATTGCTTTTAATATTAATCAATGGGACATAATTGTGAATAACTAGGGTCGAGTTTTAAAACAGTTTTCAGCCGTAATTTCCTTCTGTTTATTGAATTACAGCATATATATTAATCCTGACCTTAAAACCAAAACAATGTCAGTTTTCAGCGACTATTCAACTTCATGTTTATTCATACAGATCTCAGTTAAACGAAATGTGCATAATATCTAGCAAATTTGTCAAGCAGTTTTTCAATAAAGTGACAATGAAAGGTCAATACTTCGTGTCCCTTATGCATCCTCCCCAGTTTTTTTTTGTTGTTGTTGTCAAATTAAACGTCTGCATGCTTGTTAACTTCCTCTTGAAATTACACAGTAAAAATTCGACCTCAGACATAAATGAACCAGGACTTTCAGAAATTGAATTTTTTTAATCATTTGTCCGGAATAAAACCATACAGCAACGTAAAAGGTTGAATTAAAACAGTGTCGACAATGGAAATCATTATAATTTGCAGCTGCGGCTACTTTTGAAAATTTATCTAGCCTATCAAATAAAGAAATTTAAATATTGAAATTAAATGGAAAGCTTAAATAACGACAAATGCAAGTTTCAGAATACCCGTTTTAAGACCGGGCAAATAATAAGGCTGAAAGCAGTTGCAGGTCTCACATTGTCTAGTCGTTTCCTATGACGTTTTTTTGTGTACTCGCTTCTTAGAGCTTTTCACATTAAAATCATTTTCCTCAATTTTAAGTACGTGGGTAACATCCAATATCATCTCGAGATAAAGCCACGCATCCGAGAGGAACATTGCCGTTTCACCATTTCGACAATTTGGTAAGTTATTATTTTGATATTTCTATATATTTGACCGTTATTTTACCTAGCAACCTTTTTTCACTTCGTACCACATAATTACTTTGACGACAAAAAAATATTGCCTATAGGTGTTGCAACAGACAAAATTTCTTGAAATTACTTATCTCACGAGACATGTTTCACGGATCAGAAACATTTATTGCAATTCTCTGAATTTCTTCGAATTGTCATCGCATGTGTTTTGTGCTCTGTCAATGCATGTCATTATTTTCTTTGCTGTCAAAGCAAATGCTGAGTTTAGAGAAAACATGAATGCCAAAATGAAGCAAGCGATCACATGCTTGTTACTTGGTCGGAGTGACAACAGTGTTTCGTCATATCTTCCTCTCAAATGTTATTTTTAGTCACCAGTCTTCATCAGTTGATGGTTATCTGCCAAGTTTTCAAACAGAGCATTATATATTGCTAATTTGGAACAAAATAAACCAGCCGAGTTAGGTTTTGGACCGACAAGTTTTCTTCGCTTGTTAAATGTCACAGCGAACATGACGCCGATTTGCATTCTCAATCATGAGCCCTCTCGTTGAAACGCTACTTATACGTGAGACTTTTCTTTTTCCAAGAAGGAAGGTCTTAAAATAAAGGGAAAAAATGCTGTCAGATCACAGGCAAGTTATTGCCTCACGAATTGAAAACACATGCCACATGCTTGGCACAAAAAGCAAAAGTAGTCGATAACAAGTGATGATTTTCAGCAAACAACTTGACGTGTCCAACATATCATGTCAAAACGGACCGGTTTACTGAGGATTTCATGAAGAAACCAGCTGCATCAGCTCGAGACTACTGCCTTTTTTCATTTTTATTCCTTAAAATGTTGAATTAGGGTGGATGTGGATCAAAAATATCATTTAAATTTGAGTTTATCATGGACTGCTGTGATTCAATTGGCAGGTGTCATGATCACATCTTTATTGCAGAAAACATAAAATTACTCGCAGGAAGGTGCTATTTAAAATGAAAGACAAACAAAATGCAATCAAACCCAAAAACCAAGGTAAACATTTTATATAAAAAAACAAAATATTTTCTTCCTGGGACATCAGCAGATAAGCTATGTCGTATTTCTTTAACCTGCGCCCACATAATGTTTCGATCAATTCTAAGTCTCACCACCTCACTCACTGGATATTTCTTGAGCAGTTTTAAAACGTCTTTTGATCATTTGACAGTTTAGGTTTTTGACTTTACTAAGGTATGGGGAACCACATAAAGTAAACTAAGAAACAATCATAAAATGCTAAGACAGGCACTATTAAATTTAGAAAGTTTGCCATTGGGTAATATGCTCTTCTCGCTACAGCTAGCTGTGAAAGAAGCAAAAAGCAGAGGTCTTACAAACACTAAAGCGATTAAACTCAAAAGTCCCGTTTAACGCGCAAAACACGATTAACTTCTTGTTAAGTAGAAATGTGAAATAATAAACCATATGTGCAATTTCCTACTTAGAACTGTACGACGTTTTCCGATTAATTACTGGTTTTATAACTAACGAGGGTTTACGAAGCTTCTAAAATAATAACACGTGTACCAATAAAATTACAATCACGAGCCTAACTATTCACGACAGATATTTATCTTTTAAATTCCTTTGAACTTCTACTGACATACTTCTGTCAAAATTAAAACAGTTGCTCGAAGTGTCATCCTGTGCCGAAAAACTCATCATAATGGCACTGAATATGGTTACGTAATTGTCTCTCTTACACTCATCTTTTTGAAACACTAATCTTTATCCGCTCTCCAGTTCCCTTTAAGTTTTAATGGCGGCCTCAGTTTAATTATCATTAAATGCGTAAAGCAATAATAATTAAACAGATAGCGTTGGTTTGGTTTGGTGGCCAGCTCTGTGTTTTTTAAGGAGTTATGTTTCTGGGCAAAACATGACATGAAATACTGGCTTTCAATTCAATTTATATCGCATTTAACAATATACATGGAGTAGAATTCACAGAGATAGAACGGTTGTAACAATTAATAAAGATTGTAGCCTAAATTTTGAACTTTAGTTTCAATTCAAAGAGTTCCGTTTGAGCATCAAATTGCACCTTGAAGGTATAAACACACAAAATAATAAAACAATAATAATAATAATGATAATGATAATGATAATGATACCTTGATGGTATAAACACACAAAATAATAATAATAATAACAATAATAATAATAATGATGATAATAATAATGATAATGATAATGATATAGATAATGATAATGATAATGATAATTGATCCCATAAATGATCGATGTCTTGTTTGTCGGTCTTTTGAACGGTCAGTAACAAAACTTTTTGCAGCTGATAGAAAGGAAGGAAAGAGTAGAAGAGAGAAGAGAAAGAGCATTAAAAATAAAAAAAGGAAATTGCAGGTCTCCCATTGTCCAGTCGTTTCCTATGACGTTTATTTCTGTACTCACTTCTTAGGAAGTAAAGAGTAGAAGATAGCGAGAAAAGAAAGAGCATCAAAAAAAAGGAAATTGCAGGTCTCACATTGTCCAACATATTATGTCAAAACGGACCGGTATACTGAGGATTTCAAGAAGTACCAGTGCCTTTTTTTCATTTTTATTCCTTAAAATGCTGGATTAGGGTGGATGTGGACCAAAGAAATCATTTAAATTTGGGCTTCTCATGCACTGCTGTGATTCAATTGGCAGGTGTCATGATCACATCTTTATGGTAAAAACATAAAATTACTGGCAGGAAGGTGCTATTTAAAATGAAAGACAACGGTCAGTACCAAAACTTTTGCGGCTGATAAAAAGGAAGTAAACAATAGAAAATAGCGAGAAAAGAAAGAGAGAAAAAGTAAAGGAAAAGGAAGCAGGACAAAAATTACAACGCATCAGCAAAAATAAAACAAAAAACAAACAAAAAACAAACAAACAAACAAACAAACAAAAACCTCAGAGAGCTACTGGAAAAACAAATGTTCAATTTCTATTTACAATGCTTAAAAAGTTGAAAATTAAGAAAACAGAAGCACCGAACGTTTTCGACACCAGGTCATCTTCAGGGTAAGAAAAAACCACCCGCTAATTGTGTATTTAATATATCCGTTACGTAATTCCCGATGGGAACAGTTTCGCATGGTTTCCATTGTTGGATCATTAGGCCTTCGATGATTCTACGCTTTGTATTGGATTGAGCCGTGCAAAGTATGCGCCAGCTAAAAGAATGCGAACGATTCACACGTAGATGGCGGGTGGGCTCAGAGCCGCTGCAACTGTTAGTTTCTTCATCAAGTCGCACCTGCACATTTCTCATGGTCTCACCAAGGTAGCTGTCATATCAATAAAATACACAACAAGAGGCCTTACATTCACAAACTGAAAAATATAAGTGGTTTCGACTTAATTCTTTTTTCGTGAACTGCATCTAATGCGAATGATATCGATTTGAACTGACCTAGCGAATAGGATCACGGACGAAAGCCCTCTCACCATCGCAAAAGAGTATTTTGCACTAAAAACAATCTTTCCTGTCCTAGAAATCACCAAGTTGTCGAGCGGCTTAGACTCATTTCATTCGAATTTTCAAGTAATATAAAAAGCAAAACCTTTATGACATGTTAGTGTATACCAAAGACTACGATTCTTCGGCTGATTATCGAATTTTAAAATCTTTTGAAAACCGTCGACAAAGTCATGGGTTTAACCACAGGACACGCAGCATCGGAAATGTAGGAATAAGACCAATACAAGAATACCTGTTTCTGTTTATAGAAAAACGAAGATGGTCGCCCTAAAATCGGGATGAAATTTTCAGAAACGTGATTCACCTTTACAAGCGGCCATTTGATTGGTTGTTTATAGTAGCCCCGATCTGATTGGTGTGACATAAATACATCTCTCAATCACTCACTCACTCACTCACTCACTCATCCACTGATTCGCTCATAACATACCCCAGACCCATTGACTAAGAGGTATTTTTTTTACAAAACAATAATAATAATGATGATAATAATAATAATAATAATAATAATTTGTAAGAAGACACAGTTAAACTGCAGCTCCAGCAGTTTCATTCGCTAGATATCTTTTCAAGGAAATGGAAGTAAAGAATTTGCAATTAAGCTATAAAAGGCAATCAAGATGAGAAACTCTCAGTCCAGCTAATTTTAAAAATCATTAATAATAAGGGTCTACGCTTAACTGATGTTGTACTGGATCGAGTTCAATAAGGCAATACACAATTAAGACCTCAAAAAATTATATACGGAAACATTAGAAGCAAATTAATCCTGGGAAATACTAACTGATGTGACTTGTTTGCGTAAGGAAATTCAATAAGCTTAAGTCTAATTGGGTCGGGGTTTTAAAATGCTAAATAGATGTACTTATGAAGTGACCTCTGAAGACTCTAAACTTCACCCAAAACCGAAAGTGATATTCAAATTATTGTACATGGCTTTCGGCAGTTGACAATCGATCATTTACACAATTCATCAAAGTTTGCAGTTGTCCTACTGATTGTCAACCGATGATTCAGTTTAGGTAATGATTCGTTTATTGATCTGCTGTCCTTGAGAATCAGTCTCCAAACATGGGCATTCTAGAAGCTTTAGATCTTTGCAACAGTGTAAAATTGACGGTTATCGTAAACTTTTAGCAATTAATAGGGAATTCCTTAAAGAATTCTGAAGCATCAACATCTGGAGAGAAGTCTCTTTAAATGTTGAACGAGATAAAATAAGTACAATTCTTTGACCTGGACAGGATCGTAACCAAGGATGATAAACCTCATACCCCATGTTTTTAGGTCAAACATTCGTACGTGACATGGTGAGGTGTGAATTAGAACAACTTTTCGAACGACCATGCAATATTATACGATTTTCTGTTTAAATAAAGTTTGAAAAATACAATTTTATTTGCTTTGCTTATTTCTCAGGGCATGTGACTAATATTGACAGCCTTCAGTCATGTCTGCTGACGTTGCCGTAACGACAATACTCACCACCCTCATTGTTGCGGACATCATTGGTAATTGCCTCGTTATCTTTGTCATAAGCAGAAATCGAGATATGAGGTATGCTGATTTTATTCCTAATGGTGGTATTTCTGATTTCTAACGAGCCGTAAATGTTCTAACTGATAGAATCTTATCCGTTTTACTGTACGGCTGGTTTTCGTCTAGCATCCGCTCTTGTTTTTTTAGATTTTCATTATGATGCATTCATCCAGGTCACTCGCTTTGCATTTCATAAGATAGTGAAATACAATGATTATATGCTCGACTAATTTGCAGACGTTCAATCAGTACGAGTTGATAATAGCAATAAGGACTGATAGGCGAGCAAAAAAACATTACTGAAGACCGGTAACAGCTCAGTGTTTCTTTGCATCATCTCAGAATGGTCCGCCATGTCGTTGGCGGGTGACTTCGTCATATCCCACTTCAAAAGGGAAAGACTGTGTACAATTCAAAGCGGCGATCTACACTTGAGCATGCATCCTAGTTGTAGACTTGCTTACTTCACTTACTTCTATTGAAATAAGTTCGATATCTATTTCACAGGAGTCCCATCAATTATCTACTTGTGAACCTAGCCATATCAGATATCACGTTCGCGGCGTTTGTAGCTCCAAATCACATTTTGAAGAAAACTTTCACTCACCCAGACGGGGCCATTGGCTCTGGGTTATGCATGATTCTGACAGGGGGAAATGTGGCGTGGGTGGGAGCAGCTTCCTCATCTGTCACTCTGGTAGCTATTGCTGTTGAACGCTATTACACTGTAATGTGTCCTCTTGGTAGCAGAGGAAAACTTAACAAGCGAAAAGTCAAGGTAAGTAAATAACAATGTATTAAATAAATGAAAACTTTAGATTATGTACTTGTAACGGCACCATGCTTTTTGGCTTACTATACAATTGATCAGTAGAGGTTAGTCACAAAGAACGAGAAGTGCGCAGACTCATGGTTGTAACTCACTCACATTTCCTCGTACTAGGGCAATAGAACTACCAAACGTGTACTATCACTACCACACTAGCTCTATCACCTGGGAGGTACTCCCAGAAAAATTTGGTGGGGGTGTACGGCCCGCTTCTCAAAACCCTTACCCTATACTAGTTATGACCTAAATCTGTGATTTTCCCTACTCTATTTATGACCTGACCAATAATTTGATACCCTATTTATGGCCATTGCGGCTGGCACAGTTGCTCTAAGTACAATTTATTAAGGGCTTTCATTGATGGTGTTATCGATAATGATGAAAAAGTAGCTTCTTCTAACAAACATACTTAATTCAAGACCAAAGTGGAAAATCCATACCATGTTTCTGACCAAAATGGCTAAAATCGATACCTTATTTATGACCAAAACGGCCGAAAAACCATACCCTTTGGGGACGCACATACCTATATAACCCTTTTTAGGAAGTACCCCCCCCCCCCGGCTCTATCACGACAATTTCTTCGATGCTACTGCGTCAACTATTGGAAATACTGATGTTATTGCTACTGCTGCTACTGCCTCTAATTCGTCTATAACTACAACTACTAACAATGACGATGATGATCTTTGCGGCAATGTATAGAGGTGCTGGTCAACTTGTGAAGCTATTATGTTTCATTGTCTACTCCATTTATCACTGATTTAACATTTCCATCGCAGTAAATAAACTGATACAAAACTCGTCAATTTCAGGTGATTATTCCTGGTTGTTGGATCTTTGCTGTCGCTTTAAACATGCCACTGATTCTGGTTACAATATTTGATGAAACAACCGGCGACTGCAAGTGGAACTGGCCTAAAAGCTGGATGGGCGCGGCCAATGAGACCACTTGGCTTGTATTATTGGCCATTATTCCATTGATAGTGATGACGGGCTTATACTCCAGAGTCGTTTACACGCTGTGGTTTAAGCGTAATGATGGTCAGGAACTCGCGTTTCGGCAAAAGGTGAGACTTATCAAGAATTCGGTAGGAAATAGCGAATTTTTATCACGACCTTATCTGTTTGTATGTGTGACAGTGAGAGAGTCAAATCAACATGTTCGTAATCAGCCGGTGTAATTTTTCGTCGGCAAGATTACAATTTAAGCATAAGCAGCCTGCTTATGGACCACCATAAACATTTTATATTTGCCATGTACATGACAAGAGTGATTGTAGAGTTTGCATCAAATAATATAATGTTTGATTTTTAGAGATGCGATGCCAGTGTTCGTTTGTTGAAGTTTGTCTGTCCGAATCGTTATGTTAATTGCTCGTTTTACAAGGCCTTTTCTTCGTTGTTTTTTCAGGGAGTTTTGAGAGTGCGGAAGCGAGTCACCTTGAGTGTGATCACTGTCAGTGCCATCTTTGGAGTCTGTTGGATTACTGGTTTATTAATTTATATCTTAAGCTACTATGACATCTACATGTTTGGTCCTGCCTCCTACGCCATTTCCGACACCATGTTCATGTTCAATTCTGCCATCAACCCTTTTGTATATTCTCTGTTGAATGAACGGTTCAAGGGGAAACTAAAGGGAATGTTCTGTTACAAGTGCGCAGGCAGAGTACAACCCTCGAGCGAGCCCTACAGCGTGCAACTTGCCAACAGCACGTCTCGCGTGACTAACACAGCAGGCGCCTGCTTGGACTGACACCAAGAGCACATGTTCTCAAGGAATATTTTCACATAACAGCTTGAGGACTGTGGCGACCATAGTGCTTCAATAAACAGTCAGCTTTTTTTCTTGATATAAAATGATAATTGATAATTATATAATAAGTGCGGCAATTTAGTTGGGGGAACAAGCACGCGGAAAGTTTGTTGTTCAATCAATTAACAACAGGAACAGTTGACGTTGGAAAGTTGACATCAAGGTGGAATAAGTTGCTTAGTAACAAGACGAAAGCAGACTCAGTGAACTGGAACTTGTTCCTTCAACTAAATACGAGAATTGAACACTGTCAACGGGACAATAAGGTCTGGACTGCTGAATCCTTCCCGGAGGCAAAGTACCTTTGACATACTATTTAACTTTTATGTATCTCAGTAACTATACTCCGAATGAAGATTGTATTCTTCCAGCTCTAGACTGCAAAACGGTCGTATTTTTTGCGAACGCGGGCGACGGTCAATATTCGACAGGTCTACAACAAGTTTATTCCTGGTAATTATCCCTTAAAAGTATAATCCATTTCATTTTTTATATGCATGACAATGTTGACTGATTAACAGACAGAGACGTTAACTTATTCTTGTCAGTTCAACTTTCACAGCTGGGGGAGGGGGGTGGGGGGTTTCAAAGCCGATTTATTCTGTGATGCTGAAGTTTAAGCAATCGTTCATCTCTCTCAAAAATTATTACAGCGCACGGTAAATAAGTTGTAAATAAATTGTCTCACCAGCCACCTGATATAAATGTTATCCATCAATTAATTTAACGTTTCATACGCTGTAGACACACTTCTGCGAGGTACCATTTCTAATAAGGGTAGAAGAAACAGAGCACGGAAATTACTACTTTTACATACGTTTATTGATTTTTTATACATATATATTATCAAATTTACATATGATCAACTTTGATGACGACAGTTCATTCAACTGTTGAATGTTGAAATCCAGTTTCTGTTTTAGCCACACTTAGACCTTCAGATCATTGTCCTAAGCGAAACCCTCAGATCGCTGTAATACCCACATATACCCCTTCTGATACATAGGTAAAGCACAAGTTTAGCTCGACCTTTGAATAAAAAAAGAAACAGATCTCGATTTGCGACATGATTCCGGGAGACCAGAGTCGTTGAGCGTGCTGGCAAATAAGCAATTCTCAGTTTAAATTCTCGCAATGTCAGCCTTGCAAGGGTTTCTCGTGAAAAGGTCTTCACGTTCTCCAGTTAAACCTTGCCGAGTTTCACAGCGTATCGAGGGCAAAATCCTCTTCATGAAGTGCCTCTCAGTAACGGAAGGTATCATTACCAGAATGGACACCTGTGAAAAGAAGCAAAGTAAAAAATATCAGATATACATGTAATGATCTTCAGCGAGAACTATTGTGAGAAAACTCAAACAAACGTCTTACCATCCAATGTAGCACTGGCAAAGATTCTCATGTGAGGTGGCTTGTTTGATCAGCAGATCCACTTGTGTTGTTACATCAAGATTGTTATGACTGGTGAAGTCACGACCTATAAAATGTACAGGAATCAGTGTTCGGTTTAACATTTAGCTTAATTCAAACAATACTGTGGATTATCCACACAGACAAGGCTAGATCTCAACGGGTCAGCCAACTTTGTAGAACGCATTGAATCATAATAAGCAGGTCCCTTAGATTTGCCAAGTATCAACAACTGTTGTTAAACGACTGCCTAGCGGTGCACGGCATGATATTCTATCAATCTTATCCGCGTTCTTGTTTATCACGAGTTACTTGAAGACGGTAAAATCGCCTGCCATCGGATAGTTTTACCTTACTCCTTGTTGCTATAGCATGACTTAACAGTATACCTGTTAATTTGTCTCTCACGCGGTTTACTATGGCGACAGCTTTCTTGTTAAGCGCCTCAGGTTTGGGGCCGCTTTCATCTTCTACAGGGAAAGAACAATATCTAGTTATTTTAACCCTGATTTTGAGACGCTTCAAAACATAACTAGCTCTCAGGAAAGCGGAGGACTAATAGCAATTACAGTATGGTCGACAAAAACATTTTTAAAACTGCTGTCCCATAATGGCATTCATGTAAAGACTGGTTTACACATTTTCCCCGCCCATTTAGAACAGCAGAACTGGCGCAATGTTTTCAGCTTTAGAAATGTGCAGAACTGTACAGAACAAAACGTTTGTTATTTTTTGCTCTTATCTTTCTGCGCGCTGGTACACGAGACGATGTTGTGCGATTGCCAAATCAGATGAAACAAAGAGCGGGCTGCCACTAAATGTGGGTGTGCTTTTTATAACTCAAAATCGATTTCACAATAAGATCGTCATTAGACTGGGCTACCTTGTGAGTTCAGTTTGTTCTTACCATAAGATGGCATGTGTTCTGTCGACTGCTTCTTTGTTGGCCTTTCGGGATTGACATCTACACCTTCCAAAAGATCTGGTAACAATTAAAAATGCATAATAAATTACTAATCATTAAATAAATGATTTAATTTATTTATTTAGTTATTTAGTTATCTATAGTCAAACGAATAAACACACAAACATATTAATAAAGTAACAGCCCCCAGCCAGTCAGACTGACAGTCAGACAAACGGACACATAGCTTGTGAGAGGTGCTCGTCACTATATCTTACACGTAACATCTTTCCACACATGGAACTTTGGAATTTAGGAAGGTGCGCTGACAACATTCCGGACGACGATTAATGTGATGAATATCAAAGAACAACTTACCCTCCCCTCCCTCAGACATCGTATCCGATCGGCCCTTGGAGTGCTTGATTTTCGGTGTAGCTGTGAAAACAAACACAAAAAAACAGAGGTGAGTTTGTGTCTTTTGCTGCTCTCTGTCTCAGCTTGCATAAATTTCATTTTAATATTAGATGTACTTATTGCATGTTATTGTGAATTAATGTATGTCTTGAACGAACCTCGAAAGTGAACACATTTCTTTCTCCATACATACAAGAAAATACACTTTTAACGTTTTGCCTCATTTTGCTTGGTCGAGTCACGCTTTCTCTCAATTATTCATTCAGGTCACTAGTTCTTTCGTTTGGCTCGTTGAGGTCACGCTTTCTTAGTCAGATCTCACTTTCAACTTTCACAGTACCCAACCATAATAATATGGATAAGACTCCCCTACGCTGTTAAGTAAATCATTTATATGAAAACGTTGATCCCACTTTATTGAACTTACAATCCATAAGTCTCCAGTTGAGCAAAGGATCATAAACAAACGCTTCAAGAACAGCCATCACACTGTCTTTGTGAGCCCGCAAAACTCGCATCACGCTCTCGCATGTCATGCGGTAATTTCCATCAATGCCAGTCACCTTACAAGTAAACCAGAAAACACGCTATCTATAAACATGGCTAAGAAGTAAACCAGAAAACACGCTATTTGTACACATGCCTCAGACATATTAAATTAAGTCAAGCATATTCTTCAGTTTTAAAGTTTTTTCGGGGAATCTAAAATTTGGATACCAAGTTAGTTAATATGTGACGAACAACACGATTTTCTAGCTCATATTCAGCACCTGTACCCAAACCAAACACCAGTGTCAGTCTTGATTTTGTAAAAGGTTCTTTCAAGTGTCACTAGCTGTACCTCCATTGCGTTAGTCAACATTCTTGTGAGTCGAAATGGAATTTTCTCTGGAAACTTCTCTCTGGTCATCGCAACCTACAGAGCGAAACAAAATACCGGAAAGCATGTTCATGATTGTGAAACCGTTCATGTTGAAAGCCAGGTAAATTGACAGTACACACGTAAAATTCAAGAAAGCCTTGGTGATACATACCTCAAAACAGTCTCCAAAGTCAATATGAAGGATTTTTCCACTTAAGCGATCCAGCATCAAGTTAGATGGATGTCTAAGACAGAGAAACGGATGTTATTGAGCACACAGAAAACAAGGTAGCCAGGAAGACAAAAAACTGTCCACATTCAAAACAAACATAGTAAATTGCTATTTGCTTTGTTGTGGTAGGCATGTGCATCCTCTGTCAGTGTAATTGTAAGACTAGACATTTGTGTAAGTAGAAATTCTTATAAAAGCAATATCATTACAACACGCGTTATCAGTGCTGTGGTTACATGTAACAGCAACAAACACTACTTAGTATTAGTATTGTATATAATTATGTTGTATGTGGTGTGAATAAAAATTATATCTTGTGAAGTGTATCTATGAAGTGTATCTTTTGTTGTGCAGTTATGTCGGATATAGCGAAGCCATTCCAAACTAAAGAAATGAACTGGGGAACTGCCGAGAGTGTCTCACCTGTCTCCCAGGCCCAGCACATATCCCACCATGGACATAACAGCAAGAGATCGAGTGTAGTTAGTTCGACGATCAAACCACACCTACAAACAATGGTAAAGCGTATTTAAAGGCACAAGCTCCTGGGGCCGTGTATATGAGACACATCTGAACAAGAATGCTAAGAATTCCAGGAAGCTGATCAGTTTTCTCTACTTACAAAATAGACAAGTGGAAGTCGGGACACTGAATAGAAATCAGGCAACATGGCCCTTCAATTGACAAAGAAGCATATATTGCGCAGAATATAACTTTATGAGAATACGACGCCGCACAATTTCAGTTAAATGTCATTTCCACTGGGTGCCTAGCTGAGTTTTTAGTGTTTATAGTATACATATAAATACATGATTAGGCATATTTCATGCTATAGATATTAAACTTATTGCTCTTGTGACAAATGTAATTTATTTCTTATTTCTTATTTGTTCTAGTTGCATACACGTTCGTATTTTGATCGGACTTACTTAGCTCTTAGGCGCAACGTGTGTCGATGAAGTGTTGTTGTAGCGTTGAATTTCTGAATTATTCACAGTCGAGGCTGTAGTATTGTTTTAGTGTTACTCCCAACAGTTATCCGTGAATTGTTGGAGTACACCTCAGGTTATCAATTTTACATCTGCTTACCTCTGAACTTGGACTCTTGAGCCATAGTAGTTTAGCGAGGTCATCTCCATTAGTGTTGGACAGCGCATGCTCAAACACCTCCACTTTCTGCATTAAAGTCAAATGGTCATAGTCTGGAGCCATCTGATTGGTTAGAAAATAACAACATCAACAGTAAGACACAATAGACCAAGTAATCTCCAGTCATCATACATACGCTACCATTACTATTCAGTTGCTATTACTATACGAGCCCTAAACATGATTATCGAGTTTTCTACTTAAAGGAGTTTGTGAAAGATAGTGTAATCACCGTCTTTTCCAGCCTTCTAAACTTCTATTGTACTGAGAGGAAAAGGTTCCATCCTCTCACTTTGTCCAAATGTTATTCCCTTTTCCTGATACGTGTGAGCCTACATGTATGCCGCTCATTCCTGTCTGATATTCCTCCCCAAACCCCTTACGTGGCTTACGATGGAAGCAGTATTACGTGCCAAAATTATACCAGTGAATAATCATATAAAATTGCTCTTTACGTTTGGATCTAAGAGTCACAGAAAACAGGAAGAATTTTCCTCCCGTAACAAACTTACTCTTAGCATGATGCGATGTTCGATGTTGAGTAGAATCTTTTTCTTCTCTCTGTAGTCCCGGATGAGAGCATGTAATGTGTCGGAATGAGGAACCCAGCCCAGCAGACCTGAGTTTGTTGACAGTGGGATAACTGCGTAACGCTGAATTCTGAAAATAGCAACCAAAACAACACATTACTGCAATCACAATGTTTAGACGTAAAACAAAAGGACGGTCTCGGATGCGTTCTTCTCTCATCACGTTAGCATTAGCACAAACCCGAAAATGTAAATATGAGCCAGAACAGGGAGCCCATACTCAGGACTTCTCGTGTTTTCTGGTGTAGCTTTCAGCTTACACTGGGCTCAATGACTGATCAAACAGCGGAACACAGACAAAATAAATTGAGAGAGATTCATACCCCAGATGTCTTTTAGAAGTTTCTTGATCTCCAGCTAACAGTGTATTCACCAAACCAAACAGCTGCATAACTCGCTCATCCTGGCGTAGATCTTCATGACCTTTCAGCAGGAACATAAACTCCGAACCATTGCTCCCTGCAAGATCAGTTCACTAGCCTCGGTTAAAAGGCTTTAATCTGCGAGAAGGCTGCCCTCTTTGAGTCTACCGCGACCATTAACGTTTCAAGTAACGAGACATGAACGCTAGCCCACCGACTAAAAGGCTTTACCACAGGGGAAGTAATTAGAAAGTTATCACTCAATATACAATTAGTATCAGACTCCACAGTAGATTTGGATGGCAACTACAACGAGGTGACACTGTACACAGAAACTTCAATGCCGACATACTGACCAGTAATAAAGAGTTTTCCGGGTCACACTCACCAGTAATACAGAGTTTTCTAGGTCTCTGTTTGGATGTAATGACGTTAAGTGAAGCATGTACATGTCTTATGTGGATCACTGGTTTGTGAGGTTCGTATGTTCCAGGTACAGCAAGCTCTAAGTCACGACACATCAATAACTTGGGCGAAACATACTGAAGCTCCAGAGACGTCAACTGAAATCACAAATATACGCATTGTACTGGATTCAAGTTTAAGTGAATTTGAATAAAACAGTGATTGCCTTCTTGACTACAAAGTTTTAGCCGTACCTGTGGGAGTTGTTTGGAGATTCGCCTGAAAACCAAGTAGTACAAGTCCCAGGCCTGTGTCAGATCTTTGACATTTCCTGATCGTTGATACTTTCTGCACCATTCCTGGGCTTCCATCAGATCGCGACCATAAGCCTGACAGAAAACAACAAAATTACATCATCACTAAAAATCCGATGAAGAAGTTTACAATCGACTGACATTACATCGAGTTGCACTTCAAACTGACGGACGGACGGACGGACGGACGGACGGACGAACAAATGGGAAGGCAGTGAACGAAACCAACTCAAACAGTAACTTTTCAGAAGACTATATATTTTAGTGATATCACATTTGGTTCCTTAGCTGTACCTGGTTAAACGAAGTCTCTTTAAGGGTCTGTGGTCCTCTCTCCATCATCTGATGCAGCGGTTCTAACGCACCAAACATTCCTTTGACGTTGCCTTCGCTGAAGTAAAGTCTTGAAGCTTCTTCAAGTCCTTCATGCCACAACTCGTGCCACAAGATGGCGACTCGGATGAGTTCATCACTGACCTAAAAACAAACCTTTTTATAGTGTTGTAGACCATTCACCTTGGTTTTGCAAACATTATCTGATAAAACATAGAGATTTATTATCTGTACAGCGGGAAGAAAACACTCGACTGTGAGAACTCATCCTAAGATTTGACGCCCTAAACAGTCTTAAGAAAGAATTTTATTTTGCAGAACCCACAACGAGAAACTTTTCCGGCTTAAGGGGAAGCTGGCATACAGATCGGCTAATATTGTCTCCCCAAGTAAAAATCAGGAAATGTGTTGTAAGGTGGTCAGGCAGAGTACATACCATGACTGCCTGCTGTACGAGCTGTTGACTGTGTTCACCCATGTTCTTTAGGATCTGATTAGCTGCATTACGGCGAGCACTACTGGCTGATTTTGAGGCCACAGTCAGTGGATAGATCAAGGCCTAGACAGATAAAAACAAACAAACAAACAAACAAACAAACATTTAATTTGCAAGGACTGGTATAGCCATACAAAAACATGCAGGGTTTTCTCAACTAGTTACAGAGAGGGTAATGCTGTTACAGAAAGGCACAAGGAGCGATAGCCCACTAGTTCATGTATGTACACCAAATATCTGTTGCTTATTGCCTTAGTGTATGATGCGTGACGTTTGTAGAGTTGCTATTGGTGACAAGCTACAGCGGAATGCAGTTACCTGTGGATGATGTTTGCCGATATCTGTTAGGAGCTGATGAATAAGCCGTCCGACAAGTTGACGAGGAGTGTCAATCCTGGCGATAAGTTGCGGGATAACCTAAACCAGTAAAAAAAAAAACCAACATGTAACAACTTTAAACAGCATCTATATACAGCGCTTACATACAGGGCACTTGTTACCGACCGAAACAGATTTTCCCAATTGGCAAAAGAAGTTTATCTTAAACTGTACTATTACAACATAAAATGATTATTTTTAATATTCAGTACCTGCAGCCATGTGTCAATCTGAATTGTTTTGATTCCTTCAACAAGAGCTTCATAGACTTCGGGCCAATGACCATAATCAAACCACAGCGTTAACAGTCTAACGAAGCAAAGATACGAAGAACTAAACTTCAGAGTTGTGCTCTTTTAGGACACACTTCACGTACATTGTTGAGGACATTTGACGAACTGCTAGGAGAACAGAAAATAGCGTGACCCCCCTCTAAGTATTTAGAAATGAATGTTACGTCACGACCGCGGGCTCATAAACTCGTCGTAAATACTTGGTCAGTGGTCACTTACCTGAGAGTATCCTGAAGGGAGTTTCCGCTGGACAATGCGATTGATTTAAAGAAACCGTTTACTGCCGGCACCGCATATGTAATCACTGGATTTGCCACCTGTAATAAATAACGATCAAAAATCGGTCTATGAGACTACCTTGCCTTTTAAAGACCAGTAGCGGCTTCTTAGAGAGTCTTCGAGTTATTTTATCACAAATCAAGCCAATATCCTGCAGCTAATTTTTTATTCTCGTTAATCGTAAGCTTGACCGCATGTGGATGATATGCAAGGAAAAAATTCTGACACTGTTTATCCGCTTTTAGCCAGAACTTTCCAGGACACTTAAAAGTTTGGGGAAATATCATTACATTCATGCTTTTAAACATGTATGTTCTACATAAACAGACGTAATTTTAAGTTGGACTTACAGAGGATGTCTGTACAGGAGGAGGAGTCCTACAGATGTTGCCATTATTAGCATCATCAGCCCCAGATGACTGCTGGCTTTTGTAGTACAACACTGTTTCAAAGTTCATGTAAGCCCAAGCATGCCAAGCCTTGTAACAATTCCTGTCATTGTCCGTGGCTGCAGCATAATATCGCAGAATTTGTGGTATGGACTTCTCGCTGTACCCCTGGAGAGCTGTCTGCCAATCTCCCAGCTTCAGGTAGCATCTGTTTAAGCAATATTCAACTGGTCAGCCAAGCTGTTCTACCAAAAATGCATTTTCCAGAAAACACGAACAGTTAGAAGAAAAACGCAAGACAGTCTAGTCGATGGTTGTAAGGAATGTGTCATGTGCCAGTTACCTGGCAACGAGTTTAAGAAGCTCCTCCCTCTTCTGTCCATCATCTGTAGGAGACAGTGACTGCAAAGCCTGCTGGTTTAACGTGCTTTGTACAAAGTGCTGGAGATGCTGAAAAGCTTCATCCTGAACGTAACATATTGCCACGTGATAATTAGCACCTATTGTGTGTTATATTTTGTGTACGCATGTTTAAGTAGGCTAGCACATTATGCAAATCCAGAAAGCACACACATCCACGCGGTGTGTATAAACAAGCAGAATAAACTTCTTCGACAACACACTACACTGAAAGAAACAGTAGACAACACCTCCGTCACAATGCTGACCGCATTTTGCAGGAGGGCTCTTAAGAGCGACAAACTGATGTCAAAACACTGATGTCATCACTGACGCAACAAATTTAGGGAAACAAGTCATGGCGGTCTGGATAGCTGAACAAGAAGATTGGCCGTGAAATCACTACGAGAACGAATCAGTAGCCTTACTGCACCTTCTTATCTTCTCTCCACATATGTTTCATGTAAGCGAACGTGACTTGTGGGTAGGTAGTTGGTAAAGGTTGATCGGGCTGTTTGGATGGATCTGTTCCAAGCAGCATGACAAGAGTCTTGTGACTGAGGGCCAGTCGACCACTCTTTCTACACAGACTGGAGTACTTCAAAAAAGACTTCATGTCCTCCTGTGGGGACAGGACTAGCGAACGAACTTGAAGAATCTTTTGCCAGTCTTCTACTACACGCTGACAGCCCTATAAAGGAGACAAATCAATAAGGACAAGATCTTTTCAGACTTTTGGTTACCCAATCCTCTTGCACGATTGTAAGCACGCTCGCTTGTACACATGTACAAATGTACACATGCACACACGTATACACACACAGCTTAAACCCTCACCCTGTAGACTGTATCAAGGGAAATATATTATTTTATTACCTAGAAACCTATTTTCATGGAAGAACTAAGATTATGTTCATCACTTACTTGAAGTCTGTTCCACCACGTTCTCTTGATCGCTTCCCTGCGCTCTGGAACAAGTTTAAACTGGATAATCTCTTCAAGTTCGGATAACATCTGCACATTAACCATTGCCTGAGAGTAAAGTGACAACAAGACTGAATGTCAATACTGTGCAAACGATCTCAATGGAAACCATTTAATCATCATCATTAAAAGATGTGAGATAAAAAAAGAGGGTCACTGGTCACTATAATGTACTCTAATCAGTCAAAGTAAACAGCATAGGTAGAATGTTAAAAGCACGAATAATAGCGAAGTGCCATACCCCATAGGCTCTATTGTAACTCTCGCCAGCTCTGGCTGTTAACTCCGTGTCCCACACATCACGTGCTGCATCTATGCACTTAAGTGAAAAGAAAACAAAAAAATAATAACAAAACATAATAACAAAAAATAATAACAAAACATGAGCAAGTAAAGAATTAAACTGTGAGAATTCCATTGGCACTGATCAGTGGAGTAAAGAGATCAACTTTTGTTAGCGACATGTATGTGCACATGTATGTCTACTACTTGAAGCGGAGGCTTGTTTATCAAGTCAATTACACTGGAGAGCTTGCTGCTTTGGGTACAAGCCAGTTTATCGCTGCCATTGAAATACAGATATTAATTAGTAGACAATTGACTCACAGCTTGTGCTTGCTGGAAATGGTTTTGATGCAAGGCCAGAGCTGCTCTATAAAATGCTCCATCCTGCGTTTCGCGAGGAATCATGCAAGTGTACTCTTCCATACTGTCCCAGTTACCTACAGGAATAACCACAATACAATCACACTCACCACTACTTCTCTTCCCTCCGTTAAATGTCTAATAAAGTCTTACCCAGTCCCCACGCAGCTACGGCGGCCATTCTAGCCATCTGTTGTCTGATGTCATCACTAACAACCGGCCACTTCTCGACAGCTACTTGGTGAAGTTCACCCCTGAAAACAACGTCATCTACTTAATCACCTACAGTACCATAAAGTAACGAAGAATAAGGCAAATTAAAATTAACCTTCCTTTCGTTTCGAAATCCAAACTTTTTGGTCATAAACAAGCACATCTACACATTGTATGCCTTAAGGTTGAATTCATGATATGAAGAAATTAGAAGGTCTGAAACGGGTCACCACCAAAACAAAACACTGAAGCTAAAATTAACTCTTTATACCGTATATCGGAAGGGAAGCTTAGAAATTTAACGAGCCATATGAAAAACACTCACGCTAAACTTAAGAGTTCTGTAGTTTAAACCCTCAATCAATTAGAAGCTAGTTACCATTCTCCTAATGCTTCAAGACATCTCATCCGCCCCAGAGCGAGGTTGATCTCGTCAGGGTTCTGGAGCAGTTTCTTGTTGTAAGCTTCCAAAGCTTGTTCCCAGTCATGAAGTTTCTCGTACCAGCGCTCCTTGATTTTCTAAACAGACAAGATCTCTTAATGTTGATACACACACGTTCATGCAGACCCTCAACGCCTTTGCAATCTGCTGTTAGTTAATATGCTTACCACATCTGCCCCGTGATTCTTCATGGCATACACCAAGACACCATGAGCTGCCTGAGGCTGCTGCAGCTTGTTGTTAATACTAAGACGCAACAAAAATATGTTAATCGAGAAATCGTCTCAAAAATATCACCTTTTCACACCTAACGCAGAGTTTTGACCAACGTTTTAACTTAAAACTTATGTTTGCCTGACTATAGTGTAGTCTAACTAAGTCACTCCCAGTGATAATAGATATAATTTTTTTTTCACCTGATGAGCGCTTCAAGAGTCTCGGTGGTTGGACCTCTGTGGAATTCCTCCTCTTTGTAATGCAGAGCCTTCGCATACGCTCGACATTTGGAGGCCTGTTCGCCTAGCAGATCATTGTTAAGAGGCAGTGCACCCTTAAATCAAATGATCACAGCAGGTGTTACATTGGATCGCATAGCAACAACTTTGTTTACCTAATAATGTCAACTGTCATCAAATTGCCAGAATTATCCAATCATCGATTATAATAAGTATCTCACCTTTTCTGTGTGTTCCATGAACTCTGCAAGATTTAGAAGAGTTTGAGTGATCTCTGGGATCTGAGATTCCAGGGCCATCTCCAAATGTTTCACCAACTCATTCTGTAATTCCTCGTGCAGTTCTGACCAACAGGATACAAATGCGACATTGAAAAGGTCCCTGAAGAGCAGAGCAGTGACGTATGGTGAGAGGTATAGCGTTAATCTACATTGTATAGTGTATGTAGGTAGCGTGTGTACCTGGCAAGGGGAGGGTAAGTCTGTGCAGTGGCCCAGCATGACCGTAACGCTGGAGACGGTGACTCTTTCAGAAGTTCTACACTCAGTCTTCTCAGCCACTCCATCCAGTCATCTTTTGACACACACCTTGTCGCTCCCCAAGCCTACAAGGAAAGGAAAGTAAAGTAAAGTAAAGTAAAGTAAAATCCTTTATTTAAAACACGATTATCGTTAAAGGCCTTCAAATCTCTTTACACTTTTATAGCCTTTGTGTGCAGATGATTCAATAGATCAAGGCACAATGCTACCAAATATAACCCGACAAATACTTGTCCTGCACTATTCTACCATAGTTTGGAGTTCATTGACCATGCATGATTGTTCCACAGCAAAACAATTTCTAGAATGAAACGCCCTTTTCCTACCTGTTATAGGTCTGTACATGTGCATGTGCTTCAGACGGCACAAATTTAAGTAAAAGATAAACAAGACAAACAAACAATTTCAAAGGCGATCATCGTGTTACCCTCTGAAGACTGTCTGCTTTGAATGTCAGCTTCTTGATGCTTGCAGCTTCAATGGCAGCATTAGTGGCTGAGTCATCTGCCAAGTTACCTCGGCCCGCCTTCTGGCGTCGCGACAGAACTTCATTCTCCCAATCCAACAGAAATGGGCTCTTAAAAAAAAAACAAAACAAAACAAAACAAACAAGCAAACAAACGTGAACCAATAATATTGTACAGTGTTGCACATGTTAATAGGAACAAATTAGACAAACCTTGACAGAAACAAATTGGACCAACCTTCACAATTTTGCAGATGAGAATGTCATATCGTTGGTGCTGAATGCGGTGTTTAACAATGACCTACAAGTGTCAGGGATAAAGATAATTTCAGCTTGTGCTAAGAAGTTTAAAACGGCCATTTTACATTCCTGAAAGACTTAGAAACCCCGTCGTTAATGCCTGTCTGGCAGTAAAATGGTACGTGATGGAGCAAGTCTACTATAAGTCAAACAATTCTGAAGTTTTTCTTTTAGGACTCTACCCAGGGCTTTCAAGGGTTTAGAGTGGAGACGTATTTTCAGTATAGGAGCTACAATGTATGAATATCTTAGTTACAGCATTGGTTAAATCATTCACAATAATTTCTTGACCTTGTGAACTGTGGGTATAAAATTAGAATACTGTTTTCCTAGCTGAAACACCAGAGAGCACAGAGTGTCCATGGCTGTGCTCCGCAGTTCAGGACATGAGTCCAGGGTTCTGATTATGGGATGAATAATCCGTGATGCAAAGTCTGTGAGATCCAGCGACTCACTAAGACGATCTAGAGTCTCCAAAGCACACCTGAAACCACAACAAGGTACAGCAATATTGACAACATATAACTAAAATCACCACAGATTGATACCGCACTGAACCAACTCGCTCAGGTTCAGACATACCACAGTTCATCATATCCGGTTACTTGTGTGATAATGTACAGTGTGTGAGAATCCATTTGCGAGTCAAAAACAGTATTTACACTTGCACTACCTCATTCAAGAATGTTATAATCAGCAATTCCCTAGGTGCAAACAGCTGGGTCTAACCTAAGTTTATTTGTTCTCTAACCCACCCAACTACAGTATTTGTTCATAAATGGCAAAATGAAGCACCTCTTGACTTACTTTCTGACGGTGAGTGGGATGTCAGAAGAGTCAAAGAGTTTCACAACAGGAGGTGCAAGAAGGTGAAGGTAATCATCCAGGCTCGAACCAAACATTTGAAGAGCATTTAACAGCTGTGGAAAAAAACAAACAAACAAACAAAAACAAAAAACAAAAAACAAAAACAAAAACAATCATGGAGATTTACTACGCATGTTTGCCATAGCCACCAGTTTTCAGAATTCCTTAACGTTTCCCAAAACTTTCTTTAATACAAATAACATTTCCCTGAACAACTAAATACAAAATGTCAGATATAATAGCAGCTTGTGCCCCATTAGAGCTGTCCTTTCCACCCATTTCTTCAAGACCAATACATTTCAAAGAAGTTCGCTTTCTTCTTTGAGAAAAACATGATTGAGATCATATTAATCTGACATGTTTCTCCCAGCCTTCACTGGTATTAAATCAGCGGTCTAACAGTTTCAGTTTTTTTCCGAATTTTCTTCAAAACATCAATTTTTCTGTGACTGAAACTGAAGACTATTTTTTTTCATGACCTTTTTTTTTTGACCTGTGGCAACCCTGGTATGATAACACACATTGCATAAATACTGTTGTGGTAAACCTCTGACAAATATCCCACAAGTCATTATAACAACTCTATCACTTCAAGCAGACTTCTGCCAAACTTGTCTCTTATGGAAAGTAACAGACAAAGAATTCTCGGAAAAGTCTCCGTCCCATTGTTAGAATATTACATGTGAAATGTGAACTATGGTCAGTTTTGCGTACCAGTAGAACTGTACATTTATGTTATTTATAAGATGCATTACATGTACATACACTGTACATGTAGGGCTGATGTACCTTTGTCGTTACACTCCTTTGTGGACTGTTGTCGTGCATGAACACTTTGAGTATCTGAGGGATGATCTGAGGCAGGTAGATCTACAGAAAGTACACAATTCAACAGCTGATATTTAGTAATAAACCCTGTGATTCTCAGGAATGAATCAACTCTACTACTGTTGTTAGAGTGATCTGTGTTACTATTAAGGTGCTCAGTAGAATCATGAAGAATTATATTACCTTGAATTCTCCTCCTAAAGCAGTAACTATCTGCTCCACCAAAAGAATAATAGTTGTCTGCATTGGACTGTTAAGAATCCAGTATTGCTGAGAACATTAAGAGTGTGAAGTTAAATTACAATTTAAAACCGTACATGAAGTCCTTGAAAAGGAATTCTTGTTACTAGTTTGTATCCTTTGTTTTATGCAACTGAATTTAAGTGATCTTTTACAAGCATTATCAAACTTGAGTGCTTCATTTGATGATTCGGGGCCCTATGAGGGGACCAAAAACAAGGTTTATGTAATTCCCTTGACAAGATTTTTACATGTATAAAGTGAAGCTTACAACTTTAAAAGCTGTTAATTACAGTGATTTGAGGGATGAAATTCTAAGCTTTATAGTACTTTATTTATTTAGTTATTTCAACACAGTAAAATCTTCAGTGAATCATTACAATAGAATAAAAAAAAAGTTCAATTACAAATACACTGTTTTACACGATTGCGGTGTGGGAGCCTGACTAATTGCACTGTTGCATACTTTGTTAGTTGATTTAAGTAACTGACAGTACTTCATAATTTTAACTCTAAACTGAAAGTTGAACTTAAGAACTGTTTAAAGCATTTTGAATCTGTAATGTATTTTTACATGTATGTCAAATTTTTATGTTCTGCTTTTATCCTGTTTTAGCTATCTTACAACATACTGTTCTCTATCTATTCTCTCTAGAAAGAAAACAATACACTTACAAATAACAGAAAAAAAGAACTGTCTAGTAAATAATCAAACCTTAATCAAGCCAAAAATTTCATCCAAGTAATTCCTGATGTGTTGCTTGACAATTGATATCAGTACACCAAGTTGTTGAAGTACAAACTTAATGCAAGAAAAACAATGTAAGACAAGATAAGATCCGTCAGTCTGTTACTTGTTTATGTGTTCATAAGGAACCTTCATTGAAATACACTGACAATGTACATGTTGGTCATTAACAGAAAATGATAGCAATGATTTTATTAATTTCATTAAAAAAATAACCTTTAACGTTTGTAAGTACAGGTAAATTAAGGATAGTACCTCTCTGAATGAGGAATCACAGGTTCTGATTACATTCAGGAATGAAGGCATGATCTGAAAGAAAAATGCAAGCTCAATCAAATAATGTGATAAAAGTGAAAACCTTGATTGTTTTGTATATCTACAATTACAACTCATCTAAAGAGGTTAACCTGTCCTGCAGCTCTCTGGACTAAGGTATCAGAAAGAGACTATGGAATATCTCTACTGCATTGTGCATGTTACTCCAATGCATATAAAGTATATGCCATATTAGCATTTTTCTGTTTAAAAAAAAATACCTGAGATAGGTATGTCACACATTTCATTCCTAAACTCTTGAAAATGAATGTAACAGCCTGATGAAAGGAAAGCAAAAGGCAAAAATATTAGTATGACATTAACAATAATTGTTATAATCTATTGAATAATCCTCATCACCACAACAACCACAAAACAATTTACATTACTCTAATTTTAGAACAATATATTTCAAACAACTGTACAGTGAAATGATATATCAGTCATTTAAGATCAAAGCCTCTCTCTGAAAACATGTCATACATGTATACCCAATCCTTTTGGAAGTGCTTGAATCCTTGTTCAAGCCCATTTTCGACAGAGATCTTCATATTTTCTCTTAACCTCTGAGCAGACTCTTTTAATATATGTTTGTCCATCCACTTAACAGGAGTGCAGTTAATAGAAGATTGCAGCCTTACCACTAAGCATCATACACAGTAATAAACAGACCTGGATGACCATAGTGTGATGACTGGAGAGTGATGAGTCTCTAACTATCCTCATCAGTGCTGATACAGCAACAGCAGGGTAGAACTCTTCCAATTGAATACTTCCCATTGTCACTAACATTTCACTTGTATTGGTGTCAGCTGTAAATATCAATGGAAAAAGGATTAGAAAAAACATGAGGCAAGCAAACAAGATTTCAGGGAGAACCTAATTGAACGTTTGGTTGCCATAACTTTGTCAGGACTGGAAAAAGGTTTCTTGAGACAATAAATTATCTGTGTTACCTGCTTCACTGTCAGTCATGTCTTTACTGATGGCAGCAGAGTCACCATCCACTAGCACCCCTCCTGTCTGGTTGAGTTTGTGTTTATAAGGATCAAGTGCTCCAAGGAGTCCTAGCACTCTAATGGCCTACATACAAAAAAACACGTAGTCACATAAATTCAATAGCAGATGCTTGGAGAAGGGATGCAAATTGATGCATGTGTGCAGGTCTGGTCTATTGAACGCGATCATGTTAGTGGGGTTAAGTGAAGTATACCAAGTACTTTTTCATCAGATACAGTATTACCTCTCGTCTTATCCCAGGTGCCTGTTCTGTCTTCAGGAAATTCAACAACACTTCCAAAAGGTTCGGGTATTTTCTGTATGGTTCTACCACATATCTAATGAGTAGAGAAAAACAGGCCTGTGCATTATTTGTAACTTATTATTCAAAAACAATTGAAAGTAACATCAGGCATGCTAATGAATTTTATCCATCCGCAATTTTATGACAGAATCTTGTGTATGTAAAACCAACAGGAATTTCAACTTGTCACAACAGGTTAAACACTTTCAGTCTGGACATCAAATTCAACAGTTGAATAATTGGCTACATGTAAGTAAATGACCAAGCAGCCACTACTTGTGGCTGGGATATGTGTTAATAATATGTTAAGATCAAACTACACTGTTAATCTTACCCTGTGCTCTCAACAAGCTGGCCAAGAGTCCACAAAGCAATCTGTCGGTAAAAACACATTGATACTGATGGCAATATAGAATATGCATACTGTTCCCACGTCATATCATCAGAGGTGTGCACATACAGGTATTTTAGATACATTTAATAATTACAATACAGTTTCGCACAAGGTATTCGTATAATTATACGTGTATGTACATGTACATGTTAATTATAAGCAAACAGTACAATTCAGTCTAACATAATAATGACACTTAAAATAGCAATCATACGGTTTTAACTGAATCTTGAATTTCATTCAGTTCCTTTACCTAATGATATATTTTTTTTGTGACGTTGACATGTACAATGTTAGTTACCTCTCTCTTTGCAATAAGTGATGCATCCTGCAACATATCCAGTATTATGGGACAAAGCTCATTCAGCCATTTGCTCATCTCTGTGCCACTAACCTGATTAGTACAAAAATATACACCATCCTAAGACACATTTCTGCAATTTATGATGTACTTCACATGTACATGATTGTATTCATCCATGAGGTGAACTGGGAATAATGAAATGCCAGATGTATACATGTACAGTATGTATGTTTGTATGACTAGTTGCAAATGTAAAAAGGATTTCCCTAATTTATAAGCTGTAATATAATATTTATTAAACAAACGCAACTTACCTGAGCGTGTTCTCCAATTGCAGCCAACACACTGATAACTACATTGGGATCTTGGTCTCTTAATTTTGGAATCAGTGCCTATTGAGAGGTCGAAATCATTACAAACTTCTGCCACATTACAGTTTGTTATACATGTTTAAATGTACTGTATATTTGACAATGTATTAAAAGTACACAGCAGGTGCTTAGAATAGGGAATGTGAAGATGAAACATTTTGGTTAATGTTAAAGACACACAGACACACAGAACATCCAAATATTTATTGAGCAAGGATTGGCCAGCTGAAATCTCCTGCCAAGCCTCAGTAAAATCTGCTGACCCCATAATCCACCAGAGAGAGGGCCTCAAACACAAATACTGGTTTGTAGTACTTACAAGTACACGACTGCACAGTGCATGTAAACACAGCTGTCCAGAGTGGATAAAAAAACTTGTTTCTAATGATAACTGAAAACATGATCTGCATCACAAGAACTGTTTGACATGCTATACATGTAAGTACTGAAAATGGTTGACAACAACAAAGTCACCAAACATTTTTACAGAATGGCATGCTTTTTAACTTTAGCTGTCGGTAACTTGTATATGGTCCCACAGACCTTGAGGATTGGCTCCATATAGGGCCTAATCAGCCTTGGTGCATTGGACACCAAATGACCCAGCATGCGAGCACTCTGCTCCTTGTTACGACCCACTCCACTGTATTCCAGCTCAGTCAGTATCTTAAGAAAATAAATAAAAATAATGAATTCCAATTAAAAGATGCAAACATACAACATGTAAACAATCACTGCAATATAACGGTACTGTTTTGAACATATTACAGTATGTACTGGAAAAAAACATTGAATTTTCATGAAATTTTAAAGCTTTTAAACATCACAGAAGACAGTACACTGTCTTTGAAAAGTTCAAACAGATTAAGCCCCCATAAAGTGTATGCAGTTGAACCCTGCTATTTCGAACTCCCAGCAAGGGAAGTCATTTTGAGTTTGAAATAATGGGGAATCCAAAATAACTGAGCTCGAATTAGTGGGGTACACTGAAGCTATCATATTGCTTAAAAATCAATGTGCAAATCAATACATGACTTGTACATTGTACATGTATGAAACTAGGAAACTAACTTACGCCATTACAAAGAATATTTTACATCAACAGTGTGAAGAAGTGTGGATAACTGTTGTGTTCTCTTTACCTGAATAAGAGTTTTTCTTAATGATGGCATGATGTAAGCAGGATTTAGGCTACTTAGCCTGCCAATTGTACAAATAGCAAGTTCCCGAATCTCAAACTCCTGAAAAAAATAAAGTCATATGCTGGTGTTACAAAACATAATGCCCAGATAGAATAGATATTTTCAGCTGACAAAACTGAAACTCTAGATATGATCAAAATGTGTCACAGAATTACCACTGTTTTAGTTTAATTTTCTCAACCAGTTGAGGGCACTTTTTTCACTACTAAGTTTTCTTATAAATAAATTTTAATTAACTAATCGTAACAATTAATTTTTACCTCATCATTAAGGGCCACAAACAGGGCTGATAAGTTCTCTGCTTGGGCCAAGTGGGCGTCAAATCTCTCATCCAGTGATGACAACACACAAAATCGGATATCTGAGTCTGCAGTCAGAGAATTAGAAATGAGAACTCTGTATATTAAGGTTGAAATGAGTTAAAATCAAAATTGACTTGCAATGTTCACACTGCAGCAAGCACATGTCTCCATTGAACCATATATCTATGGTACACCCACCGCTCAGTATTCCAGAGTGCCCACAGAAACACCCTACATTGTCAACAGGTTTGTTTGTTCTGTTTTGTTTTGTTTTGTGTTGATTTGCTTTGTTTTTTTCACAAGAGCATCTTTTTAATGGGATGTTTCTGCCATTTTCAAACTATTCTTACTAATAACTACATGCACATCAAGTACAAAGCAGAGTATCATATTGTCTACGTAATTTATAGTTATCTTGGCTAACAGCAAGCAAATTTATGTACCTGGATCAGTAATTCCAACCATCAACATCTTAGACAACACTTCTGATACAACCTGTGTTGAACTGGCGCTGATTGACACATGATGAATTGCAGCATTGGGAACTACCATGGGCTGCAAAGAATGACATTGGATTTCACTACTTTTGAACCATTGCTGGCTGTACACATGTACAGTGTATATGTCACAGTGTATTTCATCTATCTCGATGTACATTCATCCATATTTTTGTCTGTCCGTTTCCAGGTCTATCTACAGTACATGTTTATATTTTCCACTTACATGAAGAGATGGTGACAGAAGTCTAGAGCAGGTTCTAACAGCTTCCATGCGGATATCCTTGTGTTCACTTGCTAGAAAAGTATCAGCACAATGACGAACCAGATTCCCATGTGCCAACAGATGTCCTGCATGGATAACGATAAAATGAATTCTGATAACTCACCCATACATGTATGAACATTCATTTTTCATTACGATTGTTTAATTATGGAATGAATGAACAAGAGATGTAGTGGAAGCTGATAAACATTGTACCTTCAGCATTTTAAATCTAAACTCAAATTGTGCTTACATGTAAATATTTAATATTTAATTATAATCAAGGATTTTTAGGGGAGTTTTAGACTACGAGTAGTCCCTCTTTTGCTTTGTCTGTCGTGCACGTACGACGGACAAAGCGAAAGAGGGATTACTCGTAGTCTAAGGGAGTTTTCATATAGGGATAACCTCTTAACTTCCTTTTCTATAGGCATCTTTCTTTTTAGCCATATTTTTAGGTTTTAATTGTACATATAGTTTGCTTCTGGAATAAATAAAGTATACATGTACATATACATGTATGCTACAGTGAGTGATTATAGAACATGTACATGTACATTGTTTACTATGATGAGTTACAGAAAAGACTGACAGACAGACACAGACAGACAAGCAATTTATTCAACATCTGGCCTAAAATAGAAAACTTCAGCCTCAAACAACAGCTCTGATATACATGTACAAAAGGTTTACACTGTATGCTTCTAAACTTCAAAGTGATGTAATAAATTTGTATGAGAGGGCAATCTGGCTAGATCACAGTAACAGTCTTCTCACCGACAGAAAGTAAAGCTAACAGTTTGTGTGTACAGTCGTGTGTTAATTACCTTCAAAATCAAATGTACCCAGCGTCCTCAGAGCTAACACAGTGCTCGTCACATCCAGTGACTCAAACAGTGAGTGAGAAGAAGCTGCAATAAGTTGAAAATAAAACTACAGTCATTACAAATGTAGTTACATATAAATGTTCACTTGATGAACCTCAAATTCTCTAAACTAACAAGTGTTTAATTACCACAATGTACTGCAAAATAATATAATTATATGGGAATTGTACAGTATTTATCGTCGGAACAGTAATGGAAACCACCTGATGGAGTGAGGGTGGGCGTGGTACTTCTTGGTGCTCCAGGATGACGAGATGGCTTGTTCATCAAGATCATGGACAACATTCTCAAGAGGCCATCTGTAAATTAGACCAAGAAAGTCTGTGTCTGAATCACTGTCCACATTTGCTGGGCATGTCCACTTGCACAATTGTAGACAGAACTATTTAATTGAAGCAGACTAATGTCTAGATATGCTGCACTGAGAAATAACAAAATAATAAGTTAATTAAGCTTGCTATAAAGTGCAATCAAAAGCAGTAATAATCTACATGTACAGATGTAGTGTCATACCTTGAATACTCTTTTTAAGTTGAGGTACTTGGTGTGCTAAATCATGTAGACATGCTGTAAGAGCTGGACTAAAACACAAAATATATATTCTGACTCATGATGTGTTACATTTACCCCACAAATACATGTAGATAAAACCAGATGTTGTTAAATAAATGTAGATCCAGGCTTCAGATAGTACTTCTCGCTTTATTGCTGCAGCTCTCTTTCATGTGGCCAAAAAATGACCGCACTCATTAGGCAACATAAGAATCTACGAATTTTTATGTGCATGTTATAAATAATTCTTAATCTTTTCTTGTGTATAAACTGGTTTGCATATTACAATTTGCCACTTGTTCGGTTGGTGATATACATGTAATCTAACTTGTAGAAGAAAGAACCGTGAAGCTGCAGCACCAAACCTAGATCCATCTTTCATCTGCAACCGCTACAACAGGGCCTGCCAGTCACACATTGGCCTCACCAGCCATGAGAGTGTAGTTGATTTGGATCACCCCCCTTCTGGATCTTTGCTAGTGAAACCAAGCCATGACGGACTAACATTTGTTCAAGATTGCTTTTCTATTGTAGACAGATCTACACCATGTACCTTTGCCGAACTTGGACAACAACATATCCAGTTGAGTCACATTCTTCAGCAGATAAATTAAATGAGACCACAAGGGTTCTTTAATCTTAGATCTCAACAGACAATATGAATAATTTGTATATTGTGTAGAATCACCAACTGTTGTTCACAGAAACAAACAGAATGGATATATTACCTCAAACCGACTGACAGCATTGGCTCCAACAAGTCTTTTACTTCTTTTGAGATTTTTGGCCCAATGGCTTGGGACATCATGGCAACACATGCAAATACCATGGGATCAACTGTAACTGCTTTTTGACGCCTGCAAAAAGATAGCATGAGTTGAGGTGAGTTGTGGTGAACAATTCTTATAAGTACAGTACAGTACGTATAAAATAGTTAATGGTTTCAGAAAACGTACAAGTTAATGACAAAATTGTTCCTAATCCAAGTGCTGTGGATCTAAGGGCATTACAGGACATAGAAAATAATGTTCTACACACAAAACTTACATATTTACACACATGTGCTTTTAAAAATATACATATTTATCCAAAAAATCACTTACTTGTGTCCAAGATCCTTCATGGGAAAAAGAACTTTCACTTGTTCAAAAACAGGCCCCCTGTGCTTTTCAATATCTTGTCGTACAGCGATGGCAATCAACCCAATGGCTTTGAAGGCAGAAGATCGTTCTTTTTCCTGAAAATGGCATTAACTTTTTGTTTTAACGCATTAAGTAATTATCACCAAATGTGCTGTACATGTAAAGCACGTTACATTTTACATAAACATGTTCACTAAGTGTGTTTTACATGTACATTCAACAAAAACTACTTACCCTTTTGAGTGCAAAACAAAGATAGTCCATGGTTTCCTTTAAATATCTAATCAAATTGAAAGGTTTAAAAACAACACAAATTAGAATCTATTTTTGTATAGTCATACAAGTATATTATGTGAGAACATGTTCAAGTACCCATGGAGTCTTATTTTTAAACACTTTATTTTTGTTGCCTCTACAGTGGTCCTTCTTTTTCTCTCAACTACATGTAACAGTGCATTGCATCTTCTAGGGAGAGGTGATTTTCGTGCTTGACTTGCATGCTCATCCACTAGACTAACACTGAGAAAAATAAGGGATTGCTTGGAGGTCTATGTGTAGATGTACATGTAACATCACAGTTTAATAACTTACATAATAGAATGATGATATAATTATATAACAGACACACTGCTTGCCAACATCCAATGTAATTTAAACTTTTGTGTAATATTTTTACTTACTTTTTAACAAATCTCTTAGGTTGAAATGCAGCAAGTCTGGGAAGAATGGTCAATAACATCTGCTGGATTGAACTATTGCGCGTTGCCTTGTATCGCAAAACCAACTTGCACACCTAAATATATGAATTCAGGAAAATTAACTTTGAAAGACAAAATATATATATATATATATATACATGTACATTAGATTCAAGTCCTCTACGTTGGCTCCCTCAGACGTCAATCGCCATATATAGGTTTTACATACATGTAATGATAAGTGCATAAAGAAAACTGTCTTTGGGTTCCAAGCTCCAAAGTTTACATGTATTATTCTCCTGTAATAAAGTACAGCTGTAACTAAGCTGATTGTATTTCTTTTGATATAAGTTTTGGGTATTTCCTTGAATGTAATAAATAAACAAAACAATACTGAACTGATAATGATTATGACCATGTTTACCATGGTAAATGTTTACTTAACTTATTTCTCATAAAATGATGAATATCTTGCAGTGTTATAACAGAATAATAATGGAGTTCAAGACAAAACATTCTCACCTCTTCAAAGTGGTCATCCATAAATTCTTTGCACACCTTACTGTGGCACATGGTTTCTGCCATACCTCCCCCACCAAGTAAAGCCAGTGATCTCTGATGCTGGTAGCCTGTTTGTAGAGCAAACTTACTCTTGGGAGAAGTTATGCCCAGGTCATCTAAGCTGACTTGACTCTGTGTTTGGTCACAGTAGATTTCCTCTAGTTCCTGTTTGGCCCGCTATAGTACAAAATAACTAAGGGTATACATAAACAGCTCTGGCCTCTTAAAACTGAGCCATCCAATATTTCATTAATTATTTTATATAAAGCTTTATGCATTATGTACTTTATACTTTCAGGATCAAAAACCTAATTAACTCTGACCTACATACATGTACACTCTGACTGAGCTACAAAGTCATAAGACAGTGCAGAATGGAAACAACAAGCAAGAAGACACAGACTTCACTTAAAATGGAAGAAATCAAATGAGAACTTCCAGATACACTATATAGCTTTGGTATCTAGCTTTGGCTACTTGGTGATACATGTACATATTTATATCACTTCATTATAAATTAATTGTATGATTACTAAGCACCTTTACTGTAATTGCTGTATAATCATGACACAAGTCTAACACAATACTGCACAGCATACATGTATATACAAATTGTACTTAGCATAGCAGTATTTTGCATTTTAATAGGTCTACTGACCTCTCCTTCGATGCTTGCACTTCTTATCAGCTCATTCATAATAAGCAGAGATCCATGAGCTTTGTCATCTTTTGTAAGAACAACTCCTTTTTCCTTAGTGTTAAGATTGTCCTCAAACCCTTTTTTTGCCTCAATGTAAATTTGCTACAAACAACAAAGATTGAACATTAGTAAAATTTTATCCAAGAATGAATGACACTACATACATGACCAGCAAAAAAAAGGAAATCATTAGAACTGCTATGTAATGAGGAAGAAGAATGGGATCATGTGTACTTAAGGCATCTGTCAGCCGAGTATCGGTTGACACTATCAGTTGATATGTCGACCGACAACTTGGCCAACATATCGACAGATACCCGGTCGATATGTCAACTGACACTCGGCTGACATATCGACAGACATTGACGACCGGATCAGTTTTTGTTTCTGTGCAACCGACCTCGGTCTGAAAAACTGACCTCAGAAAAAAATCAGTTTTCGGGTAGATCACGTGCGGTCAGTAAACTGGCATCAGTTATATCGGCCGCGTATTGGCCGATATGTCGACCGATTGTCGGTGGGCGATGGTATCGGCCGATACTCGACCAACAGATGCCTTAAGTAAACATGATCCGAAGAATGCATGCATACAGATATCCGATTCCGATTACATTGAGACCTCTCAGACCACTGATGACAGGTAATCATGTGATGACTTTAATGATGTGCTTACAAGTTACACTGTACAATGCACAATAAGTTTTACAAACTTACATTATACCAAATTGGACGTTTCTGCATTTCCTTTGTTTCTCTCTGGGCCAAAATAACAAGGCATGCCCGTAATGCTTCTACTGCACCCTCACGAATAGCTTGCTGTGGACATGGAAGGTTAAAGCATGAAGATGTAACATTAAACACTCATATGTAGGCATGCTTACACTATACATGTACAGTAGTTCAAATTTATGGGTAAACATAAACAGCTGTACAAGACTGTGGTCCTTAATAACAGTCTTTTTCATCAGTCACTGCATTTCAATTTACTGGAATAGCAAGGCAATTCATGCAACAGACAGGCTCGAATCACAATGTGTTTACAACACAAGTGACAAGCGTCACAGGTGTTAAGTTTAACAGAGAAGAAGGAATTACATTTTCATGGCACATTCATAATTTATACAATGTATCTTTATTCAAGGTATCTGTTTTCTTATTATGCAATGTGGTATATTATTATCTACAACAAAATATAACTATAAACCAAAATTTCCTTTGAGCAGAAAATTATCAAGGCCAATCTACATGACTTACAAAAATAATATTGTCATCTATTACTCTTTTCAAACATTTTATTCAAACGTAATATATAATGTGTAGTTCCAGAAAATATCCATACTCTCCCTCCTCTCCCCCACAGGAGGGATTGGATTTCCCTCAGGGATAGGGGGTTTTCTAAGACCAAAACATTTATAGAAACGCATGAGGCTTAATTGGAATTTCCAGAGGGGTGGGGCAGGTGCCAGTAAAAAATCTCTTTTGTGGGCGGGAGAGGTGTGGATATTTTCTGGAAAGTACACAATAGTACATGATGTCCCAGTTGGCACTGTCACTAACCTTTGGATCCCGTACAGTGTTAGAAATGTTCTCAAAGAAAGGTTGAACTTGTTGGAAGAAGAAAGTTGGAGCATTTAGGGCCAGCTCTTTCAGTACCAAGACCTGTTATTAAAAGAACAATCTTATTAATATCCTCTCAACAAAGAGTTTCCCTAAGGCTCTCTTTGTGACCCAGGATTCATTTCTGAAGTTAGTTGCACAATGTACTTTAGAGAATACACACTGTAGTGACCACATGCATGGTACGTACATCGACATAGAAATCACCTTTTACTACATGCATGTTAGTTACACGCACATGTTAACTGTACATGTATGAATGCACTACATTGTAGAGACAAACAGAAACAGAAGGGTCAGTCCCTGGCAAGCTACAAGTACACGTACATATTACTAAGATTATTGACCAGTTACTTTACTGTTGTTCTGTGTCCAGGTATCCTTGTCTGTTCAGTTTGTATTTAATAATTACAGTGCAGAACCAAAATATGAGTAAGTAGTGTAGTTGCTTTATGTTTACCACTTAACTGTATCCAGATGTGTACTTACAGCAGCATGCCGTCGACCCTCATTTCGATCACCTCCCAGCCACTCCAAAGCTCTCTTAACCTCAAACTCCACGTAGTCAGCAGTGAATGTGCCTCCTGTCAAAGCCAATCTACCCATTGCTTTAGATGCCATCTGCATCACAACTTGATCATTGGATGGTAACAGATTTCTCAAGTAATTGGCAAATCTGCTCATTTTTGTGGTGTTCCCACCATCAATGCCAATAAGAGCAACTGCAAAACAAAGAAAGAAAAGCATGCAGTATTAACAGCCACCTCTCTACAACAGGCACTTTTTTGTCCCGGCTGACAGTCCATACATTCACTCTTATTTTAACCTCTCCACAACAGCAATGGTCACTAAAGCATGTCCCAACTATCACATAACCTTCAAAACAACAAGTTAATCAACAACTGATGAATGGTGCAAATGAAACCTCATGTTTCATTGTAATAGGACACATACTACGTTGTTGGTCCCCGTTTCTGTTTGGTTTCAGTTTTCTAGAAATATTTTGATTCTGTTACCTATTTCTACATGCTACAATCAGCATGTTTTGAAAATAAAAATGTTGCATCCCCCCAAACAAATCAGGTTTCATCCATGTATTACACCCCTTCCTCGCCATAAGGGCCACCTCTCTAAAATTGCCACTCTCCTCTGCTGGGGCAGATCTAGAGGGGTTCGGGACATTACAACATGCTGTCTTGGCCTCAGAATGCCGCAAATCCCATTTCCAAGGACCTCAATTTTAAAAATGTTCCGGGGGGGGGGGGGGGAGGATACTCCTGAACCAACCTACAAGAGGACTGCCCTTGGTGGCCTGTACAGCTGTATTTCAAACCCTCTTCTCTAAAATTCTATATGGGCCCCAGCTCTGTACTGCATGCAAAGTTAATCATCCGATGCATGTACCTTAAGGTGCCATAACCAACAATTATATAATTTTTCGAAGAATGTAAATAATCGGTGATCAGACGTGTGCTCCGGGACGTGGATTGTGAAGGTGAATTAATGAACGAGAGGATTTGAACGTCTATTAAATATAGTGCTCTTATACTAGTGCACATGAAATTGGAAAGTAAGCTTTTTTGTTCACCTTAAAAGAAGCAACAAAAGGCAAGAAAATGTCAGAGATTACATGTGTATTGATTAATTAATTAGCTTCTTTTCACGGGTCAACGTTTCTTAAGTAATTGGTTAGATAAATTATAGTACTCACCAATCGCCATAATTCCTCCTTTCTTTTCATTTGCATCAGAACTGGAAACCATTTCGAATATATGGTGGTTTAGTTCGTCCATGAAACTCGTGTATTGTTCGGCAGAAGCTTCGCGAAGCTCAGTCGACACATAATGTTGAAGATCTTTCGCAGCTTGCAGTCTTGACTCATCGCTGCGACTTTTCAAGCCGTTTAAACGTTGTTGCATCATTTTGGATAGATTATGGAGCAGCAGGCCGGTTCATGTGCATGTAGACACTTGCTGTTGTTTCCTTTAAGTGTCCGCCATGATGGATCAGTGTCCAGTCTGTTCTCTTTTCAACATCGTACGTCACTGATCACATGACACATTTTATTTATTTTCTCGATTTTGATAAGTCGCAAAACTTAATTGTCAATACAGCTGTAAGTACCATTCAAGCGCTGCCCGATCGAATTGTATTCGTAAAATTACCGGGAGTGAAAATGTACTGACCCTGTTTACTTTATCTAGCGTAAGCTATCGTTTCGCTTGCATTACACTTGTTTATTTCGCACTCTGATATGCGACACGAGGTAGCCCAAGGCAAAGGAATTGATTATTCTGTTTTCTTGTGTAACCATGGAAACAACAAGTGTTTTAACTATTATTTTTTTTTTTTCCTTCTTTTTTTTAATGAGGGGGAAATGAAATACTGCTAAACACCTAGGAAGAGCATTTAACCACGGTCATATATTTTTTTTTCTTTTTTTTTTTTTCTGGCTACCGCCCTACGAGAGGTAACTACAGGTAGCACAGCCTTTGGAGTAACCAACGTTAAGAGATATATATATTATTTTTCGAAAATGCCTCGTTGTCAAAGGTTCATTATAATAGAAATTTCAATACAGTTTTCTCTGTACACGTTTGACATATCACAAATTTAAAGACAATTACTCTCTTGTGAGTAGTTTGGCATTTTATATTCCTTTGGTTCAAAACACTGATTGAGCTGATTGAGGGAAATGACAAAATAGGATTGGATTAGGAAGGAACAAAAGTTTGGAACTTTCAGTGAATGTAATAAACAATCTATTTTTATTGCATACAAGCCTTTAAATGGATCCAAGTATCGTAAAGTTCGTGAAAAAGTAAAAGTTAGTGTTCTATAACGTTGTTGTCAGAGGCTTTTTTTATTGGAGTTTTATTTTTTTAGTTTTTATCAGTTTTACTTGTAATAAAGCTGTACTTAGTACGTGATGATAACTGAATTTCCATGCATGTAAATTGTCCTTTCTTTTTCGAAGTGTCAGTTTCCCGGAGTCAAATGTTAAACCGCAGCATTCTCTTTGCTAAAACTAAAGTTCTGCCATGTTTTATCGCCTCCGTAAGCACAAAACCGCCGGAAATACAACAATAGTTTTGAAGAATGGAGCGTAATCTATTTTGTAGTTGCATTTAAAGTGTTTTTCCCCAGTCCGAATATACTGGTCTCTAGCTTGTAAAAGTAACTCTGTGACAATGTTCTCCTCATTAAGGAAGCGAGCACATGTGTGTCCACTCTAGCTAATATATGTGGCGGAAATGTTTTGCCGCCTTATCTTCTGCCGGTAACACAAAGAAAATAATCGCAACGGGAACGTCCATATTTACAAAGAACTGCAGTTGCTCCTTGAATATTTATTTAGCCGTTTTCAATTATACAGATAATTAATCAATTAAGAAATTACTCACGTAAAAAAAAAAAATGAACAAAAAACGAAAAAAAACTATAGTCCGAAGGATAGAACTATCCAAAAACTCTTGATGGCAAAATAACAATGAATGCTTAAGACATATTAAGGCAGATACTGAAAGCGGTACATGCAATCCAATTGTTTCAATTAGCAGTTAATTACTTCCTGGTATATTTAAAATTCATCAGTTAGAGAGGTTTTCTTTTTCTCAGAACAAAGCGATCACCGTTACTGAACAGGAGGTGAATTTGCCTTGAACTATTGAACGAGATTGGAATGGATACCAAAACCTTTGCTGTTCTGTTAGTCAAATCCTTCATTACAGTTACCATATGGCTGTTCTAAATCATTGGTAATACCATGGTGTTGGTAGTTGTGCATCGAAATCGACGTCTTCGAACCTTAACGAATGCTTATATTGTAAACCTGGCCATATCGATATCTTTATGGCGGTGTTTTGTATGCCTTTAACATTCACTGCTTTGATAACTATTGAGTGGCCATTAGATGATTCCATATGCAAGTTCCAAGGCATCCTTGAAGTTTCCTTGTCTTTCATTTCTTTACAAACAAAGACGCTCATGGCGGTCAACCGGTACTTTCGCATTGTTCATCCAAGGAAGTACCTGTCCATATTTACTAAACGGTCGACAGTTATCATGATAGCTGCAATATGGCTTGTGGGACTTTGTTTTGGAGAGCTGTATGCTTGGGCGAGCGGCGGCGAAATTATCTTCATTTCAACCGCCGTACTTGCTTTCCTCGTTATGTTCCTCTTGTCGTTTCAATCGTTGGCTATCTGGTGCCCTCCGCTGATCTTGATATTCGTATGTTATATCTTGGTTTATAGAGCTGTCCGCCGACATTCCCTAAGAGTAACGTGTTCACTGCAGCGAGGCGAACATCCATTGAGACCAAACTGCGAATAACTCAACACTACTCAAATCCTGTTTTCCGTCAAGCTTGGCTTTATACTTTGTTGGGTTCCACCGATCGTTATTAGTCTCATTCTGGCAAAAATCATGCATACCCTTCCTCCACACTACCCCTCGATCTGTTTTATGCTAGCCTATTCGTCCTGCGCAATAAATCCCATAATATACGGTGTCATGAACCATAAGTTTAGGAAATAGTTTAACAAGTTAGCATTGTCTGTCAAACGGGGATTAGTGCAAGTGTGTTTAGTATTCATTGTAACGAGACATTTTAGAACAAACCCGGAGAACCAACAAGAAGAACTGGTTTTGCAACTTATTTGAGAGCAACTCATTGAAAACGTTAAGATACTCTAACTCAAGAATACAAAAGCAAAAACCGACACAACGTAGGATGATTTTTTTGAAGGTGTACTATATTTCGGCTGGCCAAACCAGCCTTCTTCAGGTACTCTAACTCAAGGTGTTTTTTTGTTGAGTCATAGTCACGGACACACTCTCAACTATGAAAAGAAAGTCTGCTACTCTTTTCTGGCTGTAATTAAGGCGGCAAAAGGTGTTCATCCCTTTTTACGTTGGGAAGAGTCGATATACATTAACACCCTAAACACTCATGGAGGGGGACATAACCAAAACGATGTAACAAAATAAATAAAACTACTTTCTTTTAATTTTAATAATTGAAATTTAGTTTATAAAAACTACATTTTTTTATTGTTTTAGTCCGTAGCACGTTTCCTGTGGTCAAGTGTTACATTCCGTAGAGTTCCAATTGACAACAGTTGATTTCACATAGACTTCATATAATCAGCTGGTTTCAGGTTTATTCAAATGCTAATAAAGACATGAGTCGGCTTGGATGATGTGTTATGATCAGTCATGTCTTCATATGATATACGTGCCACAGTTTTCTAACTATATCCGAGCGCAGCTGATTAATTAAGAAGGATCAGTTTGTTAGACAAGTCACCGTGATGTCTATTGAGTCAGAATGTTTGGTTTAGATTAACTTTGCGTTGACAAAACTGCGTATGATATTTTCCACCGGAAATTGTAAAGGTAAAAAGCGTAAACTACAGGCAATTTCTCTTAAAGTAAGGCGCCAATACCGGTCCAACAGGATAAAGTTTTCTGTCGAGATTTAGCATGAAAAGAACGTAACTTTGTCATAAGCTGTTGCTCAGTCTAAATAGTACAATTTTACCTTTTATTCACAACTGACGTTATTTTTCAGAACTCGTGTTTCAAATCCGCTTGTTCCGCTGCTGGTAGATGTCAGAATGGTTTCACAGACCAAGGTTACCGTTGCAAATGTCAATCAGGAGCTCTTGGGAAAAAATGTGAGCTAGGTGAGAACAAACACTTTGGTTTTAATTGGTGCATCTTGGATGAATTTGCACTAGCGTACTTGCCAGAGAAGTTTCTCCCATCATTATGTTTGATAGACCTTGTTAGCTTGAGCGGTTTGTTGCCATATTTCAGACCATGTGATGCACTCTTAAGAACTGTTGCTTTCAAATTTCAAATAGTAACTTTTAGATGGATAATAGAACAATTGCGTAGAGAATATCACATAGTCTCTAATGGGAAAACAAACCGCCCAACCTATATAGGTCTATTGACCTCGAAACCTAACAGAGCTTGCGGTTTGACGTTTCATTGTTTCAGAGCGAGAATACTTCAAATGTTAACTATGTCCATACTTGCTGTTTTATTTAGGAACCTGGCAAAAGATAAACAGCAATCCTGTATGCTTTGGAGCGCGCGATGACACTTATGGTTCCTTCACTATCGGAAAGATCGGCTTTATTTCAGCTTTGAAGCTAGTTCACACATCAGGTATCCTTGTTTGCCACGAAAAAAAGTACGAGATCGTACTGGGGCTGTGAAAGACCTAGTTATAGGGATAAGACGCTTATGACAATAATCACGTATTCAAACAAGAGCATGTTTCTGCCGTCTAGACGCACAGCTCAGATGGCAAGGCCTTTCAATTATGCGGTCTGCGCTACTGAATACACCTACCGCCTTGATAACGTCGACGATGTCTCGCCAGAAATCATATTTAATATGAGCTCTGAGGCTGTGCCAGTTTCAGTGAACCAGGAGTTTCAGTTATGGTATGGACAAGACCTTGGTGATTGCAGTGAGGTAAACAACCACGGCCAGAGCTGTGTTTACGTGTATTTCTGGTATAATTCTATTGACTGAAAGGACACTGACATTTCACTGTCGTTTGTGTAATACATACATAAAAATATAAATCATGCATTGTTATTCACATTGCCACGAGATGTAGCCAACAAAACAAATTACAGAGTACACTTTAATGTTATTAGTTGTTCATAACCACCAGCTGTGTGCATTTTGATTTTTATAATACATATTAACAGCGGAGCTCGTGCCCCCAGAAGGCGCACGAGCGCAGTCCTATACTTAAAAAAAAATTGATAACTCATCGAGCTAAAAAAATTTTAGTTGCCACGTGATTGTCCGTACGTCCATACGTACGCAAAGAATGAACATCAAATAACGTTTAAGAGGCAACGAAGAGGAAAATCGTGGGGTAGTGTAAACCCTACTGGTGAAGAAAACCTGGAGAATTTTTTCTTTTCTTCGATAGCTGTAAAGGCATGACGGATCAATGCACTAGCTTTCAACTGTGTTTGATTCGGATTTTTAAAGGACTGGTAAAGCTATGACCGATAAAATGACTGCAAAGCCGTCGGAAAAAAATAATATTTAAATTACGCTTTAGTGTGAATACTTAACTTTCATATACTGAATGCAGTGAAAAGCTCTTTGAAATTTTGGAGGTTCTTCCGCTTCTACATGCATTTCATCTGTATTTTGAATGGTAGTCATTCTAAAACGAAATTTTAAATTTTTACATTTCCTTTATTCGGCAACCTTTCGTTGAGAACTCTATGCTTTTAAAGCGAATAGAAACTTCTGCTGGATGCTCGCACGTGGTGACTTGCATATTGTGGTTATGAAGATTTCCTAGGTGAAACGATTATCAGTGAATTTCTTGAAAGACTATTCTTTCGAGCAAACGATTAGCATTTTATAGGAGCTTGTAATTTATTCTAAACTAGTGCGGGTAATCAAATGGTGACGAGTGAAAATAGGAAAAAAACGTTCAAGAGCGTTGTGCCAAAATTCATCTTATTAGAATTTTGACAAAACGAGTATAGATCCCTCTTTAATATAGACATTTGGAAATTTGTAAAGAAGAGGTCGCCATTTTGTTATCTGCAACAGAATAGATAGTGAGTAGAGTAGTCAATAAGAGGACGGCATTCGTGATAGAACGCGAGCAAATTTATGCTTATAATGCTTATATCAACTGTCTGCCTTGCTAGGTTCCGCCAGCCCCCATGAACATTCTAGGCAGCATAAATTACATCAACGGGCTGCCTGGCTAGTTTCCGCCAGCCCCCATGAACCCCTATGAACATTCCAAGCAGCCCTAATTACATCAACTGGTTACCTAGCTAGGCTCCACCATCCCCCATGAACACTCCAGGCAGCCTCTAGGAACATTCCAGGCAGCCCTAATTACATCGACTGGCTGCCTGGCTAGGCTCCGCCAGCCCCTATGAACATTCCAGGCAACCCTAACGACATCGACTGGCTGCCTAGCTAGGCTCTGCGCGCCAGCCCCCATGAACATTCCAGGCAGCCCTAATTAGATCAACTGGCTGACTGACTAGGCTCCTCCAGCTCCCATGAACATTCCAGGCAGCCCTAATTAGATCAACTGGCTGACTGACTAGGCTCCTCCAGCTCCCATGAACATTCCAGGCAGCCCTAATTAGATCAACTGGCTGACTGACTAGGCTCCACCATCCCCCATGAACACTCCAGGCAGCCTCTAGGAACATTCCAGGCAGCCCTAATTACATCGACTGGCTGCCTGGCTAGGCTCCGCCAGCCCCTATGAACATTCCAGGCAACCCTAATGACATCGACTGGCTGCCTAGCTAGGCTCTGCGCGCCAGCCCTCATGAACATTCCAGGCAGCCCTAATTAGATCAACTGGCTGACTGACTAGGCTCCTCCAGCTCCCATGAACATTCCAGGCAGCCCTAATTAGATCAACTGGCTGACTGACTAGGCTCCTCCAGCTCCCATGAACATTCCAGGCAGCCCTAATTAGCTCAACTGGCTGACTGACTAGGCTCCTCCAGCTCCCATGAACATTCCAGGCAGCCCTAATTACATTTCCAGTTAACTAGTTGTTTAATTTGAAAGGCAAGAAAAGTGTAGATAAAGATGGTTGTTGTCATTATTGTTAGAAAAACAACAGTATAGCAACAACGCTCGTATTTGATAACTGCTTTTATTTTCTCAGGCCGAGGTTCAACCCGTATCTTACCACCGTCTATTTGCTTAATTCCTCGTCTACAACAGTAGTTAGATAGTTAACAGACATCATCATTTCTCGCCACGTGCACAGTTAACAATATTCGCGAACCTCCTCCAATTTACATGTCTCACCGCAACATTCTTCCGGCAGAGTAGTTGGTCTAGATGTAGATCCCTTTGTACGTTTGCGTGGGCTGAGAGACAAAGAGAGAAACTTTGACGCATCTTCCCTCTTAAGCCTGATCTCATTAAATGATGAACCTGAAATTAAGAGCAAGAACAGTAATTAGACGAGTTTGATGCTGGCTGGAGCGAGATAGTGTGAGATAAGAGCTAAGGGAATCAGTTTGGCTAGCTGATTTAGTGGCTCCTCTGGATATCTGTTAAATCTTTTTCATTTCACGACGACGCTCGACGACATCGAGACCTCATTACTAGGGGCTGGTCTGAGAATCCTATACCTCGAGATCAGTTTATTAAATATCATATATCACATTAATTTCCTTCAAAATATTCCGAGATAATTTTCCACATCTTGGGACGATTGTTGCATAACCGGGGTTTCTATGTTTGTTCGTTGTCGATTTTATTACTGGTGTGATGGCCACTCAAAATGAAGATGTTTTACTGTAATTAACCAGAAGAGACAAATTTTGAGTCCCCGAAGAAGAGTTATCTCATATAAATAATAATAATTATAATAAATTTTTAATTGTTTTAATAATAATAATAATAATAATAATGACAATGATAACAATAGTGATAATAATTTTTACTTTAATAATAATACGAGAAACTTTATTTAGGTCATTCAAGTAATGCACAAAACTATTTACAATAACAATTCTAATAAAGTCGTTTAAAAAGGAAGCAAAATGTAGTTCACAGATATGAGTAAAATTGAGAAGAGCTGAAAATTGGAATGACTTGTTTAAAATGTCACAGAAAGGTAGCACACGTATTTGCGTTTTGCGTCATCGATTGTACGTGAAAAGTAATCAGTAATGATAAGTTGCCCACTCGAAACTTGGTACAAGCCATAAACATCCCGGCAGTGTCACTCGCAAGATGTGCAGGAGGAATACCTGAATGGAGGAAACAAGAACTCCGAGACCAAGATAGCAGAACACGAAAATTGCTAACCACTCGGAATGGAGGGTTTCATCCACGGAACTGGGTGGCACGACTTTATGTGCCAAAGAAGGACTGACGGAAAGGCCTTATATCCGTGGAGGATTGTGTCAATCAAACAAAGATATCGCTAAAATGTTATGTCCAATCAAGCGAGGAAGAGCTGTTAACCCTTTGAATACAAAACATTCGCCAAAAAATACCGTTTTTAACCGTTTAGTCAGGTTTTTTAGCTGCCATGACGCTAAATAAGCCTAAGTTTTGCTACAAAAGCGTTTTTTTACTAAAAGGAGAGATTTTTCGAGGATTAGGTACAAAATTGAGCAAAACTTCAATCACGGGCACGCGCAGAATCAAAATTTGGACTTCTGTTCTTTTTTTTTTTTTTTTTTTTTTTTTTGCCATTAACCGTTCTCAATTTCGTTTGTTGGCCCTTTCCTTTCTGTTTTTCTCTGCCCTTTTACACTGGCTACCTTTCGCATTGTATGTTCTTTCTGGCTGCAGTGAAAAGTTGAATGTCAATCACGGGCGAAGCCTAGAAATGGACCTTGGTCAATCATAGGCGTTGTGGACCATTTTATCACCGTTTTTGCACCAAAACTGATAACCCTGTTTTTCGATTTGCGACGTCGGATAAAAGAATGACGTCAATTTGTTAAATACCTAGAACACATACTCTTCACATGGAAGACTCTTCCGTAAGACAGCGGTCAGACCATATATATCGAATACAACAGAATGTGATGTTATTGTACCATAGAATTCAAGTTCCTGTAACTATCTGCAATAAGCCTGTGGGAATAGTTCATACTATACCTGGGCGTGGTCGCCGTCTTGAATCGGAGAAGCACACGCTCGTATAAACGATTTTCATTAAATCACCGCAATATCTCGAGCACGGATGGCTTTTACGAGGTCTGCACTCAGGGGGTTCCTCCATGGTAGGTGCTCGTGCATTGATACATAAAGGGGTAAACAGGACCACTCCAATGAGCCAGATTAGTATTGTAAAGTGATCCATGCAAAGCTACAGAACAAAGAAAAGACCCAACAAAATAAGACAACAATATTCTTTATGATAACAATTTAGTAATAACTATATTTATGTTGTTTAAACGATAAGATGATCATTGATTCCAAGAATAAAAAATTGAAGCCTGTGTTTTCAGGACCAGCCTTGTGTGTTTAAAAGATGATTTTAATAGCCTACTTTGTACACCAGGGGAAAAATACAAACACCATGGAAGTGCTCTCTAAAACGTACAATCATAGACAAAGGACTTGGCTGTTCTTTTAAACCAGCAATTTTCTTTGCTCGTCTTTCCACGAACACTGAGACTCGTCAACCAACCGCCCCCGCCCCCTTTTATGGTACTGAGAATCATTTCCGAGTTGTTAATTAAATCAGTGAATACAACCCAGGTGATTATAGTCGACTAAGACTTGATGCAACCTAGTGGCCACTTCCCTACAGCGGCACCCGACCCCAACACTACGTGCAGGTAGATACATCGTCCAACTCTAAGAAAACTGCACCACCCAGCAGATAGACCATAACCGTTCCACAATGGCGATGGAATGAAACTATAGAATACTGGACGCTTGTTTCTTCCAACTAACGTATGGCATAAATAGTTTACTCTCATAAATTTTGCTCGACTATCTCACGGTTGCCACCCCAGGCACCATATTTCTAAATTCAGACAAAGTTGCTATAATCTTTTGCTTAACTTCTCTCTGGTCTTCTCTCTGGCCGAGTTGTGTTTTATTCGTAACTCTTTAAAGATTAAGGATATGCGCGTTTATTGAATGATCCTTTTGTTAGTATGTTTTTATTCATTCGTTCATAAGTTCGTTTTGTTAGTTTAGTCTTTTTTTTAACCCCGAAGTCGAACCAATGTCAAAAATATCAAGTTATTTTTCATTGCCATGTACACACTAGGTAAAAATAGACTCAAATAATAACAAACCATATAGGAACATTGATTGTTAAAATTACGAAAACTTAGTTCTTACTATGAAAGCCGCGAGCTTGAAAGAAACTGTTTGAAGATGCCGCATCCGGAATAAAGTTTTGCAGTAAAACATGCGGGGAACGAAAACAACAAAAAACCATTATCCACTGGGAAATATTTCCTTGATGTACCGCCGGAAGTTAGACTAATATTTAGAAATTAAGACAACCACCAAGAATAACTTTTTTTAACTTGAAAAAGGAACACAATTATTTTTCAGTGAACACTACACCGATTTTTACCTCGATGAGACAAACTCAGTTTTCGTCAAATACCCTCTTATTTTACATAATTCAGTTCATTATTTTAAATGAACTCAGTTTAGGAAAATATACGTTCGATCTGTTCCATCATATGCTATGCGCCACTTTGCTGTGGTTACAAATTCCCTCCATGGGGTCATTCTAAAAAGAGAGGTTCTAAAAACTGTTCTTTCTAAAAACATGTTCTATATATATCTTACTCAACTTCCAGAACGGAAAGTGACGAGTCAAGTGGCTCAAAATTGTGAAACTTACGTGATTTAGTTCATCTCGAGCATAAATTATATGACCACCATGTTTTCTGTCCTGTTTATCGTTCATACAAAGAATACTTTCTTATCAAGAATGGAGAAAGGAGCTTGTTCTCGTGGCACTGATGAACCATAAACTGAGATATACGTACATTAATTAGTGAACGAGAATATCATTTTGGCAACCATGTCAGCTGCGTTTCGGCGCCACATTTGTGGAATTAAAATCTTAGAATGATATGATCCAGCAGTCTTCTCACACATGGATGGCTATACATAATGGATCAGTGCTCTATCTAACAAGTATACAATGTAAATTCGTGTTCACTGAAATGCTAACACCCCCATTCTTGGTGGCAGACTTGTACAAGTCTCTCTATACAGTGAAATAAATTTATTAAGGTAAAGAATTTCCTTTGGTCAATTTATGTTTAGTATATTTTGCAAAGAGAATAAAAAAGCATATTCCTAATATCAATAAGTTTTAAAATGATTTCTTAAGATTTATAATCCAAATTCAAACATTGCACTTAGACAAAGATTAAGGCTTCTTGCTCGAAGATCATTCTTAAGAAGAGGTATTTGTCACTTCAGTCCTTAACTAGCGATCGAGGATCTTATTAAGTGAAAAACAGTTAACTGTGGGATAGACGCTTACCTGAGTGTGAAAGACGACTTAACGGACAATTTTAGATAACCGCGATCTGTTTGTTTCGCTTGTGAAGCTTTGCGTCTCGTCGGTAAACGTTTTCAACGAAGATACTCTGGTGGACTCCTTCACTCGTTCATCAGCTTTTCATCTATTTCAATATGAGCGTTCGCTCAGCCACACAGTTGACCACACTGACCGATGTTTGCTTGCTCTTCGATGTGTCGCGCGGTTTTCTTTCAGCAACACAAGCTGTGAGAGATAAAAGCTTCCGCGAAAACTCTAAGTTAGAAAGCACTATTTTTAAATGCACTATTTTGGCTACCATTACAATTGCGTTTTGTCCCATTTTAGGCACAGTGGGATACCATCTTCACAGCATTCGTTTTTAAAAGATTGTGCGTAGGAAACTTAAGAAATATCCATCCATTTTCAAAGTACTTTTATACTCCGTCAATATCTCTTTGACGTTTATAAGATAAAAAACAGGTCATCTCGAGCAAAATAGGACTTTCTTAACTGCAGCTAAACGAGTGAACTCAGTCAATGACATCAATCAAGACTCTTGAAATACTGAACATCTGCTGTTGGAGTTCGTTTGACGACATTTATCGTTAATTGAAGGCGGTGTAGAGAGGAAGGAGGTCTAAACTGTACGTCTAGAGAATATCATTGTTTTTCCATTCTTGAAAGGAAATTGAAGCACGTGGTCCTGAGTAGTACTTAATTTTTGACATGTTTGTGACATTGCATCTAACTGAATGTTATTTTAATCATATTGATCCCACTACGATACTCAATATTGTGGGGTTTAATACTCCATATGTGTAGGATCCATATCAAAAAGATAGGGAACACGGTCTTGATAACCAAGACGGATAAACAGAACTGTATCAGTCTGCTTAAACCGTCTTCAAAGGAGTTGCAAAACATCGGAGATTCCATGTTTCTGAGAAGAGAGAAAACGGAATTCGTCTGTCTCGCAGGGTCTAAGTGAAAGGGAACGTAAAACTTATAGAAAATGCCTGATTAAAGAGTAGATTCTTACGATTTACGATATTTCGTAACAATGAACAAGCAGGCAAGAAGAATAAAAGAACACCACCTTTTTTTAACTTATTATTTCCATACACTTATTCCAAGGGTGTAATGCAGCAGCAATGTGAAAAAGAGAAATGTAGTTTTAACCTAATCGACATAATGTAAATCAAAGGTTGACAAAACATGCAGGCACCTTTTTATAACTTATTTTGTTTTCACTTAGTTCGCTGGTTTACGTAACAAGGGAAATCATTGGACAACTCAGAAGATCATGTTATCATTTCATATTTGGTTAGTTAGCAAGACTAGACAGTAGTTTGGTGAGAGAGAAATGTCTGTTGTCGCCAGTATGACTATGTAACTTATAGTGTTGTAATAGTGTTGTCGCGAATAAATTGAATTAAATTAAACTCAGGGTTGACGAAAGCTGGTTCGATTCATTAATCTGACAGGAGAAAATGCAGAGTCCTTTCTCTCTTTCTATTATTTTCTAATATGTTTCTTTCGTATATTTATTTCACTTGTTGCGATGTAACATAGCTTATCACAATACCGTGCAGTTATAACCTACGTCAGTCAAGTTATTCTGCGCTTCTTGCCTCTACCAGTCGCTTGAAAAATGATGCAACAATTCCTTTACGAATACCCCTCGCCCACTTGTTAAGATTGATAGAAACAGATTTGCATGACCACGAGTAGCGTAATATCAATATATTACTTCTGATACATGACAGTCGCGAAATCGGTTAGGAGCGCATGCGCATGTCTTCGTCGCCTAACACTGTTAAAAAGATGAAAGGTTTGAAGAAGATCACAATTTCTATACGGTGTCGCAGTTACGAAGAAACGAAGGGAAAATTATAACACCGCAAACCCTCATACTTCATTATCAGTGCACCGTTCAATGATGGTACACAACAGCAGACGCAATTTATGGCAAACTGAACCTCTAAACCAAACACAGATTGAAATAAACAGATGCCGAGACCGGTGAAGCTAATTGTGGTTTATCAGTCAAACCATTCATGTTGATGTTTTACATCTACTGTCTCATTTTTTTTTAGTATATTCTTTCTTTTTGACTACAATTGTTTGTCTATTTTCGGAACAAATAGAAAACATCTTGTCTCACAGAGGATGCAATAGTCCATCTACTTAAAAGTACATTGACAAATGAAAAATGTCGATGAGGGGGAGGAGCTGAGGAGGAGGATTTTAAGCCTGATAATCTACTCATCTGTCACACATTGTTTCTCCGATCCTATGCAGGTCTTGTGCGTGCGTCACAAGCCGTAGCCATAACAGAGGAAATACACTTAAGAGGTGCTTTTCGATTGCTCGGTTTTGTGCACGCATGCGTACAGCTTGCACGAGATTCCAGAGGCAGCTCTAGTGATCTGCTCGGTACTGAACACTAAATTAGCAACGCTCGATCATGTCTGTTCCTTAGACGCAATGTTCATGACAGCAATTTTCATTAGGGTTCGTCCATACACATCTCCTTGGAGTCGACGGTCAGGAATTAAGTAATGATCTTCATCCTTTACAATACGCCTTTTTAATTCCAATCGATTGATATGTCTTCAGTTTACACACATGATTTGTCCTCGGGTGCGTTCAGGATTGTTTCCGTACACTGTCCGTTGCCAAAAACGTTTCTTCTGACCTTGTCAGACCTAACTATAGACCTACAAGTTACTAACTTGGTTTGCGGACTTTGTTGGTATAAAATAGTGGGCCTTTCAGATATTTTGCTCCTGTTTTTTTGTGGAGATCGTTGTTCTTGATTATTTTCTTAGTAGCGACATATCAAGTGATGCCTTCATCATATACTTATCTCTCAATAAGATGATCTTATGCTCTCCTCTCGTTTTTGTGCTTTCTCTACTGTCATTTTGCCGCTGTGTGGATTTGGGTTCGTCGGTTGATGTTCCAAAGATTCGACAATTTTTTGCGCGCTCTGAGCTGCGTTTGTTCATGTATATATATTTTCTTTATAACATTATCCAGCGTATAATTAATATAATCTAATATCCTGAAAAGCGCTATATTCCAGTCGTAATACTCCCGTATTCAGTTGTAAATACTAAGGGACTTTAAGATATGGTATGGCTAGCCTGTAATATGGCGGCAGATAGTAAAGATCACTTCCGGTGACGTCATAACGCGCGTACCAGTACGGCTTTCCCGCCGTAGCCTTGTTTTCTACTACGGGAAAGTGCCTGGTTTCACGTACTCTTCACTAACCCTAACCCTAACCCTAACCCTAACTCTAAAGCCGGCTGTTTACTTCTCATTTTAACGCTTTTTTTCACTGTTTGAACGGCCTAGTTTGAAGATAAAGTTCTCAATCATAAAAATCAGCTCTAAGATCATTGTTTCTCTGTCATTTGTATAGAAAATTTGGACGATTTTAACACATACCGCAAGATGATCAATTCAGTCATATTAGTATCGAGCCGAACAGCCGTAGATAAGAAAGCTTCGTATGTTCTCATCTGAGCTATAATTGTTTATTACTGTTCAAAATGTATTTTATTATATCGAAAGTTTTGTATTTTCGGGCTTATCACGTAATCGTTGTACGAACAACCTGTCCGTGTTGAAATCGAGCTTTTTTTTTATGTCAGAGTTTATATTTTGTTTTGTGGTTGGAATTACAGGCGGTTCTATCAAGTTCGAAAAGGCAGATCTGAGTTCTGGGAGATGTAAGACGGGTACAGGAGAAGGAAATCCTATTTAGTAAGAAAGTAGAATAATCTCTGGTTTCCTTGAAGTAGTCATTTTTGTAAAGACACGTAGAGACTGCACATACCGTTGCCGTACAGCAAAATCTTAATCATTTGAGTTTGGCGGGTAAAACACCGTTGTCAGCCTAGTCCCTCACGGCCAAAGTAGCCGTAGTAGCACCTCGCCGTAGCGTATCTCAAAGTCCCTAATAATTGTTACAATATGTACAGCAAAGATTCGAACCTTTTACTCACCCTAATATTGCGCTGATCTCACGTAAATGCTAGAACTAAATTCCTATTAATCAGACAAACTGATATTTTCCAAGGTTAGAGACGAAAGCTAGTGTAGATATGTGTCGATCATAATTTACATAAGTGTTTGTGTTTATCTCGGTCGTCCGTTTTAAGCTGCCATTAAGGTGCAAACTCGTACACAGCGATAAATGGATAATAAAGATGGTCACATTGGAACTGCAATTGACACTAACATTGTCCAATTTCCCGCAAATAGTAATTTCTACAAGAATTGAAGAGATCCGACCTCTGCCTTGTGGATTATTTCATTTAGCTGGAAAATAAACAATAGCTTTCAGTGTTAACACATAAGAAAAAAGAAAGAAACCCTTTTTCTTTGTTGTGAGAGAGACACTTTGTTGCGATGTTTCGTTCAAATGAAGAGCACAATTTAGTGAGAAGAAAGAAAATAAAATAGAAAACTCAACGGTTGCATGTCTGCTGACCAATCAACAATGCCGTTCAGCAATTATTTGATTGATTAAGTTCTTTGAAAAACCGTCGGGCAATACTCTGTAAATCTTTGGGTAGGGTTGTATCGCTGGGACACTGAAACCTTTACCCTTACCGGACCATGATAAGCTTGATTTTGCAACCCTGTTCTAGACTAGATACCTAAAACCCCTACCCTATCCAAGACTAGCTCTTTTTGTTTTAATGTGTCACCTGACTGAATTTATCCCGACCCCAATTTTGAAAACTGCGTGTGCCGCGAAAAACAGTTGAAGGACAATAAACATGATAGCGCTTCATTTGGCGCGGAATATTTGTCCTTGGATGTTACTGTTCGCTGCTCTCTTCTCGGTACAGATAATGTCCGCGGACAAATATCCTAGCATATTTTCGAGCCAAATGGAAGCTATCACGCGCTCGTTGAATGATTGTTAAATAGATAGTACCGTTCAAATTCCAGCATCAAGAACAAGACCATCAGTACAAGAGTATTGTCGATGAAAGTATCAAGACTACTTTATAAAAATCTTTAATAATTTATATACTCACAGTAAAATACTGTAAATACCAATCGAGGTTTAAGTAGCTTATCTAATGTGTCGCAGCTACAATTCTTATCTCAGTTAAGTTTGATTACAAACGTGTATGAAATACTGTACTGAAAATAAAACAGCAGACAAGAAAACTATCAGCAAAGAAGCTGAAACATGGTGCTCGTAAATTCTTTCAGCCTAAAATATACTTAATGTACTTTAAACACAAGTCTACTTACTCAGTAAAATAACTATAACTATTTTCAGCTGGAAGATTTTGAATCGTTATTTCGAAATTTCGGGTTTTCAAAACGCGTATAGATAAACAAACTTCTTAAATAACACAAAAAGGGCTATAGTACAAGTGTTCTACTCTGTTGTAATGGAACACAGCAATTCGGCTTGGCCGTATAAACACGCCTGTTTAACAGAGCAAAGATCTCCCAACCCATACCTCCCCATAAAGTTGAATCTCTCCGCCTAGCGTTTATGATCTAAATATAGTCATCTGCGGATGATCCAGCCCTTCAAATACAACAAATGTCGTCTTCAACAAAGTCTATCATTTAACTCCGCCCGCCCCCCTTCCCTGGACAATAGCCACTTATGTCAAGAGTAAAAAGACTCGACAATAATTTCAATGTCCGGTTAACAACGAAAAACAAAAAAGAAACAACCCGTCCCAGGCTACCTTGCGACATTGTCCTGTTCAAAGGCTTTCTCGAAATAGCTGCAGTGCACTTACCATTGGTGGCCATCCCCGGAGGGGGACACCGGGCAAGGGAGGAGACTGTAGAGAGTCCTACGATAGCTCTTTATTTCCCCCTTATAGGTAAGGGAGGGGTTTCACACAGCAGACTGAACAGCACAAATGAAATTGACCGAGACCAGGGAATAATAATTTGTCATCAAGAAATTAGCAACTGCTTTTAAACTTCAAGCTTCTGCTGAACTGCTTGCAGAAACAACACCTCCCTCATTCAGTCTACCTCTGGGGAAAATATCCCTTTAAATCTCCCTAAAGGGTAGGGCCGAAGACACCTCTATAAATTAAAAAGGTCGACCTCTTTCCAACAACAAGTTTAAATAAATCCAAATTATAACTTAAAGAGAAACAAAGTCGTTATCACTGGAATGCAGTTCAGGAAACTAAATAAGTTTAGATATTTAACGTATAATGAACAACTTATCTTTGAAATCTTTTCTTTAAAGTACATGCTTTCAATACTGCCTCTCTATTCGATTTCACGTTTCGTTCTCATAAATAGAAGCGAAAAATTAAAAAGGAAAAATTAAAATAAAGGGAATGACATATCCACTCCTTAAGATCGTAATAAAATAAATTACATTTTTTCGGTGTTTGCAAGTTAAAACACAACCTAACTGTTGGCACAAAGGTTGATTGAAATGCTTTACCATAATGTGACCATAACAGTTCTCCAGTGAACTTAAACCATTTACAAAATTAGATCTTACGACGCTCCTTAGTCTTCCATCCATTCTTACTGCTGATCTTGGCTCAGAAAGCAGCACAGACTTTCCCTTTTGGGCCTCTCCGCCTTTTCCCGAAAAACCATTCTGTGGTTCCCATTTAATGAAGTAATATTTATCCCGTCTGACTTAATATTGACTCCATGTTTTACTGTCTTACACCGCTTCAGGCATGTTATCGAAATGCTTTCTCATGGACTTGATGCTTTTGTATATCTTGTTCCTGTGACCTATCAGGGTAACCCCGATCTCTTTGAGATCGTTGTCTTTTAGGCATGTTACTTGTGTTAAGTCCTTGAAGCCTGCAGTCTTGAAGTTCGCGGCATACTGTCCCATATGAATACTGCCTAACCACTCGTTGATCGTACTAAGTTTGGTGAAGTCCGCTGAAACGGCGCTGAAAGAGATCAGTATGTTTACAATTGATAAGACGTCTTCTGTTCCACACGTGCGACGGTTAACCACCGCGACTAAGTATAACAGACTCATTTCCCAGGTAATAGCAATACGTCATTTAACATACACAAAACAATAATTTAGGAAATGACCACTAACGGAAAATTTAGAAAACTGACTTTTCGTAAATGGCTTGGTTGGAAATGGAAATTGTCTGCGCTTTAATACACAGAACCCGGAGAGTTACTAGCACAGCATAACAAGTGACAACAGATATATATCAGCTTGTCGGGCATTGTGGCTCATTTTGCGGACTACAATGGAGAATTTGACCGGCTAAAATCTCTGTTAACCCACTGAAATTTGAACACTTACAACTAAGCTTTATCGAGATTTCTTGCCATGTAAGATTTTTTTATTTCTAGCAAGTTTACCTGAACATAAACTCTATTGGTTCATTATAATTTCCCGGTCATGGATCGTCGTGCGTCAGTGCACCTCAACGCAGATACTAATTAACGTCATTCTCAGCTCCTCCAATCCATTTTTTTGCTACCTTTATCTATAAATTTGCGTCAATCCCCAAGACCAGAACGTGAGAAAAATGGCCATCCCTCAAATACTGACTGCACTGAATATAAACTTCCACTCACTAACTGTCAGGCCGCCCGTAATACTATCAACAGCCTCTTTACCTCTTACCTTGTATAGCAAACTAGACTGTCATTTAACATTTCCGGCGTGCGGATAAGCTCATCCAACCGCTTCACAATTTCTTCAAACTTCGGTCGATTGGACCTGTCTTTGTCCCAGCAATCCATCATAATTGTATGCAGAATTTTCGGGCATTTCTAAACAAATGGAGACAAACCATGTACTTCAATAAACTCGCCTTTTTATTCCAACTCTTTGACCACCTCTTCCCCGAGTAGCGAAACACGCAGGCTAGGGAAACTGTACTTAAAAAGAAATAAAGAAACACGAAGAAAACTACAAACAAACTGCTGACGTTCTTAAACAAGACTCAGAAGTAAAATACTTACCACAGGTGCTGGCAGCCTGTAGCCTCCCTCTACTCTGTCCATGACCTGTAAAGATAACGAGTGACTGCACATTAGCAATGAAAACACATGATAAATCCGTGTTTCTCAAACATCCCGGCTTGTTTATCGTCATCGAATCATCAACACATTTTGAACCTTCAGCTTTTCAGGTCACCAGCCATTACACATGCAGTGTCTCACATAACGATCTATGTTGAAAAGGAAATAACAATTAAAATAGTTTAAAATATATTTATTTTGTTACCTCAAAGTTACTCCAGTTCCAATATGGCCTCTCACCAAATGCCATGGTCTCCCACATCACTATTCCAAAGCTCCACACATCACTTGCTGAACTAAATTTCCGGTACCTTATCGCTTCGGGCGCTGTCCATCGAATTGGAATTTTACCGCCCTAGAGGGACACAAAAATTTCAGTTTATACCACGCTAAGTAAGTTAAAAAACATAAGCAAACAAGCCAACAGGAAGTTTTGGAATGATTTTTTGGTTGACAAGGAGAGCAAGTGTTAAAACAGCAAGGCACGTATCGACATGTTAGCTCATGTAAGCCGGCAGCATCTCTGTAAGAACCAAAAATGATTCCCCCGTGCGGTCTTCTGGGGAAGTAGATTTGAGATAAATTACCTGAGTCTGATACTCGGAATCAGGATTATCTTCCAACTCTCTTGACAGTCCAAAGTCTGATACTTTACAAACCATGTTCTCGCCAACCAAAACATTTCGAGCAGCAAGGTCCTAAAAAAAAGATAAACAACCTTGAAAAGTTAGGGTGCTAACTTTGACTTTTAGAGGATGATACCATTCATAGTTTATTTCATTTGCTAGCACAGCTCTAACTGGCAGAGCAAATTTAAATAAAGACAAAAACATATGATATACAAAGAGATATGTGTAACGTCAAAATATATTAGAGAACAGTAAAAATAATAACAATACAAAGAAAGCAAAATATTATATGGCACAAATGGCAGGACAACATAGATTTCCAATCACGCATGCGTGCAAACGTAAGCTGATAAATCTGCAAGATGAGACAAAACAGGACAAACCACATTTTATCTCATCTCTTCTCTTTGGTATTTCATCGCCTTTCGCAGTGACAGGATTAAGGTATTGTCACGTATGCTGGGCTGACTTTTCAAATCTCAGGTACTTACCCTATGCACAAAATTAATAGCTGAAAGGTACACCATCCCTGATGCAACTCCACGGATCATGCCAATAAGCTGTAGGGTTGTGAGTTTGTCTTCGTGATTCTTAAAAAGGGAGAACGGAGTAGCAAGATTTGCCTCGGGAATATAAATGTTTTTTTATGTTTCAGTTATATTTAAACACTCTTTTCGATGCGCACTGCCATGAGGCGTAACCTGTTGTCGCACATACATGAACGTTCTAGCATGTCAAGCAACACGTTGTAACGTAACGGCTGAACAAGATCAAGGAGGAAAGCTGACTTGCCTAACGTGAACATAAACGACAAAGTGTGACTGGTGAAGACATTATAATAGTTCTGCTATACACAAGTTTAAAAAAAAATCTAGAAAACAAGACAGAAAACGGAATCAAAATCAAGTATGATCGTTCTAGTATTTTTGGGTTGAAGCTTGTCAAAAAAAAGTCTCCACAACAAATGTCAAAAAATTATATCACTGTGTTACAACAACAACAACAACAACAACAACAACAACAACAACAACAACAATAACTTTATTAATGTGTCAAATACATTCTAGCCGAGGATAAAAAACCCTCTACTAATAGGGGACACATAAAATAAATAAAATAAATTATAAATATATTTATAATATATATTTATAATATATGTACGAAAAAACGAACAAGGACTATCAATGAGCATTCCGTACCTTGAGAAACGTATCTAGAGATCCACCATCCATAAACTCTGTTATAATCATCATGGGTCGACCTTAAAGTTAACAAACCAGAATACGGAACTGTCATAAAAGCGCGGACTCTCACAGATAAGTTTTACTTTTTAGTGCATGCATGTATGAAGAAGCTGTAAGGTAGCTGGGTGAGGGGAGACTTTCTATACAATCTAGGCCATGTGTGACGCAGAGGACTAAAGGAAAAATAACTGCATGTAAGTTTGATAGGTGAAAATCTAGCAGCTAAAAATCGTTCCAGAAGGGTAGCTATCCTTGATTTGCCGTTCAAAACTCAACCATGCTAAGCAGTTGAACTTCTGATCTCACAAAGATTAACAATCAGGTATAAAACGGAAATAAATACAAACTTCTTGCACACTTACTGACTGTTATGACGCCTATCAACTGGATGACATTTGGGTGCTTAAACTGACCCATAATGGAGGCCTCAGAAATGAAGTCATCTCTAGTCTTGGATGTAGCACCTTGCTGATGAAACCAAAGAAACAAGCATTTAAAAGTAAGAAAGTGTTCAATTTTAAAACGATAACCAAAAACTATAGGCCCAAAGCAATCACTGGACTCTAAGCAAATATTGTAAACTCAGAACAAGCGACAAATTAAATTGTTAGTGGTCGTAAGCGCGGAAAAATTCTCGCAACTGACCATTTCTCTGATTCTCGCAACTCTGTTTAACTCACTTGTTAGTATAAATCTACTAGCGTTCTATCACGAATGCCGTTCTCTGATTGGCTACGCTACTCACTATCTATTCTGTGATAGATAGTGAGTAGCATAACAGTGTGCCCTGGATAACAAAATGACCACCGCTTATTAACGTTTTCGAAGTGTCTTAGAAGAGGATTTAGATAAAGTTTGAAAGATCGACTAGTACATTTATACTAAAACAATTAGATTATTCGCTCTCTATTTCTGATCGTGATAGTTGACTCGGGCAGCGCCCTCGTCATAGCAATCTCGTGATAGAAATCTCGAGCTCATTATCTACCGGTACTTGTTTAATAGAAACAAATCGAAAGTTTCCTTAGCATCAAAGCCAAAACCAATCAAATTACAACAAAAATCAACACATTCACAGCATACCTTTAAAATTTTCACTGCAACAATAGAGTCTTCAAATAATCCCTTGAAAACTTCAGCAAACTCGCCTACCGATAGAGAAGATGAAAAGAGAATATCTACATTCCTTTCTACAATATATGCGGCATAGTCAAGCAGAAAGGTCAGGAGAGTTTAAAAAAAGCCTCAGAAATTAGGGAATAATTCTCCAAATACCATACTCAAAACTTTTGGCGATCCGGAAGGCAACTTTAACATTCTCTGGGTCTTGTAAAAGTTTAGTTATAAACACACGGTTTGTGGAGAATGTGTAACTGAAGAATGAACTAAAATAAATTTCCTTTGCTTTGAAAATGATTAATCCACTGAGTAAGTACAAACCTCCACCAACGGCACACTCTAACTTGATATGACATCTGTCAATCTCAGCAGCGAACGTCTTGACAGCTTCCATCGGATCACCATAGTTACTGGGATCAACGTATTGACTCAGTCCATGATTAGCAAAAAGCTCAGTTGCTACAGAAATAAGGAGAAATCAAACAATGAAATTATTAACGGACTGATAAGTTAATACGGTGTCAATTTAAATGATATTAGTGGTACTGGTACCGGAAATAACAGCAAGACAAAAAAATATCACAAAACAGTGCAAACGGTCTGTCACTCCCTAGCTAACAATTTACAGTAAAGCTAAAATTAAGTGAACATTTCCTCTTAGTCCAACTGAAATCGCTCATGTGAATAAATATTCAGACTGACCTTCAAATGTGGTAGCTCGTTTCCGGAATTTCCTGCAAGGAATCAGAACAGCAATAAAAGGAGTTGTCATTAAGAACATAACAGCAGAGGCAAGGCAAGAGCTCAAACTCGGACGTTAACTCATGTTCGCAACTGATCAGGTGAAAATTAAGACTTCAGTTACAAAAAAAGTTCAGTCGAGCACTTAAATATTACACCTTATAACATTAAAAAAGATCCATTACCTCCGTTTTGAAATAACCACTGTGATAATAACAATGATAACCAGAATGAAGATGGTGCCTCCTGCGGCCACAGCAATCAAAAGCCAAAGCTTCCTCTTGTCATCAAATTTTGAGACTACAACACAATGAACCATAATCACCAGCATGAATCTTTCAAAACTCGACATGTGAATTATATAAATCCACTTCACAGACAATTAGAAAACGCAAAGAAGCGGCCGCCACTTTTTAGCAACCGCACACTGCTAAGCTAGAGACTATAAAATTATGTACAGCAGAATAGACAGTGAGAAGCCTAGCTAATAAAAGAGCGCTACTCATGATATAATGCAAGTAGGTTAATGCCATTATAAGATATATGGGGAGTACAAGTAAGAAAAAACTTGCATTTGTCATCCGAAGAATGAAAGAAATATTCAGGGCAGCACACAAATGGTTTTTACCTATTTTTTTGCCTTGCGTTTTGGCTTCTTCACTTTTCGGGCCAAATCCCATGCTGTTCTTTGCAACAACCTAAAACCAATAAGTAGTGGAACTTCATTATTCTTGAAACCAGATAAGGAAAAACCTGAAGATAAACACTTAAGATCGCAGAGTTGCTTTGGACTCCTCTGTGATTGTTGGTAACGCCAGACGTACATGTAAGAAGAAAATGGCACCCTTAAAATCCAAAGTTTTAAAAAAAAAAGCAAAAAACAAAAAAACAAAAAAACAAGATCCTTTCCTCTTGTTGTCCTTTTGATTGTCTTTCGGTTTATGTTTCAAAAATTAACTCAGTCGAATGTAGCTGAGAACACAACTGACTGGACACTCACACAACTGACTGGACAATCACACAACTGACTGGACACTCACCTCGAATTCGTACTCAACACCAGGTTCAAGTCCAGTTATTTCGATTTTAGTTTGAGTTGTGTTGATTGTGTGCTCATCTGAGCCATCTGATAATTTACGGTATGTCACAAGGTAGTAATGGATGCCTTCATTGCCATTGTTTAGAGTCCATGATACAATCACAGAGGTGCTATCAGTTCTCCTTATTGTTACCTCGGGTTTTTCAGGAGCTAAAATATAAACGAACGTAAGATTCAGGAGTAAGAAAAAAGAGGGAAAGGGAAAAGATATCGATGAGAACGTTATCTGAAGATGGGAAAGATACAAACAAAGCGTAATTATTTTGGTAAACACGTAAACGTAAGAAAGAAGAAAAAGAGGGAAGGGAATCGTTGTAACACAGCAAAGATATAAACAAGGGAAGGGAAAGGAATTACTGAAACGAAAATTTCTCGTATGAAGATCACTAGTACAGTGCGATCGAATCAACGAGATCGCTATACCTGATTCCAACGTAGTGACTTCTGATGTCGCAAACTTGGAAGAGTATCCGTCTTTCTCTGCTACTGCACTGACACCATTTTTTGCGTATATCTTGAATATGTACCCCGTTCGTGGAAACAAGTTGGTTACAGTCGCTTTGGTTTGCGAAAAGTTTCCTTGTCTGGGTAGAAAGAGTACTTGTGTTCCACAGTCTTGACTGCAGCTTAATTCGTCTTCCCGACACACGATCTTGCATTCGATCTCATAAAATAAATCATTTCGGCCACCGAGGTGACGAGGTTGCGACCAAGATAGGCTCACTGTTGTCTGATTAAAGTCCAACTTTCGTAAATGTCTTGGCACAGAAGGAATACCTAAAGAGACCAGGCATAACGCATACACATTAGGTTTTGATTAGTGGCATTCTAACCAAGAGAGATTCACACCAATTTTTGCACTTTAACAGGGAGCCCGCGTGTTAAAATAATCACTGATTTAAGGATTGTTAAGTAAATGATCATCAAAGGAATTCAAGCTGGCGGGATCAAGCTCCTAAGTCACGCCAAGGCGTAATGACCCACAGCCTTATAACCAGCTACAGTAGGCAGACAAACAATCACAAAGTTTTAATACAATACCTGTGCAATTATCTGAAAAACGTTCCCACGTCGCTCGAAAAAATCCTCGCTTGCATTTACAACTTTTCCTGCCTGTGCCCGCGACGCTATGTTCTGGACATTTGGAACATTTAACGTTTCCAAGCTTGTCTTTGAAATAGCCAAGTGTACACACTTTGAAGAGAAGTAACGAAAGTTAGCCATGTGAGAGCCTGAACATCTGCGTTGTTACATAATAAACATAATGGCGTTAACGAGGCACTAAGCCATGGAAACGTAATTGAAAAAGTCGGGCTGATTATTTCAACTTGTACTGTTTGCGTCTTAAATTTCGCTAAAAACAATTGCAGTTTGCTCTGCCTTCAACAAAGGACTTACCGTAGTCATAATTGTAGAAAGCTTTTGAAGTTGTTTCTTTATTTTGCTTAAAACAGAGATTTGAGTCCAGAGGACCGGTCTATGTGCCCAGATAAACTTTACGTATAAAAAACCCCCTTTACAGATCCCCTATACATCCAACATTTACGAGCCGGTCAGCGGCTACGTTTAAGAGGTATCGCTCTTTCGCTGCTATCCACATGTAATATGGCGGTGATGGTGACGATTTAAACGATGTAGAAAGAAACACCTAGAGTAGAATCTGGGCATCGTTTCACGGGTATTTCATGATCCCAATTAGCTGAGATTAGATCTATCGATTGCTATCTAATAATTATTATGAAGAATCACAAGCCTGCGGGAGGTACGTTATCTACAGTAACTCGTTTAGCTTATCTTTAGACATTTCATAACCGCCATTTCTGACATTTCTGATAGAACTGGAAGGTATTCACAGATAACAATGGGCGAAAGTATACAGTATTGTAAATGATCCACAAGGGTCATCCCTATGTCTGCAAACAATTTAAAACCTGATAAGCTCTTTATTTGACATTAATAATAATTTTATTGTTGAAGGCCGTTTCCCGGGTCATCGGCGGTAAGTTACAGCTGTAAGTTAAGACTTGTAGGGTTATAGTGCAATCTTCAAATGTCTCATTGAAAGCTATTTTGTCTAACACTACTGGCTAAACTACAGGTTACACGTCAGAAGCAGAGAAATTAAACTCATCGACCGCATTTGGATAAATACTAATAATAATACAATATATTTATATGGCGCTAATTCCATAAAGTAATGTTCAAATGCGCTTCGCAATATAAAGTTAGTAAAAAGGGTAAAAATTACAGTAATGAGGTAAATTCACACAGTAAAATGGAAAACAGGAAACAATAAATAATTAAAATACTAGATCAAAATAGTGATGAAAAAGATCTACTGCACTAAAAATTATGATAAAAACGCTGGAATGAAAAAGGTGAGTTTTTAACTGTTTGGAAGTAATCAACGACCACTACATACCTTGGCATTCAGAAGCAACTTTCTCCCGTCCAGCTATACAAAGACATTCACCTGTAGAAACATCTCCTCTGACCCACTCTCCACTGCTACCACAGTTGGCACCCAATTCTGGTGCGGTAGGTTCTGAATTGGCTGCACATTTACCCATAACTTTTACAATTTTAGATTCATTAACTGGAGCAATTGTCTGAGGCAACAATACAAGACTATCAGGTAAAGTCTTCCTTGGACAAACATTATATGTCACCACAATGGAGTTTACCACAAGACAAGCTCCTTGGTCATGAATAGCAAGGAAGACTTTTGAAGTTCTTTCCTTGATGAAAAGGGACATCTCTGCAATGTTTTGTACACTGACAGACTGGTTAGATGAATTACTTGGTAATGAAATTGTTTCCATTTTGCTGTAGTGTCCATTTCTCGGATCAGAATATGAATTATTTGGTTCCTGATTTGACTGATAACCATAAACATCAAACCTTTCAGAGCAGAATTTTCTTACATTAGCATCGTCATACGATGCACATCGTTTCATTGAGTAGTTGATTGCAATATCAATTCTTTTAAGTTTGTTGTGATCAATGCCATAACTCCATATCCAGTTGCTTGGCTGTTGTACACCAATGTCACAGACAGTATATCTAAATGTTCCACTGTCAGAGTGAGAGGTTGACCACTAAAAGAAGAGATTAAAAGACACATCAGCAACTTAAAAATATATTTTGTTCATGGAGTCTTTTCTTACTTTCAAATGAATACAATCCTACATGTACAACTTAAAAACCACATTGTAGTTTTCCATTTTCTACAAGGCCAACAGCATATTCAAAGTGATGTCACAGTTGTAAGATGTTAACGATAGTCAATGGGGATCAGAATCAGATCTCATTGGTTGGATGAATCCTAGCTTTCAGCCTGATGACTGTGTTCTGAATTTAATGAGGCTATTGCCTGATCCCCACACAACAGCGTCAGGGTCAGCATCACATGAAAATCTTCATCCATGGCACCAAAAGACAAGAAGAAATGCAGCCAAAAAGTATACATGTACCCAAGTAGCAACAACAACTGTTACAATAATAATTATAATAATCAGATCTATAACAAAATTCTCAATTGTGATTGGTTCTCTGAGTGCTTATTTGTCACATAACCAGTGTGCCATCATGTGGGTGTCCAATTTACAGGTATCCAATTTGAACTTTTTGTGAGTGGATACCTGCAACTGGATACCCACGTGATTGGCACATCAATTGAGTGTGCTTTAATGGCTTCCTTCTCAATGTTTCCTAAAGTTTTAAAAACTTATGAAAAGCACTGCAAAGTTTTTCACTCAAAAAATTCTCAAAAGACATTTTTTATTCCCAAATTTGTTGTGGATCAAAAATAACGCATTTTTGTATAAAGAGACATTTAAAAATATACTTGTTCTGCGAACGTGTAATATTCAAAAAATATACTTTCTCCCAAATTACATTTCAAAGGTTCAATGGTAAAAATAACTAGTATTGATAGAAAATACAAGAGAAGCATTATAAGTATTATTAAGTAATAAACAAGACATGTTTCAGAGGGAAGATAATCCATCATCATTTTACAAGAATAACTTAGAAAATGAGCAGTTAGTTGTTTTCACTTTTTCTGTTTCACCACTTAATCCTTAAAATATTCTTATTTTCATTACACACTGTTAACCATTTATTACCTATTTTCTCAGGTATTCTTGTAAACAGATGATGGATGATGTTTCATCCAAAACATATGTTGTTTAATGCTATATATGAATTTTCAAACACATCATGTGGTTTCTGAGAGCTATATTTTACTTTGTACTGCTGAGAAGCCTTGGTAACGATAATAGTAGTAATAATAATAACAACAATAGTTATGTTAATAATAATATATTATTATTATTATTATTATTATTGTCATTGTCATTGTCATTGTCATTGTCATTGTCATTGTCATTGTCATTGTTATTATTATTATTACAGCTATAATAGTAATAATAACAATACATGTAATACTGTAGGTAAGGTAAAGTCTGCATATAAGCCAAGTGACCCATCAGGCTGGAGCATATCCCAGTTTCTGTAGCATGAAGTGACTAGGAATATTTTTTTTTTTCTAGACGGGATGCTAGTCCATTGCAGGGTTACCCCCAGCATTGAAAAATTTGCAGTACCCATTTGTACACCTGGGCTGGGTTGTTTGATAGCTGGTTAACCCTGACCCAGGATTATTAGCAGTTAACCAAAGTAACCATTTTTCTGTTTTTCATTTCTTATGTTTTGTGTAGTTTGAGATTAGTCAAGCTCAAAACTGAAGGACAAACACTACAAACAGAAAACCTCACCAAAAAAATACAAAACTGAAAAGAAAATTCTCATTAATTCTGGGTTAGCTTAATCAGGCTTTGAACAACCCGGCCCTGAGTGGAGACAGGCACTGTGAGATTAAAGTATCTTAATACCCCCTGCTGGGGCTCAAACCCAGACCACTTAATCCGGAGTCGAGCACACTAACCATGAGGCCAATATAATAATAATAATAATAATAATAATAATAATAATAATAATAATAATAATAATAGGAAAATCAAAAATCAGAGGCATAAGCAGAGTCATAAGCTCAACGGAGTCAGAGTTGGAAGAATCAGAATGTCTCCATTTCTTCCAACTCAATTTACATATTTGTCCTTTACGTTCTACAGTCCAGTGAAAACTAGATTGTCATAGTTGAAAGCAGAAGTGGAAGAACCAACCAATCACAAGGCCAGGAACCAAACAAGTGATTGGTTTATTCTTCCACTTTTGCTTCTGACTCTGACAATCTACTTATAGTTTTCACTGAATCGTAAGCGAAAGGGTCTTAAGTGGAATGGGTGTTCTGATTCTGACTTGGTTGGTTTGATTACGACTCTGACTACGACTCCTTCACTAGTGAAAACAAGCGGCCTTAAAAAGTTAATTGAGTTATGAACATACATAGATCAGTGCATGCAACTAATTACCCCTGATCCATGGCCCTCACTATGTGATGTCTCCCAGTACCAGCTCTGTGGACCAGTCACACCAGGTGTAGGTCTTTCTAGCAAGATGGCTGTGAGCATTAAAATAGAATTTCATATCCAGTTAGCAACAAGTTGAGACCTGAACCTTGCACGAGCAATAATGGTACATCCTCAAGTACAGGGTTTATTTGTTCTCATCAGCTGTCTGCTCAACATACATGTACTGTGAGCAGACTTCCCTTTTGGCTTGGAAGATTATCAACCGCATAACATTTACACCATGCTGAAGAGCTTGTATCAATATTGGCAAATACTTTTGGTAAAACTAAGCCTTCTTTGAATGAATACATGTAGTACTGAAACGACACACAGCTACAGGTGTATGCTCACTATGGCATGTGGAAAAAAAGATTATATGTACGATTGTTTAGATGAGTTGCACTTAGTCAAACAAGAAAGAGAAAATCTAATTGTTATTGGGAGATGAAGTCAACCACCAAGATCTTGCTACGTTACATTTGCTGTGTTTCTGAGCATGTGAGTTTTTTAGGCACACACGCACAGCAACTTTAGCTCTGCGTGCAAAGATAAATGAGAAACACAATTGATAGGGTAGGCTGACCAAACTATTGGAAAAGACCCAGCAATGACCAGGGCAGGGTTGTTCAAAAGCCTGTTAACACTAACCCAGGATTAAAAGTTAACCAAAGTATTAATTTTTTTGCATAAAAATGTTCTTTACTGCTTACATTTCGTGTAGTTTGAGCTTGGTCAAGCTCAAAACTGAAGGACAAAACAGTATACACAGAAACCCTCACCAAAAAGTTACAAAACTCAAATCAAAATTCTCACTAATCCTGGGTTAGCTTAATCAGGCTTCAAACAACCAGGCCCAGGTATCTAATCCAGGAGTATTAGTAAACCTACCAGTCCTGTCATTCTACTGACAAATAGGGATACCAATAGTTAAGAAATGAAGGGATAAATATATATTTTTTGGTTTTGGAAAAGGAAAAAGTTCTCAAGGGAGCTCACAGTGTTTTTTCTTCAAAAATTATGACAAGACTGTCATATTCACAGATCTGTATTGAGCCATATTAAGAAGGCTTCCCTGCTAGCAGAGGCTCTTTTCCTGGTGTTGGAAAAGAGCCTCTTCTAGCAAGGAATTAAGAAGCATAACTAAAAACAACATAGAGATGGGTCTCATATACATGTTGTGGTAAAATGAGTTAAGTGGAAGACATTAGTAAAGAAGATTAAGCATAGTTTCAGATTCACAATGGTTTATTTATGATACTTGAAGGACTAGCTTGATCTATATTCTACAAGAAATTTAAGATTTATCAAGTAAGAAGTTAATACATTTATCACTTATTTTTATCATGCTGGGAAATCATACAGATTAAACACTAAACTAAAAAACAAAAATGTGTCTTATGATTTTCAACGTGACTATTTTATACACCAAACAAAAAATATAATTCCGTGAATCATAATGTTTACTTTATAAAAAGTTTGGAACAAGATTTGTTGTTCCCAAGTACTCCATGTATTTGTGTGCAGTGAAGTAAAAATCCATTCTGTGACTCAACAGAAAAGAAAAACCAAATTATTGTGCAACTCCTACTGTGACCCCAAACTACAGCATATTGAAGCCTTCTCTGTGAGTCAGCCAGACTCCAAATGTATGGCTTGTATTAAAGATGTTCTGAAGATAATACTGAACATCGCTACTGATTAAACAAGACTCAAAACCGGAAAAAAAATTCTTCTGATCTCAGGACACCGAACCCATGCAAAAATTAAATTGTTTTAAACCCGTATGACTGGTGTACAATGATAATTAATTTTGTTCGGGTGGTAATTTAATTACTTTACTCCACTAAAAGTATTTACTTTTAACCAAGACCTAACTTCGGTGAACTGAAGTTGATAAAGGAAATAACACTTTTACCCCTAAAGGCTTAAAAAAGATAATGCTTCCTGAAATCGATTTGCATATAATATTGCTTTCATCTTGTATTTGCATTAGCGACAACTTTCCTGTTTATTACAGAATTCTGGTCTTTTCCGCGCACGGATTAAACCCGCTCCACGCTGGGGTGAAAAACTTCTACAGAAAACATTTCATCAAATGACGAACCATGCCAGCAATAAATGTCAATTGTTGTAAACATCTTTTGGAAACAGCTGTTAAATCCGAACCTTCTTTAAGTGTTGTTTACGAATTTGCACTCTTCCCATCAAGCAAAACATTTATGCTTCGATTGCAGCTTGTATGCAAATCTCTTTCCAGCCTGACACAGTCAACGACAAAAGAAACAGACATGTTTCTGTTAAAGTCATCATTTTTTCAATTACCTCTACGAGTAAGTGACATTAGAAAAGTAAAGAATCGTTTCATTTGTCTTGGAAATAAAGAAATCGTCGTAACTTCGAATTGCGTTCGAAACATTTAAGAGTAGTGAGATCATTAGCAGAATAATCTCAAGCTGCGAACCATTAAAGACATAAAAGGTGTAGTTGTACGGTTATCCAACCTTTTATGAACAGCAATGCATTACGTTAAATAAAACGAAAATTATCTAAATTCAAACTTTCCCTAGGTAGGTTTTTCGCAGCGCAAAAGGGAACACCAACGCTGATCGGAAGTTAAATGTTAGACGTGCTAATTGCTGGGCAAATAGCAGAATATCGAAGAAACCTACCCCACTTAAAAAGAGTCTCAAATGTGGCGTGTCAGGTTTCCAAATTATTTGAGTTTTGGGCGTGCGATTTGAAAATAAAGCGGCCACACTTTACAAACAAAGCTAAAAAAAAATTCACATTACATATTTTCACTGGAAAACGCCATTTACATGCGATGGAAGTGTGGTAGAACTTTTCTTTTTCTTAGAAATAGATTTCTGATCAGCAGACGGACGAATCTCTGGAACGTAATTCAAGAAACTTCCTTCGACTCTCCTCTCTAATAGCGCTTAAAATTAAGCGAATACGCCGTTATCGGGTCTGGTCTCTAACTGGTTTTGATAGCCTCGCCTTATCCGTGTTTTTGTAGCCGAAGTAAACAGTAGTAACCACCCATTGGGAAAGAACAACCGCAACGCATCATCGCTGCTTAGATTACGTTTCATCGCAGTCAATATTCCTTAAGCGTTCGAATGACAGATCTACATAGAGTTGGGAAAGTCACGCATACAGCGACAGAGATCTCCAAAGGAGGTCATCCTTTGAAAGCGATTTATTACCTCCTGGACAAGTAAATCCGACAAAATCGTGCCCCTCCACTCAAGCGCCACAACCACTGGCAAACCAGAAAAATTTTCGTTTTCACGTGAGACCGCAATATTTGAGTTTACTCGCTTAATTCCTAAAGAGGAGAAAAACTTCTCTTACCTCTATCTTCCACTGAGATACGGAAGAGAATCGTGGCCAATTTAACGAAGAAAATCCAACTTTTCCAAGCCATGTCCAATCTTCTTCATTTCTGTGACACGCGTCGAACTGTTTGGAATCGTGCAGCGGCTTTCTCAATCAGAACGGAAGTGAATGATACGGAAATGACGTACTGCTAAACATAAACATAAAATCACGCTGGTTACAAAGTGGAGCGACTTGACCAAAGTAACATTTACTTTTACCTTTACCTCTGCTGAGATTCGAAAATGAAATCCATTGATATTAAAGCCACTTTCTTGTCATTTACGGCGCCGACTTTGACCAATTTTTCGTTGTTTGGGCTGGGCAGCTTCAGTAATGCTTCAAAATCAATTACATCCTCCGTTTTTCAGCCTCTATTGTTTCTTTTGGATCCTAATTGTTCTTTTCGATCGCTATGGCCGCGTAAACATTTGGCGAAATTGGAATTCATCAATTATTGAAGAGTTAAAGTGAATTGCCTCGGGCAGGTGTGTTTTTGATTTTATGAAAATTCTAATCATCATTCTTGAAGACAATAGTTCTTTCATGTTCTGGCGCCAAGGGAATAAATGATTATCTGTAAAATAAAAGTTAGTAAAATTGGGTAGCCTCTTTTCGCTCTTTGTCTGAAATTTGAATGCGTTTCTTTTAATCTTATCACCAGACACACGCCGGGATGAATCTGTGACACTCGAGACGAAGAGCCCAAGCGGTATTAGCGACAAACCACAAAAGTGAGATTAAGACGTCTTCTGATGAAATATGCTGCGCATTTGGGCTTTTAAATTTCCGCCAATGCGTTTTAATCCTCGTTATATCTTAAAAGGTTCCACGAGATTAAAATTTTAAGGATCAGATAGCTCGAGGCCAATATTTACGGAGACAGTGGAGGAAGAAAGCTATTAAAAAAGAAAAACGAGGAGGGAATTGCTGCGGTTAACAGTTCCGATTTAAAACCTAGATTTCATGTTTTGATAGCAAAAGCACGCAATACAAAAGAGGGTTTAAGCTCTTCTAAGCTCCGACTCTGTAAAGGGCAGTTAAGCTGTGCAAATACTCTAAGTGAAAAGTTTTCAATAAAATTGAGTCAAAGGCAAATAGTTACACATGTGGGCAAATAAAGCTTTCTGCCTTTTCATAATACAAACCTAAGATGCCAACTGAAATTAACCATGTAAATGGCCAAACATAAACCGACTTCAAACTCACTTTGTTGTGCTGTTTTCTAGTTCAGTAACGTTTAGATGGTAATTTCTAAATTAAATATCTGGTGAAGATGTGAAATACAAGGTAGCCACCTTCTATCGTAGAGTGCACGTATGTTCATTGCTTTTGTTTTGCTGACACAGTTCATCAACTGTTTCAGCCGACTATTTCTTATTCAAATGTTTCTGTGTGTATTTTTGGTTCCTCAAGGCACTCGCTCAGCCGATAGTTGATGGGCATTGGTTTCCCTTAGCATCTGGTCAGCTGGGTAGTTATGTTGTAAGGAGAATATAACTAATGCTAGCGCATGTCATTGGGAAATCCTATTTAACTTCGTTCTTTTCACTCATTAAGGGGGTTTAAACTTAGTTCTTACCCTACGACGAGCTAAGGGCGTGGCTTCTACTACCACCTGCCACCCACTCATTGGGTGTGAGACACAGCTAAGCAGGGTACTAGCCCCTGGCAAAATGTCTGAAATTTTAGACAGTTTTTGTAACACATGCCCCCCTGGGGAGATTTGACACCTTAATTTTTAAATAACTTGCTTTGATACACTCTGCTGAGCAACTTAGTTCAGTAAATCGTCGCAAAGATCATTTTAACACCACGAGGTCCAAGCTGGTAACACGAGTCATCGTATCATACACTTTCTTTGGCGTTAAATACTTTGACATCATTTTAACACCCCAGTTGTAAGGCTTTATGTATTAAAATGAAGTTAATAATATGCTCATCAGATTTCTGATTGTCTTTGTTGTTTTTTGTTTCGTTTGACATCTGTGATTAATTATTAAAAAAAGAAGTCAACTAGTTTGTCAGATAGCTGAACATAGGCATGACCCGTTATTACGCTTGAGCCGCGTATTAAAAAGGATGAGATTGACGCTAAACACTGCAGCGGGTGTTAAACCCCCCCCCCCCCCCGCCACCTCCGCCACCCCCAAGAGAGACCTGACGCTTGGAACGTTTCGCGTTATAGATAGCGATTTAAACTGGTACTTAGTGTACCTTATGTCAACCGGGCGCTTGATAATGAGTAAGCGTTTAGATATACAAGCACGCTGAAAGGATTGTCTCAATTCACAGACCTTAATTTATACTTTTTCTCCCAACGATTACTAGGTACTGACTTTCTAAAGAGTCGTAGACTTGGAAGCTCGAAAAAATGAACTTAACCGTACCGCACAGAAAGACACATGGTTATGACCATCCATCTTCTTGCTTTAGATATGATATGGCTAACTATCATGTATTTTTGTTAACTCTGCCGATATCGGCCCACATTTTGCACATTCTTGTTATTAAGATTTATGAACTGGAGTCCAGTGTACTCACTCTGCACTTGACTCGATATTCTATTTACCATACATAATATACTCTCTACGCTGCTAAGGGTACGTGGCACAGATTTAACGAATCATGTATTGATCCTTATTAAAGTCGTACAGGATTTCATTCACCTACTTCTAAATGTTTTGAGTTTAGGTGATAATATATGACTGGCTTTGAAATATCTATTTATCTCAGTGTTTCCGCTTAAAGACAGTTTTAACCACATATAGATAGCTTCATCCAACTGCAGAGATCACTAATGTAATGAGAGTTATGATACCTCATTTCTATAAACGTCTGCGGCTGAAATGGAAATCTTTGTTGGGAAGTGAAGTATTAAGACAAGAAACGTACCTACCTGGAGACAGGAGAAGTGATGCGTCAATTATGATTCATAAGCGCGAGACAGTACTCGACAAATGACGTCCATAGCGACTATAGGAAAAGATTAGGAAGTGAAGAATTCAGTTCAATATGAACAAATCAGTTCAATATTATACATACATATATGTAGACAAATCAGTTCAACACATATGAGCTCAATTTTGAGATTGTCGGCAGTACAGTTCTCACACTAAAGGTAATTCAAAACACTTCAGGAGGTACATATAGTGTGTATGTATGGAGGTGGAGGAGACGAAGAATTTTTGGTAGATTTCGCCATGTTGATATCGTGTAGAATTGATGTGTGTTTTTGTAAAGATAACACAGCTAATAATCTCCGGCTTCATCAGATAAGATCAGCAATTACCGCTTATCACTGATATTGAAGATGTTAGACTCATAAGTCAACATTTCTCGGCTTTCTGAATCACTACGTAACAATGTACATCGTAGATGCAATTTTCTTTAAAAATCTTGCTCTCCTATAGTGTCAGGTGTGTGGTTTGAGCACAATTTTTAGCAATCGTCTGAGACTCCAGTCGTAACAGAGTGTTTTTGAGTTGCTTACTCTCATTCATTGAGTCTGTGATGAACGGTCCTCCTGCTTTACAATAATTGTTCATTTTTCACTTATAATTCCGAGACACTGGGAGAAAATGTTTTGTACACCAGGAAATTTTATCAAGATCGCCCTCTTTTTAGTCTTTCTATCATTTGTTTGGATAACGAGGTCACAAGTGAGGCTAATAAAATAATCTTTGGCTTCATCTGGAAGGGCAAACTAAAGCAGATCAATTTTTTTGTCGGGATTAAAGCCCTTGCTAGCGTAATGTTTTCAGACACTGTTCGAAAAATTAATTTCCTCTGAAAGCGAACTCAATTAACGTTCAGTCATGATTTTAAGCCCTTTCGCAATTCTGTGAAGTTTCGCCCTTTTCAAGACTTCTGGCCTTCCTTCGTTGAAGTGTATTGCGAAAAGAACATGAAGAATGTTTCATAAAATTAAAAGGCAAACAACGGACCTCTCTGTTGTGACAATACGTTTGTTGTTCTATCAAGAAACAAGAATCAGGAAATCTGTTTTTAATGACTTTATTTAAAAAAAGCCGGCAAGCAGACATAATTCGTTATCTTAAGAAAGCAGGCTGTAAATGCAAGTAATTCTAGAGAACCATATATATCTCCCACGTTGGGCACGCCAGTCTTCGAAGTCGCAGGCCAGCCCTGTTTCTGATAAGCGTAGGTAGTCATATGATATCGAGTGCAATTTGGAATAAATAAACACAAGTAAATTTTACTGGCGAGCGCAATTTGTAGTCTTTGGAAAAGTCTTAGTTTATTTATTCCAAATTGCACGAGAATTATCATCTGATTACTTGATAATAATACACTACACATCGTTTGTTTAGGTATTCCAAATATATTTCGAAAATTTCCGAAATTATCCGCAAAACTTCTGACAATGTTCTGAAGTCTTCGGCAAGCTTCGGATGATCTTCGGAAATCTTTAAAGATGTGCGGAAGGGTTCGGGTAATTGTCGGAGATGTTCGAAAATGTTCGGATCTTTGAAAGGCCTCGGATGACCGACGTCAATAACCTTCAAGTGCATTCGTACTGACTGCGGATATCTCCGTTCAGTTATATTATTTGTACTAGCCGCTTACAGATTTGCGTTGGATTTGAAATCTGGAGGTCCCTGGTTCAAATCCTCCTCCCTACCGCTATCTGGATTTGTTCAACTCCTCGACCGCGTTGTGCAAATAGCCAACTGGTCAGCCTCATACTAGTTGGGATTCAAAATAGCTTATGCTCCATTTGCAAAATCGTCAAAAACGCCGTTATCAGTATGTCTATATAATAATAATAATAATAAAAAAAACATTAGCTCGAAGATATGAATTTTAGAACTGTAAATTTCATATCTTCTCGCCACCTTGTAATATCCTCTATGTATTGAGCTCGCGCTAAGGAAGAAATATAAGCAAGTCCAGGGCTTGGCACCGATTGCGTTAAGGTGATTCCTCAGTATTGCAGTCACTGATGTCTGAACATGGCGGCGGGTCCGGACACTGGTTTTCTCTTTTCTCAATATCCTAGTACTACAAACAGGACGATGAATCACGCGTAGAGATATCGCATATTATTAAAAACTGGATCATTGGATAAGGCTATTCGGGAGTTTTCATTGGCTTCTTGTGGTCAGTATACAAGGTGCCGCGAGAACATAAAATTCATATATTTGAGCTAACGTGTAATGTTGTTGCCACTGGAGCGTACAAAATCGTCTAGCGCAGCTAAAAGTTGCCTGCTCACCAGATCAGCTCACGATGTCCGACCGCCATGGTTTTGACAGACGTGGTTTTACACGTGGGAAGGCGAAGGTTTAGAATTTGGATATCTAGTATTTCGAACGATCATTACCTCAGTGAACGCTCTAAATGAGGTACCTCCTTGATACTGGAGTTTAGTCTGCCTGGTGAGTATTCCTTGTACTAATACCTCGATTACATGTTCGGGTAGCTACTGACTACAAAGTAACACGCGATAATGCTCATTAAACAACGAAAATACACAAAGAGTGCTGTTAACTTGCTCATGGACTTAAAACTTCACATAATCTAATTTGAATAGTTTCAGAGCACGGGGAGGAGGTCAGGTAATTGTGATATCGTTGGGAAATATCACTGTTTTATTTCACGCCAGTTATATTTGTTGAAAAATCTTAATGCCAATTTAATTGTAGTCTCCTCCGCAGCAGTTTTTTGAACTGAAAGTGCACACGTTAAAACTGAGAAAACCGAGTATCGCATATTATTAAAAACTGGATCATTGGATAATGCTATTCGGGGGTTTTCATTGCCGTAGGCATCATGGGTTATGAACCATTATACCATGCTATACGAATATAGTAAGCGTACGCTCCTGCGTACGCGTGATTTTTTGGGGCGTTTTTATTTTTTATTTCGTTTTGTTTGCTATATTTTTGGGGCGTTTTTGATAAAACAATTATTCCACTCCCACTTGTTGGATATGAGATGGTTGTAGCCAACGCCTCGTTAGCTGTCTACCATTTCATATCCAACGCGCGCTCGTGGAATAATTGTCAATTACCGCATGTATTTTGCATTATGTGACAAGTTTAGAGATGGTCCTCAGTTTACCAGCTCAGTCAAATTTTGCCCAACTCCAGTCTCATTCCCATTCTTTTGTTTGTGATTCCCACTCCCAGTGCCCCCAATTCCATTTTCCCTCTAACAAAATAGGCAAATACCAGTTTCTACGTTACTCCTTCAGGCCCGTCTTTAGACCAACTATGCGCGTGAAAGACTGCGGTGATAGTAGCTAATTGTAGAGATATTAGTTTCGCCTGAAACCTTAATTCCACTCTCCACAGGGAGTGGATAACTATGAATTATGAAAGCGAGGTAAAGGCATGAGTATGTTAAGTTAGAATTGTTAAATAATAGTTAATGTTCTTTACCAAGTTATCTGAACTACTTCTGATGGAGCGTTCATTTTTTTGACTGGTATGAGTCAATACTGAAAACAAACCAGCGCGCTACTTACACTGTAGCGTGCGAGCAATGTCTCTTAGGATCTTGAGGATGGGAGAGCTTTAGGCAACGGAAAGAAAAAAAAAAACCCTAACTATGATCGAGTGCATGCTTCCAGAACTTACCGTTTTTTCAATCGTATGGGCCTTTAGTTCTCCTTTACAAAGGAGACACTATGCGAGTTTTGATCAACGAACAGTTGCAGCTGTCATCAAACCACAAACCAGAAAAGACGAGTAGAACAGACAAAAACTCAGATGAGGTTTTTGAAAAAATTATTAGCACTCTTTTTGTTAAAAGTCTTAATTAGCTGATACTCAGACGAAAACATTGAACGACATAAAAACTTACGAGTGAGAGCCTTTCAATTTTACTTAGTAGAATATAGTTATGAATTTCCGCATAACTAAAAAGTTATACTCGTATATTCATATTAACGAGATTTAAATGCATTTTTCTCTATTACAAATCTTGCGTTTATCTCCTATTAATGGCAAGGATTTACATATTCTCACAAAGAAATCTACTATAACCTGACTTTATTACGTTTGTAATGTTATCAGTTCATCAAAGTATTACAGGCTTATCTTTAATGTTCATCTACAAGAACCATGTATTTGTAAATGAACGATAACAGCTGCATGTGGTAAACAAAGGTTGACTTGGCGTTCATCACACAACCTGTACTGTGCCGGACGAATTCTCAAACAAAATATCGTTTTTCAGACGAACTGAAATGAAGTTCTACCAAAATTTGTCGTTACGCAAAAAGTACACTTTCTCACTGGGTGGGGATTGCAAGTTTTGACTACCACTTTTCTTTAACTGATGAGAATCAAACGACTGGCATGATGTGGTTTCTGGATGATCTTAATTGAATCTCAGTTCAGTTACGTATTAAATTTGTTTTGAGAAACAGTTTTGCCCTTTCCGGCTGGTTATGAAAATTCTGGCGCGCAACTCATCTAATTTCTAACAAAAAAAGACCGTAATTCCTTAAGTTATATCACGTTACGTTGCTTCTTGTGTTACTTACATTAATGACTTATCTACACTACAACGTTCAATGACACAACCAACAGACTCTCAGAAAGTTAAAAAGCGGCTTACGGGCCGGGGAAAATTCCATAACGAACGCATGTGAACGTCACTTGCGGTGAAATTTAACTTCTCTTTCAAATTAAATTCCCTTTGCTAAAATCTAATCGAAGAATATTCTCGGGACGGAAACTGTCATTGAATTAGAGAAAATGTTGGTCTGAGAATCAAGCCATAAAATTCCGAGCTTACCTTCACTTACTTACTTATTATTACGAACTTACTCCAGAGGTTTACTTTTCCCTCGGGCTAAGACCCCCACCGGCTATTATATCAAGTCCAAGCGGTTCCCAGGAAAAGAATGGTCCTTCAACGTATACGTGTGAATCAACATGATTTTTGTTCCTTAGACACAGAATGAAAATTGACGATTTCCTAGCGTTTAAGGAAACATTTAAAACAGACTACCGGACTTCAGTGGTTCTTCGTGTTATACTTTGTTTCCCGGGTGTTTGATAACGAATAGTATAGAATAGTATCCAAGGCTGACGAATATGTCAGCGTTTACAACCGCATGCTCGTTTTATCAGCAAACTAAAGAATGGACCTTTTCAGCGATACAGCGGCCATTTTGAATTCTATTGTTTCAAATAGATATTATGGGATACTTAGGAGGCAAATACATCATAATTTGTTTCCTGGGCATCCTAGTCCCAAAGACTGGGCATCGGCCAGTCTTTAGGCCAGTAACAACATTGAAGTCCAAGGGCTGACCAATGATCGACCGAGTCCATGGGATCGTCTGCAAAGAGAGCTGCCATGACTGTACATTTACCTAAGACGGGGAAAGCAAGCGCTCGTGGAACGTGCACGAGGCATGATCCAGGCTGCGCGAGCAACAGCGAATCATGCTGAGTTCACGGATCACAGCATCCAGCTAAGGGACGCCCAGATCCTCGAACACGGTGTTACCAACTACCACAAGAGGCCTTTCTTGGAGTCGTAGCACTCAGCGCCGCCGTCAACGAGAGGAAAACGGTTCCTCGCGCTTACCTAGAGTTGATTCAAAATCGATAAAACGATAGCAAACGCGCTAACAGCGCGAGCAAAAACGAATCTACAGATTGCAACTCTGATGAAGGTGGACAGAAGCCAGCAAAAATTCAGAAAAGAAAAGCAACAGATCGGATTACAAAAACCTTTAATAGGCTGAAAGGCTATGCTCGAAACGTTTGCTATTTTTCACAAGATAGAGCTTTGACATTTTTCCACCTTATCAGTTTTCAATTTTTATTTTCGTTTGAATTTTTATATCGATTTGAGTGTCACGCATCAGCCGGGGAGAACAATTTATTTCATTTTGTTTATCCTAAACATTAACCTGGGTTATGTTTAGGCTAACGACAATGGTTTATTTAATGGGCAAAGTAGCTCTTTACTATTTTCAAATAACTCTTTTCGTTCCAGATATATTTAAGTTTTTAAAATATACCAATAAGCTAAGTGATGACGTCATAAACTCAACCAAATTCTGATCAAATATGAAAAAAAAGATATCAAGGCCACTTTGTATTTCTTGGCAGTAAGATTCCACTGGATGTGCTCCACAATGTGAGCTCAACAGTTTTGTCTCCATGGTAACGTACTGGGTTCCAGACCTTCCCGACATTAAAGGCTTTTCTGGCCACCTTTGGCGTAACCTACGAGCAGGCTCACCTGAAGAAGGCTAGTTTGGCCAGCCGAAATATAGTACACCTAAAAAAAAAATCACCCTACGTTGTGTCGGTTTCTGCTTTTTTATTCTTCATTTCATATGTGAAGCCGATTACATCACTATTGATCCAACATATAACTCGGCAGCAGGATCATCGTTCCGGTTGCTTGCTTAAACATTTTATAGTCTCCTCTGAGTCACACGCGCGAGCGATGAAGAGCAAAGCAGGAGTCTGGTGAAGAGGCGCCAAGAAAGTGAGGCCAACTTTCTCGCCTCGCGGCTTCGCCGCTCGATTTCGCGCACGCGGCTACGGCGCGCGCGCTTTTGTTCCAACGTGAGCTTGCTCACAGCCTACCTTTGGGGTTCCATTCCCATGTCTGCCAATGGTGCCTCATCTACCAACAGCAATCAGTAAATATATTAGGTCGAGTTTGTGGCAAAATTTGGGAACATTGCTTTTTGTAGCCGAAGGTGTGTTGCCTAAAGAACTAGTAGAGTGCCAAGTTTCAACGGTTTCTGCTGCAAATTGACGTCAGATATAGCTCTATCTATATACTTGATGTAATACAGTCGAAACTCCGGTTGCAAGCCTGCGACCACCTCCCCTCAGCGACCAGTTTTCTAAAATACCAAAAGTTTCCAAGTCAAATCACTATATTTGGAACTCTTGTAAACTACCGTCTCTCGTAAGGACCGTAAGCGACCGGGACCACTTTTAAAGCTAAAAGTTTAACCTCCCGTAAGCGACCACTTGACAAACAATAGAGCGGAAATTGGATAAAAAGGTGTTGTGACATTATCGCATTCTTGGGCAGTACAAGAGACGGAAATTTCTCAATAGGAAGTACCGGAGTTTTTTTTCTCAAAATTGACTTTTCACATGAATAAGACATTTAAAACACAGGATAAGTCTCTGAAGTCACCATATGGTGTAAGCTCTCGTAAGCGACTACTTCCCGTAAGCCACCACCTGTGTTTGACATTTGGGTGGTCGTTTACTGGAGGTTCAAATGTATTGGGTTGAGTGTATGACGTCATCAGCCCTCTCATTTGCATATTTTAATTTCAAACCTAAATTCTCCGGAACTGTTGCAGATATTTGCTAGCGGTGAACGTCAGTTTTAATCTTATGTAAAATTCTATGTGATAATCCTAAAAATTCAAGTGATGAAAATTTGCACAGTAGTAACACTTTAAACGTGACACATTTTAGGGGAGGGACGCAGCAGCGTTGAGTTTCGATTTGTTTAGAGCATCTTCACAATTCAACAAGACAGCCAAATTTTGGTCGATGAGACTTCCAGAGCATATTTTCGGTATTTATAAACTAGTTTTTCGGTGGACCCTGAGTTTTAGTTACTACAAAGTTTGATGAAGCCGTCAATCGCGAAGAGAATTGAAATATTTCCGCAACTGGTGAGTAATACTAAAGGTAAGTTTCGTTTGATGGACTTAAGACTAACATAGAATTATTCCCCCTAAAATTAAATACAATTAAAAGAAAAAGCGTTCTTAGAAACATGTTTTGAATTCTTCTTCCACTGGAATTCTGGAACGTTTCCGTTCGGAAATGCGGCGGCGTTGCGTGACACTCAAGCTATTGTGTAACTATTTTTAAGCTGCTATTGTGTAACCACTTCCTTTCTGCATATTCATTATGTTCAGTAATCATTAATCCTTAAACCTTTCACTGTATAGTTTGATCCTTTGTAAACTGCACTTTGCCAGGATTCTTTGACAGTTCACTGGTAGCGGAATACAAACCGGTAAGCAACTTTATTGATTCAGTTTATTGGATATGAACCTTGCAGGTTAATTTGATAAGCTCAAAAACCGAAAACGTAACGAGGCGTTTATGTTCGTCGGTTTCAAAGTTCCGTAGTGCTGAAAAACAAGCGATTCTCTACTACCTGCTCGATCACCATCATTGTTGTTCTTGATCTGCTTGAAAATCACGATTCTTTGAGTCGTTTCAGTGGATTGAGAACACCTCTGTTTGTCAAACAACCCAACTTTAATATTAAAATGAAATTTACTGAAATGCTTGCTTTTGAAGACTCATATTTCTGACACGATGTTGGAAGAGTCTTGTTTCTTCGGATTGTTGATAGACGAGAGGGGAAAGTGAGTTATTTTGTGTCGCTGAGCGCGTTGATGTGGTAGAATGCATTTGTGTACCGGCTGAACAGTATTCGTTGTCGATGACAGTATGAAGTCAACCAAACTTATGATCAACTATCATAGTTGTTGTTCAGTGTTATCTCTCTATGTCCCACAGGGGACGAAGACGATCATTAAACTAAGTAAGTATGCTAGCTCTTTCAATCGCGAACATGTTACAGATATTTTTTCATTTGAAGTGAGCTTGTCCTTTTTATCGAAATCTTCGTGAATTCGTCCGAATAGTTAATCTGATATTGAACGATCAAGTGGAATTTTACGTGTAAGAGCGAAGAAGCTCGTCATCTGCGCCCAGAGGTTCAATATCGATCTTCCTTGGTAACTATCGGCGGCTAATAAAGCTACTGATTATTGTTCTTGAAGAAGTCTGCTTTATACTTTATTAATTAGTTAAGGACTTTAAAGAGGTTCAGGTTATGTGATTTTACCTAAAACAATAACACATGCTCAGTGAACCGCTATGGTTTCTGTTTCTCTCGCCCCTATGTTTTTTTTTTTTTTTTTTTTATGGGAGGGATGGATATACACAGGTTAGTGCAATATTGCTGTCGCGTGCAGTCGTCATTAGACAAGATTTCTGACGCAGCTACTGTGCCTGAGATCCTCACAAAATACGTTTGGATTACGCAAACTGAGCCATAAAAATTCCTTATCTTTATCACTTTGACTGAAAAAACAATCGACAAGTATAATTTCACTAGAATTACTTGAAACAAAATGGATAAGGACGAAAAATCGAAACGCGATGGGAATTTGTTCTGTTCTCCAGGGTGGTCACGCAAACTTATCACGCGCTAATCAACCTACAATCATGGACAAAAGTCGTAGGACAAATTTGCACTTTTGGCGCTTTTGCGTACACGCCAGGCGCGAATACAACTTCACCTGCCTAACCTCGCCCCCCACCCCCCATACAATGTTGAAAACTAGTACGTGCAATTTCAGCTGATTTTCAACATTGTGTTGGAGGGCAGGGGGGACAGCAACCCGTTTATAAAGGATATAGCAGCGTTTTCTTCATACTTCAGTTCTAACACAAGGACTTTTGTCCACGATTGTAGTATAGGTAGCGTCTGCGAAAGTACACGAACCCTGGACACGACTAGCAACGTTTGCAGAGATCCTGAAACGTTGTCCAACTGTTTCTTGAACTGTAAGCCGCTTTTCTTCCATTTTATATTTTAGTTTACCTACGTACAGTAAATTGAACTGAAAGTCAAGAACTTGTTGAAATTCAACATAAAAGTTCTCAGTACAGTAAAAAAACAGTAGACGGGTCTGATTTGACTAAGTTAACATCAGATCTCGGTGGTCCCGGCAAGCAAAAACATTCATCTCCTTTTGAATACCGATACGGTCGACGAATTTTAGCATGCGCTACTGTTAAATTTCCGTGTGTAACGCAGGCTAACGAATGTCAGAAAACAAAAAAAACATGAAGTGCGTAATTTATTTATTTATGTATTTATGTATTTATTTATTTATTTATTTTTATGCACGGTCGTTGTTGTTTCTGTAAATTCGTTCCATGTTGCCAACTGATTGCCTGCGTAGCAAGTGTTCGCGTATGAGCGAACTCGCCTTTTAGCCCTGCGAAAATTATAGGGGCGGGGGCGTTGGGACGAACAAGCGGAAATCTTGTCGTTCATACGGAAATTCTTGCTCCGCAGGGTGAGCGACTAACAGTTTGCTTTAATGTAGTATTTGAAACAAGTGGCTACCTGGTTCCGCACGCATTATGGTTATTTGCTATTTCGGGCTGAAAATATTTAAGATCAATTACTTATTTATATCGATATCTGTAAAATGCCATAAAAATATATTGTATGCGCTGTTGTTGCTAGGAAGACCAAACCACGACACCTTCAAAGAGGCCGAAGTTCGATTACAGTGGGCACTAATTAAATGTCCAAAAACGGTTAATGATTACTAGTGCATGGAAGAAGTAGCACCATGGTCAACCCCATGTTTTTGCAAATAAAAGCTTAGTTTCATTGACTCGTCTACATTAATATTTTATTCATTTAGATATAACGCGCTTGGAAAGCTACTATACACTGTGCATGGAATATTTTTGGGTTGCTGCATTTACTGCCTTGACGTTTGTAGCTTGGGCGTCATCAAGGCAAGTGACACTAGTGAACGAACCACAAACAGTCAGTGGATGGCATTGGGAAAAGAAGAAGACACCGGGAAATGGCATTAGAGGGGTAGGTTACCGCTGACTTGCATAAAGAGCGACTTGCTATCAACTGACTGACAGTGATAAGCTACAGTCTAGAGGCTTCTATAAAGCAGAGAATTACCTGATGTTCATTTATGCTTTATTGATGTATTTTTATGACTGTTCATTTCTGCAGTGGACGAGGAACACTAATCCTACACGATATGTAGCATGTGATGTCGGCTTATCTCTGTCAAATCCCCATCCAGACAATTGGTTGATAAGTGACCAAATCTCAATTAGGGACGCTAACAGGATCGATGTCACTGTCGACTACTTCATCAGAAGTTGTTCTACCTTGGGTAACAATGAGGGATCTTTTTGCAATGATGCTTTTGACATGTACATTAGCCACTCTAACCAGCTTATTGGAGATAAATCTCAATACCCTGACCCTCTCAGTAACAGGATGGCGTATGAAAAAACGGCAGTAATTAGACAGGCTACCAATAAGAGATTTTCCGAAACAATAGGTGTCCTCGTTAAAGAAAAGTATGTTATATTAGCCTTTCATAATTATGGAGCTTGCAGTACTATGTTCTCGGTCAAGGTTACTTATAACGTTTGTCCAGACGAAACACTCAGCAACTCCTTGATGATGCTACCGAGAACTGTAGCTCCAGCAAATCATTCGAAACCCATTCGAGTGGAAGGAAGTTGTGACAAAAATACGGTTCGTGTACCGGGCAGTTTGTTCGTCTATTGTCAAAGCAATGGTAGTTGGAACAGGAGTGGACTTCAAGGAAGATGCGTCTGTAAGGAAGACATGCAGAATGTGGAAGGAAAATGTCAAGGTACGCCAGAAGTCATGCATTGTACTTAACGAAGCAGAACAGGGTCAGAGTCACTAGTTTTTAGGTTGTCCGGTTTTATTATTTTGGGGATTAGTGCTCAGGACATGCGGAAAGGGAACTCGAAGTTATGTTTCGTTATTTTGACACTGTACCGCCCATAGACGCTTTTATTGAATGACCCTATTAATGTTCCCAAACAACACGAAATCTTCGCTCTAGAAAAGAACTCATTTCCCAATGGAGGTACCTACCTGGCCACCCTGTTTCAGAATCCATGCGGAAACGTTCTGTTTACGATACTAAGAAAGCGTAACTGTAGGGGATTTCCAACGAATCGGTTTTCACTCTACACGACAAATTCACAAGAAGCTCCTTACTAAACGCATAGTAAAAGGAAATGGCGACTCAATAATACAACACAGTCTAACCGCAAGTAATGATAAAGCAAATGGTCTGCTAAGAATATTGATAACTAGTTGGAAATTTCAATAGCTCAATTGGTAAAGCGTAGTACTACTAAAGTGGGGAGTGCTATGCTAGGGCACCTAGGACTGGCTGCGATCAGCTCCAGAAGACCCAGATTACGTTTGGAGCGCCCCCCGAATCGCCTTGTTGCTTTTGCCTCTCATTTTAGCCAGGTTGGATAGGCTCCTGGCCTTTAGGTTCCCACCAGGCTCAAACATGCATCGCTCAAAATTAAATTCGCCAATTGTAACTGGAAATGAAAATCTACAATGAATGTGTCTTGGGATAACACCGGATGGTTACCAGTAATTAAATAAAACTACGGAGAGACGTCAGACTTTATTCCGGGACACTAGTGATGGTGTATGATGGTATATAAAATCGACAACATTGCAAAAACGTTTTTGCAAAGGGGTCGGGAATTTTCAGGGCGACCTTCATGACCATGTCATCATATTTCTGTACGCTAGGCCTTGCTCAGTATGCTTCAGTGCTTGGTAAATTTGTTAGCTTGTAACGTTTCTCTTCCCACCCTAGCATGTCCAGTTGGAATGTACAATGACGAAAATGGACTTAATTGCTCAGGTATGAAACAACCTACAGCAATGGTAGCCAATGTCAACAAATTCTGGGGATTGTTTCCTCATTGGTTTCCTTCTTTTAGTTTATAATTGGAATCTGCAAATGTCAATTTCGAGATACGGGAGTTCAGTGAAGTGGTTTTGTTTATCCTTTCTTGTTCGCATCTTCTCTGCCGCATGATAAATTGTGTATTTATGAATTTCAGTTTTACCATCAGCGCCAAGGAACGCCAACGCTACATTCGTCAACCAAAGTACAGTTGAGATAAGATGGCGCTCTCCATTAGTCACGGGAGATTCTAGTCACGTGTTTTATGAGGTCGAATGTCGTAAGTCATGTAACATTGAGGACGAAAAGAACTGTGTTGAGAAACCTTGTAGTAGTGATGTCAAGTACGAGCCATGCAGAGAGGGACTGAACGTGACCCAAGTGACTGTAACAAACCTCATTGCATTTATCAACTACACTTTTAAAGTCTACGCCAAAAACAGAGTGAGTGAGGTAGCTAAAAGAAAACATGGAGTTGGAGGAAATTTCTCGCCTATCACGTTGAGGACTTTGGGAACAGGTGAGTTCGCGCTACAGAATACTTTCGAATGTACCGTTTCATCGTGGTTAGATTTCTCCGAGATACTACTGTTAAGTACGGCGTCTTGACTTTCCATCACAATGGGTTACCGCCAACTTTTGGTAACTTGCTGTACTTGTACGACGTACATACGCGTATACTTTCTTTAATTAAATAAATTCCCTGGTGGATCTAGTACTGCCAAAATATTTCCTTCATAGAGTTTACATTTTATTTTACAGTCCCTGGTAAACCTGAAGTCGCTGTCGAGCAACCGAAGGACACAGTTGTTGTATCATGGAAACTGGAACAAAAGAACGGAATCATCAAAGTTTATCACGTGACATACATTAGAACAGATGATTCTTCAGAAACCGAGACTCTTATTACAAAGAAAATGGAACACCAGTTTGGCGATCTAAAGGCAGGAAAAACTTATGAATTTCAGGTACTTTCTAGTTGCTAACTTGTTGCAGTTATAGATGGCAAATGGACTACTTAACTTCGCTAGAAAGAATTAAATATTTGAAGCCTGCCGATTTGGTGGATCAAATTGACATTGTCTATTTTTGAACACAAATTTATTTCTCCATTTGAATGTTTATTCTGACCCTTATTGCACCAATACGCCAATATATCCTCTAGGGGACGACAACATATTTCCCTCCACATTGCTGTTTTTATATGTTTTAGGAACTGTGGCTGCATATACTTAGTTTCCACTCAGTTCCACAACATATCGACCAAATTTTATGACTCAGTTTCCATGGTATGCATCTGTCGACAGCGTGCTCCGCCCATTTCAAGGTTTTAAATTTTGACGCTCCTCCAATTCAGTGGAAGTTTTAGCATTGTCATATTGTTCACATCTTTAGCAAGACATTCTGCTCATTTTCTGACATTTGTGACAAAGTTTGAATCCAAAGTGGGTTGATTTACAAAAAAAAAATCACATAAGAATAATTAGTACGCTGGACAAAACTGTTCTGGATCGACGTTTTACCACAAAAAATTAAAACAAACAAAGTGACACGACTAATTTTGTGATTGTCTTAAACTCTACTAAATTCCACACATGGAAACTTATTTTTATATGGATCACGCAAGAAAGGCTTGCGTTACACCTTGTCCAAATTTGGTAACAGAGTCACAAAAGTATGTAAAATCACGTGATTTCTGAGAAATAAGAGTCACATTTAGAGTGTTGTTTTGCGAAGAAACTCTTTACGTGCTGGTGGATTTTTGGCCAAGATTTTGACAAGAAAGCATAGGAAAGACTTACAACTTTATTTGGCCACTGAAATACGATACTGTCTTCAGAGACTGATCGTCTTTGAAGTCTTTAAACTGATCTTGCCACTAGACCGGTCTTCCGCCTGTTTTGAATATGGCTGCCTTTAGCTCGCGCTTCGCACAAGCCACAATTGCACAAGATACCGCTGTGTTAAAGCGTGATCGGCCGAGAACTTCAAACAGTGCTATTTTTGCTTTTAGGAAAGTTTTCGGACCTTTTTCGGAGCTCACCAACCAGGAGCTTGCCATTTTCTCACAATTTCTTGCTTAGCAGCTTGAAATAACTTTCTTTGGTTTGCCTTGTGGCCTTCAGTGGTAGTAGCATCACAACTTGAATCTTTGTTTCTCTAAACCGCTGTTGTATTACAGGATTATAGTGCTGTTTAGATGGATACCGCTCCTTCTTCATAATATCTCGTCTAATTCATGAAAGATTTCCACAAACACGCCACGATGTTCTTCGCACAACAACACTGATCTAACACTACCATGTCAATGTAAACTATGACTATTTTTTTTTCTCAGAAATCGCGCAATTTTCCGTACTTTTGTTATTCATTCCGCAAATTTAGATTCTCTGTAACTCAAGTCTTCCTTGCGTGATCGACATGAAAATAAATTTCCATGTGTGGAATTTAATAAAGTTTAAGACACTCACAAAATTATTTGCATCGCTTTGCTTGTTTTGATTTTTTGTCGTAGAACGTTGATCCAGAACAGTTTTGTCCAGCGTACAACGGAGAGAACTTTAAAATGTCCTTAAATACAATTGCAAAGATCCTTGTCTTTTTGCAGGTGTTTGCTGAGAATAACTTTGGAAAAGGAGACGCTGGTGTGAAGAAGTTTACACTTCGAAACGGTTTGACTGCCAAATGTTGCTATAAGTACAGTGATGTTTTATAGCCTACTAGATACATGTATTTCTACGCTTTTGAAGCCGTTTTCAACAAATCGTTGCAAAAATACGGATCAAACCTTCGATACATTCTGATGGAATGGGCATTGGTCGTCCAAGTAAAATGAAGGGCTACTACAATCTAAAATTGCCTTTAACCACACTTACATTCACTTTATTTCCATTTCCTGAAGAAATTAATTAATTAGATAATTAACTGATTGTAATTACTCCTATATGCCACAGGAAAGATCCGACCTGAATGCAATGAAATGTTTGAATTAAGTGAACTAATTGTTTCATCGTTAAATCCCCTTTCGGCCAGTCTATCGTTCAGTTAGGGAAGGAGAGAAAACATTTTCGGTTTAGAGCATTTTGACTTTTGAGCGGAGGGAGGGGGTGTGGATGTGGGTGATTTTGAAATTAATATATTCTGCAACCTCGCTTGTACCAAAAAAAAAATGTACACGACCACTGCCGAGAGAAATTCAAGCACATTTAGTGAGCCGGAGAAAAGCACGTTACCCACGTTGCGAGAAAAGATTTCTTAGTGCATGAAAGGACCCCACCACCACCCGCTCTGAAGTCAAGTGATCCACCCTTACTGTCTAAGCAAGTAACACACTGTTCGAATACCGTGATTAAATGTAATTATGTTTATTTAGGTGGAACCTCAGATAAGATGATAATTGTTCTTGGTGCTGGAGGTGGAGCCTTGGTGATAATTATTCTTGTAATAATTATCATCGTTGTTTTACTTAGAAGGTGAGTCTGATGGATGAATAATACAATCTCCCGATTGATGGCATTTAATTTTGTTTCTTTTGCAAACCCTTTGCTTTCTGGTGCAAATGAAAGTTGATATGAAGTTGAGTTGTAAGAATACTTTAGATACTACTCTGAATATTGTTTAGGCGCCTACCTCCCAACCTTTTTTATAATGATTAATTTATCTCTATTTTCTCTTTATTTAGAAGAGGTCATAGGAGTGTAGAAAAAGACTACATGCGCACCGTTGAGCAAGGTACTTCCACATCACTACCGCCTTATTAAATATCATAAACAAGGTACATGAGCCACCTTTACAACTGAAAAAAAATATTACTCTAGGAGCAAATTAACTGGTCCAAGAAATAAGGAATGAATGAATGAATGAATGAATGAATACTTTATTGAACCTCCCCGATGGGGCTAATGATGCCTGCATACAACCTCGTTCACAAGGTCTCTCATTTCCTCTCTTGCGGGAAGAAGAGAGACCTTGGGAACGAGGTTAACCTGCATTCAACCCGAACAACCACAAAGTTACGCAATAATGACGCCAATTACTCGAGTTTGCTGGGAAGGTATTCCTGATAACGGAACCAGTAAGAGTTACTTGATCAACCAGCTTGTACTCGTTGCCATACGTTCATGACAAAACACTTCCTCTTAAAATAATGATATTTTTTACGGATTATCACGTGGAAACGAGTTTAAATCCATGGATTTCGTTTTATAAAGGGAGTGCGTTACAGTCCATGGATTCAGTGGATCAACGGAGATATATCGATCCTGGAAACTATCTCGATCTTCTGGAACTTCTGTCCACGTTTACTTCGGAACTCGAAAGAAGCAAGACTAAACTGGAGGGACTTATTGGACAAGGTAAAGAGAATATTGAATCGATCAGGAACCACGTACGTGAGAGGAAATTTATCTTGACTCTTTGTTGATAATAACTCTTTTCTTGGTTTTTCAGGGGAGTTTGCTGACGTCTACAAGGGAACATTAAAAACTAAAGATGGCAAAAATGTCGTTGCTGTCAAAGTCTTGAGAGTCAGTTTTTGAATAGTTTTATGAAAGATTTGCCTCAATAGACTTTCTCTCTTTCCTTCCCCTGTCTTAGTTATCTATTCTAGAATATTTACAGTGAAGTGGATTACTTTTAAAGACCCAAGTATTTACTAATACTGTGAACTATCTTGTTAGATAGTGCATACCAGAGTGGATACGAGAACGTTTTCTGAAGGCTCTACTGAAAATAGTGTCAGTGGGTTGGCTCCCTGGTTAAATATTGGGTTGAAGGTTAAAGAATGGTGAATACAAAATGAGGCAATATCGCTTATCACTTGTTTCCTTATTCTAGCCTGGTTCAAGCGAGAAAAACCAAAAAGATTTCCTGTCCGAGGCGTCCATCATGGGTCAGTTTCACCATCCCAACGTAATCAGGCTCATAGGGGTTGTTACTCAAAGTAGGTGTTACACTAAATGATTATCAACTGAAACTTCCTTAAATAATGACTTAGATGGATTAATGTCGAGCTAGATGTTAATGAATGATTACAATTGTTTGTTCCTTACATTTTGTTTCGTTTTCAGCGTTAATTAAAAGCAACATTTTCTGAAAAACGTCAAACTATACTAGTTTAGAAGGCTAGGCAGGAAATGTTGTATCCACGTGCAGATGTTGTTGTGAATTTTGCCCAGTAATTGTAATTAAAAATTATCACGATGCTCGCGTTGTTCTCTGCCTAACTTGAGATTAGTCATCCTTTTTTTGAGGGCTAATTGCAGGTAATTTTCTGTCCTGCGTACGCGACAGGTCTCCTTCTGTGTGCTAAATTAGGAAGTGCGCACTGGAAGATTCCTGTTGAGTTTGAGAAAATTTTAGAGAACTTAATGTTTGCGAAAGAGTATTCAGGATGTTTGATCCCTTGATAGTTTCAAAGCGATATCTTCGGGACGACACTTCGAAACACCCACTTGGGGTAGAGACATTACTTGTTGTTTTTACACAGTACGTGTTTGAAAATACTTATTGTCACCTCTCAATTTTTTTTACTTGTTGTAGGTAGGCCGATGATGATCATCACAGAATTCCTGGAAAGTGGATCACTGGATCACTTTTTGAAAGTAATTTACGTTTGATACGCGGGTGTATTTTTGATGCCATAGAATCTAGGTCACCCAATTTTTTTTATCTCTGTAAAATCGCTTTCAAATTGAGCGAATTCTCACAATAGTAAGTAGGGAAACACCAAAGAAGTAATAGTTATAAGCAGTGATAATAATAAGTGTAGGTAATCGTATGAACGCGAGTGGAATTAAAGATTTACACTACCAGTGATATGTGAAAATTCCCTGCAAACTGCACGAGCCTTGAAACGAATGCGATTTGAAAGAATATCACGAGTAGTGTAAATCCTTAATTGCTCGAACTTTCATGCGTTTACTAATGTACTAGTTTGCCTAAATGGTACAAAATGCTGCCGAAGGGAAGGTGGATGTAAGGAGTGTCAATGCAGAGCAGGGTTGTTCCCATACAGAACTCAGGATCGTCCGTAACAGTAACCAACTGGTTTATTTAACTTCTCGGATTACAGCACTCACTCAGCAGCACTAAGCCTCATTACATTTTTCATTGCTCCCTTACGACCAAAACTTGCGCTCTTGTACAAGTACACCCGGAATTTCCAGAAACTTCTCTAAAGAATTAAATAGCATTGTTGCAAGGTTTCGAATATTACATGAGAAATGGAAACATTCCAGAAGGTTTTAGGTCACGGCTGAATAACGTCCAGTTCGAGATTTGAAATAACAACAACAAGCCGTAATTTTTGCACAGGATTGAAATGAAGTATATTCTTCCTCCGTGTGATTTCCAAAATGTTGACTGTAGTTGTGCAGATAAAAAAAATATATAAACGGTACGCAAATATCGCAAGTAACACTTGATGAGAGGGAACTGTGCTTCAAACTATAAAACAGGTGCCTGGTTAAAAATCAAAATTTTGCTTGCTGTTGTAGTAATTGACACAGTTAAACATCATCAATAGCACAATATAACGTTGAACCTTTTTCACGAGTGATTACAACTGGTTTACTTCTACACTTCTGGTTTTGAGAGCTTTAACACTTACGGTAATTAAGGTAACGATAAAATTTTCCACTGACTTGGTTCTCTATCAGGGCGGGCGCCTTTGACCTACACTAACTTCTTCGTTTCTGTAGTTTTCCAAATGACTTCTGTTAGTATTAGGTGAGACTCCACAAGCGTGATTTGTTGGATATTTTGGACTGATTCTCCTGTTGTTCCCGATAGCTTTCATTCTTATTTTCATCGATCGAAGAGAATACACGGAAAACAGCGCATCTTCATAGAAAGCTGCCTAATACAGAAAAGACAAAGATTACAAGGAAAAGTTTATAAAGGAAAATAGGAGCGATAAAAGAAGCGTCAGAAATAGCAATACAGAACAGAAAACTGTCACTCACCTTCATTTACTGCAACCAACGATGCCAGAAAGAGAGAGAGAGCACAAGATCAGACTGCGCATCTTAATTCGGCCATTCGCGCATAACCACAATTCCTTGCGCCTTTGATCTTACCGCTACCACAATTCCTTTAGGCTCGATTTGCGCCGCTGTCTCTTGTCTGGTATACATCGAGCCTACAATTCCTTGCGTTTCACAAAAACATGTTCAAGGCCCCTACAATGTGACCTTTTCCCGATTAGAGTGCTGCCTCGTTCGTTCGCTTCAAGCTCAATCACTGCGGCAGCAATTATATGACTGAGAAAATTGTGAGCGCGGGCGCGTTAATTTGCACTGCAGTGCAAATTGAAAATCAACGATAAATTGGCCCGCTCTCAGCCAATCACAATGAAGTAATTTTCTCATTCATATGATAAGTAATAATCTAAGTGATAACAAGTTATTATAATAACTACTTATTAACCTCGAACGTTCGGTCTTTATTACAAACCCTCTTCATGAAACTGTTCGAGAACTTTGCCTGTGTTATTTACTTCTCCTTTTACGTGGAATGATCTGTTCTGTTTTATAAGAAGAGCAATTAGGGATTTACACCTTAAAAGTTAAACTGATGTGTCCCCAGTCCATTTCAGTTCAAGCCCTTGAATTGGAACACACTTAAAGAACACCCTTTTTTCTTGATAGGCACGTGATGGTCAGTTGACGAACCTACAGTTGTTAGGAATGGCTAGGGGTGTGGCTTCTGGAATGGCCTATCTGTCGGGGATGAACTTTATTCATCGGGTATGTAATACAACCGCTAAATATAACAAGCCGCAGAACAATGAAACACTAACTTTTCAGGCAGTATTTAATGCTTTTCATCACGTACTATATACCGTATTTGTTTATATATGTGTGCAGCTCTATTGCTAACACTGCGCTGAGTGAATAAGGTTCCGTAGCTAATAATGATACCGCCTTTAATAGAGGAGGATCCACGGAGTACGAGACCGTTGGACTCAAAACTGTTCTTTCTTTTCATTAAGGATCTTGCTGCTCGTAATGTTCTCGTTGGTGAAAACATGTCGTGCAAAGTGTCTGACTTTGGTCTTTCAAGGGAGCTGGCCGATGACAATCCGGACTCAGAGTACCAGACACAGGTACATCTTGCAGTTTTCCACTCTAAAATCAGTTCACGTTTTAATTTGTTGCGTGGGTTTGTAACATTTTAAGACCATCCCACGCGTCTGGGATAAATAATGCGTCTGGGTTTTGTGACCTTCAAAAGTGTTTAGTTTTAAGTCTGGCATTTGAAGTCGACATTTGAAGTCGTCTTATCTTCCATCTCCATCTAGTTTTATATTATGCTTTCCTTGACAAATATGATCTTTATCTAAAAGCAAATATTGGTATGTGTTTGGATGACTTGAATAATTGGATGGAAACTACTAATTCTTTTTTTTTTCTTTCACTGCCTTAAAGGCTGGTACAATCCCTGTTCGTTGAACCACTAATCCTTTTTTCTCTGCCTTGAAGTGCCCTAAATCCCTGTTCGTTGAACCTCTAATCTTTTTTTTCCTCTGCCTTGAAGTGCCCTAAAAATTCCTGTTCGTTGAACCACTAATCTTTTTTTCCTCTGCCTTAAAGAGCCCTAAAATCATGTTCTTTAAACCATTAATCTTTTTTTCTCTGCCTTGAAGTGCCCTAAAATCCGTGTTCGTTGAACCACTAATCCTTTTTTTCTCTCTGCCTTGAAGGGCCCTAAAATAACCGTTCGTTGAACCACTAATATTTTTTCTCTCTGCCTTGAAGGGCCCTAAGATCCCTGTTTGTTGAACCGCTAATCATTTTTTTTCCTGCTTTAAGGGGTGGTAAAATCCCCGTTCGTTGAACCACTAATATTTTTTCTCTCTGCCTTGAAGGGCCCTAAGATCCCTGTTCGTTGAACCGCTAATCATTTTTTTTTCTGCCTTATAGGGTGGTAAAATCCCCGTTCGTTGGACCGCGCCGGAAGCGTTGCAACACAGGAAGTTTAGTTGGGCAAGTGACGTGTGGAGTTTTGGTATTCTGGTTTGGGAAATCATGTCATTTAGTGACCGACCTTACTGGGACTGGAACAACTATGACGTAAGTGATCACTGTGTAATATCGCTGTGTTAACATCATGAAACAAGATTGCATAAGTCGTCAAGTGAGCCAGCATTAGTCACTGTGGTCACTCTCCTCGCGTGTTCAAAAATTATTACTGAACCTCAAATAATCATAATCAAATCGGAATATTTCACTTGATAATGATGTTAGGCGAACGTCGAAACGGCGTCACAAAATGTTAACTTTTTTACACTTTGAACCAGAGGTTTTATAGTTGGATCGTATTGCAAACGTCTTCTTTTACGTGAATAATAGAACGAATGTTTCAACAGGACAAACCCATCAGTACTAACACAGTACTGTTATCAAAGGGGTCCTTGTAAAAACGTAAAAGAAAAAATATAGACATCCAAAAAAATCTGTCAAAAGTATCAATAAAAGTTACATATAAAAATCACATTTAAATACTTCCCATAAAAACTACAACTGAAAAAGTTCGTTGACCTTTTGTCTAAATAGAACTCAAGAATTCATATTTCTAACTATAAACTGAAGTTCCTGGTGTTGAAGTTTTGGTTTGTCCTTGTAAAATAAGTTTTAGGAAGTAGGAAGTCAAAAACACAGGCAAAATTTTCTTTCTAATAGCTGTCAACGAATGGTATACAAATGTTCACACTCTCCAGTCCTGAAGCTACCGCATGCTACGAATTAGTTGCTTTTGTGAATTTGAGTAGCTCGGTGTAGTTAAATTACAATAAGATACTTGCAAGATGGGACATACACTGGGGGCTACAAGGAATGATGTTGATGATGATGATGATGATGTTGATGATGATGATGATGATGTTGATGATGATGATGATGATGATGATGATGGTGAGGATGATGATGATGAAGATGGGACATCAGCTGTACATACACCCCTTTCTCAGTCTAAGATCTTTGACGGGATTGGGAAGAATCGATATTGGTCTGTAATTATCATTCTCAGCTGAGGAGCCAGATAAACTTACGTATGCTGATGACGGTGCGGCCATCTCTTCTAATAAGTCCTACTCCTCAGGAATGGAAACACTAAAACACACAAAAATACCGAACACGATCATATTTAGCAGAAAGAGATGCCATAAAATTAGATACTAGAGCGAAATGTTATTAGTGAAATGTTAAAAGAATAACGTGTTCATTTCATTTAATGAACTGTTGTCTCAGCTGGTTTCCAATCGTTCTTATTTTCGCAGGTGATTAACAGGGTGGAGACTGGTTACCGGCTGCCACCTCCAAAGGTATGGTTTTTGGGTATATTCTGTTGGTCATTACATATTAACTTAATAGTATAGGTAATGGTAATCGTATGAGTGCGATTGCAATCAAGGATTTTACTATTCCTTTTTTTTAACAACGACATTTTTGTTTTGACAATAACTACATTTCTTTTACAAAACTTACTACTTTACAATAACTACACTTTTACAATACTTACAACTTTACGATAACATCAATTTTACAATACTCAACAAGTAAAAGTCAATTACTTATAATACAATTAGTTTACTTTTATTTTTATTTCACTATTCATGATATTTGAGAATTCTCTCAAAATTGAACAAGACTTTATAGAATTTTCAAATAGCACGATAAATTTAATCATTAATTGCCCGAGCGTTCATACGATTACTCATTTCGTGTATGACTGACTGTGTGCGTTAATTTGCGCCGCAGTGCAAATTAAAAATTAACGATAAATTGGTCTGCTGTCAGTCAATCACTTTAAAATATATTTCTCAGACCTTAATTGAAAGAAAAATCAATCTCGTTTCGAGAGGCCGCGATCCTCTTGGTCAGCACCAAGAACCAAGACCTCTGAGTCAGCATTAGTCACTGTGGTCACTCTCTCTAAGCATGTTCAAAAATTATTATTGAACTTTAACACGTGTGCACAATCAGACCAGAACCGGCTAGAACTGAGTGTCTTAAACATCCTAGCAAGATTTGTTGATGGCATTATAACTTTAGCATGTGACAGACTTTGATGCCTTATAGCGAGCAGTGTGACCTTGTAATAAAATGTTTGAAAATATTTGTCCTTTGACATTATTTCTTCCTCGAAGCTACAGACTTAAAAGTGTCCGCTTCTCGGCTGCGGACAAAAGTTGTAGCATATGTGTTCGCGCCAAATTGAGGATGTCAAGATTTTCCAGTACAAAATAAGACATTGTCGTCATATTATTGTCACAATTTCTCTCTAAAACAAGTAAAAGTTAAACTTGACAATTTTGTCTCCGAGAAACTTAGTTCCTGTGATCTGTTACTTTTCGTTGTCTTTCGTTGTGTCTTTTTATTTTGGTCTGTTTTTCGGCATTCCTTTCTTTCACCATTGCTGACATAATTTAAGATTGCTTTATATACGTATGAGTCTTTTCCGTTCTGTTTATTTATCCAAGGGATGTCCAAAAGTCGTTCATACTTTGATGCTGGACTGTTGGGGTGAAGACAAAAACAAAAGGCCCAAGTTCTCTGAAATCGTATATCGCCTGGACGGACTAATTCGCTCTCCAGAATGCCTGAAAGACAAGTCTTTGTCTCTTCACTCCACGTAAGTTTTAAAACGCTACATTGCACACACGTGAGGCTGCTAAGTACGTAAGCAGCGTAAAAAGTTACTCATGGAGGAGCATCTTAAGAGCTCTGTAGCCTCCTAGTTAGCTTATCGCCAAAAGGAACTTTCTTCTAAGACGAAAATAGTTGATAAAAGTACGAGCGGACAAACTTTTATGTGACGAATTATGGACTATGCATGTCCGCGTTATTGTCAGTCATTGTTAGTAATTGTCAAGTGTGTTGTATTAGTTATTTGTAATGTATAGTGAATATATTCGTACCCTGCTAGCAGAGGTTTCTTTCTAGCAAGTCTTTTAGCATTTACGAAGTCGTTCGCGTCACTTGTATTTCGCGTAGTCAGGGTACCCTGGCTAAGCGAAATGCAAGAGACGCGAACGACTTCGTAAATGCTAAAATACTTGCCAGAAAGAAATCTCTGCTAGCAGGGTAATATATGCGCAGCCGGCAATCAGTATTCTGGCGTCGTAGAACTTGGATAGTCGCTCGCAGTATGCTCTGTTATTAAATAATCGCTTACCAAGAAATCTCTCGTTGCACTTTAGTTAATGACATATCGTCCAAATCATTTTCAATTTTCAAGTATTATTTTTCAGGTCTTTGGAGGGAGATATCCCAGAGTTCCATTCGGTGGATGAATGGCTGAAATACATCAACATGGCAAAGTATTCGGAAACATTCAAGGCTGCAAGCATCAATACCCTCAACCAGGTTGCTAAAATGGAAGAGAACGATTTGAAAGCAATGGGAATCAAATTAATCGGCCATCGAAATAAAATGAGTAAAAGTATAAAAGCCATGAAATCACAATTTCACAACAGGGGTCTTGATGATGATGAAGCCGCGATATGATTTATTCATTCATCAGGGGAGAATTTTCTTTATGATGACTTCACAAAGTTAATCAAGTTAGCCTATACTGTTCTGAATTTTCCTTTTATATCATGAGAATTGTTATTGACTTTCTATCAAGTATTTTATCCAGAACAATTTCTCCGTTTGCAGTAATTATATCAACCAGTACTCAGACCATATTTTTTTAATAAAAAAGTAGCAAAATAACAGTAATCTCGTTAAAGAAACTCTGGATTAATGTTTAATTTCCAATGTTCTGAAGACCATTCTTTAGACTGCTTACAGCCTGTCTCTTATCGTCTAACGACTTTTTCTCCTCGTACGCAAAAAGGGCTTTAATTTATAAACGATCGACGAGAAATTTTCCCAATCTCTTCTCATCTTAAGTGAGCTTAACAGCGGCTAAATGTCGTCCTTAAGTACGTTAAAATCAAGGTGCGCGCAGCCCGCTCTCAGCGACTTTTTCAGTCAGTTTAAGTGAGTTTAACAGTGGCTATATTTCGGCCAAACTGAGCGTTCAATTATTTTTTCCCTGTCGATTTCACTGAAAACCAAGATCCTCTCGAGTTAGTTTAGAGTTCCTGGGACTCGGCAATGTCGTCCAAGTTCTTGGAAATCGAGCCTAAGTAGGACGAAATCAAGGTGCGCGTAAACCGGTCTCGGCTACTTTTTCAGTGTCAAAATTAAGTGGGGCTTTATTTCGGTCAGGAAGATCGAAACCAGGCGTGCAATTATTTCTCCCCTGTCGATTTCACTGTAAACCAGGCTACCACGAGTTAGTTTACAGTCCCTGGAACTGGGAAATATCGCCCGTTCTTGGAAATCAAGCCTAAGATTGTCAAAATCAAGGTGCAGTAATGTTGTGTTAATAGTAACATCTGCTTACTATCACTTGCATATTATATTGTAGTTGTTATTGCATCTGGGTTATATGCACATGTACAATAGTACAACTTGCCTAACCTGTAATACACAATGAATATAATAGTGACACATTTTAAAAGGGTATAAATGATTATATGCAGAAAAAATATTGTATTTCTTTAATTTGCTTTCCTTTCTATTCTCTCTCCCGCCCCCCCCCCCCCCCCTGCTGCCCCGATAAAAATAAGCTACCTACCTAACTAAGGTGTCCAAGTGATATTTCTTGCTTTCCTGGAAAGGGTTAAGAAAGAAAATGCTAGCTATAATGCCGTGCTCTCTCTAAAGAAACACTGGAGTTAAAATAATTCTTTTAACCTAGAAAAAAGGTATTGTCATGTACAGCATCTGTAAATTTTGGTAGAGTTACATGTAATTTTGAATCTCTATGAAGACTAGGAATTTAGGGACATTAATAGCACAGTAAATTCAAACCATTCTTTGTTTCTGCAAATAAATTTTCTGACTGTTTTGTTGTGTGATTTAAATAGTTGCTTGATACATTTAGATACATGTATTTCTTTGGTATGTAAAGTTTCCAAATTCAGCTAAATTATATATTAATAATGATCTCATATGATAAATACAGGGAAATATTCAAAACAGCTTCCATGAAAATGTAAATAGGTTTATGATCACTGTAGCAAGACTCCAGGGTACCTGCTGATTGTACACATTGTAATACATTGGTATATACATGATCTATCTGTGTACGGTAGTCAGTAGTAAACTGGTTAATCAACTGAGTGTATCCTTTGTCTGTTATAAGATATTTTTCAGAGCCTTTTGTTCTGAATTTGCCTGCATTAGATCAGTATTGAAATCCCCAAGCAGTACATTCGGAATTGTAGATTCTGTGAATACTAAGTCATGAAGATGAGTAAGAGGATCAATCAACTGTGAAATTGTAACTAGTTTTCGATCGATAGATACCAATGACATTAATATTTGGAATTGGTTGGCTCAATACCATTACAGTGATTTCCAAATTATTAATTAAAAATTATATCTGTGTGGAATTTCAACTAATTCCTGATGGCCTTGGTTTGCAGTGAAATGGACACAGCAAAACTTTTTGAACGCTTATCTTCGAGCTTCTGGCCTAAAATATAGCCCAACTTCACTTTAAGACTGAAAGAATAGCTGAGATCGCCTTGCGCGCATCGTGATTTTGACCAACTTCGGCTCGATTTCCCGGAATTTGGGGGATATTTTCCAGTCCCGGAGACTCTAAACTAACTCCTGATCGTCTTGGTTTGCATTGAAATAGACACAGCTGAAAGAGTAGCCGAAACCGTCTTGCGCGAATCGTGATTTTGACCAACTTCGGGTCGATTTCCCGGAGCTTGGCGGATATATTCGAGTCCCGCGAGCTCTAAATTAACTCATTATGGCCTTGGTTTTCGGAGAAATGGACAGAGCAGAACTTTTTTAACACTCACCTTCTAGCTTGTGGGCTTAAATAGAAGCCCACTTCACTTTAACCCTGAAATAGTAGCCGAGACCGCCTTACGCGCATCGTGATTTTGACCAAGTTCAGCTCGATTTCCCGGAACTTGGGGGATATTTTCCAGTCCGGGGGACTCTAAACTAACTCCTGACGGCCTTGGTTTGCAGTGAAATGCACAGAGCATAACTTTTTTAACGATCACTTTGCAGCTTCTGGGCCGAAATATAGCCCCACTTCACTTTAAGACTGAAACAGTAACGGAGACCGCCTTACAGGCATCATGATTTTGACCAACTTCAGCTCGATTTCCCGGAACTTGGCGGATATTTTCCAGTCCGGGGGACTTTAAACTAACTCCTGATGGCCTTTGTTTGCAGTTAAATGCACAAAGCGTAACTTTTCAAACGGTCACTTTCGAGCTTCTGGGCCGAAATATAGCCCCACTTCACTTTAAGACTGAAACAATAGCCGAGATCGCGTTTCGCGCATCGTGATTTTGACCAACTTCGGATCAATATCCCGGAACTTGGGGGATATTTTCCAGTTCCGGGGACTCTAAACTAACTCCTGATCGCCTTGCTTTGCATTGAAACTGACAGAGCAAAACGTTGTGAAGACTCACCTTCGAGCTTCTGAGCCGAAATATAGCCCCACTTCTTTTTAAGAGTAAGAGTAGCCGAGTCTGTCGTACGCAAATCGTGATTTTGACTAACTTCGGCTCGATTTCCCGGAACCTGGGGGATATATTCCAGTCCCGGGAGCACTAAACTAACTCCTGATGGCCTTGGTTTCCAGTCAAATGGACACAGCAAATTTTTTTGAACCTTTACTTTGGAGCTTCTGGGCCGAAATAGAGCCCCACTTTATTTTAACACTAAAAGAGTAGCCGAGACGGCCTTACGCGCTTATTTATTTTGCCAAACTTTGTCTCGATTTTTCGGCACTTACGGGATATTTTCCAGTCCCTGGGACTCTAAACTAACTCTTGATGGCCTTGGTTCGAAGTGAAATTGACACAGGAAAACTTTTTGAACGCTCACTTTCGAGCTTCTGGGGCGAAATATAGCCCCACTTCACTTTAAGACTGAAAGATTAGCCAAGACCGCCTTACGCCCTGGTGATTTTGACAAACCTCGGCTAAATCTTCCGGAATTTGGGGGATATTTTCCACTCCCTGGGTCTCTAAACTAACTCCTGATGGCCTTGGTTTGCAGTGAAATTGACACAGCAAAACTTTTTAAACACTCAGTTTCGAGCTTCTGGGCCGAAATATTGCCCCACTTCACTTTAAGACTGAAAGAGTAGCCGAGACCGCCGTACGCGCGTCGTGATTTTGACCAACTTTGGCTAAATTTCCCGGAACTTGGGGGATATTTTCCATTCCCGGGGACTCTAAACTGGCCCCCGACGTCCTTGGTCTGCAGTAAAATGGACACAGCAAAACTTTTTGAACGCTCACTTTCGAGCTTCTGGGCCGAAATATAGCTCCACTTTACTTTAAGATTGAAAGAGTAGCCGAGACCGCCTTACGCGCATCGTAATTTTGACCAACTTCGGCTCGATTTCCCGGAACTTGGGGGATATTTTACAGTCCCGCGGACTCTAACGTACCTCCTGCTGGCCTTGCTTTGGAGTGAAATGGACACAGCAAAACTTTCTGAACGCTCACTTTCAAGCTTCTGGGCGGAAATATTGCCCGAGTTCACTTTAAGAATGAAAGAGTAGCCGAGACCGCCTTACGCTTATCGTGATTGTGACCAACTTTGGCTCGATTTCCCGGGAAATGGGAGATATTTTCCGGTACCGGGGACTCTAAAGTAACTCCTGATTGCCTTGGTTTGCATTGAAATGGAGAGAGCAAAACTTTTTGAACGCTCCCCTTCGAGCTTCTGAGCCGAAATATAGCCCCACTTCACTTTAAGACTGAAAGAAAAAAACATCATTAGTGACGAAGCTTCCATTGCAAATGAGCTTAATCAGTACTTCGTAAACATCCTAGATCAAATTGGCAAGGAAAACGACGCTGGCGTAGAGTTTGATGACACCAAGCTGAAAAATTTTGTCTCTTCGCGATTGAATGATAATGTGGCTTTCAACATCCCTCCAATAACGCCTAAGCAGATCATTGACACTATAGGGAAAATCGCTTGTAACAAGGCCTCTGGGCACGATGGCATAAGTATTCGTGTACTCAAAATTATTGCACCAGCGTTTGCAAGTCCATTATGCAAATTGCTGAACCTTTCAATATCGACAAACAGTTTTCCAGACCGTTGGAAAGTAGCAAAAGTTACACCACTGCACAAGGGTGGCGCACGAAACGATATCAACAATTACCGCCCGATATCAGTTTTACCTGTCTTTTCGAAGATTATCGAAAAACACGTAGCCAGCTGTCTTCTTAAGTTTTTACGTGACAACAACATGTTATATGAGTATCAATCAGCCTTCAGGTCAGGTCACTCTACAGAAACAGCTCTAATCAGACTTACGGATCACATCCTGAAAAACATGGACAATGACGAAGTGACCGGTCTGGTATTTATAGATTTTCGTAAAGCTTTTGATGTTATAAATCACGAACTTCTTCTAAAAAAGCTGTCTATTTACGGTGCAAGCCCTCCGTCTGTTGCCTGGTTTCAATCGTACCTGTCTCAGAGAAAGCAATTTATCACATTAGGGAAAACCACATCTGAACAGCTGACTCTCAGACAGGGCGTTCCCCAAGGATCAATATTGGGACCGGTGCTCTTCCTCCTGTTTGTCAATGACATGCCTCTAAACGTTCACAAGTCAACTATGGATATCTATGCAGACGATACCACCTTGTCTTTAAGCTCAGACTGGAAAGCTATTCCTGCACTAAACAAATCATTAACAAAGGACTTGACAGAAGTTGAGAAATGGGCTAGTGAAAACAAAATGTTTATAAATACCAAGAAAACCAAAGCGTTGTTGGCTACGGGAAAGCGTCTGCGCAGACGTATAACCCATGACGCAGGAAAATTTGAAGCTAGGATGCAAAATGCAGAAATTGAACAAGTTGGTAGCCATAAACTTCTTGGAGTGATAATCGACGAGAACCTAACTTACGAAGTACATGTTGACGAACTATGTAACAAACTTTCAAAACGAATTGGTCTTCTACGCCATATAAGCTGCTACTTGAAAAAGAATCAAAAATTGATCTACTATAACGCAGTAATCAAACCACTCTTCATGTATGCAAGCACAGTATGGACATCGTGTAACAAAGAGGCACTCGAGAGAGTTCTCCGTATGCAAAAACGGGCTGCGCGTATTATTCTTGCAGCACAACGTACTAGTCGAACTGTCACTTTATTTAATAAGCTAAACTGGATCCCCTTTTACAAAGAAGCTTATATAAATCGATGTGCACTGGCCTACAAAAGGATAAACAGAACTTTACCTGAATACATGAACACATCTTTAAGGAAAAACTCTGACGTCCATTCGAGAAGTACTAGAAATTGTAATTTAAATTTATTATGCCCCTCTCACAGAAACGCCTCTGAGGGAGGACGCACTTTCGCCGTCAGAACTATTAAAGATTGGAACAGTTTACCCCGGTCTTTAAAAACAGAGAAGTCCGTTAAATCGTTTAAGGCTAAATTATGTAATACTATTCTTAACTCTCAGAAAACTAATGGAATTTTTTAACTCTTATTATTCGTAGTATGTTTGAAATTGTAAGTCCAGTTTATTATTTGTAACCATTTTTAATAGTAACTTAATTAAGTATTTTATTGTAAATAATATCGTATTTTAGCATTTTATTGTAAATAATATATTTTAAGCATTCTGATTATTTTAAGCTGAGGGCCCCAAGTTTATCAGTAACTTAAGTTACTGTCACGGGTCACCCTCATTAAATAAAGTCTTTCACTTCACTTCAAAGAGTAGCCGAGACCGTCTTACGCGCATCGTGGTTTTGACCAACTTCGGCTCGATTTCCCGAAACTTCGGGGATATATTCCAGTCCCCAGGACTCTAAAGTAATTCCTGATGGCCTTGGTTTGCAGTGAAATGGCCACAGCCAATTTTTTTGAACGCATACTTTCGAAATTCTGGGGAGAAATATAGCCCCACTTCACTTTAAAACTGAAAGAGTAGCCGAGACCGCCTTACGCGCATCGTGATTTTGACCAACTTCGGCTTGAGTTTCCGGAGCTTAAGGGATATTTTTCAGTCCCGGAGACTCTAAAGTAACTCACGATGGCCTTGGTTTTCAGTTAAATTGAGAGAGCAAAACTTTTTGAACGCTCACTTTCGAGCTTCTGGACCGAAATATAGCCCTACTTCACTTTAAGACTGAAAGAGTAGCCGAGACCGCCTTACGCGCATCGTGATTTTGACCTACTTCGTCTCGATTTCGCGGAACTTGGGGGATATTTTCCAGTTCTGGGGACTCTAAACTAACTCCTGATGGCTTTGGTTTGCAGTGAAATGGACACAGGATAATTTTTTGAACGCTCACTTTCGAGCTTCTGGGCCGAAGCATAGCCCTACTTCACTTTAAGACTGAAAGAGTAGCTGAGATTGCCTTACGCGCATCGTGATTTTGGGTTACTTCGGCTCGATTTCCCGGAACTTGGGAAATAATTCCCAGTCCCGGGCACTCTAAACTAATTCCTGATGGCCTTGGTTTTCAGTGAAATGGACACAGCCAAACTTTTTGAACGTTGACTTTCGAGCTTCTGGGCCGAAATATAGCCCCACTTCACTTTAAGACTGAAAGAGTAGCCGAGACCGCCTTACGCGCATGGTAAATTTGTCCAACTTGGACTTGATTTCTCGGGGTTTGGGGGATATTTTCCAGTCCCGGAGACTCTAAACTAACTCACGATGGCCTTGGTTTTCAGTTAAATTGAGAGAGCAAAACTTTTTGAACGTTCACTTTCGAGCTTCTGGACCGAAATATAGCCCTACTTCACTTTAAGACTGAAAGAGTAGCCGAGACCGCCTTACGCGCATCGTGATTTTGACCTACTTCGTCTCGATTTCGCGGAACTTGGGGGATATTTTCCAGTTCTGGGGACTCTAAACTAACTCCTGATGGCTTTGGTTTGCAGTGAAATGGACACAGGATAATTTTTTGAACGCTCACTTTCGAGCTTCTGGGCCGAAGCATAGCCCTACTTCACTTTAAGACTGAAAGAGTAGCTGAGATTGCCTTACGCGCATCGTGATTTTGGGTTACTTCGGCTCGATTTCCCGGAACTTGGGAAATAATTCCCAGTCCCGGGCACTCTAAACTAATTCCTGATGGCCTTGGTTTTCAGTGAAATGGACACAGCCAAACTTTTTGAACGTTGACTTTCGAGCTTCTGGGCCGAAATATAGCCCCACTTCACTTTAAGACTGAAAGAGTAGCCGAGACCGCCTTACGCGCATGGTAAATTTGTCCAACTTGGGCTTGATTTCTCGGGGTTTGGGGGATATTTTCCAGTCCCGGAAGCTCTAAACTAACTCCTGATTGCCTTGGTTTTCAGTGAAATGGACACAGGTAAAAGGAGCGCACGCTAGGTTTCCAGGTTGTAGGCCGAAATCTAGCCCCACTTTATTTTAAGACTGAAAGGGTAGACCAAAACGCCTTAAGCGCATCGAAATTTTTAGCCACTATGGCTCGATCTGCCAAAACTTGGGGGATATTTTCCAGTCCCGGGGACTCTAAGCTAACTCCTGATAACCTTAGTTTTCAGTAAAATGGTCACAGGTAACAGGAGCGCACGCTCCCTGTCGAGCTTCTAGGTCGAAATAAAGCCCCACTTCATTTTAAGACTGAAAGAGTAAACGAAACTGCCGTACGCTTATCGTAATTTTAAGAAACTATGGCTCAATTTGCCGAAACTTGGAAAATAGTTTCTAGTCTCGAGGACTCTAAACTATCTCCTGATGGACTTAGTTCTTAGTGACAGGGACACAGGCAAAAGCAGCGCACGCTCGGTGTCAAGCTTGTAGAACCGAAATATGGCCCCACTTCATTTTCAGAGTGAAAGAGTAGCCGAGACCGCCTTACTCGCATCTTGATTTTGAGCATCTTTGGCTCGATTTGCCGGAATTCGGGGAATATTTTCCAGTCCCGAGGACTCTATGCTAACTCATGATGAACTTAGTTTTCAGTGATATGTACACAGGCAAAAGGAGCGCACGCTCGGTGTCGAGCTTCTCGGCCGAAATATAGCCCCACTTCATTTTAAGACTGAAAGAGTAGCCGAGACCGCCTTACGCGCATCGTGATTGTGAGCAACTTTGGCTCGATCTGCCAGAATTTGAGAGATATTTTCCAGTCCCAAGGACTCTAAACTAACACCTGATCGCCTAAGATGTCAGTGAAATGGACACAGGTAAAATTAGCGCACGCCCGGTCTCGAGCTTCTAGGTCGAAATATAGCCCCCCTTAATTTTAAGACTGAAAGAGTAGCCGAGACCGCCTTACGCGCATCGTGATTTTGGGCCACTTTTGCTCGATTTCCCGGAAGTTGGCGAATAATTTAAAGTCCCGGGGACGCTAAACTAACTCCCGATGACCTTGGTTTCCAATTTAATGAACACAGCAAAACATTCTGAACGCTCACCTTCGAACTTCAGGGCCGAAATATAGCCCTACTTAAAGTTAAGACTGAAAGAATAGCCGAGAGCCCGTTACGCGCATGGTAATTTTGATCAACTTCGGCGCGATTTCCTGGAACTTGGAGAATATTTTCCACTACCGGGGACTCTAAACTAACTCCTGACGGCCTTGGTTTCCAGTGAAAGGGACAGAGCAAAACTTTTTGAACGCGCACTTTCGAGCTTCTTGGCCGAACTATAGCCCAACTTCACTTTAAGACTGAAAGACTAACCGAGAGCGCCTTACGCGCATCGTGACTTTGACCAACTTCGGCTCTATCTGGCGGAACTTGGGAAATATTTTCTAGTCCCAAGGACTCTAAACTAACTCCTGATGGTCTTGCTTTGCAGTGAAATGGACACAGCAAAACTTTTCGCATGCGCACTTTCGAGCCTCTGGGCCGAAATATAGCGCAACTTCACTTTAAGACTGAAAGAGTAGCCGGGACCGCCTTGCGCGCATCGTGATTTTGACCAACTTGGGCTCGATTTCCCGGAACTGGGGAGACATTTTCTACTTCTGCGTACTCTAAACTAACGCCTGATGGCCTTGGTTTGCAGTGAAATGGACACAGATAAACTTTTTGAACGCTGACTTTCGAGCTTGTAGGCCGAAATACAGCCACACTTCACTTTAAGACTGAAAAAGTAGCCGAGACCGCGTTACGCGCATCGTGATTTTGACCAAGTTCGGCTCCATTTCCCGGAACTGGGGGGATATTTTCCAGTCCCGGGGACTCTAAACTAACTCCTGATTGCCTTGGTTGGCCGAGCAATGGACACAGGAAAACTTTTTGAACGCTCACTTTCGAGCTGCTGGGTCGAAATATAGCCCCACTTTACTTTAAAACTGAAAGAGTAGCCGAGACCGCCTTACGCGCAACGTGATTTTGACCAACTTCCGCTTGATTTCCTGGAACTTGGGGGATATTTTACAGTCCCGGGGACTCTAACGTATTTCCTCTTGGCCTTGGTTTGCAGTGAAATGGACACAGGAAAACTTTTTGAAGGCTCACTTTCGAGCCTTTGGGCCGAAATATAGCCCATTTCATTTTAAGGCTGAAAGAGTAGACGAGACCGCCTTACGCGCATCGTGATTTTGAGCCTCTATGGCTCGATTTCCCGGAACTTAGGGGATAGTTTCCAGCTTTGGGAGCTCTAAACTAACTGCTGATTGCCTTAGTTTTCAGTGAAATCGACACAGATTAAATTAGCGCACGCTCGGTGCCGAGCTTCTAGGTCGAAATATAGCCCCACTTCATTTTAAGACTGAAAAAATAGACGAAATGGCCTTACGCGCATCGTGATTTTGAGCAACTTTGGCTCAATTTGCCGAAACTTGTGGGATATTTTTCAGTCCCAGGGACTGTAAACTAACTCCTGATCGCCTTGGTTTGCATTGAAATGGACAGAGCAAAACATTTTAAACGCTCACCTTCAAGCTTCTGAGCCGAATATAGCCCCACTTCACTTTAAGCCTGAAAGAGTAGCCGAGACCGTCTTACGCGCATCGTGATTTTGACCAACTTTGGCTTGATTTTCCGGAACTTGGGGGATATTTTCCAGTGCCGGGGACTCTAAACTAACTCCTGATGGCCTTGCTTTGCAGTGAAATGGACACAGCAAAACTTTTTGAACGCTCAGTTTGGACCTTCTGCGCCGAAATATAACCCCACTTCACTTTAAGACTTAAAGAGTTGCCGAGAACGCGTTACCCGCATCTTCGGCTTGATATCCCGGGACTTGGGGGATATTTTCTAGTCCCGGGGACTATAAACTAAGTCCTGATGACCTTGTTTTGCCGTGAAATTGAAACAGCAAAAGTTTTTGAAAGCAGAGTTTCGAGCTTCTGGGCCGAAATATAGCCCCACTTCACTTGAGGAGTGAAAGATGAGCCGAGTCCGCCTTACGCGCATCGTGATTTTGACCAACTTCGGCTTGATTGGCCGGAACTTAGGGAATATTTTCCAGTTCTGTGGACTCTAAACTAATTCCTGATGGCCTTGGTTTGCAATGAAATGGACACAGCAAAACTTTTTTAACGCTCATCTTCGAGCTTCTGCGCCAAAATATAGCCCCACTTCACTTGAAGACTGAAAGAATAGCCGAGACCGCCTTACAGACATCGTGATTTTGATCAAGTTCAGCTCGATTTCCCGGAACTTGGCGGATATTTTCCAGCCCGGGGGACTTTAAAATAACTCCTGATGGCCTTTTTTTGCAGTTAAATGCACGAAGCGTAACTTTTTAAACGGTCACTTTCGAGCTTCTGGGCTGAAATATAGCCCCACTTCACTTTAAGACTGCAAATATAGCCGACCCGCGTTTCGCGAATCGTGATTTTGACCAACTTCGGATCGATATCCCGGAACTTGGGGGATATTTTCCAGTCGTGGGGACCCTAAACTAACTCCTGATCACCTTGCTTTGAAGTGAACTTGACAAGGGAAAACTTTTTGAACGCTCATTTTCGAGCTTCTGGGGCGAAATATAGCCCAACTTCACTTTAAGACTGAAAGATTAGCCAAAACCGTCTTACGCCCATGGTCATTTTGACAAACTTAGGCTACATTTCCCGGAATTTGGGGGATATTTTCCACTCCCTGGGTCTCTATACTAACTCCTGATGGCCTTGGTTCGCATTGAAATGGACACAGCAGAACTCTTTGAACGTTCACTTTCGAGCCTCTTGCCCCAAATATAGCCCCACTTCACTTAAAGACTGAAAGAGTAAGCGAGAGCGCCTTACGCGCATCGTAATTTTGCCCAACTTCGGCTCGATTCCCCGCAACTTGGGGCATATCTTTTTAGTCCCGGGGACTCTAAACTAACTCCTGATTGCCTTGGTTTGCATTGAAATGGACATAGGAAATCATTTTGAACGCTCACCTTCGAGCTTCTGGGCCCAAATATAGCCCCACTTCACTTTCAGACTTTAAGAGTAGCCGAGACCGCCTTACGCGCATCGTGATTTTGACCAGCTTAGGCTCGATTTCCCGGAACTTGGGGGATATTTTCAAATCCGGCGGACTCTAAACTAACACCTGATTACCTTGCTTTGCAGTGAATTTGACACAGCATAACTTTTTCAACGCTCACTTTCGACCTTCTTTGCCGAAATATAGCCACACTTCACTTTAAGACTGAAAGAGTAGCCGAGACCGCCTTACGCGCATCGTGATTTTGACCAACTTCGGATCGATTTCTACGAACTTGGGGGGTATTTTCCAGTCCCGAGGACTCTAAACTAACCCCTGATCGCCTTGGTTTGTATTGAAATGGACAGAGGAAAAGATTTTGAACGCTCACCTTCGAGCTTCTGGGCCGAAATATAGCCCCACTCTACTTTAAGATTGAAAGAGTAGCCGAGTCCGTCTTACACGCATCGTGAGTTTGACAAACTTTGGCTCGATTTCCCGGAACTTAGGGGATATATTCAAGTCTCGGGGACTCTAAACTATCTCCTGATTGCCTTGGTTTGCAGTGAAATGGAGACAGCAATTTTTTTTGAACGCTCACTTTGGACCTTCTGGGCCGAAGTAGAGCCTCACTTCACTTTAAGACTCAACGAATAGCCGAGACGGCCTTACGGGTATCTTCATTTTGACAACCTTTGTCCCCATTTTCCCGCACTTACAGGATATTTTCCAGTCCCTGGGACTCTAACCTAACTTCTGCTCGCCTTTCTTTGCAGTGAAATTGACACAGGAAGACCTTTTGAACGGTCACTTTCGAGCTTCTGGGCAGAAATATAGCCCCACTTCACTTTAAGACTGAAAGATTAGCCGAGACCGCCTTACGCACATGGTGATTTTGACCAACTTCGGCTAAATTTCCCGGAATTTGGGGGATATTTTCCACTCCCTGGGTCTCTAAACCAATTCCTGATGGCTTTGGTTTGCAGTGAAATTGACACAGCAAAACCTTTTTAAACACTCACTTTAGAGCTTCTGGTCCGAAATATTGCCCCACTTCACTTTAAGACTGAAAGAGTAGCCGAGACTGCCTTACGGGCATGGTGATTTTAACCAACCTCGGCTCGATTGCCAGGAAGTTGGGAGATCTTTTCTACTCCCGGAAACTCTAAATTAACTCCTGATGGCCTTCGTTTGCAGTGAATTAGACAGAGCAAAACTTTTTAAACGTTCACTTTCAAGCTCTTGGGCAGCAATGTAGCCCCACTTCACTTCAAGACTGAAAGAGTAGCTGAGACCGCCTTACGCGCATCGTGATTTTGATCAACTTCGGCTCGATTTTCCGGAAATTGGGGGATATTTTCCAGTGCCTGAAACTCTAAACTAAACCCTGATGTCTTTAGTTTTTGCTGAAATGGACACAGGTTAAAGAAGCGCAAGTTAGGTGTCCAGCTTCTGGGCCGAAATATAGCCCCACTTCATTTTAAGACTAAAAGAGTAGCCGAGACCGCCTTACGCGAATGGTGATTTTTGAGCATCTTTGGCTGGATTTGCGGGGACTAGGGGGATATTTTTCAGTCCCGGTGACTCTAAACTAACTCCTAATTGCCGTATTATTAAGTGAAAAGGACAGAGGTAAACGAAGCGGACGCTAGGTGTGGAGCTTCTAGGCCGAAATATAGCCCCACTTTAATTTAAAACGGTAAGAGTACCATAAACTCTTACGCACATCGTGATTTTCAGCAACTTTGGTTGATTTGCCGGATTTTGGTTGATATTTTACTGTCCCGGGGACTATAAACTAACTTCTGATGGCCTTAATTTTTACTAAAATGGACACAGATAAAAGGAGCGCTCGCTCGGTGTCGAGCTTCTAGGCCGAAATATAGCCCCACTTCACTTTAAGACGGAAAGAGTAGCAAAGAACGCCTTCCGCGCATGGTGATTTTGACCAAATTGGGCTCGATTTCCCGGAACTTGGGGGATATATTCCAGTCCCGGGGACTCTAAACTAACTCCTGATGGCCTGGGTTTGCAGTGAAATGGACACGGGAAAACTTTTTGAACGCTTCCTTTCGAGCTTCTGGGCCGAAACATGGCCCCAGTTCACTTTAAGACTTAAAGAGTAGCCGAGACCGCCTTACGCGCATCGTGATTTTGACCATCTTCGGCTTGATTTCGCGGGACTTGGGGGATATTTTCTAGTCCCGGGGACTCTAAACTAAGTCCGGATGGCCTTGTTTTGCAGTGAAATTGAAACAGCCAAACTGTTTGAAAGAAAAGTTTCGAGCTTCTAGGCCGAAATATAGCCCCACTTCACTTGAAGAGTGAAAGATGAGCCGAGTCCGCCTTACGCGCATCGTAATTTTGACGAACTTCGGCTCGATTTGCCGGAAATTAGGGAATATTTTCCACTTCTGTGGACTCTAAACGTATTCCTGATGGCCTTGGTTTGCAGTGAAATGGACACAGCAAAACTTTTTGAACGCTTATCTTCGAGCTTCTGGCCTAAAATATAGCCCAACTTTACTTTAAGACTGAAAGAATAGCTGAGACCGCCTTGCGCGCATCGTGATTTTGACCAACTTCGGCTCGATTTCCCGAAATTTGGGGGATAGTTTCCAGTCCCGGAGACTCTAAACTAACTCCTGATCGTCTTGGTTTGCATTGAAATAGACACAGCGAAACTTTTTGAACGCTCACTTTCGAGCTTCTGGCCCGAAATATAGCCCACATTACTTTAAGACTGAAAGAGTAGCCGAAACCGTCTTGCGCGAATCGTGATTTTGACCAACTTCGGGTCGATTTCCCGGAGCTTGGCGGATATATTCGAGTCCCGCGAGCTCTAAATTAACTCATTATGGCCTTGGTTTTCGGAGAAATGGACAGAGCAGAACTTTTTTAACACTCACCTTCTAGCTTGTGGGCTTAAATAGAAGCCCACTTCACTTTAACCCTGAAATAGTAGCCGAGACCGCCTTACGCGCATCGTGATTTTGACCAAGTTCAGCTCGATTTCCCGGAACTTGGGGGATATTTTCAAGTCCCGGGGACTCTAAACTAACTCCTGATTGCCTTACTTTGCATTGAAACTGACGGAGCAAAACGTTGTGAAGACTCACCTTCGAGCTTCTGGGCCGAAATATAGCCCCACTTCTTTTTAAGAGTAAGAGTAGCCGAGTCTGTCTTACGCAAATCGTGATTTTGACTAACTTCGGCTCGATTTCCCGGAACCTTGGGGATATATTCCAGTCCCGGGAACACTAAACTAACTCCTGATGGCCTTGGTTTCCAGTCAAATGGACACAGCAAATTTTTTTGAACCTTTACTTTGGAGCTTCTGGGCCGAAATAGAGCCCCACGTTATTTTAACACTAAAAGAGTATCCGAGACGGCCTTACGCGCTTATTTATTTTGCCAAACTTTGTCTCGATTTTTCGGCACTTACGGGATATTTTCCAGTCCCTGGGACTCTAAACTAACTCTTGATGGCGTTGCTTCGAAGTGAAATTGACACAGGAAAACTTTTTGAACGCTCACTTTCGAGCTTCTGGGGCGAAATATAGCCCCACTTCACTTTAAGACTGAAAGATAAGCCAAGACCGCCTTACGTCCTGGTGATTTTGACAAACTTCGGCTAAATTTCCCGGAATATGGGGGATATTTTCCACTCCCTGGGTCTCTAAACTAACTCCTGATGGCCTTGGTTTGCAGTGAAATTGACACAGCAAAACTTTTTGAACGCTCACTTTCGAGCTTCTGGGCCGAAATATAGCTCCACTTTACTTTAAGATTGAGAGAGTAGCCGAGACCGGCTTACGCGCATCGTAATTTTGACCAACTTCGGCTCGACTTCCCGGAACTTGGGGGATATTTTACAGTCCCGCGGACTCTAAAGTAACTCCTGATGGCCTTGCTTTGGAGGAAATGGACACAGCAAAACTTTCTGAACGCTCACTTTCAAGCTTCTGGGCGGAAATATTGCCCGAGTTCACTTTAAGAATGAAAGAGTAGCCGAGACCGCCTTACGCTTATCGTGATTGTGAGCAACTTTGGCTCGATTTCCCGGGAAATGGGGGATATTTTCCGGTACCGGGGACTCTAAAGTAACTCCTGATTGCCTTGGTTTGCATTGAAATGGAGACAGCAAAACTTTTTGAACGCTCCCCTTCGAGCTTCTGAGCGGAAATATAGCCCCACTTCACTTTAAGACTGAAAGAGTAGCCGAGACCGTCTTACGCGCATCGTGGTTTTGACCAACTTCGGCTAGATTTCCCGAAACTTCGGGGATATATTGCAGTCCCAAGGACTCTAAAGTAATTCCTGATGGCCTTGGTTTGCAGTGAAATGGACACAGCCAATTTTTTGAACACATACTTTCGAAATTCTGGGGAGAAATATAGCCCCACTTCACTTTAAAACTGAAAGAGTAGCCGAGACCGCCTTACGCGCATGGTAAATTTGTCCAACTTGGACTTGATTTCTCGGGGTTTGGGGGATATTTTCCAGTCCCGGAGACTCTAAACTAACTCACGATGGCCTTGGTTTTCAGTTAAATTGAGAGAGCAAAACTTTTTGAACGTTCACTTTCGAGCTTCTGGACCGAAATATAGCCCTACTTCACTTTAAGACTGAAAGAGTAGCCGAGACCGCCTTACGCGCATCGTGATTTTGACCTACTTCGTCTCGATTTCGCGGAACTTGGGGGATATTTTCCAGTTCCGGGGACTCTAAACTAACTCCTGATGGCCTTGGTTTGCAGTGAAATGGACACAGGATAACTTTTTGAAAGCTCACTTTCGAGCTTCTGGGCCGAAGCATAGCCCTACTTCACTTTAAGACTGAAAGACTAGCCGAGACCGCCTTACGCGCATCGTGATTTTGACAAACTTCGGCTCGATTTCCCGAAATTTTGGGATATATTGCAGTGCCAAGGACTCTAAAGTACTTCCTGATTGCCTTGGTTTGCAGTGAAATGGACACAGCCAATTTTTTGAACGCATACTTTCGAAATTCTGGGGAGAAATATAGCCCCACTTCACTTTAAAACTGCAAGAGTAGCCGAGACCGCCTTAGGCGCATCGTGGTTTTTACCAACTTCGGCTCGAGTTTCCGGAACTTAAGGGATATTTTTCAGTCCCGGGGACTCTAACCTAACTCACGATGGCCTTGGTTTTCAGTTAAATTGAGAGAGCAAAACTTTTTGAAGGCTCACTTTCGAGCCTTTGGGCCGAAATATAGCCCATTTCATTTTAAGGCTGAAAGAGTAGACGAGACCGCCTTACGCGCATCGTGATTTTGAGCCTCTATGGCTCGATTTCCCGGAACTTGCGGGATAGTTTCCAGCTTTGAGAGCTCTAAACTAACTGCTGATTGCCTTAGTTTTCAGTGAAATCGACACAGATTAAATTAGCGCACGCTCGGTGCCGAGCTTCTAGGTCGAAATATAGCGACACTTCATTTTAAGACTGAAAAAATAGACGAAATGGCCTTACGCGCATCGTGATTTTTAGCAACTTTGGCTCAATTTGCCGGAACTTGTGGATATTTTTCAGTCCCGGGGACTGTAAACTAACTCCCGATCGCCTTGGTTTGCATTGAAGTGGACAGAGCAAAACATTTTAAACGCTCACCTTCAAGCTTCTGAGCCGAATATAGCCCCACTTCACTTTAAGCCTGAAAGAGTAGCCGAGACCGTCTCCGCGCATCGTAATTTTGACCAACTTTGGCTTGATTTTCCGGAACTTGGGGGATATTTTCCAGTCCCGGGGACTCTAAACTAACTCCTGATGGCCTTGCTTTGGAGTGAAATGGACACAGCAATTTTTTTAACGCTCACTTTGGACCTTCTGGGCCGAAGTAGAGCCTCACTTCACTTTAAGACTGAACGAATAGCCGAGACGGCCTTACGCGTATCTTCATTTTGACAACCTTTGTCCCCATTTTCCCGCACTTACAGGATATTTTCCAGTCCCTGGGACTCTAACCTAACTTCTGCTCGCCATTGTTTGCAGTGAAATTGACACAGGAAGACCTTTTGAACGGTCACTTTCGAGCTTCTAGGAAGAAATATAGGCTCACTTCATTTTAAGACTGAAAGATTAGCCGAGACCGCCTTACGCACATGGTGATTTTGACCAACTTCGGCTAAATTTCCCGGAATTTTGAGGGATATTTTCCACTCCCTGGGTCTCTAAACTAATTCCTGATGGCCTTGGTTTGCATTGAAATGGACACAGCAAAACTTTTTGAACGCTTATCTTCGAGCTTCTGGCCTAAAATATAGCCCAACTTTACTTTAAGACTGAAAGAATAGCTGGGACCGCCTTGCGCGCATCGTGATTTTGACCAACTTCGGCTCGATTTCCCGGAATTTGGGGGATAGTTTCCAGTTCCGGAGACTCTAAACTAACTCCTGATCGTCTTGGTTTGCATTGAAATGGACACAGCGAAACTTTTTGAACGCTCACTTTCGAGCTTCTGGCCCGAAATATAGCCCACATTACTTTAAGACTGAAAGAGTAGCCGAAACCGTCTTGCGCGAATCGTGATTTTGACCAACTTCGGGTCGATTTCCCGGAGCTTGGCGGATATATTCGAGTCCCGCGAGCTCTAAATTAACTCATTATGGCCTTGGTTTTCGGAGAAATGGACAGAGCAGAACTTTTTTAACACTCACCTTCTAGCTTGTGGGCTTAAATAGAAGCCCACTTCACTTTAACCCTGAAATAGTAGCCGAGACCGCCTTACGCACATCGTGATTTTGACCAAGTTCAGCTCGATTTCCCGGAGCTTGGGGGATATTTTCCAGTTCGGGGGACTCTAAACTAACTCCTAATGGCCTTGGTTTGCAGTGAAATGCACAGAGCATAACTTTTTTAACGATCACTTTGCAGCTTCTGGGCCGAAATATAGCCCCACTTCACCTTAAGACTGAAAGAGTAGCGGAGACGGCCTTACAGGCATCCTGATTTTAACCAACCTCAGCTCGATTTCCCGGAGCTTGGCGCATATTTTCCAGTCCGGGGGACTTTAAACTAACTGCTGATGGCCTTTGTTTGCAGTTAAATGCACAAAGCGTAACTTTTTAAACGGTCACTTTCGAGCTTCTGGCCCGAAATATAGCCCCACTTCACTTTAAGACTGAAACAATAGCCGAGATCGCGTTTCGCGCATCCTGATTTTGACCGACTTCAGATCGATATCCCGGCAGTTGGGGGATATTTTCCAGTCCCGGGGACTCTAAACTAACTCCTGATCGCCTTGCTTTGCATTGAAACTGACAGAGCAAAACGTTGTGAAGACTCACCTTCGAGCTTCTGGGACGAAATATAGCCCCACTTCTTTTTCACAGCAAAACTTTTTAAACACTCAGTTTCGAGCTTCTGGGCCGAAATATTGCCCCACTTCACTTTAAGACTGAAAGAGTAGCCGAGACCGCCGTACGCGCGTCGTGATTTTGACCAACTTTGGCTAAATTTTCCGGAACTTAGGGGATATTTTCCATTCCCGGGGACTCTAAACTAGCCCCCGACGTCCTTGGTCTGCAGTAAAATGGAGACAGCAAAACTTTTTGAACGCTCACTTTCGAGCTTCTGGGGCGAAATATAGCCCCACTTCACTTTAAGACTGAAAGATTAGCCAAGACCGCCTTACGCCCTGGTGATTTTGACAAACTTCGACTAAATTTCCCGGAATTTGGGGGATATTTTTCACTCCCTGGGTCTCTATACTAACTCCTGATGGCCTTGGTTTGCAGTGAAATTGACACAGCAAAACTTTTTAAGAGTCCCTGTCCATAAAAATGGAAAATAACTCGGCAAGGGTCGAAAATTCGATTTCGCTCATATTTTTATGGTAGATAGGCTAGGGCATGACAAAAACTACTGGACAGTGTTTTTTGGCAAAATATCCTTTTATTTCAAAGAAATATGCAAATTACCAAATTCCGTTAAAATCGTCATTTGACGCACCATTTTATTACACAAGTTTGAGAGCCTCGCATGCAAAACCACATCATTCTTCCGTCTTTAAAACACTCAAATATTTTTGTGCAATGTTTAAATGTGTACTGGGTTGATTTTAGGGAATGTGGCGTTGTCTTTTTGGGTGCACAATAATTAAATTTCGAAGACATGTATTTCATTTACTTAAAAGTACTTCGTGAATATAATTAATTTTCACCATGTGCGAAACCTTCAAATGGACCAAGCTTCTGGTGGTTGAATCGCAGAAGGATGGTCTACAGATTCCTGTAAAAATTTCTTTGGGCAAATGATTGTGAGCGACGCGAGAGCTTTTCAAAGTACGTCAAAAATGCAAATATTTGACCATCCGTCGTCAAGTTTCAACTTACGAGTTAGACGTATATTTTAGCATGCGCCACATGAGTTGACCTATGTTAAGCTGAAATAGACACAGAGCTGATAATTTCGAAATGTTCTAACCTTATTTGATGTAAAAGGCAGGTCCAAAGCCGATTTGATGTGTTTCTAGTCGATCTCTCACCATTCGTCGCACGTAAAGCAGATGTTTGCTTTTGTTTACACAAGGTTAACGTCCGATGTACATCGCCTACTGTCGACCTATTATTGGTCGAATACTATGAATCTGTGACCATCTTTCTGCGCATATGAACATCACTGCATCTAGGTCTAAAACGGCTGAGTCATTTGTAGATAGTTGCTTGCTTTGCGCTGCGCCAAAATATTGCGTTTGATCGATTGCTGACCATTGCTGATAAGCGTGTCGGCGCAGCACAATCTTACAGCCGTTATTGTTCGTCACGCAATGCTGTCACGGCATATGCTGCACATTTTGATCTATTTTGTATAGAGTACTCTCAGGATAAGTGAAAAAATTTAATCATTGTTCATCTGTTTTTTCACATATATAATAATATATGTGTATATTTATATAATCATATTCTATAGTGTACGTGGCCTCGGTCCAAATCACGTTTGTTGTACGTTCTGATGTTTCAGACAACAGCTGATAAAGCTGGTACCTGTACTCACTAGAATTTTAAGAAAATCGCCATTACCGAGTTTCCGGAACTTAAGGGATATTTTTCAGTCCCGGAGACTCTAAACTAACTCACGATGGCCTTGGTTTTCAGTTAAATTGAGAGAGCAAAACTTTTTGAACGCTCACTTTCGAGCTTCTGGACCGAAATATAGCCCTACTTCACTTTAAGACTGAAAGAGTAGCCGAGACCGCCTTACGCGCATCGTGATTTTGACCTACTTCGTCTCGATTTCGCGGAACTTGGGGGATATTTTCCAGTTCCGGGGACTCTAAACTAACTCCTGATGGCTTTGGTTTGCAGTGAAATGGACACAGGATAATCTTTTGAACGCTCACTTTCGAGCTTCTGGGCCGAAGCATAGCCCTACTTCACTTTCAGACTGAAAGAGTAGCTGAGATTGCCTTACGCGCATCGTGATTTTGGGTTACTTCGGCTCGATTTCCCGGAACTTGGGAAATAATTCCCAGTCCCGGGCACTCTAAACTAATTCCTGATGGCCTTGGTTTTCAGTGAAATGGACACAGCCAAACTTTTTTCACGTTCACTTTCTAGCTTCTGGGCCGAAATATAGCCCCACTTCACTTTAAGACTGAAAGAGTAGCCGAGACCGCCTTACGCGCATGGTAAATTTGTCCAACTTGGGCTTGTTTTCTCGGGGCTTGGGGGATATTTTCCAGTCCCGGAAGCTCTAAACTAACTCCTGATTGCCTTGGTTTTCAGTGAAATGGACACAGGTAAAAGGAGCGCACGCTAGGTTTCCAGGTTGTAGGCCGAAATCTAGCCCCACTTTATTTTAAGACTGAAAGGGTAGACCAAAACGCCTTAAGCGCATCGAAATTTTTAGCCACTATGGCTCGATCTGCCAAAACTTGGGGGATATTTTCCAGTCCCGGGGACTCTAAGCTAACTCCTGATAACCTTAGTTTTCAGTAAAATGGTCACAGGTAACAGGAGCGCACGCTCCCTGTCGAGCTTCTAGGTCAAAATAAAGCCCCACTTCATTTTAAGACTGAAAGAGTAAACGAAACTGCGTACGCTTATCGTAATTTTAAGAAACTATGGCTCAATTTGCCGAAACTTGCAGGTTAGTTTCCAGTCTCGACGACTCTAAACTATCTCCTGATGGACTTAGTTCTTAGTGAAAAAGACAAAGGCAAAAGGAGCGCACGCTCGGTGTCAGGCTTGTAGAACCGAAATATGGCCCCACTTCATTTTCAGAGTGAAAGGGTAGCCGAGACCGCCTTACTCGCATCTTGATTTTGAGCATCTTTGGCTCGATTTGCCGGAATTCGGGGAATATTTTCCAGTCCCGAGGACTCTATGCTAACTCATGATGAACTTAGTTTTCAGTGATATGTACACAGGCAAAAGGAGCGCACGCTCGGTGTCGAGCTTCTCGGCCGAAATATAGCCCCACTTCATTTTAAGACTGAAAGAGTAGCCGAGACCGCCTTACGCGCATCGTGATTGTGAGCAACTTTGGCTCGATCTGCCAGAATTTGAGAGATATTTTCCAGTCCCAAGGACTCTAAACTAACACCTGATCGCCTAAGATGTCAGTGAAATGGACACAGGTAAAATTAGCGCACGCCCGGTCTCGAGCTTCTAGGTCGAAATATAGCCCCAATTCATTTTAAGACTGAAAGAGTAGCCGAGACCGCCTAACGCGCATCGTGATTTTGGGCCACTTTTGCTCGATTTCCCGGAAGTTGGCGAATAATTTAAAGTCCCGGGGACGCTAAACTAACTCCCGATGACCTTGGTTTCCAATTTAATGAACACAGCAAAACATTCTGAACGCTCACCTTCGAGCTTCAGGGCCGAAATATAGCCCTACTTAAATTTAACAATGAAAGAATAGCCGAGAGCCCGTTACGCATATGGTGATTTTGATCAACTTCGGCGCGATTTCCTGGAACTTGGAGAATATTTTCCACTCCCGGGGACTCTAAACTAACTCCTGACGGCCTTGGTTTCCAGCGAAAGGGAGAGAGCAAAACCTTTTGAACGCGCACTTTCGAGCTTCTTGGCCGAACTATAGGCCAATTTCACTTTAAGACTGAAAGACTAACCGAGAGCGGCTTACGCGCATCGTGACTTTGACCAACTTCGGCTCGATCTGGCGGAACTTGGGAAATATTTTCTAGTCCCAAGGACTCTAAACTAACTCCTGATGGCCTTGCTTTACAGTGAAATGGACACAGCAAAACTTTTCGAATGCGCACTTTTGACCCTCTGGGCCGAAATATAGCGCAACTTCACTTTAAGACTGAAAGAGTAGCCGGGACCGCCTTGCGCGCATCGTGATTTTGACCAACTTGGGCTCGATTTCCCGGAACTAGGGGGATATTTTCTACTTCCGCGTACTCTAAACTAACGCCTGGTGGCCTTGGTTTCCAGTGAAATGGACACAACAAAACTTTTTGAACGCTGACTTTCGAGCTTGTGGGCCGAAATACGGCCACACTTCACTTTAAGACTGAAACAGTAGCCGAGACCGCGTAACGCGCATCGTGATTTTGATCAACTTCTGCTCGATTTCCCGGAACTTGGGGAATATTTTCCAGTCCCGGCGACTCTAAACTAACTCCTGATGGCCATGGTTTGCAGTGAAATTTACACAGCACAAGTTTTTGAACGCACACTTTCGAGCTTCTGGACCGAAATAGAGCCCCACTTCACTTGAAGACTGAAAGGGTAGCCGAGACCGACTTACGCGCATCCTGATTTTGAGCAACCTCGGCTCGATTTGCCGGAACTTAGGGGATATATTCCAGTTCTGAGGACTCTAAACTAATTCCTGATGGCCTTGGTTTGCAGTAAAATGGACACAGCAAAATTTCGAGCTTCTGGGCCAAAAAATAGCCTCACTTTACTTTAACACTAAAAGGGTAGCCGAGACCGCCTTACGCGTATCGTGATTTTGACAAACTTCGGGTTGATTTCCCGGAACTTGGGGGATATTTTCCAGTCCCGGGGACTCTAAACTAACTCCTGCTTGTCTTGGTTTGGAGTGAAATGGAAACAGCAAAACTTTTTGAACGCTGACTTTCCAGCTTCTGGGCCCAAAAGTTTAGCCCCACTTCATTTTAAGATTCAAAGAGTAGCCGAGGCCGCCTTATGCGCATCGTAATTTTGACTAACTTAAGCTCGATTTTCGGAGACTTGGGGGATATTTTCCAGTCCCGGGGACTCTAAACTAACTCCTGATGGCCTTGCTTTGCAGTGACATGGAAACAGGAAAACTTTTTTAACGCTGTTGTGCGAGCTTCTGGGCCAAAATATAGCCACACTTCACTTTAAGACTGAAAGAGTAGCCGAGAACGCCTTTTGCGAATTGTGATTTTGACAAACTTCGGGTTGATTTCCCGGAACTTGGGGGATATTTTCCACTTCAAGGAACTCTAAAGTAACTCCTGATGGCCTTAGTTTCCATTGAAACGGCAGAGGTAAAAGGAGCGCACGCTCAGTGTCGAGCTTATAGGCCGAAATATAGGCCAGCTTTATTTTAAGACTGAAAGAGTGGCCGAGACATTCTCACGCGCATCGTGATTTTGAGCATCCCTGATACGATTTGCCGAGACTTGGGGGATATTTTCGAGTCCTGGGGACTTCAAACTAACTCCTGAAGGCCTTAGTTTTTCGTGAAATGGACACAGGTAAATAGAGCGCACGCTCGGTGTCGAGTTTTGAGGCCGAAATATAGCCCCACTACATTTTAAGCCTGAAAGAGTAGACGAAACCGCCTCACGCGCATAATTATTTTCACTAACTTTGGCTCTAGTTGCCCAAAATTGGGGGATATTTTCCAGTACAGGGGACTCTAAACTGACTCCTGATGCCCTTGGTTTTCAGTAAAATGGACACAGGTAAGAGGGGCACACGCTCAGTGTCGAGCTTCTAGGTCGAAATATAGCCCCACTTCATTTTAAGACTGAAGGAGTAGCCGGGAGCGCCTTACGCACATCGTGATTTTATGGAACTTTTGCTCGATTTGCCTTAATTTAGGAAATATTTTTCAGCCCTGGGGACTCTAAACTAACTCCTGATTGCCTTGGTTGGCCTAGCAATGGACACAGGAAAACTTTTTGAACGCTCACTTTCGAGCTGCTGGGTCGAAATATAGCCCCACTTCACTTTAAAACTGAAAGAGTAGCCGAGACCGCCTTGCGCGCAACGTGATTTTGACCAACTTCCGCTTGATTTCCCGGAACTTGGCGGATATTTTACACTCCCGGGGACTCGAACGTATTTCCTCTTGGCCTTGGTTTGCAGTGAAATGGACACAGGAAAACATTTTGAACGTTCACTTTCGAAACTTTGGGCCGAAATATAGCCCATTTCATTTTAAGGCTGAAAGAGTAGACGAGACCGCCTTACGCGCATCGTGATTTTGAGCCTCTATGGCTCGATTTCCCGGAACTTGGGGGATAGTTTCCAGCTTTGGGAGCTCTAAACTAACTCCTACAGTGAAATCGACACAGATTAAATTAGCGCACGCTCGGTGCCGAGCCTCTAGGTCGAAATATAGCCCCACTTCATTTTAAGACTGAAAAAATAGACGAAACGGCCTTACGCGCATCGTGATTTTGAGCAACTTTGGCTCAATTTGCCGGAACTTGTGGATATTTTTCAGTCCCGGGGACTGTAAACTAACTCCCGATCGCCTTGGTTTGCATTGAAATGGACAGAGCAAAACATTTTAAACGCTCACCTTCAAGCTTCTGAGGCGAATATAGCCCCACTTCACTTTAAGCCTGAAAGAGTAGCCGAGGCCGTCTTACGCGCATCGTGATTTTGACCAACTTTGGCTTGATTTTCCGGAACTTGGGGGATATTTTCCAGTCCCGGGGACTCTAAACTAACTCCTGATGGCCTTGCTTTGCAGTGAAATGGACACAGCAAAACTTTTTGAACGCTCACTTTGGACCTTCTGGGCCGAAATATAACCCCACTTCACTTTAAGACATAAAGAGTTGCCGAGACCGCTTTACGCGCATCGTGATTTTGACCATCTTCGGCTTTATTTCCCGGGACTTGGGGGATATTTTCTAGTCCCGGGGACTATAAACTAAGTCCGGATGACCTTGTTTTGCAGTGAAATTGAAACAGCAAAAGTTTTTGACAGAAGAGTTTCGAGCTTCTGGGCCGAAATATAGCCCAACTTCACTTGAGGAATGAAAGATGAGCCGAGTCCGCCTTACGCGCATCGTGATTTTGACGAACTTCGGCTCGATTGGCCGGAACTTAGGGAATATTTTCCAGTTCTGTGGACTCTAACTTAATTCCTGATGGCTTTTTTTGCAGTTAAAGGCACGAAGCGTAACTTTTTAAACGGTCACTTTCGAGCTTCTGGGCTGAAATATAGCCCCACTTCACTTTAAGACTGCACCAATAGCCAACCCGCGTTTCCCGAATCGTGATTTTGACCAACTTCGGATCGATATCTCGGAACTTGGGGGATATTTTCCAGTCCTGGGGACCCTAAACTAACTCCTGATCACCTTGGTTTGAAGTGAACTTGACAAGGGAAAGCTTTTTGAACGCTCACTTTCGAGCTTCTGGGGCGAAATATAGCCCCACTTCACTTTAAGACTGAAAGATTAGCCAAGACCGTCTCACGCCCATGGTGATTTTGACAAACTTAGGCTAAATGTCCCGGGATTTGGGAATTTCCACTCCCTGGGTCTCTATACTAACTCCTGATGGCCTTGGTTTGCAGTGAAATTGACACAGCAAAACTTTTTAAACACTTAGTTTCGAGCTTCTGGGGCGAAATATTGCCCCACTTCACTTGAAGACTGAAAGAGTAGCCGAGACCGCGTACGCGCGTCGTGATTTTGACCAACTTTGGCTAAATTTCCCGGAACTTGGGGGATATTTTCCATTCCCAGGGACTCTAAACTGATGCCCGACGTCCTTGGTCTGCAGTAAACTGGACACAGCAAGGCTTTTCGAACGCTCATTTTCCAGCTTCTGGGACGAGATATAGCCCCACTTTACTTTAAGACTAAAAGAGTAGCCGAGCCCGCCTTACGCGCATCGTGATTTTGACCAACTTCGGCTCGGTTTCCCGGAACTTGGGGAATATTTTTTAGTCCCGCGGACTCTAAAGTAACTCCTGATGGCCTTGGTTCGCATTGAAATGGACACAGCAAAACTTTTTCAACGTTCACTTTCGAGCTTCTTGGCCCAAATGTAGCCCCACTTCACTTAAACACTGAAAGAGTAAGCGAGAGCGCCTTACGCGCATCGTGATTTTGACCAACTTCGGCTCGATTTCCCGCAACTTGGGGGATATTTTTTTAGTCTCGGGGACTGTAAGCTAACTCCTGATTGCCTTGGTTTGCATTGAAATGGACATAGGAAAACATTTTGAACGTTCACCTTCGACCTTCTGGGCCCAAGTAGAGCCTCACTTCACTTTAAGACTGAACGAATAGCCGAGACGGCCTTACGCGTATCTTCATTTTGACAACCTTTGTCCCCATTTTCCCGCACTTACAGGATATTTTCCAGTCCCTGGGACTCTAACCTAACTTCTGCTCGCCTTTGTTTGCAGTGAAATTGACACAGGAAGACCTTTTGAACGGTCACTTTCGAGCTTCTAGGAAGAAATATAGGCTCACTTCATTTTAAGACTGAAAGATTAGCCGAGACCGCCTTACGCACATGGTGATTTTGACCAACTTCGGCTAAATTTCCCGGAATTTGGGGGATATTTTCCACTTCCTGGGTCTCTAAACCAATTCCTGATGGCTTTGGTTTGCAGTGAAATTGACACAGCAAAACCTTTTTAAACACTCACTTTAGAGCTTCTGGGCCGAAAGATTGCCCCCCTTCAATTTAAGACTGAAAGAGTAGCCGAGACCGCCTTACGCCCATGGTGATTTTAACCAACCTCGGCTCGATTGCCAGGAAGTTGGGGGATATTTTCTACTCCCGGAAACTCTAAATTAACTCCTGACGGCCTGGGTTTGCAGTGAAATGGACACAGGAAAACTTTTTCAACGCTTCTTTTCGAGCTTCTGGGCCGAAACATAGCCCCACTTCACTTTGAGACTTAAAGAGTAGCCGACACCGCCTTACGCGCATCGTGATTTTGACCATCTTCGGCTTGATTTCGCGGGACTTGGGGGATATTTTCTAGTCCCGGGGATTCTAAACTAAGTCCCGAAGGCCTTGTTTTCCAGTGAAATTGAAACAGCCAAACTTTTTGAAAGCAAAGTTTCGAGCTTCTAGGCCGAAATATAGCCCCACTTCACTTGAACAGTGGAAGATGAGCCGAGTCCGCCTTACGCGCATCGAGATTTTCACCAACTTCGGCTCGATTTGCCGGAAATTAGAGAATATTTTCCAGTGCTGTGGACTCTAAACTTATTCCTGATGGCCTTGGTTTGCATTGAAATGGACACAGCAAAACTTTTTGAACGCTTATCTTTGAGCTTCTGGCGTAAAATATAGCCCAACTTCACTTTAAGACTGAAAGAATAGCTGAGACAGCCTTGCGCGCATCGTGATTTTGAGCAACTTCGGCTCGATTTCCCGGAATTCGGGGGATATTTTCCAGTCCCGGACACTCTAAACTAACTCCTGATCGTCTTGGTTTGCATTGAAATACACACAGCGAAACTTTTTGAACGTTCACTTTCGAGCTTCTGGCCCGAAATATAGCCCACTTTACTTGAAGACTAAAAGAGTAGCCGAAACCGTCTTGCGCGAATCGTGATTTTGACCAACTTCGCGTCGATTTACCGGAGCTTGGCGGATATATTCGAGTCCCGCGAGCTCTAAATTAACTCATTATGGCCTTGGTTTTCGGAGAAATGGACAGAGCAGAACTTTTTTAACACTCACCTTCTAGCTTGTGGGCTTAAATAGAAGCCCACTTCACTTTAACCCTGAAATAGTAGTCGAGACCGCCTTACGCGCATCGTGATTTTGACCAAGTTAAGCTCGATTTCCCGGAACTTGGGGGATATTTTCCGGTCCGGGGGACTCTAAACTAACTCCTGATGGCCTAGGTTTGCAGTGAAATGCACAGAGCATAACTTTTTTAACGATCACTTTGCAGCTTCTGCGCCGAAATATAGCCCCACTTCACTTTAAGACTGAAAGAGTAACGGAGACCGCGTTACAGGCATCCTGATTTTGACCAAGTTCAGCTCGATTTCCCGGAACTTGGGGGATATTTTCCAGTCCGGGGGACTCTAAACTAACTCCTGATGGCCTAGGTTTGAAGTGAAATGCACAGATACTAACTTTTTTGACGATCACTTTGCAGCTTCTGGGCTGAAATATAGCCCCACTTCACTTTAAGACTGAAAGAGTAGCGGAGACTGCCTTACAGGCATCCTGATTTTGACCAACTTCAGCTCGATTTCCCGGAACTTGGCGGATATTTTCCAGTCCGGGGGACTCTAAACTAACTCCTGATGGCCTTTGTTTGCAGTTAAATACACAAAGCGTAACTTTTTAAACGATCACTTTCGAGCTTCTGGGCCGAAATATAGCCCCACTTCACTTTAAGACTGAAACAATAGCCGAGATCGCGTTTCGCGCATCGTGATTTTGACCAACTTCGGATCGATATCCCGGAACTTGGGGGATATTTTCCAGTCCCGGCGACTCTAAACTAACTCCTGATCGCCTTGCTTTGCATTGAAACTGGAAGAGCAAAACGTTGTGAAGACTCACCTTCGAGGTTCTGGGCCGAAATATAGCCCCACTTCTTTTTAAGAGTAAGAGTAGCCGAGTCTGTCTTACGCAAATCGTGATTTTGACTAACTTCGGCTCGATTTCCCGGAACCTTGGGGATATATTCCAGTCCCGGGAGCACTAAACTAACTCCTGATGGCCTTGGTTTGCAGTGAAACGGACACAGCAAATTTTTTTGAACCCTTACTTTGGAGCTTCTGGGCCGAAATAGAGCCCCACTTTATTTTAACACTAAAAGAGTAGCCGAGACGGCCTTACGCGCTTATTTATTTTGCCAAACTTTGTCTCGATTTTTCGGCACTTACGGGATATTTTCCAGTCCCTGGGACTCTAAACTAACTCTTGATGGCTTTGCTTCGAAGTGAAATTGACACAGGAAAACTTTTTGAACGCTCACTTTCGAGCTTCTGGGGCGAAATATAGCCCCACTTCACTTTAAGACTGAAAGATTAGCCAAGACCGCCTTACGCCCTGCTGATTTTGACAAACTTCGGCTAAATTTCCCGGAACTTGGGGGATATTTTACACTCCCGTGGACTCTAACGTAACTCCTTATGGCCTTGCTTTGGAGTGAAATGGACACAGCAAAACTTTCTGAACGCTCTCTTTCAAGCTTCTGAGCGGAAATATTGCCCCAGTTCACTTTAAGAATGAAAGAGTAGCCGAGACCGCCTTACGCTTATAATGATTGTGACCAACTTTGGCTCGATTTCCCGGGAAATGGGGATATTTTCCGGTACCGGGGACTCTAAAGTAACTCCTGATTGCCTTGGTTTTCATTGAAATGGAGACAGCAAAACTTTTTGAACGCTCCCCTTCGAGCTTCTGAGCCGAAATATAGCCCCACTTCACTTTAAGACTGAAAGAGTAGCGGAGACCGGCTTACGCGCATCGTGGTTTTGACCAACTTCGGCTAGATTTCCCGAAACTTCGGGGATATATTGCAGTCCCAAGGACTCTAAAGTAATTCCTGATGGCCTCGGTTTGCTGTGAAATGGACACAGCCAAGTTTTTTGAACGCATACCTTCGAAATTCTGGAGAGAAATATAGCCCCACTTCACTTTAAAACTGAAAGAGTAGCCGAGACCGCGTTAGGCGGATCGTGATTTTGACCAAGTTCGGCTCGAGTTTCCGGAACTTAAGGGATATTTTTCAGTCCCGGGGACTGTAAACTAACTCACGATAGCCTTGGTTTTCACTTAAATTGAGAGAGCAAAACTTTTTGAACGTTCACTTTCGAGCTTCTGGACCGAAATATAGCCCTACTTCACTTTAAGACTGAAAGAGGAGCCGAGACCGCCTTACGCGCATCGTGATTTTGACCAACTTCGTCTCGATTTCGCGGAACTTGGGGGATATTTTCCAGTTCCGGGGACTCTAAACTAAGTCCTGATGGCTTTGGTTTGCAGTGAATTGGACACAGGATAACTTTTTGAAGGCTCACTTTCGAGCTTCTGGGCCGAAGCATAGCCCTACTTCACTTTAAGATTGAAAGAGTAGCTGAGATTGCCTTACGCGCATCGTGATTTTGGGTTACTTCGGCTCGATTTCCCGGAACTTGGGAAATAATTCCCAGTCCCGGGAACTCTAAACGAATTCCTGATTCCCTTGGTTTTCAGTGAAATGGACACAGCCAAACTTTTTGGACGTTCACTTTCGAACTTCTCGGCCGAAATATAGCCCCACTTCACTTTAAGACTGAAAGAGTAGCCGAGACCGCCTTACGCGCATGGTAAATTTGTCCAACTTGGGCTTGATTTCTCGGGGTTTGGGGGATATTTTCCAGTCCCGGAAGCTCTAAACTAACTCCTGATTGCCTTGGTTTTCAGTGAAATGGACACAGGTAAAAGGAGCGCACGCTAGGTTTCAGGTTGTAGGCCGAAATGTAGCCCCACTTTATTTTAAGACTGAAAGGGTAGACGAAACCGCCTTAAGCGCATCGAAATTTTTAGCCACTATGGCTCGATCTGCCAAAACTTGGGGGATATTTTCCAGTCCCGGGGACTCTAAGCTAACTCCTGATAACCTTAGTTTTAAGTAAAATCGTCACAGGTAACAGGAGCGCATCCTCCCTGTCGAGCTTCTAGGTCGAAATAAAGCCCCACTTCATTTTAAGACTGAAAGAGTAAACGAAACTGCCGTACGCTTATCATAATTTTAAGAAACTATGGCTCAATTTGCCGAAACTTGCAGGATAGTTTCCAGTCTCGAGGACTCTAAACTATCTCCTGATGGACTTAGTTCTTAGTGAAAAGGACACAGGCAAAAGGAGCGCACGCTCGGTGTCAAGCTTGTAGAACCGAAATGTGGCCCCACTTCATTATCAGAGTGAAAGAGTAGCCGACACCTGTTTACTGGCATCTTGATTTTGAGCATCTTTGGCTCGATTTGCCGGAATTCGGGGAATATTTTCCAGTCCCGAGGACTCTATGCTAACTCATGATGAACTTAGTTTTCAGTGATATGTACACAGGCAAAAGGAGCGCACCCTCGGTGTCGAGCTTCTCGGCCGAAATATAGCCCCAATTCATTTTAAGACTGAAAGAGTAGCCGAGACCGCCTTACGCGCATCGTGATTTTGGGCCACTTTTGCTCGATTTCCCGGAAGTTGGCGAATAATTTAAAGTCCCGGGGACGCTAAACTAACTCCCGATGACCTTGGTTTCCAATTTAATGAACACAGCAAAACATTCTGAACGCTCACCTTCGAGCTTCAGGGCCGAAATATAGCCCTACTTAAATTTAAGACTGAAAGAATAGCCGAGAGCCCGTTACGCGCATGGTGATTTTAATCAACTTCGGCGCCATTTCCTGGAACTTGGAGAATATTTTCCACTCCTGGGGACTCTAAACTAACTCCTGACGGCCTTGGTTTCCAGCGAAAGGGACAGAGCGAAACTTTTTGAACGCGCACTGTCGAGCTTCTTGGCCGAACTATAGCCCAACTTCACTTTAAGACTGAAAGACTAACCGAGAGCGCCTTACGCGCATCGTGACTTTGACCAACTTCGGCTCGATCTGCCGGAACTTGGGAAATATTTTCTAGTCCCAAGGACTCTAAACTAACTCCTGATGGCCTTCCTTTGCAGTGAAATGGACACAGCAAAACTTTTCGAATGCGCACTTTCGAGCCTCTGGGCCGAAATGTGCTCAACTTCACTTTATGACTGAAAGAGTAGCCGGGACCGCCTTGCGTGCATCGTGATTTTGACCAACGTTGGCTCCATTTCCCGGAACTTGGGGGATATTTTCCAGTCCCGGGGACTCTAAACTAACTCCTGCTTGTCTTGGTTTGGAGTGAAATGGAAACAGCAAAACTTTTTGAACGCTGACTTTCCAGCTTCTGGGCCCAAAAGTTTAGCCCCACTTCATTTTAAGATTGAAAGAGTAGCCGAGGCCGCCTTACGCGCGTCGTAATTTTGACTAACTTAAGCTCGATTTTCGGAAACTTGGGGGATATTTTCCAGTCCCGGGCACTCTAAACTAACTCCTGGTGGCCTTGCTTTGCAGTGAAATTGACACAGGAAAACTTTTTTAACGCTGTTGTGCGAGCTTCTGGGCCAAAATATAGCCACACTTCACTTTAAGACTGAAAGAGTAGCCGAGACCACCTTATGCGAATCGTGATTTTGACAAACTACGCCTCGATTTCCCGGAACTTGGGGGATATTTTCCAGACCCGGGAACTTTAAACTAACTCCTGATTCCCTTGGTTTGCAGTAAAATGGAAACGGCAAAACGTTTTCAACGCTCACTTTAAAGCTTCTGGGCCAACACATAGCCCCACTTCACTTTAAAACTGAAAGAGTAGCCGAGACCGCCTTGCGCACAACGTAATTTTGACCAACTTCCGCTTGACTTCCCGCAACTTGGGGGATATTTTACAGTCCCGGGGACTCTGACGTATTTTTTCTTGGCCTTGGTTTGCAGTGAAATGGACTCAGGAAAACTTTTTGAACGCTCACTTTCGAGTCTTTGGGCCGAAATATAGCCCATTTCATTTTAAGGCTGAAAGAGTAGACGAGACCGCCTTACGCGCATCGTGATTTTGAGCCTCTATGGCTCGATTTCCCGGAACTTGGGGGATAGTTTCCAGCTTTGGGAGCTCTAAACTAACTCCTGATTGCCTTAGTTTTCAGTGAAATGGACACAGGTAAAAGGAGCGCACGCTGAGCGTCAAGTTTCTAGCCCGAAATGTAGCCTTGCCTCATTTTAAGACTGAAAGAGTAACCTAGACCACCTTACGCGCATCGTGATTTTGAGCAACTTTGGCTCGATTTGCCGGAAGTTGCGGGATATTTTCCACTTCAAGGAACTTTAAAGTAACTCCTGATGGCCTTAGTTTCCATTGAAACGGACAGTGGTAAAAGGAGCGCACGCTCGGTGTCGAGCTTATAGGCCGAAATATAGGCCAGCTTTATTTTAAGACTGAAAGAGTAGCCGAGACATTCTCATGCGCATCGTGATTTTGAGCATCCCTGATACGATTTGCCGAGACTTGGGGGATATTTTCCAGTCCTGAGGACTCCAAACTAACTCCTGATGGCCTTAGTTTTCCGTGAAATGGACACAGGTAAATAGAGCGCACGCTCGGTGTCGAGCTTCTAGGCCGAAATATAGCCCCACTACATTTTAAGCCTGAAAGAGTAGACGAAACCGCCTCACCCGCATAATTATTTTCACATACTTTGGCCATAGTTGCCCACATTTCGGGGGATATTTTCCAGTCCCAGAAACTCTAAACTGACTCCTGATGGCCTTGGTTTTCAGTAAAATGGACACAGGTAAAAGGGGCAAACGCTCGGTGTCGAGCTTCTAGGTCGAAAAATAGCCCCACTTCATTTTAAGACTAAAAGAGTAGCCGGGAGCGCCTTACGCACATCGTGATTTTATGGAACTTCGGCTCGATTTGCCTTAATTTAGGGAATATTTTTAAGTCCCGGGGACTCTAAACTAACTCCTGATTGTCTTAGTTTTCAGTGAAATCGACACAGATTAAATTAGCGCACGCTCGGTGCCGAGCCTCTAGGTCGAAATATAGCCCCACTTCATTTTAAGACTGAAAAAATAGACGAAACGGCCTTACGCGCATCGTGATTTTGAGCAACTTTGGCTTCATTTGCCGCAACTTGTGGATATTTTTCAGTCCCGGGGACTGTAAACTAACTCCCGATCGCCTTGGTTTGCATTGAAATGGACAGAGCAAAACATTTTAAACGCTCACCTTCAAGCTTCTGAGCGGAATATAGCCCCACTTCACTTTAAGCCTGAAAGAGTAGCCGAGACCGTCTTACGCGCATCGTGATTTTTGACCAGCTTAGGCTCGATTTCCCGGATTTTGGGGGATATTTTAAAACTCGGCGGACTCTAAACTAACACCTGATTACCTTGCTTTGCAGTGAATTGGACACAGCATAACTTTTTCAACGCTCACTTTCGACCTTCTTTGCCGAAATATAGCCACATTTCACTTTAAGACTGAAAGAGTAGCCGAGACCGCCTTACGCGCATCGTGATTTTGGCCAACTTCGGATCGATTTCTAGGAACTTGGGGGTATTTTCCAGTCCCGACGACTCTAAACTAACCCCTGATCGCCTTGGTTTGTATTGAAATGGACAGAGGAAAAGATTTTGAACGCTCACCTTCGAGCTTCTGGACCGAAATATAGCCCCACTCTACTTTAAGATTGAAAGAGTAGCCGAGTCCGTCTTACGCGCATCGTGAGTTTGACAAACTTTGGCTCGATTTCCCGGAACTTAGAAGATATATTCAAGTCTCGGTGACTCTAAACTATCTCCTGATTGCCTTGGTTTGCAGTGAAATGGACACAGAAACTTTTTTTGAACGCTCACTTTGGACCTTCTGGGCCGAAGTAGAGCCTCACTTCACTTTAAGACTCAACGAATAGCCGAGACGGCCTTACGCGTATCTTCATTTTGACAACCTTTGTCCCCATTTTCCCGCACTTACAGGATATTTTCCAGTCCCTGGGACTCTAACCTAACTTCTGCTCGCCTTTCTTTGCAGTGAAATTGACACAGGAAGACCTTTTGAACGGTCACTTTCGAGCTTCTGGGCAGAAATATAGCCCCACTTCACTTTAAGACTGAAAGATTAGCCGAGACCGCCTTACGCACATGGTGATTTTGACCAACTTCGGCTAAATTTCCCGGAATTTGGGGGATATTTTCCACTTCCTGGGTCTCTTAACCAATTCCTGATGGCTTTGGTTTGCAGTGAAATTAACACAGCAAAACCTTTTTAAACACTCACTTTAGAGCTTCTGGGCTGAAATATTGCCCCACTTCACTTTAAGACTGAAAGAGTAGCCGAGACCGCCTTACGGGCATGGTGATTTTAACCAACCTCGGCTCGATTGCCAGGAACTTGAAGGATATTTTCTACTCCCGGAAACTCTAAATTAACTCCTGATGGCCTTCGTTTGCAGTGAAATAGACAGAGCAAAACTTTTTAAACGCTCACTTTCAAGCTCTTGGGCAGCAATGTAGCCCCACTTCACTTCAAGACTGAAAGAGTAGCCGAGACCGCCTTACGCGCATCGTGATTTTGATCAACTTCGGCTCGATTTTCCGGAAATTAGAGGTTATGTTCCAGTGCCGGAATCTCTAAACTAAACCCTGATGTCTTTATTTTTTGCTGAAATGGACACAGATTAAAGAAGCGCAAGCTAGGTGTCGAGCTTCTAGGCCGAAATATAGCCCCACTTCATTTTAAGACTAAAAGAGTAGCCGAGACCGCCTTACGCAAATGGTGATTTTTGAGCATCTTTGGCTGGATTTGCGGGCACTAGGGGATATTTTTCAGTCCCGGGGACTCTAAACTAACTCCTGATTGCCGTATTATTAAGTGAAAAGGACATAGGTAAACGAAGCGGACGCTATGTGTGGAGCTTCTAGGCCGAGATATAGCCCCACTTTAATTTAAAACGGTAAGAGTACCATAAACTCTTACGCACATCGTGATTTTCAGCAACTTTGGTTGATTTGCCGGATTTTGGTTGATATTTTACAGTCCCGGGGACTCTAAACTAACTTCTGATGGCCTAAATTTTTACTAAAATTGACACAGATAAAAGGAGCGCTCGCTCGGTGTCGAGCTTCTAGGCCGAAATATAGCCCCACTTCACTTTAAGACGGAAAGAGTAGCAAAGAACGCCTTCCGCGCATCGTGATTTTCACCAACTTCGGCTCGATTTCCCGCAACTTGGAGGATATTTTCCAGTCCCGGGATTTCTAAACTAACTCCTCATTGTCGTGGTTTGCAGTGAAGTGGACTTAGCAGAACTTTTTAAACGCTCACTTGTGAGTTTCTGGAACAAAATATAGCCCAACTTTACTTTAATACTGATAGAGTAGCCGAGACCGGCTTACGCGCATGGTGATTTTGACCAAATTTGGCTCAATTTCCCGGAACTTCGGGGATATATTCCAGTCCCGGGGACTCTAAACTAACTCCTGATGGCCTGGGTTTGCAGTGAAATGGACACAGGAAAACTTTTTCAACGCTTCCTTTCGAGCTTCTGGGCCGAAACATAGGCCCACTTCACTTTAAGACTTTAAGAGTAGCCGAGACCGCCTTACGCGCATCGTGATTTTGACCATCTTCGGCTCTATTTCGCGGGACTTGGGGGATATTTTCTAGTCCCGGGGACTCTAAACTAAGTCCGGATGGCCTTGTTTTGTAGTGAAATTGAAACAGCCAAACTTTTTGAAAGCAAAGTTTCGAGCTTCTAGGTCGAAATATAGCCCCACTTCACTTGAACAGTGAAAGATGAGCCGAGTCCGCCTTACGCGCATCGTGATTTTGACCAACTGCGGCTCGATTTGCAGGAACTTAGGGAATATTTACCAGTTCTGTGGACTCTAAACTTATTCCTGATGGCCTTGGTTTGCAGTGAAATGGACAGAGCAAAACTTTTTGAACGCTTATCTGCGAGCTTCTGGCCTAAAATATACCACAACTTCACTCTAAGACTGAAAGAATAGCTGAGACAGCCTTGCGCGCATCGTGATTTTGAGCAACTTCGGCTCGATTTCCCGGAATTCGGGGGATATTTTCCAGTCCTGGACACTCTAAACTAACTCGTGATCGTCTTGGTTTGCATTGAAATAGACACAGCGAAACTTTTTGAACGCTCACTTTCGAGCTTCTGGCCCGAAATATAGCCCACTTTACTTTAAGACTGAAAGAGTAGCCGAAACCGTCTTGCGCGAATCGTGATTTTGACCAACTTCGGGTCGATTTCCCGGAGCTTGGCGGATATATTCGAGTCCCGCGAGCTCTAAATTAACTCATTATGGCCTTGGTTTTCGGAGAAATGGACAGAGCAGAACTTTTTTAACACTCACCTTCTAGCTTGTGGGCTTAAATGGAAACCCACTTCACTTTAACCCTGAAATAGTAGCCGAGACCGCCTTACGCGCATCGTGATTTTGACCAAGTTCAGCTCGATTTCCCGGAGCTTGGGGGATATTTTCCGGTCCGGGGGACTCTAAACTAACTCCTAATGGCCTTGGTTTGCAGTGAAATGCACAGAGCATAACTTTTTTAACGATCACTTTGCAGCTTCTGGGCCGAAATATAGCCCCACTTCACTTTAAGACTGAAAGAGTAGCGGAGACCGCCTTACAGGCATCCTGATTTTAACCAACCTCAGCTCGATTTCCCGGAGCTTGGCGCATATTTTCCAGTCCGGGGGACTTTAAACTAACTGCTGATGGCCTTTGTTTGCAGTTAAATGCACAAAGCGTAACTTTTTAAACGGTCACTTTCGAGCTTCTGGCCCGAAATATAGCCCCACTTCACTTTAAGACTGAAACAATAGCCGAGATCGCGTTTCGCGCATCGGGATTTTCACCAACTTCGGATCGATATCCCGGAACTTGGGGGATTTTTTCCAGTCCCGGGGACTCTAAACTAACTCCTGATCGCCTTGCTTTGCATTGAAATTGACAGAGCAAAACGTTGTGAAGACTCACCTTCGAGCTTCAGGGACGAAATATAGCCCCACTTCTTTTTAAGAGTAAGATTAGCCGAGTATGTCTTACGCAAATCGTGATTTTAACTAACTTCGGCTCGATTTCCCGGAACGTGGAGGATATATTCCAGTCCCGGGAGCACTAAACTAACTCCTGATGGCCTTGGTTTGCAGTGAAATGGACACAGCAAATTGTTTTGAACCCTTACTTTGGAGCTTCTGGGCCGAAATAGAGCCCCACTTTATTTTAACACTAAAAGAGTAGCCGAGACGGCCTTACGCGCTTATTTATTTTGCCAAACTTTGTCTCGATTTTTCGGCACTTACGGGATATTTTCCAGTCCCTGGGACTCTAAACTAACTCTTGATGGCGTTGCTTCGAAGTGAAATTGACACAGGAAAACTTTTTGAACGCTCACTTTCGAGCTTCTGGGGCGAAATATAGCCCCACTTCACTTTAAGACTGAAAGATTAGCCAAGGTCGCCTTACGCCCTGGTTATTTTGACAAACTTCGGCTAAATTTCCCGGAATTTGGGGAATATTTTCCACTCATTTGGTCTCTAAACTAACTCCTGATGCCCTTGGTTTGCAGTGAAATTGACACAGCAAAACTTTTTAAACACTCAGTTGCGAGCTTCTGGGCCGAAATACTGCCCCACTTCACTTTAAGACTGAAAGAGTAGCCGAGACCGCCGTACGCGCGTCGTTATTTTGACCAACTTTGGCTAAATTTCCCGGAACCTGGGGGATATTTTCCATTCCCGGGGATTCTAAACTGGCCCCCGACGTGTTTGGTCTGCAGTAAAATGGACACAGCAAAACTTTCTGAACGCTCCCGTTCGAGCTTCTGGGCCGAAATATAGCTCCAATTTACTTTAAGATTGAAAGAGTAGCCGAGACCGGCTTACACGCATCGTGGTTTTGACCAACTTCGGCTAGATTTCCCGAAACTTCGGGGATATATTGCAGTCCCAAGGACTCTAAAGTAATTCCTGATGACCTTGGTTTGCAGTGAAATGGACAAAGCCAATTTTTTTGCACGCATACTTTCGAAATTCTGGGGAGAAATATGGCCCCACTTCACTTTAAGAATGAAAGAGTAGCCGAGACGGCCTTACGATTATCGTGATTGTGACCAGCTTTGACTCGATTTCCCGGGAAATGGGGGATATTTTCCGGTACCGGGCACTCTAAAGTAACTCCTGATTGCCTGGGTTTCCAGTAAAATGGACACAGCAAAACTTTTTGAACGTACATTTTTGAGCTTCTGGGCCGAAGCATAGCCCTACTTCACTTTAAGACTGAAAGAGGAGCCGAGACCGCCTTACGCGCATCGTGATTTTGACCTACTTCGTCTCGATTTCGCGGAACTTGGGGTATATTTTCCCGTTCCGGGGACTCTAAATTAACTCCTGATTGCTTTGGTTTGCAGTGAAATGGACACAGGATAACCTTTTGAACGCTCACTTTCGAGCTTCTGGGCCATAGCATAGCCCTACTTCACTTTAAGACTGAAAGAGTAGCTGAGATTGCCTTACGCGTCTGGTGATTTTGGGTTACTGCGGCTCCATTTCCCGGAACTTGGGAAATAATATCCAGTCCCGCGCACTCTAAACTAATTGCTGATGGCCTTGGTTTGCAGTGAAATGGACACAGCCAAACTTTTTGAACGTTGACTTTCGAGCTTCTGGGCCGAAATATAGCCCCACTTCACTTTAAGACTGAAAGAGTAGCCGAGACCGCCTTACGCGCATGGTAAATTTGTCCAACTTCGGCTTGATTTCTCGGGGCTTGGGGGATATTTTCCAGTCCCGGAAGCTCTAAACTAACTCCTGATTGCCTTGGTTTTCAGTGAAATGGACACAGGTAAAAGGAGCGCACGCTAGGTTTCCAGGTTGTAGGCCGAAATCTAGCCCCACTTTATTTTAAGACTGAAAGGGTAGACGAGACCGCCTTAAGCGCATCGAAATTTTTAGCCACTATGGCTCGATCTGCCAAAACTTGGGGGATATTTTCCAGTCCCGGGGACTCTAAGATAACTCCTGATAACCTTAGTTTTAAGTAAAATGGTCACAGGTAACAGGAGCGCACGCTTCCTGTCGAGCTTTTAGGTCGAAATAAAGCCCCACTTCATTTTAAGACTGAAAGAGTAAACGAAACTGCCGTACGCTTATCATAATTTTAAGAAACTATGGCTCAATTTGCCGAAACTTGCAGGATAGTTTCCAGTCTCGAGGACTCTAAACTATCTCCTGATGGACTTAGTTCTTAGTGAAAAGGACACAGGCAAAAGGAGCGCACGCTCCGTGTGAAGCTTGCAGAACCGAAATATGGCCCCACTTCATTTTCAGAGTGAAAGAGTAGCCGAGACCGCCTTACTGGCATCTTTATTTTGAGCATCTTTGGCTCGATTTGCCGGAATTCGGGGAATATTTTCCAGTCCCGAGGACTCTATGCTAACTTATGATGAATTTAGTTTTCAGTGATATGTACACAGGCAAAAGGAGCGCACGCTCGGTGTCGAGCTTCTCGGCCGAAATATAGCCCCACTTCATTTTAAGACTGAAAGAGTAGCCGAGACCGCCTTACGCGCATCGTGATTGTGAGCAACTTTGGCTCGATCTGCCAGAACTTGGGAAATATTTTCCAGTCCCAAGGACTCTAAACTAACACCTGATCGCCTAAGATGTCAGTGAAATGGACACAGCTAAAATTAGCGCACGCCTGGTCTCGAGCTTCTCGGTCGAAATATAGCCCTCCTTAATTTTAACACTGAACGAGTAGCCGAGACCGCCTTACGCGCATCGTGATTTTGGGCCACTTTTGCTCGATTTCCCGGAAGTTGGCGAATAATTTAAAGTCCCGGGGACGCTAAACTAACTCCCGATGACCTTGGTTTCCAATTTAATGAACACAGCAAAACATTCTGAATGCTCACCTTCAAGCTTCAGGGCCGAAATATAGCCCTACTTAAATTTAACAATGAAAGAATAGCCGAGAGCCCGTTACGCGCATGGTGATTTTGATCAACTTCGGCGCGATTTCCTGGAACTTGGAGAATATTTTCCACTACCGGGGACTCTAAACTAACTCCTGACGGCCTTGGTTTCCAGTGAAAGGGACAGAACAAAACTTTTTGAACGCGCACTTTCGAGCTTCTTGGCCGAACTATAGCCCAATTTCACTTTAAGACTGAAAGACTAACCGAGAGCGCCTTACGCGCATCGTGACTTTGACCAACTTCGGCTCTATCTGGCGGAACTTGGGAAATATTTTCTAGTCCCAAGTGCTCTAAACTAACTCCTGATGGCCTTGCTTTGCAGTGAAATGGACACAGCAAAACGTTTCGAATGCGCACTTTCGAGCCTCTGGGCCGAAATATAGCGCAACTTCACTTTAAGACTGAAAGAGTAGCCGGGACCGCCTTGGGCGAGTCGTGATTTTGACCAACTTGGGCTCGATTTCCCGGAACTAGGGGGATATTCTCTACTTCCGCGTACTCTAAACTAACGCCTGATGACCTTGGTTTGCAGTGAAATGGACATAACAAAACTTTTTGAACGTTGACTTTCGAGCTTGTGGGCCGAAATACAGCCACACTTCACTTTAAGACTGAAACAGTAGCCGAGACCGCGTTACGCGCATCGTGATTTATATCAACTTCTGCTCGATTTCCCGGAACTTGGGGAATATTTTCCAGTCACGGGGACTCTACACTAACTCCTGATGGCCATGGTTTGCAGTGAAATTTACACAGCACAAGTTTTTCAACGCACACTTTCGAGCTTCTGGACCGAAATAGAGCCCAACTTCACTTGAAGACTGAAAGAGTAGCCGAGACCGACTTACGCGCATCCTGATTTTGAGCAACTTCGGCTCGATTTGCCGGAACTTAGGGGATATATTCCAGTTCTGAGGACTGTAAACTAATTCCTGATGGCCTTGGTTTGCAGTAAAATGGACACAGGAAAACTTTTTGAACGCTCACTTTCGAGCTTCTTGGCCAAAATATAGCCCCGCTTTACTTTAACACTAAAAAGGTAGCCGAGACCGCCTGACGCGCATCGTGATTTTGACAAACTTCGGCTTGATTTCCCGGAACTTGGGGGATATTTTCCAGTCCCTGGGACTCTAAACTAACTCCTGCTTGTCTTGGTTTGGAGTTAAATGGAAACAGCAAAGCTTTTTGAACACTGACTATCCAGCTTCTGGGCCCAAAAGTTTAGCCCCACTTCATTTTAAGATTGAAAGAGTAGCCGAGGCCGCCTTACGCGCGTCGTAATTTTGACTAACTTAAGCTCGATTTTCGGAAACTTGGGGGATATTTTCCAGTCCCGGGGACTCTAAACTAACTCCTGATGGCCTTGCTTTGCAGTGAAATGGACACAGGAAAACTTTTTTAACGCTCTTGTGCGAGCTTCTGGGCCAAAATATAGCCACACTTCACTTTAAGACTGAAAGAGTAGCCGAGACCGCCTTATGCGAATCGTGATTTTGACAAACTACGCCTCGATTTCCCGGAACTTGGGAGATATTTTCCAGACCCGGGAACTTGAAAGTAACTCCTGATTGCCTTGGTTTGCAGTAAAATGGAAACGGCAGAACTTTTTCAACGCTCACTTTAAAGCTTCTGGGCCAACACATAGCCCCACTTCACATTAAGACTTAAAGAGTAGCCGAGACCGTCTTAAGCGCATCGTGATTTTGACCAAGTTCGGCTCCATTTCCCGGAACTGGGCGCATATTTTCCAGTCCCGCGGACTTGAACGTATTTCCTCTTGGCTTTGGTTTGCAGTGAAATGGACACAGGAAAACTTTTGGAACGCTCACTTTCGAGCCTTTGGGCCGAAATATAGCCCAGTTCATTTTAAGGCTGAAAGAGTAGACGAGATCGCCTTACGCGCATCGTGATTTTGAGCCTCTATGGCTCGATTTGCCGGAACTTGGGGGATATTTTCCAGCTTTGGGAGCTGTAAACTAACTCCTGATTGCCTTAGCTTTCAGTGAAACCGACAGAGATTAAATTAGCGCACGCTCGGTGCCGAGCTTCTAGGTCGAAATATAGCCCCACTTCATTTTAAGACTGAAAAAATAGACGAAACGGCCTTACGCGCATCATGATTTTGAGCAACTTTGGCTCAATTTGCCGGAACTTGTGGATATTTTTCAGTCCCAGGGACTGTAAACTAACTCCCGATCGCCTTGGTTCGCATTGAAATGGACAGAGCAAAACATTTTAAACGCTCTCCTGCAAACTTCTGAGCCGAATATAGCCCCACTTCACTTTAAGCCTGAAAGAGTAGCCGAGACCGTCTTACGCGCATCGTGATTTTGACCAACTTTGGCTTGATTTTCCGGAACTTGGGAGATATTTTCTAGTCCCGGGGACTCTAAACTAACTCCTGATGGCCTTGCTTTGCAGTGAAATGGACACAGCAAAACTTTTTGAACGCTCACTTTGGACCTTCTGGGCCGAAATATAACCTCACCTCACTTGAAGACTTAAAGAGTTGCCCAGACCGCTTTAAGCGCATCGTGACTTTGATCATCTTCGGATTGATTTCCCTTGACTTGGGGGACATTTTCTAGTCCCGGGGACTCTAAACTAAGGCCTGGTGACCTTGTTTTGCAGTGAAATTGAAACAGCAAAAGTTTTTGAAAGCAGAGTTTCGAGCTTCTGGGCCGAAATATAGCCCCACTTCACTTGAGCAGTGAAAGATGAGCCGAGTCCGCCTTACGCGCATCGTGATTTTGACCAACTTCGGCTCGATTGGCTGGAACTTAGGAAATATTTTCCAGTTCTGTGGACTCTAAACTAATTCCTGATGGCCTTGGTTTGCAATGAAATGGACACAGCAAAACTTTTTGAACGCTCATCTTCGAGCTTCTGCGCCAAAATATAGCCCCACTTCACTTGAAGACTGCAAGAATAGCCGAGACCGCCTTACAGACATCGTGATTTTGACCAAGTTCAGCTCGATTTCCCGGAACTTGGGGGATATTTTCCAGTCCGGGGGACCTTAAACTAACTCCTGATGGCCTTTTTTTGCAGTTAAATGCACGAAGCGTAACTTTTTAAACGGTCACTTTCGAGCTTCTGGGCTAAAATATAGCCCCACTTCACTTTAAGACTGCACCAATAGCCCACCCGCGTTTCGCGAATCGTGATTTTGACCAACTTCGGATCGATATCCCGAAGCTTGGGGGATATTTTCCACTCCTGGGGACCCTAAACTAACTCCTGATCACCTTGCTTTGAAGTGAACTTGACAAGGGAAAACTTGTTGAACGCTCACTTTCGAGCTTCTGGGGCGAAATATAGCCCCACTTCACTTTAAGACTGAAAGATTAGCCAAGACAGTCTTTCGCCCATGGTGATTTTGACAAACTTAGGCTAGATTTCCCGGAATTTGGAGGATATTTTCCACTCCCTGGTTCTCTATACTAACTCCTGATGGCCTTGGTTTGCAGTGAAATTGACACAGCAAAACTTTTTTTTTCGAGCTTCTGGGGCGAAATATTGCCCCACTTCACTTTAAGACTGAAAGAGTAGCCGAGACCGCGTACGCGCGTCGTGATTTTGACCAACTTCGGCTAAATTTCCCGGAACTTGGGGGAAATTTTCCATTCCCGGGGACTCTAAACTGATCCCCGACGTCCTTGGTCTGCCGTAAACTGGACACAGCAAGGCTTTTTGAACGCTCATTTTCGAGCTTCTGGGACGAGATATAGCCCCACTTTACTTTAAGACTAAAAGAGTAGCCGAGCCCGCCTTACGCGCATCGTGATTTTGACCAACTTCGGCTCGGTTTCCCGGAACTTGGGGAATATTTTTTAGTCCCGCAAACTCTAAAGTAACTCCTGATGGCCTTGGTTCGCATTGAAATGGACATAGGAGAACATTTTGAACGCTCACCTTCGAGCTTCTTGGCCCAAATATAGCCCCACTTCACTTTCAGACTTTAAGAGTAGCCGAGACCGCCTTACGCGCATCGTGATTTTGACCAGCTTAGGCTCGATTTCCCGGAACTTGGGGGATACTTTCAAATCCGGCGAACTCTAAACTAACACCTGATTGTCATGGTTTGCAGTGAATTGGGCACAGCATAACTTTTCCAACGCTCACTTTCGACCTTCTTTGCCGAAATATAGCCACACTTCACTTTAAGACTGAAAGAGTAGCCGAGACCGCCTTACGCGCATCGTGATTTTGACCAACTTCGGATGGATTTCTAGGAACTTGGGGGGTATTTTCCAGTCCCGAAGACTCTAAAATAACCCCTGATCGCCTTGGTTTGTATTGAAATGGACAGAGGAAAACATTTTGAACGCTCACCTTCGAGCTTCTGGGCCGAAATATAGCCCCACTCTACTTTAAGATTGAAAGAGTAGCCGAGTCCGTCTTACGCGCATCGTGAGTTTGACAAACTTTGGCTCGATTTCCCGGAACTTAGGGGATATATTCAAGTCTCGGGGACTCTAAACTATCTCCTGATTGCCTTGGTTTGCAGTGAAATGGAGACAGCAATTTTTTTTTGAACGCTCACTTTGGACCTTCTGGGCCGAAGTAGAGCCTCACTTCACTTTAAGACTCAACGAAGAGCCGAGACGCCTTACGCGTATCTTCATTTTGACAACCTTTGTCCCCATTTTCCCGAACTTACAGGATATTTTCCAGTCTCTGGGACTCTAACCTAACTTCTGCTCGCCTTTGTTTGCAGTGAAATTGACACAGGAAGACCTTTTGAACGGTCACTTTCGAGCTTCTGGGCAGAAATATAGCCCCTTTTCACTTTAAGACTGAAAGATTATCCGAGACCGCCCTACGCACATGGTGATTTTGACCAACTTCGGCTAAATTTCCCGGAATTTTGGGGGATATTTTCCACTCCCTGGGTCTCTAAACTAATTCCCGATTGCTTTGGTTTGCAGTGAAATTGACACAGCAAAACGTTTTAAACACTCACTTTAGAGGTTCTGGGCCGAAATATTGCCCCACTTCACGTTAAGACTCAAAGAGTAGCCGAGACCGCCTTACGGGCATGGTGATTTTAACCAACCTCGGCTCGATTGCCAGGAAGTTGGGGGATATTTTCTACTCCCGGAACCTCTAAATTAACTCCTGATGGCCTTCGTTTGCAGTGAAATAGACAGAGCAAAACTTTTTAAACGCTCACTTTCAAGCTCTTGGGCAGCAATGTAGTCCCACTTCACTTCAAGACTGAAAGAGTAGCCGAGACCGCCTTACGCGCATTGTGATTTTGATCAACTTCGCCTCCATTTTCCGGAAATTGGGGGATATTTTCCAGTGCCGGAATCTCTAAACTAAACCCTGATGTCTTTATTTTTTGCTGAAATGAACACAGGTCAAAGAAGCGCAAGCTAGGTTTCGAGCTTCTAGGCCGAAATATAGCCCCACTTCATTTTAAGACTAAGAGAATAGTCGAGACCGCCTTACGCGAATGGTGATTTTTGAGCATCTTTGGCTGGATTTGCGGGGACTAGGGGGATATTTTTCAGTCCCGGGGACTCTAAACTAGCTCCTGATTGCCGTATTATTAAGTGAAAAGGACAGAGGTAAACGAAGCGGACGCTAGGTGTGGAGCTTCTAGGCCGAAATATAGCCCCACTTTAATTTAAAACGGTAAGAGTACCATAAACTCTTACGCACATCGTGATTTTCAGCAACTTTGGTTGATTTGCCGGATTTTGGTTGATATTTTACAGTCCCGGGGACTCTAAACTAACTTCTGATGGCCTTAATTTTTACTAAAATGGACACAGATGAAAGGAGCGCTCGCTCGGTGTCGAGCTTCTAGGCCGAAATATAGCCCCACTTCACTTTAAGACGGAAAGAGTAGCAAAGAACGCCTTCCGCGCATCGTGATTTTCACCAACTTCGGCTCGATTTCCCGCAACTTGGAGGATATTTTCCAGTCCCGGGATTTCTAAACTAACTCCTCATTGTCGTGGTTTGCAGTGAAGTGGACTTAGCAGAACTTTTTAAACGCTCACTTGTGAGTTTCTGGAACAAAATATAGCCCAACTTTACTTTAAGACTGATAGAGTAGCCGAGACCGGCTTACGCGCATGGTGATTTTGACAAAATTTGGCTGGATTTTCCGGAACTTGGGGGATATATTCCAGTCCCGGGGACTCTAAACTAACTCCTGATGGCCTGGGTTTGCAGTGAAATGGACACAGCAAAACTTTTTCAACCCTTCCTCTCGAGCTTCTGGGCCGAAACATAGCCCCACTTCACTTTAAGACTTAAAGAGTAGCCGACACCGCCTTACGCGCATCGTGATTTTGACCATCTTCGGCTTGATTTCGCGGGACTTGGGGGATATTTTCTAGTCCCGGGCATTCTAAACTAAGTCCGGATGGCCTTGTTTTGCAGTGAAATTGAAACAGCCAAACTCTTTGAAAGCAAAGTTTCGAGCTTCTAGGCCGAAATATAGCCCCACTTCACTTGAAGAGTGAAAGATGAGCCGAGGCGGCCTTACGCGCATCGTGATTTTGACCAACTTCGGCTCAATTTCCCGCAAATTAGGGAATATTTTCCAGTTCTGTGGACTCTAAACTTATTCCTGATGGCCTTGGTTTGCAGTGAAATGGACAGAGCAAAACTTTTTGAACGCTTATCTTCGAGCTTCTGGCCTAAAATATAGCCCAACTTCACTTTAAGACTGAAAGAATAGCTGAGACTGCCTTGGGCATCGTGACTTTGACCAACTTCGGCTCGATTTCCCGGAATTTGGGGATATTTTCCAGTCCCGGAGACTCTAAACTATCTCCTGATCGTCGTGGTTTGTATTGAATTGGACACAGCGAAACTTTTTGAACGCTAACTTTCGAGCTTCTGGCCCGAAATATAGCCTACTTTACTTTAAGACTGAAAGAGTAGCCGAAACCGTCTTGCACGAATCGTGATTTTGACCAACTTCGGGTCGATTTCCCGGAGCTTGGCGGATTTATTCGAGTCCCGCGAGCTGTAAATAACTCCTTATGGCCTTGGTTTTCGCATCGTGATTTTGACCAAGTTCAGCTTGACTTCCCGGAGCTTGGGGGATATTTTCCAGTCCGGGGGACTCTAAACTAACTCCTAATGGCCTAGGTTTGCAGTGAAATGCACAGAGCATAACTTTTTTAACGATCACTTTGCAGCTTCTGGGCCGAAATATAGCCCCACTTCACTTTAAGACTGAAAGAGTAGCGGAGACCGCCTTACAGGCATCCTGATTTTGACCAACTTCAGCTCGATTTCCCGGAACTTGGCGGATATTTTCCAGTCCGAGGGACTCTAAACTAACTCCTGATGGCCTTTGTTTGCAGTTAAATGCACAAAGCGTAACTTTTTAAACGGTCACTTTCGAGCTTCTGGCCCGAAATATAGCCCCACTTCACTTTAAGACTGAAACAATAGCCGAGATCGCGTTTCGCGCATCGTGATTTTGACCAACTTCGGATCGATATCCGGGAACTTGGGGGATATTTTCCAGTCCCGGGGACTCTAAACTAACTCCTGATTGCCTTGCTTTGCATTGAAACTGACAGAGCAAAACGTTTTGAAGAATCACCTTCGAGCTTCTGGGCCGAAATATAGCCCCACTTCTTTTTAAGAGTAAGGGTAGCCGAGTCTGTCGTACGCAAATCGTGATTTTGACTAACTTCGGCTCGATTTCCCGGAACCTGGGGGATATATTCCAGTCCCGGGAACACTAAACTAACTCCTGATGGCCTTGGTTTCCAGTGAAACGGACACAGCAAATTTTTTTGAACCCTTACTTTGGAGCTTCTGAGCCGAAATAGAGCCCCACTTTATTTTAACACTAAAAGAGTAGCCGAGACGGCCTTACGCGCTTATTTATTTTGCCAAACTTTGTCTCGATTTTTCGGCACTTACGGGATATTTTCCAGTCCCTGGGACTCTAAACTAACTCTTGATGGCTTTGCTTCGAAGTGAAATTGACACAGGAAAACTTTTTGAACGCTCACTTTCGAGCTTCTGGGGCGAAATATAGCCCCACTTCACTTTAAGACTGAAAGATTAGCCAAGACCGCCTTACGCCCTGGTTATTTTGACAAACTTCGGCTAAATTCCCCGGAATTTGGGGGATATTTTCCACTCCCTGGGTCTCTAAACTAACTCCTGATGGCCTTGGTTTGCAGTGAAATTGACACAGCAAAACTTTTTAAACACTCAGTTTCGAGCTTCTGGGCCGAAATATTGCCCCACTTCACTTTAAGACTGAAAGAGTATCCGAGACCCCCGTACGCGCGTCGTGATTTTGACTAACTTTGGCTAAATTTTCCGGAACTTGGGGGATATTTTCCCTTCCCGGGGACTCTAAACTGGCCGCCGACGTCCTTGGTTTGCAGTAAAATGGACACAGCAAAACTTTTTGAACCCTCACTTTCGAGCTTCTGGGCCGAAATATAGCCTCACTTCACTTTAAGATTGAAAGAGTAGCCGAGACCGGCTTACGCGCATCGTAATTTTGACCAACTTCGGCTCGATTTCCCGGAACTTGGGGGATATTTTACAGTCCCGCGGACTCTAAAGTAACTCCCGATGGCCTTGGTTTTCAGTTAAATTCAGAGAGCAAAACTTTTTGAACGCTCACTTTCGAGCTTCTGGACCGAAATATAGCCCTACTTCACTTTAAGACTGAAAGAGTAGCCGAGACCGCCTTACGCGCATCGTGATTTTGACCAACTTTGTCTCGATTTCGCGGAACTTGGGGGATATTTTCCAGTTCCGGGGACTCTAAACTAACTCCTGATGCCCTTGGTTTGCAGTGATAACGTTTTGAACGCTCACTTTCGAGCTTCTGGGCCGAAGCATAGCCCTACTTCACTTTAAGACTGAAACAGTAGCTGAGATTGCCTTACGCGCATCGTGATGTTGGGTTACTTCGGCTCGATTTCCCGGAACTTGGGAAATAATTCCCAGTCCCGGGCACTCTAAACTAATTCCTGATGGCCTTGGTTTTCAGTGAAATGGACACAGCCAAACTTTTTGAACGTTGACTTTCGAGCTTCTGGGCCGAAATATAGCCCCACTTCACTTTAAGACTGAAAGAGTAGCCGAGACCGCCTTACGCGCATGGTAAATTTGTCCAACTTCGGCTTGATTTCTCGGGGCTTGGGGGATATTTTCCAGTCCCGGAAGTTCTAAACTAACTCCTGATTGCCTTGGTTTTCAGTGAAATGGACACAGGTAAAAGGAGCGCACGCTAGGTTTCAGGTTGTAGGCCGAAATGTGGCCCCACTTTATTTTAAGACTGAAAGGGTAGACGAAACCGCCTTAAGCGCATCGAAATTTTTAGCCACTATGGCTCGATCTGCCAAAACTTGGGGAATATTTTCCAGTCCCGGGGACTCTAAGATAACTCCTGATAACCTTAGTTTTCAGTAAAATGGTCACAGGTAACAGGAGCGCATGCTCCATGTCGACCTTTTCGGTCGAAATAAAGCCCCACTTCATTTTAAGACTGAAAGAGTAAACGAAACTGCCGTACGCTTATCGTAATTTTAAGAAACTATGGCTCAATTTGCCGAAACTTGCAGGATAGTTTCCAGTCTCGAGGATTCTAAACTATCTCCTGATGGACTTAGTTCTTAGTGGAAAGGACACAGGCAAAAGGAGCGCACGCCCGGTGTCAAGCTTGTAGAACCGAAATATGGCCCCTCTTCATTTTCAGAGTGAAAGAGTAGCCGAGACCGCCTTACTCGCATCTTGATTTTGAGCATGTTTGGCTCGATTTGCCGGAATTCGGGGAATATTTTCCAGTCCCGAGGACTCTATGCTAACTCATGACGAACTTAGTTTTCAGTGATATGTACACAGGCAAAAGGAGCGCACGCTCGGTGTCGAGCTTCTCGGCCGAAATATAGCCCCACTTCATTTTAAGACTGAAAGAGTAGCCGAGACCGCCTTACGCGCATCGTGATTGTGAGCAACTTTGGCTCGATCTGCCAGAACTTGGGAAATATTTTCCAGTCCCAAGGACTCTAAACTAACACCTGATCGCCTAAGATGTCAGTGAAATGGACACAGCTAAAATTAGCGCACGCCCGGTCTCGAGCTTCTCGGTCGAAATATACCCCCCTTTAATTTTAAGACTGAAAGAGTAGCCGAGACCGCCTTAGGCGCATCGTGATTTTGGGCCACTTTTGCTCGATTTCCCGGAAGTTGGCGAATAATTTAAAGTCCCGGGGACGCTAAACTAACTCCCGATGACCTTGGTTTCCAATTTAATGAACACAGCAAAACATTCTGAATGCTCACCTTCGAGCTTCAGGGCCGAAATATAGCCCTACTTAAATTTAGGACTGAAAGAATAGCCGAGAGCCCGTTACGCGCATGGTGATTTTAATCAACTTCGGCGCGATTTCCTGGAACTTGGAGAATATTTTCCACTCCCGGGGACTCTAAACTAACTCCTGACGGCCTTGGTTTCCAGTGAGAGGGACAGAGCAAAACTTTTTGAACGCGCACTTTCGAGTTTCTTGGCCGAACTATACCCCAACTTAGCTTTAAGACTGAAAGATTAACCGAGACCGCCTAACGCGCATCGTGATTTTGGGCCACTTTTGCTCGATTTCCCGGAAGTTGGCGAATAATTTAAAGTCCCGGGGACGCTAAAGTAATTCCCGATGACCTTGGTTTCCAATTTAATGAAGACAGCAAAACATTCTGAATGCTCACCTTCAAGCTTCAGGGCCGAAATATAGCCCTACTTAAATTTTAGACTGAAAGAATAGCCGAGAGCCCGTTACACGCATGGTGATTTTGATCAACTTCGGCGCGATTTCCTGGAACTTGGAGAATATTTTCCACTCCCGGGGACTCTAAACTAACTCCTGACGGCCTTGGTTTCCAGTGAAAGGGACAGAGCAAAACTTTTCGAACGCGAACTTTCGAGCTTCTTGGTCGAACTATAGCCCAACTTCACTTTAAGACTCAAAGAGTAACCGAGAGCGCCTTACGCGCATCGTGACTTTGACCAGCTTCGGCTCGATCTGGCGGAACTTGGGAAATATTTTCTAGTCCCAAGGGCTCTAAACTAACGCCTGATGGCCTTGCTTTGCAGTGAAATGGACACAGCAAAACGTTTCGAATGCGCACTTTCGAGCCTCTGGGCCGAAATATAGCGCAACTTCACTTTAAGACTGAAAGAGTACGCGGGACCGCGTTACGCGCATCGTGATTTATATCAACTTCTGCTCGATTTCCCGGAACTTGGGGAATAATTTCCAGTCCCGGCGACTCTAAACTAACTCCTGATGGCCATGGTTTGCAGTGAAATTTACACAGCACAAGTTTTTCAACGCACACTTTCGAGCTTCTGGAGCGAAATAGAGCCCCACTTCACTTGAAGACTGAAAGAGTAGCCGAGACCGACTTACGCGCATCCTGATTTTGAGCATCTTCGGCTCGATTTGCGGGAACTTAGGGGATATATTCCAGTTCTGAGGACTGTAAACTAATTCCTGATGGCCTTGGTTTGCAGTAAAATGGACACAGCAAAACTTTTTGAACGCTCAATTTCGAGCTTCTTGGCCAAAATGTAGCCCCACTTTACTTTACACTAAAAGGGTAGCCGAGACCGCCTTACGCGCATCATGATTTTGACAAACTTCGGGTTGATTTCCCGGAACTTGGGGGATATTTTCCAGTCCCTGGGACTCTAAACTAACTCCTGCTTGTCTTGGTTTGGAGTGAAATGGAAACAGCAAAACTTTTTGAACGCTGACTTTCCAGCTTCTCGCCCCAAAAGTTTAGCCCCACTTCACTTTAAGACTGAAAGAGTAGCCGAGACCGCCTTATGCGAATCGTGATTTTGACAAACTACGCCTCGATTTCCCGGAACTTGGGGGATATTTTCCAGACCCGGCAACTTTAAACTAACTCCTGATTGCCTTGGTTTGCAGTAAAATGGAAACGGCAGAACTTTTTCAACGCTCACTTTAAAGCTTCTGGGCCAACTATAGCCCCACTTCACTTTAAGACTTAAGAGTAGCCGAGACCGTCATAAGCGCATCGTGATTTTGACCAAGTTCGGCTCCATTTCCCGGAACTGGAGGGATATTTTCCAGTCCCGGGGACTCTAAACTAACTCCTGATTGCCTTGGTTGGCCGAGCAATGGACACAGGAAAACGTTTTGAACGCTCACTTTCGAGCTGCTGGGTGGAAATATAGCGGAACGTCACTTTAAGCCTGAAAGAGTAGCCGAGACCGTCTTACGCGCATCGTGATTTTGACCAACTTTGGCTTGATTTTCCGGAACTTGGGGGATATTTTCCAGTCCCAGGGACTCTAAACTAACTCCTGATGGCCTTGCTTTGCAGTGAAATGGAGACAGCAAAACTTTTTGAACGCTCACTTTGGACCTTCTGGGCCGAAATATAACCCCACTTAACTCTAAGACTTAAAGAGTTGCCGAGACCGCTTTACGCGCATCGTGATTTTGACCATCTTCGGCTTGATTTCCCGGGACTTGGGGGATATTTTCTAGTTCCGGGGACTATAAACTAAGTCCTGATGACCTTGTTTTGCAGTGAAATTGAAACAGCAAAAGTTTTTGACAGAAGAGTTTCGAGCTTCTGGGCCGAAATGTAGCCCCACTTCACTTGAGCAGTGAAAGATGAGCCGAGTCCGCCTTACGCGCATCGTGACTTTGATCACCTTCGGCTTGATTTGCCGGAACTTAGGGAATATTTTCCAGTTCTGTGGACTCTAAACTAATTCCTGATGGCCTTGGTTTGCAATGAAATGGACGCAGCAAAACTTTTTGAACGCTCATCTTCGAGCTTCTGCGCCAAAATATAGCCCCACTTCACTTGAAGACTGCAAGAATAGCCGAGACCGCTTTACAGTCATCGTGACTTTGACCAAGTTCAGCTCGATATCCCGGAACTTGGGGGATATTTTCCAGTCCTGGAGACCCTAAACTAACTCCTGATCACCTTGGTTTGAAGTGAACTTGACAAGGGAAAACTTTTTGAACGCTCACTTTCAAGCTTCTGGGGAGAAATATAGCCCCACTTCACTTGAAGACTGAAAGATTAGCCAAGACCGTCTTACGCCCATGCTGATTTTGACAAACTTAAGCTAAATTTCCCGGAAATTGGGGGATATTATCCCCTCCCTGGGTCTCTATACTAACTCATGATGGCCTTGGTCTGCAGTGAAATTGACACAGCAAAACTTTTTAAACACGCAGTTTCGAGCTTCTGGGCCAAAATATTGCCCCACCTCACTTTAAGACTGAAAGAGTAGCCGAGACCGCGTACGCGCGTCGTGATTTTGACCAACTTCGGCTAAATTTCCCGGAACTTGGGGGATATTTTCCATTCCCGGGCACTGTAAACTGACCTGCGACGTCCTTGGTCTGCAGTAAACTGGACACAGCAAGGCTTTTTGAACGCTCATTTTCGAGCTTCTGGGACGAGATATTGCCCCACTTTACTTTAAGACTAAAAGAGTAGCCGAGCCCGCCTTACGCGCATCGTGATTTTGACCAACTTCGGCTCGGTTTCCCGGAACTTGGGGAATATTTTTTAGTCCCGCGGACTCTAAAGTAACTCCTGATGGCCTTGGTTCGCTTTGAAATGGACACAGTAAAACTTTTTGAACGTTCACTTTCGAGCTTCTTGGCCCAAATATAGCCCCACTTCACTTAAACACTGAAAGAGTAAGCGAGAGCGCCTTACGCGCATCGTGATTTTGACCAACTTCGGCTCGATTTTCCGCAACTTGGGGCATAGTTTTTTAGTCTCGGGGACTCTAAACTAACACCTGATTGCGTTGGTTTGCATTGAAATGGACATAGGAAAACATTTTGAACGCTCACCTTCGAGCCTCTGGTCCAAATATACCTCCACTTCACTTTAAGACTTTAAGAGTAGCCGAGACCGCCTTACGCGCATCGTGATTTTGACCAGCTTAGGCTCGATTTCCCGGAACTTGGGGGATACTTTCAAATCCGGCGGACTCTAAACTAACACCTGATTGCTTGCTTTGCAGTGAACTGGGCACAGCATAACTTTTTCAACGCTCACTTTCGACCTTCTTTGCCGAAATATAGCCACACTTCACTTTAAGACTGAAAGAGTAGCCGAGACCGCCTTACGCGCATCGTGATTTTGACCAACTTCGGATGGATTTCTAGGAACTTGGGGGGTATTTTCCAGTCCCGAAGACTCTGAACTATCTCCTGATTGCCTTGATTTGCAGTGAACTGGACACAGCAATTTTTTTTGAACGCTCACTTTGGACCTTCTGGGCCGAAGTAGAGCCTCACTTCACTTTAAGACTCAACGAATAGCCGAGACGGCCTTACGCGTATCTTCATTTTGACAACCTTTGTCCCCATTTTCCCGAACTTACAGGATATTTTCCAGTCCCTGGGACTCTAACCTAACTTCTGCTCGCCTTTGTTTGCAGTGAAATTGACACAGGAAGACCTTTTGAACGGTCACTTTCGAGCTTCTGGGCAGAAATATAGCCCCACCACTTTAAGACTGAAAGATTAGCCGAGACCGCCTTACGCACATGGTGATTTTGACCAACTTCGCCTAAATTTCCCGGAATTTGGGGGATATTTTCCACTCCCTGGATCTCTAAACTAATTCCTGATTGCTTTGGTTTGCAGTGAAATTGACACAGCAAAACTTTCTAAACACTCACTTTAGAGCTTCTGGGCCGAAATATTACCCCACCTCACTTTAAGACTGAAAGAGTAGGCGACACCGCCTTACGGGCATGGTGATTTTAACCAACCTCGGCTCGATTGCCAGGAAGTTGGGGGATATTTTCTACTCCCGGAACCTCTAAATTAACTCCTGATGGCCTTCGTTTGCAGTGAAATAGACAGAGCAAAACTTTTTAAACGCTCACTTTCAAGCTCTTGGGCAGCAATGTAGTCCCACTTCACTTCAAGACTGAAAGAGTAGCCGAGACCGCCTTACGCGCATCGTGATTTTGATCAACTTCGCCTCCATTTTCCGGAAATTGGGGGATATTTTCCAGTGCCGGAATCTCTAAACTAAACCCTGATGTCTTTATTTTTTGCTGAAATGAACACAGGTTAAAGAAGCGCAAGCTAGGTTTCGAGCTTCTAGGCCGAAATATAGCCCCACTTCATTTTAAGACTAAAAGAGTAGCCGAGACCGCCTTACGCGAATGGTGATTTTTGAGCATCTTTGGCTGGATTTGCGGGGACTAGGGGGATATTTTTCAGTCCCGGGGACTCTAAACTAACTCCTGATTGCCGTATTATTAAGTGAAAAGGACAGAGGTAAACGAAGCGGACGCTAGGTGTGGAGCTTCTAGGCCGAAATATAGCCCCACTTTAATTTAAAACGGTAAGAGTACCATAAACTCTTACGCACATCGTGATTTTCAGCAACTTTGGTTGATTTGCCGGATTTTGGTTGATATTTTACAGTCCCGGGGACTCTCAACTAACTTCTGATGGCCTAAATTTTTACTAAAATGGACACAGATGAAAGGAGCGCTCGCTCGGTGTCGAGCTTCTAGGCCGAAATATAGCCCCACTTCACTTTAAGACGGAAAGAGTAGCAAAGAACGCCTTCCGCGCATCGTGATTTTCACCAACTTCGGCTCGATTTCCCGCAACTTGGAGGATATTTTCCAGTCCCGGGATTTCTAAACTAACTCCTCATTGTCGTGGTTTGCAGTGAAGTGGACTTAGCAGAACTTTTTAAACGCTCACTTGTGAGTTTCTGGAACAAAATATAACCCAACTTTACTTTAATACTGATAGAGTAGCCGAGACCGGCTTACGCGCATGGTGATTTTGATCAAATTTGGCTCGATTTCCTGGAACTTCGGGGATATATTCCGGTCCCGGGAACTCTAAACTAACTCCTGATGGCCTGGATTTTCGGTGAAATGGACACAGGAGAACTTTTTCAACACTTCCTTTCGAGTTTCCTGGCCGAAACATAACCCCACTCCACTTTAAGACTTAAAGAGTAGCCGACACCGCCTTACTTGCATCGTGATTTTGACCATCTTCGGCTTGATTTCGTGGGACTTGGGGGATATTTTCTAGTCCCGGGGATTCTAAACTAAGTCCGGATGGCCTTATTTTGCAGTGAAATTGAAACAGCCAAACTTTTTGAAAGCAAAGTTTCGAGCTTCTAGGTCGAAATATAGCCCCACTTCACTTGAAGAGTGAAAGATTAGCCGAGTCGGCCCTACGCGCATCGTGATTTTGACCAACTTCGGCTCGATTTGCCGGAAATTAGGGAATATTTTCCAGTTCTGTGGACTCTAAACTTATTCCTGATGGCATTGGTTTCCACTGAAATGGACACAGGAAAACGTTTTGAACCCTTATCTTGGAGCTTCTGGCCTAAAATATAGCCCAACTTCACTTTAAGACTGAAAGAATAGCTGGGACCGCCTTGCGCGCATCGTGATTTTGACCAACTTCGGCTCGATTTCCCGGAGTTTAGGGATATTTTCCAGTCCCGGAGACTCTAAACTAACTCGTGATCGTCTTGGTTTGCATTGAAATAGACACAGCGAAACTTTTTGAACGCTCACTTTCGAGCTTCTGGCCCGAAATATAGCCCACTTTACTTTAACACTGAAAGAGTAGCCGAAACCGTCTTGCGCGAATCGTGATTTTGACCAACTTCGGGTCGATTTCCCGGAGTTTGGCGTATATATTCGAGTCCCGCGAGCTCTAAATTAACTCCTTATGGCCTTGCTTTTCGGAGAAATGGACAGAGCAGAACTTTTTTAACACTCACCTTCTAGCTTGTGGACTTAAATAGAAGCCCACTTTACTTTAACCCTGAAATAGTAGCCGAGACCGCCTTACGCGCATCGTGATTTTGACCCAGTTCAGCTCGATTTCCCGGAGCTTGGGGGATATTTTCCAGTCCGGGGGACTCTAAACTAACTCCTAATGGCCTTGGTTTGCAGTGAAATGCAAAGAGCATAACTATTTTAACGATCACTTTGCAGCTTCTGGGCCGAAATATAGCCCCACTTCACCTTAAGACTGAAAGAGTAGCGGAGACGGCCTTACAGGCATCGTGATTTTGACCAACTTCAGCTCGATTTCCCGGAACTTGGCGGATATTTTCCAGTCCGGGGGACTTTAAACTAACTCCTGATGGCGTTTGTTTGCAGTTAAATGCACAAAGCGTAACTTTTTAAACGGTCACTTTCGAGCTTCTGGCCCGAAATATAGCCCCACTTCACTTTAAGACTGAAACAATAGCCGAGATCGCGTTTCGCACATCGTGATTTTCACCAACTTCGGACCGATATCCCGGAACTTGGGGGATATTTTCCAGTCCCGGGGACTCTAAACTAACTCCTGATCGCCTTGCTTTGCATTGAAACTGACAGAGCAAAACGTTTTGAAGACTCACCTTCGAGCTTCTGCGCCGAAATATAGCCCCACTTCTTTTTAAGAGTAAGAGTAGCCGAGTCTGTCGTACGCAAATCGTGATTTTGACTAACTTCGGCTCGATTTCCCGGAACCTGGGGGATATATTCCAGTCCCGGGAACACTAAACTAACTCCTGATGGCCTTAGTTTCCAGTGAAATGGAAACAGCAAATTGTTTTGAACCCTTACTTTGGAGCTTCTGGGCCGAAATAGAGTCCCACTTTATTTTAACACTAAAAGAGTAGCCGAGACGGCCTTACGCGATCATTTATTTTGCCAAACTTTGTCTCGATTTTTCGGCACTTACGGGATATTTTCCAGTCCCTGGTACTCTAAACTAACTCTTGATGGCTTTGGTTTGAAGTGAAATTGACACAGGAAAACTTTTTGAACGCTCACTTTCGAGCTTCTGGGGCGAAATATAGCCCCACTTCACTTTAAGACTGAAAGACTAGCCAAGACCACCTTACGCCCTGGTGATTTTGACAAACTTCGGCTAAATTCCCCGGAATTTGGGGGATATTTTCCACTCCCTGGGTCTCTAAACTAACTCCTGATGGCCTTGGTTTGCAGCGAAATAGACACAGCCAATTTTTTTGAACGCATACTTTCGAAATTCTTGGGAGAAATATAGCCCCACTTCACTTTAAAACTGAAAGAGTAGCCGAGACCGCCTTAGGCGCATCGTGATTTTGACCAACTTCGGCTCGAGTTTCCGGAGCTTAAGGGATATTTTTCAGTCCCGGGGACTCTAAAGTAACTCACGATGGCCTTGGTTTTCAGTTAAATTGAGAGAGCAAAACTTTTTGAACGCTCACTTTCGAGCTTCTGGACCGAAATATAGCCCTACTTCACTATAAGACTGAAAGAGTAGCCGAGACCGCCTTACGCGCATCGTGATTTTGACCAACTTCGTCTAGATTTCGCGGAACTTGGGGGATATTTTCCAGTTCTGGGGACTCTAAACTAACTCCTGATGGCCTTGGTTTGCAGTGAAATGGACACAGGATAACTTTTTGAACACTCACTTTCGAGCTTCTGGGCCGAAATATAGCCCCACTTCACTTTAAGACTGAAAGAGTAGCCAAGACCGCCTTACGCGCATGGTGAATTTGTCCAACTTCGGCTTGATTTCTGGGCGTTTGGGGGATATTTTCCAGTCTCGGAAGCTCTAACTAACTCCTGATTGCCTTGGTTTTCAGTGAAATGGACACAGGTAAAAGGAGCGCACGCTAGGTTTCCAGGTTGTAGGCCGAAATCTAGCCCCACTTTATTTTAAGACTGAAAGGGTAGACGAAACCGCCTTAAGCGCATCGAAATTTTTAGCCACTATGGCTCGATCTGCCAAAACTTGGGGGATATTTTCCAGTGCCGGGGACTCTAAGCTAACTCCTGATAACCTTAGTTTTAAGTAAAATCGTCACAGGTAACAGGAGCGCACGCTCCCTGTCGAGCTTCTAGGTCGAAATAAAGCCCCACTTCATTTTAAGACTGAAAGAGTAAACGAAACTGCCGTACGCTTATCATAATTTTAAGAAACTATGGCTCAATTTGCCGAAACTTGCAGGATAGTTTCCAGTCTCGAGGACTCTAAACTATCTCCTGATGGACTTAGTTCTTAGTGAAAAGGACGCAGGCAAAAGGAGCACACGCTCGGTGTCAAGCTTGTAGAACCGAAATATGGCCCCACTTCATTTTCAGAGTGAAAGAGTAGCCGAGACCGCTTTACTGGCATCTTGATTTTGAGCATGTTTGGCTCGATTTGCCGGAATTCGGGAAATATTTTCCAGTCCCGAGGACTCTATGCTAACTCATGATGAACTTAGTTTTCAGTGATATGTACACAGGCAAAAGGAGCGCACGCTCGGTGTCGAGCTTCTCGGCCGAAATATAGCCCCACTTCATTTTAAGACTGAAAGAGTAGCCGAGACCGCCTTACGCGCATCGTGATTGTGAGCAACTTTGGCTCGATCAGCCAGAATTTGGGAAATATTTTCCAGTCCCAAGGACTCTAAACTAACACCTGATCGCCTAAGATGTCAGTGAAATGGACACAGCTAAAATTAGCGCACGCCCGGTCTCGAGCTTCTAGGTCGAAATATAGCCCTCCTTAATTTTAAGACTGAAAGAGTAGCCGAGACCGCTTTACGCGCGTCGTGCTTTTGGGCCACTTTTGCTCGATTTCCCGGAAGTTGGCGAATAATTTAAAGTCCCGGGGACGCTAAACTAACTCCCGATGACCTTGGTTTCCAATTTAATGAACACAGCAAAACATTCTGAACGCTCACTTTCGAGCCTCTGGGCCGAAATATAGCGCAACTTCACTCTAAGACTGAGAGAGTAGCCGGAACCGCCTTGCGCGCATCGTGATTTTGACCTACTTGGGCTCGATTTCCCGGAACTGGGGAGATATTTTTTACTTCCGCGTACTCTAAACTAACGCCTGACGGCCTTGGTTTGCAGTGAAATGGACACAGCAAAACTTTTTGAACGCTGACTTTCGAGCTTGTGGGCCGAAATACAGCCACACCTCACTTTAAGACTGAAACAGTAGCCGAGACCGCGTTACGCGCATCGTGATTTTGATCAACTTCTGCTCGATTTCCCGGAACTTGGGGAATATTTTCCAGTCCCGGGGACTCTAAACTAACTCCTGATGGCCATGGTTTGCAGTGAAATTTACACAGCACAAGTTTTTGAACGCACACTTTCGAGCTTCTGGACCGAAATAGAGCCCCACTTCACTTGAAGACTGAAAGAGTAGCCGAGACCGACTTACGCGCATCCTCATTTTGAGCATCTTCGGCTCGATTTGCCGGAACTTAGGGGATATATTCCAGTTCTGAGGACTGTAAACTAATTCCTGATGGCCTTGGTTTGCAGTAAAATGGACACAGCAAAACTTTTTGAACGCTCAATTTCGAGCTTCTTGGCCAAAATATAGCCCCACTTTACTTTAACACTAAAAGGGTAGCCGAGACCGCCTGACGCGCATCGTGATTTTGACAAACTTCGGCTTGATTTCCCGGAACTTGGCGGATATTTTCCAGTCCCGGGGACTCTAAACTAACTCCTGCTTGTCTTGGTTTGTAGTGAAATGGACACAGGAAAACTTTTTTAACGCTCTTGTGCGAGCTTCTGGGCCTTAATATAGCCACACTTCACTTTAAGACTGAAAGAGTAGCCGAAACCGCCTTATGCGAATCGTGATTTTGACAAACTACGCCTCGATTTCCCGGAACTTGGGGGATATTTTCCAGACCCGGCAACTTTAAACTAACTCCTGATTGCCTTGGTTTGCAGTAAAATGGAAACGGCAAAACGTTTTCAACGCTCACTTTAAAGCTTCTGCGCACACACATAGCCCCACTTCACTTTAAGACTTAAAGAGTAGCCGAGACCGTCATAAGCGCATCGTGATTTTGACCAAGTTCGGCTCCATTTCCCGGAACTGGGGGGATATTTTCCAGTCCTGGCGACTCTAAACTAACTCCTGATTGCCTTGGTTGGCCGAGCAATGGACACAGGAAAACTTTTTGAACGCTCACTTTCGAGGTGCTGGGTCGAAATATAGTACCACTTCACTTTAAAACTGAATGAGTAGCCGAGACCGCCTTGCACGCAACGTGATTTTGACCAACTTCCGCTTGATTTCCCGGAACTTGGGGGATATTTTACAGTCCCGGGGACTCTAACGTATTTCCTCTTGGCCTTGGTTTGCAGTGAAATGGACACAGGAAAACTTTTTGAACGCTCACTTTCGAGCCTTTGGGCCGAAATATAGCCCATTTCATTTTAAGGCTGAAAGAGTAGACGAGACCGCCTTACGCGCATCGTGATTTTGAGCCTCTATGGCTCGATTTCCCGGAACTTGGGGGATAGTTTCCAGCTTTGGGAGCTGTAAACTAACTCCTTCAGTGAAATCGACACAGATTAAATTAGCGCACGCTCGGTGCCGAGCTTCTAGGTCGAAATATAGCCCCACTTCATTTTAAAACTGAAAAAATAGACGAAACGGCCTTATGCGCATCGTGATTTTGAGCAACTTTGGCTCAATTTGCCGGAACTTGCGGATATTTTTCAGTCCCGGGGACTGTAAACTAACTCCCGATCGCCTTGGTTTGCATTGAAATGGACAGAGCAAAACATTTTAATCGCTCACCTTCAAGCTTCTGAGCCGAATATAGCCCCACTTCACTTTAAGCCTGAAAGAGTAGCCGAGACCGTCTTACGTGCATCGTGATTTTGACCAACTTTGGCTTGATTTTCCGGAACTTGGGGGATATTTTCCAGTGCCGGGGACTCTAAACTAACTCCTGATGGCCTTGCTTTGCAGTGAAATGGACACAGCAAAACTTTTTGAACGCTCACTTTGGACCTTCTGGGCCGAAATATAACCCCACTTCACTTTAAGACTTAAAGAGTTGCCGAGACCGCTTTACGCGCATCGTGATTTTGACCATCTTCGGCTTTATTTCCCGGGTCTTGGGTGATATTTTCTAGTCCCGGGGACTATAAAATAAGTGCTGATGACCTTGTTTTGCAGTGAAATTGAAACAGCAAAAGTTTTTGAAAGAAGAGTTTCGAGCTTCTGGGCCGAAATATAGCCCAACTTCACTTGAGGAGTGAAAGATTAGCCGAGTCCGCCTTACGCGCATCGTGATTTTGACGAACTTCGGCTCGATTGGCCGGAACTTAGGGAATATTTTCCAGTTCTGTGGACTCTAAACTAATTCCTGATGGCCTTTTTTTGCAGTTAAAGGCACGAAGCGTAACTTTTTAAACGGTCACATTCGAGCTTCTGGGCTGAAATATAGCCCCACTTCACTTTAAGACTGCAACAATAGCCGACCCCCGTTTCCCGAATCGTGATTTTGACCAACTTCGGATCGATATCTCGGAACTTGGGGGATATTTTCCAGTCCTGGGGACCCTAAACTAACTCCTGATCACCTTGGTTTGAAGTGAACTTGACAAGGGAGAGCTTTTTGAACGCTCACTTTCGAGCTTCTGGGGAGAAATATAGCCCCACTTCACTTTAAGACTGAAAGATTAGCCAAGACCGTCTTACGCCCATGGTGATTTTGACAAACTTAGGCTAAATGTCCCGGAATTTGGGAATTTCCACTCCCTGGGTCTCTATACTAACTCCTGATGGCCTTGGTTTGCAGTGAAATTGACACAGCAAAACTTTTTAAACACTTAGTTTCGAGCCTCTGGGGCGAAATATTGCCCCACTTCACTTTAAGACTGAAAGAGTAGCCGAGACCGCGTACGCGCGTCGTGATTTTGACCAACTTCGGCTAAATTTCCCGGAACTTGGGGGATATTTTCCATTCCCAGGGACTCTAAACTGACCCTCGACGTCCTTGCTCTGCAGTAAACTGGACACAGCAAGGCTTTTTGAACGCTCATTTTCGAGCTTCTGGGACGAGATATTGCCCCACTTTACTTTAAGACTAAAAGAGTAGCCGAGCCCGCCTTACGCGCATCGTGATTTTGACCAACTTCGGCTCGGTTTCCCGGAACTTGGGGAATATTTTTTAGTCCCGCGGACTCTAAAGTAACTCCTGATGGCCTTGGTTCGCATTGAAATGGACACAGCAAAACTTTTTCAACGTTCACTTTCGAGCTTCTTGGCCCAAATGTAGCCCCACTTCACTTAAACACTGAAAGAGTAAGCGAGAGCGCCTTACGCGCCTCGTGATTTTGACCAACTTCGGCTCGATTTCCCGCAACTTGGGGGATATTTTTTTAGTCCCGGGGACTCTAAGCTAACTCCTGATTGCGTTGGTTTGCATTGAAATGGACATAGGAAAACATTTTGAACGTTCACCTTCGACCTTCTGGGCCCAAGTAGAGCCTCACTTCACTTTAAGACTCAACGAATAGCCGAGACGTCCTTACGCGTATCTTCATTTTGACAACCTTTGTCCCCATTTTTCCGCACTTACAGGATATTTTCCAGTCCCTGGGACTCTAACCTAACTTCTGCTCGCCTTTCTTTGCAGTGAAATTGACACAGGAAGACCTTTTGAACGGTCACTTTCGAGCTTCTGGGCAGAAATATAGTCCCACTTCACTTTAAGACTGAAAGATTAGCCGAGACCGCCTTACGCACATGGTCATTTTGACCAACTTCGGCTAAATTTCCCGGAATTTGGGGGATATTTTCCACTTCCTGGGTCTCTAAACCAATTCCTGATGGCTTTGGTTTCCAGTGAAATTGACACAGCAAAACCTTTTTAAACACTCACTTTAGAGCTTCTGGGCCGAAATATTGTCCCCCTTCACTTTAAGACTGAAAGAGTAGCCGAGACCACCTTACGGGCATGGTGATTTTAACCAACCTCGGCTCGATTGCCAGGAAGTTGGGGGATATTTTCTACTCCCGGAAACTCTAAATTAACTCCTGATGGCCTGAGTTTGCATTGAAATGGACACAGGAAAACTTTTTCAACGCTTCCTTTCGAGCTTCTGGGCCGAAACATAGCCCCATTTCACTTTGAGACTTAAAGAGTAGCCGACACCGCCTTACACGCATCGTGATTTTGACCATCTTCGGCTTGATTTCGCGGGACTTGGGGGATATTTTCTAGTCCCGGGGATTCTAAACTCAGGCCGGAAGACCTTGTTTTGCAGTAAAATTGAAACAGCCAAACTTTTTGAAAGCAAAGTTTCGAGCTTCTAGGCCGAAATATAGCCCCACTTCACTTGAAGAGTGAAAGATGAGCCGAGTCCGCCTTACGCGCACCGAGATTTTGACCAACTTGGGCTCGATTTGCCGGAAATTAGAGAATATTTTCCAGTGCTGTGGACTCTAAACTTATTCCTGATGGCCTTGGTTTGCAGTGAAATGGACACAGCAAAACTTTTTGAACGCTTATCTTTGAGCTTCTGGCCTAAAATATAGCCCAACTTCACTTTAAGACTGAAAGAATAGCTGAGACAGCCTTGCGCGCATCGTGATTTTGACCAACTTCGGCTCGATTTCCCGGAATTCGGGGGATATTTTCCAGTCCTGGACACTCTAAACTAACTCCTGATCGTCTTGGTTTGCATTGAAATAGACACAGCGAAACTTTTTGAACGCTCACTTTCGAGCTTCTGGCCCGAAATATAGCCCACTTTACTTTAACACTGAAAGAGTAGCCGAAACCGTCTTGCGCGAATCGTGATTTTGACCAACTTCGGGTCGATTTCCCGGAGTTTGGCGTATATATTCGAGTCCCGCGAGCTCTAAATTAACTCCTTATGACCTTGGTTTTCGGAGAAATGGACAGAGCAGAACTTTTTTAACACTCACCTTCTAGCTTGTGGGCTTAAATAGAAGCCCACTTCACTTTAACCCTGATATAGTAGCCGAGACCGCCTTACGCGCATCGTGATTTTGACCCAGTTCAGCTCGATTTCCCGGAGCTTGGGGGATATTTTCCGGTCCGGGGGACTCTAAACTAACTCCTGATGGCCTAGGTTTGCAGTGAAATGCAATGAGCATAACTTTTTTAACGATCACTTTGCAGCTTCTGGGCCGAAATATAGCCCCACTTCACTTTAAGACTGAAAGAGTAGCGGAGACTACCTTAAAGGCATCCTGATTTTGACCAACTTCAGCTCGATTTCCCGGAACTTGGCGGATATTTTCCAGTCCGGGGGACTCTAAACTAACTCCTGATGGCCTTTGTTTGCAGTTAAATGCACAAAGCGTAACTTTTTAAACGGTCACTTTCGAGCTTCTGGGCCGAAATATAGCCCCACTTCACTTTAAGACTGAAACAATAGCCGAGATCGCGTTTCGCGCATCGTGATTTTGACGAACTTCGGACCGATATCCCGGAACTTGGGGGATATTTTCCAGTCCCGGCGACTCTAAACTAACTCCTGATCGCCTTGCTTTGCATTGAAACTGACAGAACAAAACGTTGTGAAGACTCACCTTCGAGCTTCTGCGCCGAAATATAGCCCCACTTCTTTTTAAGAGTAAGAGTAGCCGAGTCTGTCGTACGCAAATCGTGATTTTGACTAACTTCGGCTCGATTTCCCGGAACCTGGGGGATATATTCCAGTCCCGGGAGCACTAAACTAACTCCTGATGGCCTTGGTTTGCAGTGAAATGGACACAGCAAATTGTTTTGAACCCTTACTTTGGAGCTTCTGGGCCGAAATAGAGTCCCACTTTATTTTAACACTAAAAGAGTAGCCGAGACGGCCTTACGCGCTTATTTATCTTGCCAAACTTTGTCTCGATTTTTCGGCACTTACGGGATATTTTCCAGTCCCTGGGACTCTAAACTAACTCTTGATGGCTTTGCTTCGAAGTGAAATTGACACAGGAAAACTTTTTGAACGCTCACTTTCGAGCTTCTGGGGCGAAATATAGCCCCACTTCACTTTAAGACTGAAAGATTAGCCAAGACCGCCTTACGCCCTGCTGATTTTGACAAACTTCGGCTAAATTTCCCGGAACTTGGGGGATATTTTACAGTCCCGCGGACTCTAACGTAACTCCTGATGGCCTTGCTTTGGAGTGAAATGGACACAGCAAAACCTTCTGAACGCTCACTTTCAAGCTTCTGGGCGGAAATATTGCCCCAGTTCACTCTAAGAATGAAAGAGTAGCCGAGACCGCCTTACGCTTATCGTGATTGTGAGCAACTTTGGCTCGATTTCCCGGGAAATGGGGGATATTTTCCGGTACCGGGGACTCTAAAGTAACTCCTGATTGCCTTGGTTTTCATTGAAATGGAGACAGCAAAACTTTTTGAACGCTCCCGTTCGACCTTCTGAGCCGAAATATAGCCCCACTTCACTTTAAGACTGAAAGAGTAGCCGAGACCGTCTTACGCGCATCGTGGTTTTGACCAACTTCGGCTAGATTTCCGGAAACTTCGGGGATATATTGCAGTCCCAAGGACTCTAAAGTAATTCCTGATGGCCTCGGTTTGCTGTGAAATGGACACAGCCAAGTTTTTTGAATGCATACTTTCGAAATTCTGGGGAGAAATATAGCCCCACTTCACTTGAAAACTGAAAGAGTAGCCGAGACCGCGTTAGGCGGATCGTGATTTTGACCAAGTTCGGCTCGAGTTTCCGGAACTTCAGGGATATTTTTCAGTCCCGGGGACTCTAAACTAACTCACGATAGCCTTGGTTTTCTGTTAAATTGAGAGAGCAAAACTTTTTGAACGCTCACTTTCGAGCTTCTGGACCGAAATATAGCCCTACTTCACTTTAAGACTGAAAGAGTAGCCGAGACCGCCTTACGCGCATCGTGATTTTGACCTACTTCGTCTCGATTTCGCGGAACTTGGGGGATATTTTCCAGTTCCGGGGACTCTAAACTAACTCCTGATGGCTTTGGTTTGCAGTGAATTGGACACAGGATAACTTTTTGAACGCTCACTTTCGAGCTTCTGGGCCGAAGCATAGCCCTACCTCACTTTAAGACTGAAAGAGTAGCTGAGATTGCCTTACGCGCATCGTGATTTTGGGTTACTTCGGCTCGATTTCCCGGAACTTGGGAAATAATTCCCAGTCCCGGGCACTCTAAACTAAGTCCTGATTGCCTTGGTTTTCAGTGAATTGGACACAGGATAAATTTTTGGACGTTCACTTTCGAACTTCTCGGCCGAAATATAGCCCCACTTCACTTTAAGACTGAAAGAGTAGCCGAGACCGCCTTACGCGCATGGTAAATTTGTCCAACTTCGGCTTGATTTCTCGGGGTTTGGGGGATATTTTCCCGTCCCGGAAGCTCTAAACTAACTCCTGATTGCCTTGGTTTTCAGTGAAATGGACACAGGTAGAAAGAGCGCACACTAGGTTTTCAGGTTGTAGGCCGAAATCTAGCCCCACTTTATTTTAAGACTGAAAGGGTAGACGAAACCGCCTTAAGCGCATCAAAATTTTTAGCCACTATGGCTCGATCTGCCAAAACTAGGGGGATATTTTCCAGTCCCGGGGACTCTAAGCTAACTTCTGATAACCTTAGTTTTCAGTAAAATCGTCACAGGTAACAGGAGCGCATCCTCCCTGTCGAGCTTCTAGGTCGAAATAAAGCCCCACTTCATTTCAAGACTGAAAGAGTAAACGAAACTGCCGTACGCTTATCGTAATTTTAAGACACTATGGCTCAATTTGCCGAAACTTGCAGGATAGTTTCCAGTCTCGAGGACTCTAAACTATCTCCTGATGTACTTAGTTCTTAGTGAAAAGGACACAGGCAAAAGGAGCGCACGCTCGGTGTCAAGCTTGTAGAACCGAAATATGGCCCCACTTCATTATCAGAGTGAAAGAGTAGCCGACACCTCCTTACTGGCATCTTGATTTTGAGCATCTTTGGCTCGATTTGCCGGAATTCGGGGAATATTTTCCAGTCCCGAGGACTCTATGCTAACTCATGATGAACTTAGTTTTCAGTGATAAGTACACAGGCAAAAGGACCGCACACTCGGTGTCGGGCTTCTCGGCCGAAATATAGCCCCACTTCAGTTTAAGACTGAAAGAGTAGCCGAGACCGCCTTACGCGCATCGTGATTTTGGGCCACTTTTGCTCGATTTCCCGGAAGTTGGCGAATAATTTAAAGTCCCGGGGACGCTAAACTAACTCCCGATGACCTTGGTTTCCAATTTAATGAACACAGCAAAACATTCTGAACGCTCACCTTCGAGCTTCAGGGCCGAAATATAGCCCTACTTAAATTTAAGACTGAAAGAATAGCCGAGAGCCCGTTACGCGCATCGTAATTTTGATCAACTTCGGCGCCATTTCCTGGAACTTGGAGAAGATTTTCCACTCCCGGGTACTCCAAACTAACTCCTGACGGCCTTGGTGTCCAGCGAAAGGGACAGAGCGAAACTTCTTCAACGCGCACTGTCGAGCTTCTTGGCCGAACTATAGCCCAATTTCACTTTAAGACTGAAAGAGTAACCGAGAGCGCCTTACGCGCATCGTGACTTTGACCAACTTCGGCTCGATCTGGCGGAACTTGGGAAATATTTTCTAGTCCCAAGTGCTCTAAACTAACTCCTGATGGCCTTGCTTTGCAGTGAAATGGACACAGCAAAACTTTTCGAATGCGCACTTTCGAGCCTCAGGGCCGAAATATAGCTCAACTTCACTTTAAGACTGAAAGAGTAGCCGGGACCGCCTTGGGCGCATCGTGATTTTGACCTACTTGGGCTCGATTTCCCGGAACTGTGGGGATATTCTCTACTTCCGCGTACTCTAAACTAACTAACGCCTGATGACCTTGGTTTGCAGTGAAATGGACACAGCAAAACTTTTTGAACGCTGACTTTCGAGCTTGTGGGCCGAAATACAGCCACACTTCACTTTAAGACTGAAACAGTAGCCGAGACCGCGTTACGCGCATCGTGATTTTGATCAACTTCTGCTCGATTTCCCGGAACTTGGGGAATATTTTCCAGTCCCGGGGACTCTAAACTAACTCCTGATGGCCATGGTTTGCAGTGAAATTTACACAGCACAAGTTTTTGAACGCACACTTTCGAGCTTCTGGACCGAAATAGAGCTCCACTTCACTTGAAGACTGAAAGAGTAGCCGAGACCGACTTACGCGCATCCTGATTTTGAGCAACTTCGGCTCGATTTGCCGGAACTTAGGAGATATATTCCAGTTCTGAGGACTCTAAACTAATTCCTGATGGCCTTGGTTAGCAGTAAAATGGACACAGCAAAACTTTATGAACGCTCAATTTCGAGCTTCTTGGCCAAAATATAGCCCCACTTTACTTTAACACTAAAAGGGTAGCCGGGACCGCCTGACGCGCATCGTGATTTTGACAAACTTCGGGTTGATTTCCCGGAACTTGGGGGATATTTTCCAGTCCCGGGGACTCTAAACTAACTCCTGCTTGTCTTGGTTTGGAGTGAAATGGAAACAGCAAAACTTTTTGAACGCTGACTTTCCAGCTTCTGGGCCAAAAAGTTTAGCCCCACTTCATTTTAAGATTGAAAGAGTAGCCGAGGCCGCCTTAAGCGCGTCGTAATTTTGACTAACTTAACCTCGATTTTCGCAAACTTGGGGGATATTTTCCAGTCACGGGGACTCTAAACTAACTCCTGATGGCCTTGCTTTGAAGTGAAATGGACACAGGAAAACTTTTTTAACGCTCTTGTGCGAGCTTCTGGGCCAAAATATAGCCACACTTCACTTTAAGACTGAAAAAGTAGCCGAGACCACCTTATGCGAATCGTGATTTTGACAAACTACGCCTCGATTTCCCGGAACTTGGGAGATATTTTCGAGACCCGGGAACTTTAAACTAACTCCTGATTGCCTTGGTTTGCAGTAAAATGGAAACGGCAAAACGTTTTCAACGCTCACTTTAAACCTTCTGGGCCAACACATAGCCCCACTTCACTTTAAAACTGAAAGAGTAACCGAGACCGCCTTGCGCGCAACGTGATTTTGACCAACTTCCGCTTGATTTCCCGCAACTTGGGGGATATTTTACAGTCCCGGGGACTCTGACGTATTTTTCTTGGCCTTGGTTTGCAGTGAAATGGACTCAGGAAAACTTTTTGAACGCTCACTTTCGAGCCTTTGGGCCGAAATATAGCCCATTTCATTTTAAGGCTGAAAGAGTAGACGAGACCGCCTTACGCGCATCGTGATTTTGAGCCTCTATGGCTCGATTTCCCGGAACTTGGGGGGTATTTTCCAGCTTTGGGAGCTCTAAACTAACTCCTGATTGCCTTAGTTTTCAGTGAAATGGACACAGGTAAAAGGAGCGCACGGTCAGTGTCAAGTTTCTAGCCCGAAATGTAGCCTTGCCTCATTTTAAGACTGAAAGAGTAACCTAGACCACCTTACGCGCATCGTGATTTTGAGCAACTTTGGCTCGATTTGCCGGAAGTTGCGGGATATTTTCCACTTCAAGGAACTTTAAGGTAACTCCTGATGGCCTTAGTTTCCATTGAAACGGACAGTGGTAAAAGGAGCGCACGCTCGGTGTCGAGCTTATAGGCCGAAATATAGGCCAGCTTTATTTTAAGACTGAAAGAGTAGCCGAGACATTCTCACGCGCATCGTGATTTTGAGCATCCCTGATACGATTTGCCGAGACTTGGGGGATATTTTCCAGTCCTGGGGACTCCAAACTAACTCCTGATGGCCTTAGTTTTCCGTGAAATGGACACAGGTAAAGAGAGTGCACGCTCGGTGTCGAGCTTCTAGGCCGAAATATAGCCCCACTACATTTTAAGCCTGAAAGAGTAGACGAAACCGCCTCACCCGCATAATTATTTTCACATACTTTGGCCATAGTTGCCCAAATTTGGGGGATATTTTCCAGTACCGGAAACTCTAAACTGACTCCTGATGGCCTTGGTTTTCAGTAAAATGGACACAGGTAAAAGGGGCACACGCTCGGTGTCGAGCTTCTAGGTCGAAAAATAGCCCCACTTCATTTTAGGACTAAAAGAGTAGCCGGGAGCGCCTTACACACATCGTGATTTTATGGAACTTCGGCTCGATTTGCCTTAATTTAGGGAATATTTTTAAGTCCCGGGGACTCTAAACTAACTCCTGATTGCCTTAGTTTTCAGTGAAATCGACACAGATTAAATTAGCGCACGCTCGGTGCCGAGCTTCTAGGTCGAAATATAGCCCCACTTCATTTTAAGACTGAAAAAATAGACGAAACGGCCTTATGCGCATCGTGATTTTGAGCAACTTTGGCTTCATTTGCCGGAACTTGTGGATATTTTTCAGTCCCGGGGACTGTAAACTAACTCCCGATCGCCTTGGTTTCCATTGAAATGGACAGAGCAAAACATTTTAAACGCTCACCTTCAAGCTTCTGAGCCGAATATAGCCCCTCTTCACTTTAAGCCTGAAAGAGTAGCCGAGACCGTCTTACGCGCATCGTGATTTTGACCAGCTTAGGCTCGATTTCCCGGAACTTGGGGGATATTTTCAAATTCGGCGGACTCTAAACTAACACCTGATTACCTTGCCTTGCAGTGAATTGGACACAGCATAACTTTTTCAACGCTCACTTTCGACCTTCTTTGCCGAAATATAGCCACACTTCACTTTAAGACTGAAAGAGTAGCCGAGACCGCCTTACGCGCATCGTGATTTTGACCAACTTCGGATCGATTTCTAGGAACTTGGGAGTATTTTCCAGTCCCGAAGACCCTAAACTAACCCCTGATCACCTTGGTTTGTATTGAAATGGACAGAGGAAAACATTTTGAACGCTCACCTTCGAGCTTCTGGGCCGAAATATAGCCCCACTCTACTTTAAGATTGAAAGAGTAGCCGAGTCCGTCTTACGCGCATCGTGAGTTTGACAAACTTTGGCTCGATTTCCCGGAACTTAGAAGATATATTCAAGTCTCGGTGACTCTAAACTATCTCCTGATTGTCTCGGTTTGCAGTGAAATGGACACAGAAATTTTCTTTGAACGCTCACTTTGGACCTTCTGGGCCGAAGTAGAGCCTCACTTCACTTTAAGACTCAACGAATAGCCGAGACGGCCTTACGCGTATCTTCATTTTGACAACCTTTGTCCCCATTTTCCCGCACTTACAGGATATTTTCCAGTCCCTGGGACTCTAACCTAACTTCTGCTCGCCTTTGTTTGCAGTGAAATTGACAGAGGAAGACCTTTTGAACGGTCACTTTCGAGCTTCTGGGCAGAAATATAGCCCCACTTCACTTTAAGACTGAAAGATTAGCCGAGACCGCCTTACGCACATGGTGATTTTGACCAACTTCGGCTAAATTTCCCGGAATTTGGGGGATATTTTCCACTTCCTGGTTCTCTTAACCAATTCCCGATTGCTTTGGTTTGCAGTGAAATTAACACAGCAAAACCTTTTTAAACACTCACTTGAGAGCTTCTGGGCCGAAATATTGCCCCACCTCACTTTAAGACTGAAAGAGTAGCCGAGACCGCCTTACGGGCATGGTGATTTTAACCAACCTCGGCTCGATTGCCAGGAACTTGAAGGATCTTTTCTACTCCCGGAAACTCTAAATTAACTCCTGATGGCCTTCGTTTGCAGTGAAATAGACAGAGCAAAACTTTTTAAACGCTCACTTTCAAGCTCTTAGGCAGCAAGGTAGGTCCACTTCACTTCAAGACTTAAAGAGTAGCCGAGACCGCCTTACGCGCATCGTGATTTTGATCAACTTCGGCTCGATTTTCCGGAAATTAGAGGATATGTTCCAGTGCCGGAATCTTTACACTAAACCCTGATGTCTTTATTTTTTGCTGAAATGGACACAGCTCAAAGAAGCGCAAGCTAGGTGTCGAGCTTCTAGGCCGAAATATAGCCCCACTTCATTTTAAGACTAAAAGAGTAGCCGAGACCGCCTTACACGAATGGTGATTTTTGAGCACCTTTGGCTGGATTTGCGGGGACTAGGGGATATTTTTCAGTCCCGGGGACTCTAAACTAACTCCTGATTGCCGTATTATTAAGTGAAAAGGACAGGTAAACGAAGCGGACGCTAGGTGTGGAGCTTCTAGGCCGAAATATAGCCCCACTTTAATTTAAAACGGTAAGAGTACCATAAACTCTTACGCACATCGTGATTTTCAGCAACTTTGGTTGATTTGCCGGATTTTGGTTGATATTTTACAGTCCCGGGGACTCTAAACTAACTTCTGATGGCCTTAATTTTTACTAAAATAGACACAGATAAAAGGAGCGCTCGCTCGATGTCGAGCTTCTAGGCCGAAATATAGCCCCACTTCACTTTAAGACGGAAAGAGTAGCAAAGAACGCCTTCCGCGCATCGTGATTTTCACCAGCTTCGGCTCGATTTCCCGCAACTTGGAGGATATTTTCCAGTCCCGGGATTTCTAAACTAACTCCTCATTGTCGTGGTTTGCAGTGAAGTGGACTTAGCAGAACTTTTTAAACGCTCACTTGTGAGTTTCTGGAACAAAATATAACCCAACTTTACTTTAATACTGATAGAGTAGCCGAGACCGGCTTCCGCGCATGGTGATTTTGACAAAATTTGGCTCAATTTCCCGGAATTTGCGGGATATATTCCAGTCCCGGCGACTCTAAACTAACTCCTGATTGCCTGGGTTTGCAGTGAAATGGACACAGGAAAACTTTTTCAACGCTTCCTTTCGAGCTTCTGGGCCGAAACATAGCCCCACTTCACTTTAAGACTTTAAGAGTAGCCGACACCGCCTTACGCGCATCGTGATTTTGACCATCTTCGCCTCGATTTCGTGGGACTTGGGGGATATTTTCTAGTCCCGGGGATTCTAAACTAAGTCCGGATGGCCTTGTTTTGCAGTGAAATTGAAACAGCCAAACTTTTTGAAAGCAAAGTTTCGAGCTTCTAGGTCGAAATATAGCCCCACTTCACTTGAACAGTGAAAGATGAGCCGAGTCCGCCTTACGCGCATCGTGATTTTGACCAACTGCGGCTCGATTTGCAGGAACTTAGGGAATATTTACCAGTTCTGTGGACTCTAAACTTATTCCTGATGGCCTTGGTTTGCAGTGAAATGGACACAGCAAAACTTTTTGAACGCTTATCTTTGAGCTTCTGGCCTAAAATATAGCCCAACTTCACTTTAAGACTGAAAGAATAGCTGAGACCGCCTTGCGCGCATCGTGATTTTGACCAACTTCGGCTCGATTTCTCGGAATTCGGGGGATATTTTCCAGTCCCGGACACTCTAAACTAACTCCTGATCGTCTTGGTTTGCATTGAAATAGACACAGCGAAACTTTTTGAACGCTCACTTTCGAGCTTCTGGCCCGAAATATAGCCCACTTTACTTTAAGACTGAAAGAGTAGCCGAAACCGTCTTGCGCGAATCGTGATTTTGACCAACTTCGGGTCGATTTCCCGGAGCTTGGCGGATATATTCGAGTCCCGCGAGCTCTAAATTAACTCCTTATGACCTTGGTTTTCGGAGAAATGGACAGAGCACAACTTTTTTAACACTCACCTTCTAGCTTGTGGGCTTAAATAGAAACCCACTTCACTTTAACCCTGAAACAGTAGCCGAGACCGCCTTACGCGCATCGTAATTTTGACCAAGTTCAGCTCGATTTCCCGGAGCTTGGGGGATATTTTCCAGTCCGGGGGACTCTAAACTAACTCCTAATGGCCTTGGTTTGCAGTGAAATGCACAGAGCATAACTTTTTTAACGATCACTTTTCAGCTTCTGGCCTGAAATATAGCCCCACTTCACTTTAAGACTGAAAGAGTAACGGAGACCGCCTTACAGGCATCCTGATTTTGACCAACTTCAGCTCGATTTCTCGGAACTTGGCGGATATTTTCCAGTCCTGGGGACTTTCAACTAACTCCTGATGGCCTTTGTTTGCAGTTAAATGCACAAAGCGTAACTTTTTAAACGGTCACTTTCGAGCTTCTGGCCCGAAATATAGCCCCACTTCACTTTAAGACTGAAACAATAGCCGAGATCGCGTTTCGCGCATCGAGATTTTGACGAACTTCGGATCGATATCCCGGAACTTGGGGGATATTTTCCAGTCCCGGCGACTCTAAACTAACTCCTGATCGCCTTGCTTTGCATTGAAACTCACAGAGGAAAACGTGGTGAAGACTCACCTTCGAGCTTCTGGGACGAAATATAGCCCCACTTCTTTTTAAGAGTAAGAGTAGCCGAGTATGTCTTACGCAAATCGTGATTTTGACTAACTTCGGCTCGATTTTCCGGAACGTGGAGGATATATTCCAGTCCCGGGAGCACTAAACTAACTCCTGATGGCCTTGGTTTGCAGTGAAATGGACACAGGAAATTGTTTTAAACCCTTACTTTGGAGCTTCTGGGCCGAAATAGAGCCCCACTTTATTTTAACACTAAAAGAGTAGCCGAGACGGCCTTACGCGCTTATTTATTTTGCCAAACTTTGTCTCGATTTTTCGGCACTTACGGGATATTTTCCAGTCCCTGGGACTCTAAACTAACTCTTGATGGCTTTGCTTCGAAGTGAAATTGACACAGGAAAACTTTTTGATCGCTCACTTTCGAGCTTCTGGGGCGAAATATAGCCCCACTTCACTTTAAGACTGAAAGATTAGCCAAGGTCGCCTTACGCCCTGGTTATTTTGACAAACTTCGGCTAAATTTCCCGGAATTTCGGGAATATTTTCCAGTCCCTTGGTCTGTAAAGTAACTCCTGATGGCCTTGGTTTGCAGTGAAATTCACACAGCAAAACTTTTTAAACACTCAGGTTCGAGCTTCTGGGCCGAAATATTGCCCCACTTCACTTTAAGACTGAAAGAGTAGCCGAGACCACCGTACGCGCGTCGTGATTTTGACCAACTTTGGCTAAATTTCCCGGAACCTGGGGGATATTTTCCATTCCCGGGGACTCTAAACTGGCCCCCGACGTCCTTGGTCTGTAGTAAAATGGACACAGCAAAACTTTCTGAACGCTCACTTTCGAGCTTCTGGGCCGAAATATAGCTCCACTTTACTTTAAGATTGAAAGAGTAGCCGAGACCGGCTTACGCGTATCGTGGTTTTGACCAACTTCGGCTAGATTTCCCGAAACTTCGGGGATATATTGCAGTCCCAAGGACTCTAAAGTAATTCCTGATTGCCTTGGTTTGCAGTGAAATGGACACAGCCAATTTTTTTGCACGCATACTTTCGAAATTCTGGGGAGAAATATGGCCCCACTTTCCTTTAAGAATGAAAGAGTAGCCGAGACGGCCTTACGATTATCGTGATTGTGACCAGCTTTGGCTCGATTTCCCGGGAAATGTGGGATATTTTCCGGTACCGGGCACTCTAAAGTAACTCCTGATTGCCTGGGTTTCCAGTAAAATGGACACAGCAAAACTTTTTGAACGTACATTTTTGAGCTTCTGGGCCGAAGCATAGCCCTACTTCACTTTAAGACTGAAAGAGTAGCTGAGATTGCCTTACGCGTCTCGTGATTTTGGGTTACTGCGGCTCGATTTCCCGGAACTTGGGAAATAATATCCAGTCCCGTGCACTCTAAACTAATTGCTGATGGCCTTGGTTTTCAGTGAAATGGACACAGCCAAACTTTTTGAACGTTGACTTTCGAGCTTCTGGGCCGAAATATAGCCCCACTTCACTTTAAGACTGAAAGAGTAGCCGAGACCGCCTTACGCGCATGGTAAATTTGTCCAACTTCGGCTTGATTTCTCGGGGCTTGGGGGATATTTTCCAGTCCCGGAAGCTCTAAACTAACTCCTGATTGCCTTGGTTTTCAGTGAAATGGACACAGGTAAAAGGAGCGCACGCTAGGTTTCCAGGTTGTAGGCCGAAATCTAGCCCCACTTTATTTTAAGACTGAAAGGGTAGACGAGACCGCCTTAAGCGCATCGAAATTTTTAGCCACTATGGCTCGATCTGCCAAAACTTGGGGGATATTTCCCATTCCCGGGGACTCTAAGATAACTCCTGATAACCTTAGTTTTCAGTAAAATGGTCACAGGTAACAGGACCGCACGCTTCCCGTCGACCTTCTAGGTCGAAATAAAGCCCCACTTCATTTTAAGACTGAAAGAGTAAACGAAACTGCCGTACGCTTATCGTAATTTTAAGAAACTATGGCTCAATTTGCCGAAACTTGCAGGATAGTTTCCAGTCTCGAGGACTCTAAACTATCTCCTGATGGACTTAGTTCTTAGTGAAAAGGACACAGGCAAAAGGAGCGCACGCTCGGTGTCAAGCTTGTTGAACCGAAATATGGCCCCACTTCATTATCAGAGTGAAAGAGTAGCCGACACCTCTTTACTGGCATCTTGATTTTGAGCATCTTTGGCTCGATTTGCCGGAATTCGGGGAATATTTTCCAGTCCCGAGGACTCTATGCTAACTCATGATGAACTTAGTTTTCAGTGATATGTACACAGGCAAAAGGAGCGCACGCTCGGTGTCGAGCTTCTCGGCCGAAATATAGCCCCACTTCAGTTTAAGACTGAAAGAGTAGACGAGACCGCCTTACGCGCATCGTGATTGTGAGCAACTTTGGCTCGATCTGCCAGAATTTGGGAAATATTTTCCAGTCCCAAGGACTCTAAACTAACACCTGATCGCCTAAGATGTCAGTGAAATGGACACAGCTAAAATTAGCGCACGCCTGGTCTCGAGCTTCTCGGTCGAAATATAGCCCTCCTTAATTTTAACACTGAAAGAATAGCCGAGACCGCCTTAGGCGCATCGTGCTTTTGGGCCACTTTTGCTCGATTTCCCGCAAGTTGGCGAATAATTTAAAGTCCCGGAGACGCTAAACTAACTCCCGATGACCTTGGTTTCCAATTTAATGAACACAGCAAAACATTCTGAACGCTCACCTTCGAGCTTCAGGGCCGAAATATAGCCCTACTTAAATTTAAGACTGAAAGAATAACCGAGAGCCCGTTACACGCATGGTGATTTTGATCAACTTCGGCGCGATTTCCTGGAACTTGGAGAATATTTTCCACTCCCGGGGACTCTAAACTAACTACTGACGGTCTTGGTTTCCAGTGAAAGGGACAGAGCAAAACTTTTTGAACGCGCACTGTCGAGCTTCTTGGCCGAACTATAGCCCAATTTCACTTTAAGACTGAAAGAGTAACCGAGAGCGCCTTACGCGTATCGTGACTTTGACCAACTTCGGCTCGATCTGGCGGAACTTGGGAAATATTTTCTAGTCCCAAGTGCTCTAAACTAACTCCTGATGGCCTTGCTTTGCAGTGAAATGGACACAGCAAAACTTTTCGAATGCGCACTTTCGAGCCTCTGGGCCGAAATGTAGCTCAACTTCACTTTAAGACTGAAAGAGTAGCCGGGACCGCCTTGGGCGAGTCGTGATTTTGACCAACTTGGGCTCGATTTCCCGGAACTAGGGGGATATTCTCTACTTCCGCGTACTCTAAACTAACGCCTGATGACCTTGGTTTGAAGTGAAATGGACACAACAAAACTTTTTGAACGTTGACTTTCGAGCTTGTAGGCCGAAATACAGCCACACTTCACTTTAAGACTGAAACAGTAGCCGAGACCGCGTTACGCGCATCGTGATTTTGATCAACTTCTGCTCGATTTCCCGGAACTTGGGGAATATTTTCCAGTCACGGGGACTCTACACTAACTCCTGATGGCCATGGTTTGCAGTGAAATTTACACAGCACAAGTTTTTGAACGCACACTTTCGAGCTTCTGGACCGAAATAGAGCCCCACTTCACTTGAAGACTGAAAGAGTAGCCGAGACCGACTTACGCGCATCCTGATTTTGAGCAACTTCGGCTGGATTTGCCGGAACTTAGGGGATATATTCCAGTTCTGAGGACTGTAAACTAATTCATGATGGCCTTGGTTTGCAGTAAAATGGACACAGCAAAACTTTTTGAACGCTCAATTTCGAGCTTCTTGGCCAAAATATAGCCCCACTTTACTTTAACACTAAAAGGGTAGCCGAGACCGCCTTACGCGCATCGTGATTTTGACAAACTTCGGGTTGATTTCCCGGAACTTGGGGGATATTTTCCAGTCCCGGGGACTCTAAACTAACTCCTGCTTGTCTTGGTTTGGAGTGAAATGGAAACAGCAAAGCTTTTTGAACGCTGACTTTCCAGCTTCTGGGCCCAAAAGTTTAGCCCCACTTCATTTTAAGATTCAAAGAGTAGCCGAGGCCGCCATACACGCATCGTAATTTTGACTAACTTAAGCTCGATTTTCGGAAACTTGGGGGATATTTTCCAGTCCCGGGGACTCTAAACTAACTCCTGATGGCCTTGCTTTGCAGTGAAATGAACACAGGAAAACTTTTTTAACGCTCTTGTGCGAGCTTCTGGGCCTAAATATAGCCACACTTCACTTTAAGACTGAAAGAGTAGCCGAGCCCGCCTTATGCAAATCGTGATTTTGACAAACTACGCCTCGATTTCCCGGAACTTGGGGGATATTTTCCAGACCCGGGAACTTTAAACTAACTCCTGATTGCCTTGGTTTGCAGTAAAATGGACACGGCAAAACGTTTTCAACGCTCACTTTAAAGCTTCTGGGCCAACACTTAGCCCCACTTCACTTTAAGACTTAAAGAGTAGCCGAGACCGTCTTAAGCGCATCGTGATTTTGACCAAGTTCGGCTCCATTTCCCGGAACTGGCGCGATATTTTCCAGTCCCGGGGACTCTAAACTAACTCCTGATTGCCTTGGTTGGCCGAGCAATGGACACAGGAAAACCTTTTGAACGCTCACTTTCGGGCTGCTGGGTGGAAATGTAGCCCCACTTCACTTTAAAACTGAAAGAGTAGCCGAGACCGCCTCGCGCGCATCGTGATTTTGACCAACTTCGGCTCGATTTCCCGCAACTTGGGGGATATTTTACAGTTCCGGGGACTCTAACGTATTTCCTCGTGGCCTTGGTTTGCAGTGAAATGGACACAGGAAAACTTTTTGAACGCTCACTTTCGAGCCTTTGGGCCGAAATATAGCCCATTTCATTTTAAGGCTGAAAGAGTAGACGAGACCGCCTTACGCGCATCGTGATTTTGAGCCTCTATGGCTCGATTTCCCGGAACTTGGGGGGTATTTTCCAGCTTTGGGAGCTCTAAACTAACTCCTGATTGCCTTAGTTTTCAGTGAAATGGACACAGGTAAAAGGAGCGCACGCTCAGTGTCAAGTTTCTAGCCCGAAATGTAGCCTTGCCTCATTTTAAGACTGAAAGAGTAGCCTAGACCACCTTACGCGCATCGTGATTTTGAGCAACTTTGGCTCGATTTGCCGGAAGTTGCGGGATATTTTCCACTTAAAGGAACTTTAAAGTAACTCCTGATGGCCTTAGTTTCTATTGAAACGACAGAGGTAAAAGGAGCGCACGCTCGGTGTCGAGCTCATAGGCCGAAATATAGGGCAGCTTTATTTTAAGACTGAAAGAGTAGCCGAGACATTCTCACGCCCATCGTGATTTTGAGCATCCCTAATACGATTTGCCGAGACTTGGGGGATATTTTCCTGTCCTGGGGACTCCAAACTAACTCCTGATGGCCTTAGTTTTCCGTGAAATGGACAGAGGTAAACAGAGCGCACGCTCGGTGTCAAGCTTCTAGGCCGAAATATAGCCCCACTACATTTTAAGCCTGAAAGAGTAGACGAAACCGCCTCACCCGCATAATTATTTTCACTAACTTTGGCTCTAGTTGCCCAAATTTGGGGGATATTTTCCAGTACCGGGGACTCTAAACTGACTCCTGATGGCCTTGGTTTTCAGTAAAATGGACACAGGTAAAAGGGGCACACGCTCGGTGTCGAGCTTCTAGGTCGAAATATAGCCCCACTCCATTTTAAGACTGAAGGAGTAGCCGGGAGCGCCTTACACACATCGTGATTTTTTATAACTTTCACTCGATTTGCCTTAATTTAGGGAATATTCTTAAGTCCCGGGGACTCTAAACTAACTCCTGATTGCCTTAGTTTTAAGTGAAACCGACACAGATTAAATTAGCGCACGCTCGGTGCCGAGCTTCTAGGTCGAAATATAGCCCCACTTCATTTTAAGACTGAAAAAATAGACGAAACGGCCTTACGCGCATCATGATTTTGAGCAACTTTGGCTCAATTTGCCGGAACTTGTAGATATTTTTCAGTCCCAGGGACTGTAAACTAACTCTCGATCGCCTTGGTTCGCATTGAAATGGACAGAGCAAAACATTTTAAACGCTCTCCTGCAAACTTCTGAGCCGAATATAGCCGCACTTCACTTTAAGCCTGAAAGAGTAGCCGAGACCGTCTTACGCGCATCGTGATTTTGACCAACTTTGGCTTGATTTTCCGGAACTTGGGGGATATTTTCCAGTGCCGGGGACTCTAAACTAACTCCTGATGGCCTTGCTTTGCAGTAAAATGGACACAGCAAAACTTTTTGTACGCTCACTTTGGACCTTCTGGGCCGAAATATAACCTCACCTCACTTGAAGACTTAAAGAGTTGCCCAGACCGCTTTAAGCGCATCGTGACTTTGATCATCTTCGCCTTGATTTCCCTTGACTTGGGGGACATTTTCTAGTCCCGGGGACTCTAAACTAAGGCCTGATGACCTTGTTTTGCAGTGAAATTGAAACAGCAAAAGTTTTTGAAAGCAGTTTCGAGCTTCTGGGCCGAAATATAGCCCCACTTCACTTGAGCAGTGAAAGATGAGCCGAGTCCGCCTTACGCGCATCGTGATTTTGACCAACTTCGGCTCGATTGGCTGGAACTTAGGAAATATTTTCCAGTTCTGTGGACTCTAAACTAATTCCTGATGGCCTTGGTTTGCAATGAAATGGACACAGCAAAACTTTTTGAACGCTCATCTTCGAGCTTCTGCGCCAAAATATAGCCCCACTTCACTTGAAGACTGAAAGAATAGCCGAGACCGCCTTACAGACATCGTGATTTTGACCAAGTTCAGCTCGATTTCCCGGAACTTGGGGGATATTTTCCAGTCCGGGGGACCTTAAACTAACTCCTGATGGCCTTTTTTTGCAGTTAAACGGTCACTTTCGAGCTTCTGGGCTAAAATATAGCCCCACTTCACTTTAAGACTGCAACAATAGCCGACCCGCGCTTCGCGAATCGTGATTTTGACCAACTTCGGATCGATATCCCGAAGCTTGGGGGATATTTTCCAGTCCTGGGGACCCTAAACTAACTCCTGATCACCTTGCTTTGAAGTGAACTTGACAAGGGAAAACTTGTTGAACGCTCACTTTCGAGCTTCTGGGGCGAAATATAGCCCCACTTCACTTTAAGACTGAAAGATTAGCCAAGACCATCTTACGCCCATGGTGATTTTGACAAACTTAGCCTACATTTCCCGGAATTTAGGGGATATTTTCCACTCCCTGGGTCTCTATACTAACTCCTGATGGCCTTGGTTTGCAGTGAAATTCACACAGCAAAACTTTTTTTTTCGAGCTTCTGGGGCGAAATATTCCCCCACTTCACTTTAAGACTGAAAGAGTAGCCGAGACCGCGTACGCGCGTCGTGATTTTGACCAACTTCGGCTAAATTTCCCGGAACTTGGGGGATATTTTCCATTCCCGGGGACTCTAAACTGATCCCCGACGTCCTTGGTCTGCCGTAAACTGGACACAGCAAGGCTTTTTGAACGCTCATTTTCGAGCTTCTGGGACGAGATATAGTCCCACTTTACTTTAAGACTAAAAGAGTAGCCGAGCCCACCTTACGCGCATCGTGATTTTGACCAACTTCGGCTCGGTTTCCCGGAACTTGGGGAATATTTTTTAGTCTCGCAACCTCTAAAGTAACTCCTGATGGCCTGTGTTCGCATTGAAATGGACACAGCAAAACTTTTTGAACGTTCACTTTCGAGCTTCTTGGCCCAAATATAGCCCCACTTCACTTAAAGACTGAAAGAGTAAGCGAGAGCGCCTTACGCGCATCGTGATTTTGACCAACTTCGGCTCGATTTTCCGCAACTTGGGGGATAGTTTTTTAGTCCCGGGGACTCTAAACTAAGTCCTGATTGCGTTGGTTTGCATTGAAATGGACATAGGAGAACATTTTGAACGCTCACCTTCGAGCTTCTGGGCCCAAATATAGCCCCACTTCACTTTCAGACTTTAAGAGTAGCCGAGACCGCCTTACGCGCATCGTGATTTTGACCAGCTTAGGCTCGATTTCCCGGAACTTGGGGGATACTCTCAAATTCGGCGGACTCTAAACTAACACCTGATTGCCTTGGTTTGCAGTGAATTGGGCACAGCATAATTTTTTGAACGCTCACTTTCGACCCTCTTTGCCGAAATATAGCCACACTTCACTTTAAGACTGAAAGAGTAGCCGAGACCGCCTTACGCGCATCGTGATTTTGACCAACTTCGAATCGATTTCTAGGAACTTGGGGCGTATTTTCCAGTCCCGAAGACTCTAAAATAACCCCTGATCGCCTTGGTTTGTATTGAAATGGACAGAGGAAAAGATTTTGAACGCTCACCTTCGAGCTTCTGGGCCGAAATATAGCCCCACTCTACTTTAAGATTGAAAGAGTAGCCGAGTCCGTCTTACGCGCATCGTGAGTTTGACAAACTTTGGCTCGATTTCCCGGAAATTAGGGGATATATTCAAGTCTCGGGGACTCTAAACTATCTCCTGATTGTCTTGGTTTGCAGTGAAATGGACACAGCAATTTTTTTTGAACGCTCACTTTCGACCTTCTGGGCCGAAGTAGAGCCTCACTTCACTTTAAGACTCAACGAATAGCCGAGACGGCCTTACGCGTATCTTCATTTTGACAACCTTTGTCCCCATTTTCCCGCACTTACAGGATATTTTCCAGTCCCTGGGACTCTAACCTAACTTCTGCTCGCCTTTGTTTGCAGTGAAATTGACACAGGAAGACCTTTTGAACGGTCACTTTCGAGCTTCTGGGCAGAAATATAGCCCCACTTCACTTTAAGACTGAAAGATTAGCCGACACCGCCTTACGCACATGGTGATTTTGACCAACTTCGGCTAAATTTACCGGAATTTTGGGAGATATTTTCCACTCCCTGGATCTCTAAACTAATTCCTGATTGCTTTGGTTTGCAGTGAAATTGACACAGCAAAACTTTTTAAACACTCACTTTAGAGCTTCTGGGCCGAAATATTGCCCCACTTCACGTTAAGACTCAAAGAGTAGCCGAGACCGCCTTACGGGCATGGTGATTTTAACCAACCTCGGCTCGATTGCCAGGAAGTTGGGGGATATTTTCTACTCCCGGAAGCTCTAAATTAACTCCTGATGGCCTTCGTTTGCAGTGAAATAGACAGAGCAAAACTTTTTAAACGCTCACTTTCAAGATCTTGGGCAGAAATCTAGCCCCACTTCACTTCAAGACTGAAAGAGTAGCCGAGACCGCCTTACGCGCATCGTGATTTTGATCAACTTCGCCTCCATTTTCCGGAAATTGGGGCATATTTTCCAGTGCCGGAATCTCTAAACTAAACCCTGATGTCTTTATTTTTTGCTGAAATGGACACAGCTCAAAGAAGCGCAAGCTAGGTGTCGAGCTTCTAGGCCGAAATACAGCCCCACTTCATTTGAAGACTAACAGAGTAGTCGAGACCGCCTCACGCGAATGGTGATTTTTGAGCATCTTTGGCTGGATTTGCGGGGACTAGGGGGATATTTTCAGTCCCGGGGACTCTAAACTAACTCCTGATTGCCGTATTATTAAGTGAAAAGGACAGAGGTAAACGAAGCGGACGCTAGGTGTGGAGCTTCTAGGCCGAAATATAGCCCCACTTTAATTTAAAACGGTAAGAGTACCATAAACTCTTACGCACATCGTGATTTTCAGCAACTTTGGTTGATTTGCCGGATTTTGGTTGATATTTTACAGTCCCGGGGACTCTAAACTAACTTCTGATGGCCTTAATTTTTACTAAAATGGACACAGATAAAAGGAGCGCTCGCTCGGTGTCGAGCTTCTAGGCCGAAATATAGCCCCACTTCACTTTAAGACGGAAAGAGTAGAAAAGAACGCCTTCCGCGCATCGTGAGTTTCACCAACTTCGGCTCGATTTCCCGCAACTTGGAGGATATTTTCCAGTCCCGGGATTTCTAAACTAACTCCTCATTGTCGTGGTTTGCAGTGAAGTGGACTTAGCAGAACTTTTTAAACGCTCACTTGTGAGTTTCTGGAACAAAATATAGCCCAACTTTACTTTAAGACTGATAGAGTAGCCGAGACCGGCTTACGCGCATGGTGATTTTGACCAAATTTGGCTCGATTTTCCGTAACTTGGGGGATATATTCCAGTCCCGGGGACTCTAAACTAACTCCTGATGGCCTGGGTTTGCAGTGAAATAAACACAGGAAAACTTTTTCGACCCTTCCTCTCGAGCTTCTGGGCCGAAACATAGCCCCACTTCACTTTAAGACTTAAAGAGTAGGCGACACCGCCTTACGCGCATCGTGATTTTGACCATCTTCGGCTTGATTTCGCGGGACTTGGGGGATATTTTCTAGTCCCGGGGACTCTAAACTAAGTCCGGATGGCCTTGTTTTGCAGTGAAATTGAAACAGCCAAACTCTTTGAAAGCAAAGTTTCGAGCTTCTAGGCCGAAATATAGCCCCACTTCACTTGAAGAGTGAAAGATGAGCCGAGTAGGCCTTACGCGCATTGTGATTTTGACCAACTTCGGCTCAATTTCCGCTAATTAGGGAATATTTTCCAGTTCTGTGGACTCTAAAGTTATTCCTGATGGCCTTGGTTTGCAGTGAAATGGACACAGCAAAACTGTTTGAACGCTTATCTTCGAGCTTCTGGCCTAAAATATACCCCAACTTCACTTTAAGACTGAAAGAATAGCTGAGACTGCCTTGCGCGCATCGTGATTTTGACCAACTTCGGCTCGATTTCCCGGAATATGCAGGATATTTTCCAGTCCCGGAGACTCTAAACTATCTCCTGATCGTCGTGGTTTGCATTGAAATGGACACAGCGAAACTTTTTGAACGCTCACTTTCGAGCCTCTGGCCCGAAATATAGCCTACTTTACTTTAAGACTGAAAGAGTAGCCGAAACCGTCTTGCGCGAATCGTGATTTTGACCAACTTCGGGTCGATTTCCCGGAGCTTGGCGGATATATTCGAGTCCCGCGAGCTCTAAATTAACTCCTTATGGCCTTGGTTTTCGGAGAAATGCACAGAGCAGAACCTTTCTAACACTCACCTTCTAGCTTGTGGGCTTAAATAGAAGCCCACTTCACTTTAACCCTGAAATAGTAGCCGAGACCGCCTAACGCGCATCGTGATTTTGACCAAGTTCAGCTTGATTTCTCGGAACTTGGGGGATATTTTCCAGTCCGGGGGACTCTAAACTAACTCCTGATGGCCTTTGTTTGCAGTTAAATGCACAAAGCGTAACTTTTTAAACGGTCACTTTCGAGCTTCTGGCCCGAAATATAGCCCCACTTCACTTTAAGACTGAAACAATAGCCGAGATCGCGTTTCGCGCATCGTGATTTTGACCAACTTCGGATCGATATCCCGGAACTTGGGGGATATTTTCCAGTCCCGTGGACTCTAAACTAACTCCTGATCGCCTTGCTTTGCATTGAAACTGACAGAGCAAAACGTTTTGAAGAATCACCTTCGAGCTTCTGGGCCGAAATATAGCCCCACTTCTTTTTAAGAGTAAGGGTAGCCGAGTCTGTCGTACGCAAATCGTGATTGTGACTAAGTTCGGCTCGATTTCCCGGAACCTGGGGGATATATTCCAGTCCCGGGAACACTAAACTAACTCCTGATGGCCTTGGTTTCAAGTGAAACGGACACAGCAAATTTTTTTGAACCCTTACTTTGGAGCTTCTGGGCCGAAATAGAGCCCCACTTTATTTTAACACTAAAAGAGTAGCCGAGACGGCCTTACGCGCTTATTTATTTTGCCAAACTTTGTCTCGATTTTTCGGCACTTACGGGATATTTTCCAGTCCCTGGGACTCTAAACTAACTCTTGATGGCTTTGCTTCGAAGTGAAATTGACACAGGAAAACTTTTTGAACGCTCACTTTCGAGCTTCTGGGGCGAAATATAGCCCCACTTCACTTTAAGACTGAAAGATTAGCCAAGACCGCCTTACGCCCTGGTTATTTTGACAAACTTCGGCTAAATTCCCCGGAATTTGGGGGATATTTTCCACTCCCTGGGTCTCTAAACTAACTCCTGATGGCCTTGGTTTGCAGTGAAATTGACACAGCAAAACTTTTTAAACACTCAGGTTCGAGCTTCTGGGCCGAAATATTGCCCCACTTCACTTTAAGACTGAAAGAGTATCCGAGACTCCCGTACGCGCGTCGTGATTTTGACTAACTTTGGCTAAATTTCCCGGAACTTGGAAAATATTTTCCATTCCCGGGGACTCTAAACTGGCCCCCGACGTCCTTGGTTTGCAGTAAAATGGACACAGCAAAACTTTTTGAACGCTCACTTTCGAGCTTCTGGGCCGAATTATAGCCTCACTTTACTTTAAGATTGAAAGAGTAGCCGAGACCGGCTGACGCGCATCGTAATTTTGACCAACTTCGGCTCGATTTCCCGGAACTTGGGGGATATTTTACAGTCCCGCGGACTCTAAAGTAGCTCCTGATGGCCTTGCTTTGGACTGAAATGGACACAGCAAAACTTCCTGAACGCTCACTTTGAAGCTTCTGGGCGGAAATATTGCTCCAGTTCACTTTAAGAATGAAAGAGTAGCCGAGACCGCCTTACGCTTATCGTGATTGTGACCAACTTTGGCCCGATTTCCCGGGAAATGGGGCATATTTTCCGGGACCGGGGACTCTAAAGTAACTCCTGATTGCCTTGGTTTACATTGAAATGGAGTAGAGCAAAACTTTTTCAACGCTCCCCTTCGACCTTCTGAGGCGAAATATAGCCCCACTTCACTTTAAGACTGAAAGAGTAGCCGAGACCGTCTTACGCGCATCGTGGTTTTGACCAACTTGGGCTAGATTTGCCGAGACTTCGGGGATATATTGCAGTCCCAAGGACTCTAAAGTAATTCCTGATGGCCTTGGTTTGCAGTGAAATGGACACAGCCAATTTTTTTGAACGCATAGTTTCGAAATTCTGGGGAGAAATATAGCCCCACTTCACTTTAAGACTGAAAGAGTAGCCGAGACCGCCTTAGGCGCATCGTGATTTTGACCAACTTCGGCTCGAGTTTGCGGAGCTTAAGGGATATTTTTCAGTCCCGGGGACTCTAAACTAACTCACGATGGCCTTGGTTTTCAGTTAAATTGAGAGAGCAAAACTTTTTGAACGCTCACTTTCGAGCTTCTGGACCGAAATATAGCCCTACTTCACTTTAAGACTGAAAGAGTAGCCGAGACCGCCTTACGCGCATCGTCATTTTGACCAACTTTGTCTCGATTTCGCGGAACTTGGGGGATATTTTCCAGTTCCGGGGACTCTAAACTAACTCCTGATGGCTTTGGTTTGCAGTGAAATGGACACAGGATAACTTTTTCAACGCTCACTTTCGAGCTTCTGGGCCGACGCATAGCCCTACTTCACTTTAAGACTGAAAGAGTAGCTGAGATTGCCTTACGCGCATCGTGATTTTGGGTTACTTCGGCTCGATTTCCCGGAACTTGGGAAATAATTCCCAGTCCCGGGCACTCTAAACTAATTCCTGATGGCCTTGGTTTGCAGTGAAATGGACACAGCCAAACTTTTTGAACGTTGACTTTCGAGCTTCTGGGCCGAAATATAGCCCCACTTCACTTTAAGACTGAAAGAGTAGCCGAGACCGCCTTACGCGCATGGTAAATTTGTCCAACTTCGGCTTGATTTCTCGGGGCTTGGGGGATATTTTCCAGTCCCGGAAGCTCTAAACTAACTCCTGATTGCCTTGGTTTTCAGTGAAATGGACACAGGTAAAAGGAGCGCACGCTAGGTTTCAGGTTGTAAGCCGAAATGTAGCCCCACTTTATTTTAAGACTGAAAGGGTAGACGAGACCGCCTTAAGCGCATCAAAATTTTTAGCCACTATGGCTCGATCTGCCAAAACTTGGGAGATATTTTCCAGTCCCGGGGACTCTAAGCTAACTCCTGATAACCTTAGTTTTCAGTAAAATGGTCACAGGTAACAGGAGCGCATGCTCCCTGTCGACCTTCTCGGTCGAAATAAAGCCTAACTTCATTTTAAGACTGAAAGAGTAAACGAAACTGCCGTACGCTTATCGTAATTTTAAGAAACTATGGCTCAATTTGCCGAAACTTGCAGGATAGTTTCCAGTCTCGAGGACTCTAAACTATCTCCTGATGGACTTAGTTCTTAGTGAAAAGGACACAGGCAAAAGGAGCGCACGCTCGGTGTCAAGCTTGTAGAACCGAAATATGGCCCCACTTCATTTTCAGAGTGAAAGAGCAGCCGAGACCGCCTTACTCGCATCTTGATTTTGAGCATCTTTGGCTCGATTTGCCGGAATTCGGGGAATATTTTCCAGTCCCGAGGACTCTATGCTAACTCATGACGAACTTAGTTTTCAGTGATATGTACACAGGCAAAAAGAGCGCACGCTCGGTGTCGAGCTTCTCGGCCGAAATATAGCCCCACTTCAGTTTAAGACTGAAAGAGTAGCCGAGACCGCCTTACGCGCATCGTGATTTTGAGCAACTTTGGCTCGATCTGCCAGAACTTGGGAAATATTTTCCAGTCCCAAGGACTCTAAACTAACACCTGATCGCCTAAGATGTCAGTGAAATGGACACAGCTAAAATTAGCGCACGCCCGGTCTCGAGCTTCTAGGTCGAAATATAGCCCCCCTTAATTTTAAGACTGAAAGAGTAGCCGAGACCGCCTTAGGCGCATCGTGATTTTGGGCCACTTTTGCTCGATTTCCCGGAAGTTGGCGAATAATTTAAAGTCCCGGAGACGCTAAACTAACTCCCGATGACCTTGGTTTCCAACTTGGGGGATACTTTACAGTCCCGGGGACTCGAACGTATTTCCTCTTGGCTTTGGTTTGCAGTAAAATGGACACAGGAAAACTTTTTGAACGCTCACTTTCGAGCCTTTGGGCCGAAATATAGCCCATCTCATTTTAAGGCTGAAAGAGTAGACGAGACCGCCTTACGCGCATCGTGATTCTGAGCCTCTATGGCTCGATTTGTCGGAACTTGGGGGTTAGTTTCCAGCTTTGGGAGCTCTAAACTAACTCCTGATTGCCTTAGTTTTCAGTGAAACCGACAGAGATTAAATTAGCGCACGCTCGGTGCCGAGCTTCTAGGTCGAAATATAGCCCCACTTCATTTTAAGACTGAAAAAATAGACGAAACGGCCTTACGCGCATCATGATTTTGAGCAACTTTGGCTCAATTTGCCGGAACTTGTGGATATTTTTCAGTCCCAGGGACTGTAAACTAACTCCCGATCGCCTTGGTTCGCATTGAAATGGACAGAGCAAAACATTTTAAACGCTCACCTGCAAACTTCTGAGCCGAATATAGCCCCACTTCACTTTAAGCCTGAAAGAGTAGCCGAGACCGTCTTACGCGCATCGTGATTTTGACCAACTTTGGCTTGATTTTCCGGAACTTGGGGGATATTTTCCAGTCCCGGGGACTCTAAACTAACTCCTGATGGCCTGGGTTTGCAGTCAAATGGACACAACAAGACTTTTTGAACGCTCACTTTGAACCTTCTGGGCCGAAACATAACCTCACCTCACTTGAAGACTTAAAGAGTTGCCGAGACCGCTTTAAGCCCATCGTGACTTTCATCATCTTCGCCTTGATTTCCCTTGAGTTGGGGGACATTTTCTAGTCCCGGGGACTCTAAACTAAGGCCTGGTGACCTTGTTTTGCAGTGAAAGTGAAACAGCAAAAGTTTTTGAAAGCAGAGTTTCGAGCTTCTGGGCCGAAATATAGCCCCACTTCACTTGAGCAGTGAAAGATGAGCCGAGTCCGCCTTACGCGCATCGTGATTTTGACCAACTTCGACTCGATTGGCTGGAACTTAGGAAATATTTTCCAGTTCTGTGGACTCTAAACTAATTCCTGATGGCCTTGGTTTGCAATGAAATGGACACAGCAAAACTTTTTGAACGCTCATCTTCGAGCTTCTGCGCCAAAATATAGCCCCACTTCACTTGAACACTGAAAGAATAGCCAAGACCGCCTTACAGACATCGTGATTTTGACCAAGTTCAGCTCGATTTCCCGGAACTTGGGGGATATTTTCTAGTCCGGGGGACCTTAAACTAACTCCTGATGGCCTTTTTTTGCAGTTAAATGCACGAAGCGTAACTTTTTAAACGGTCACTTTCGAGCTTCTGGGCTAAAATATAGCCCCACTTCACTTTAAGACTGCAACAATAGCCCACCCGCGTTTCGCGAATCGTGATTTTGACCAACTTCGGATCGATATCCCGAAGCTTGGGGGATATTTTCCAGTCGTGGGGACCCTAAACTAACTCCTGATCACCTTGGTTTGAAGTGAACTTGACAAGGGAAAACTTTTTGAACGCTCACTTTCGAGCTTCTGGGGCGAAATATAGCCCCACTTCACTTTAAAACTGAAAGAGTAGCCGAGACCGCCTTGCGCGCAACGTTATTTTGACCAACTTCCGCTTCATTTCCCGGAACTTGGGGGATACTTTACAGTCCCGGGGACTCGAACGTATTTCCTCTTGGCTTTGGTTTGCAGTGAAATATTGCCCCACTTCACTTTAAGACTGAAAGAGTAGCCGAGACCGCGTACGCGCGTCGTGATTTTGACCAACTTCGGCTAAATTTCTCGGAACTTGGGGGATATTTTTCATTCCCGGGGACTCTAAACTGATCCCCGACGTCCTTGGTCTGCAGTAAACTGGACACAGCAAAGCTTTTTGAACGCTCATTCTCGAGCTTCTGGGACGAGATATAGTCCCACTTTACTTTAAGACTAAAAGAGTAGCTGAGCCCGCCTTACGCGCATCGTTATTTTGACCAACCTGGGCTCGATTTCCCGGAACCTGGGGAATATTTTTTAGTCCCGCAAACTCTAAAGTAACTCCTGATGGCCTTGGTTCGCATTAAAATGGACATAGGAAAACATTTTGAACGCTCACCTTCGAGCTTCTGGGCCCAAATATAGCCCCACTTCACTTTCAGACTTTAAGAGTAGCCGAGACCGCCTTACGCGCATCGTGATTTTGACCAGCTTAGGCTCGATTTCCCGGAACTTGGGGGATACTTTCAAATCTGGCGGACTCTAAACTAACACCTGATTGCCTTGGCTTGGAGTGAATTGGGCACAGCATAACTTTCTCAACGCTCACTTTCGACCTTCTTTGCCGAAATATAGCCACACTTCACTTTAAGACTGAAAGAGTAGCCGAGACCGCCTTACGCGCATCGTGATTTTGACCAACTTCGGATCGATTTCTAGGAACTTCGGGGGTATTTTCCAGTCCCGAAGACTCTAAAATAACCCCTGATCGCCTTGGTTTGTATTGAAATGGACAGAGGAAAAGATTTTGAACGCTCACCTTCGAGCTTCTGGGCCGAAATATAGCCCCACTCTACTTTAAGATTGAAAGAGTAGCCGAGTCCGTCTTACGCGCATCGTGAGTTTGACAAACTTTGGCTCGATTTCCCGGAAATTAGGGGATATATTCAAGTCTCGGGGACTCTAAACTATCTCCTGATTGCCTTGGTTTGCAGTGAAATGGACACAGCAATTTTTTTTGAACGCTCACTTTGGACCTTCTGGGCCGAAGTAGAGCCTCACTTCACTTTAAGACTCAACGAATAGCCGAGACGGCCTTACGCGTATCTTCATTTTGACAACCTTTGTCCCCATTTTCCCGCACTTACAGGATATTTTCCAGTCCCTGGGACTCTAACCTAACTTCTGCTCGCCTTTGTTTGCAGTGAAATTGACACAGGAAGACCTTTTGAACGGTCACTTTCGAGCTTCTGGGCAGAAATATAGCCCCACTTCACTTTAAGACTGAAAGATTATCCGAGACCGCCTTACGCACATGGTGATTTTGACCAACTTCGGCTAAATTTACCGGAATTTTGGGGGATATTTTCCACTCCCTGGATCTCTAAACTAATTCCTGATTGCTTTGGTTTGCAGTGAAATTGACACAGCAAAACCTTTTTAAACACTCACTTTAGAGCTTCTGGGCCGAAATATTGCCCCACTTCACGTTAAGACTCAAAGAGTAGCCGAGACCGCCTTACGGGCATGGTGATTTTAACCAACCTCGGCTCGATTGCCAGGAAGTTGGGGGATATTTTCTACTCCCGGAAACTCTAAATTAACTCCTGATGGCCTTCGTTTGCAGTGAAATAGACAGAGCAAAACTTTTTAAACGCTCACTTTCAAGCTCTTGGGCAGCAATGTAGTCCCACTTCACTTCAAGACTGAAAGAGTAGCCGAGACCGCCTTACGCGCATTGTGATTTTGATCAACTTCGCCTCCATTTTCCGGAAATTGGGGGATATTTTCCAGTGCCGGAATCTCTAAACTAAACACTGATGTCTTTATTTTTTGCTGAAATGGACGCAGGTCAAAGAAGCGCAAGCTAGGTTTCGAGCCTCTAGGCCGAAATATAGCCCCACTTCATTTTAAGACTAACAGAGTAGTCGAGACCGCCTTATGCGAATGGTGATTTTTGAGCATCTTTGGCTGGATTTGCGGGGACTAGGGGGATATTTTTCAGTCCCTGGGACTCTAAACTAACTCCTGATTGCCGTATTATTAAGTGAAAAGGACAGAGGTAAACGAAGCGGACGCTAGGTGTGGAGCTTCTAGGCCGAAATATAGCCCCACTTTAATTTAAAACGGTAAGAGTACCATAAACTCTTACGCACATCGTGATTTTCAGCAACTTTGGTTGATTTGCCGGATTTTGGTTGATATTTTACAGTCCCGGGGACTCTCAACTAACTTCTGATGGCCTTAATATTTACTAAAATGGACACAGATGAAAGGAGCGCTCGCTCGGTGTCGAGCTTCTAGGCCGAAATATAGCCCCACTTCACTTTAAGACGGAAAGAGTAGCAAAGAACGCCTTCCGCGCATCGTGAGTTTCACCAACTTCGGCTCGATTTCCCGCAACTTGGAGGATATTTTCCAGTCCCGGGATTTCTAAACTAACTCCTCATTGTCGTGGTTTGCAGTGAAGTGGACTTAGCAGAACTTTTTAAACGCTCACTTGTGAGTTTCTGGAACAAAATATAGCCCAACTTTACTTTAAGACTGATAGAGTAGCCGAGACCGGCTTACGCGCATGGTGATTTTGACCAAATTTGGCTCGATTTTCCGTAACTTGGGGCATATATTCCAGTCCCGGGGACTCTAAACTAACTCCTGATGGCCTGGGTTTGCAGTGAAATAAACACAGGAGAACTTTTTCAACCCTTCCTCTCGAGCTTCTGAGCCGAAACATAGCCCCACTTCACTTTAAGACTTAAAGAGTAGCCGAGACCGCCTTACTTGCATCGTGATTTTGACCATCTTCGGCTTGATTTCGCGGGACTTGGGGGATATTTTCTAGTCCCGGGGATTCTAAACTAAGTCCGGATGGCCTTGTTTTGCAGTGAAATTGAAACAGCCAAACTCTTTGAAAGCAAAGTTTCGAGCTTCTAGGCCGAAATATAGCCCCACTTCACTTGAAGAGTGAAAGATGAGCCGAGTCGGCCTTACGCGCATCGTGATTTTGACCAACTTCGACTCAATTTCCCGCAAATTAGGGAATATTTTCCAGTTCTGTGGACTCTAAAGCTATTCCTGATGGCCTTGGTTTGCAGGGAAATGGACACAGCAAAACTTTTTGAACGCTTATCTTGGAGCTTCTGGCCTAAAATATAGCCCAACTTCACTTTAAGACTGAAAGAATAGCTGAGACTGCCTTGCGGGCATCGTGATTTTGACCAACTTCGGCTCGATTTCCCGGAATTTCGAGGATATTTTCCAGTCCCGGAGACTCTAAACTATCTCCTGATCGTCGTGGTTTGCATTGAAATGGACACAGCGAAATTTTTTGAACGCTCACTTTCGAGCCTCTGGCCCGAAATATAGCCTACTTTACTTTAAGACTGAAAGAGTAGCCGAAACCGTCTTGCGCGAATCGTGATTTTGACCAACTTCGGGTCGATTTCCCGGAGCTTGGCGTATATATTCGAGTCCCGCGAGCTCTAAATTAACTCCTTATGGCCTTGATTTTCGGAGAAATGGACAGAGCAGAACTTTTTTAACACTCACCTTCTAGCTTGTGGGCTTAAATAGAAGCCCACTTCACTTTAACCCTGAAATAGTAGCCGAGACCGCCTAACGCGCATCGTAATTTTGACCAAGTTCAGCTTAATTTCCCGGAACTTGGGGGATATTTTCCAGTCCGGGGGACTCTAAACTAACTCCTAATGGCCTTGGTTTGCTGTGAAATGCACAGAGCATAACTTTTTTAACGATCACTTTGCAGCTTCTGGGCCGAAATATAGCCCCACTTCACTTTAAGACTGAAAGAGTAGCGGAGACCGCCTTACAGGCATCCTGATTTTGACCAACTTCAGCTCGATTTCCCGGAACTTCGCGGATATTTTCCAGTCCGGGGGACTTTCAACTAACTCCTGATGGCCTTTGTTTGCAGTTAAATGCACAAAGCGTAACTTTTTAAACGGTCACTTTCGAGCTTCTGGCCCGAAATATAGCCCCACTTCACTTTAAGACTGAAACAATAGCCGAGATCGCGTTTCGCGCATCGTGATTTTGACAAACTTCGGATCGATATCCCGGAACTTGGGGGATATTTTCCAGTCTCGGGGACTCTAAACTAACTCCTGATTGCCTTGCTTTGCATTGAAACTGACAGAGCAAAACGTTTTGAAGAATCACCTTCGAGCTTCTGGGCCGAAATATAGCCCCACTTCTTTTTAAGAGTAAGGGTAGCCGAGTCTGTCGTACGCAAATCGTGATTGTGACTAAGTTCGGCTCGATTTCCCGGAACCTGGGGGATATATTCCAGTCCCGGGAACACTAAACTAACTCCTGATGGCCTTGGTTTCAAGTGAAACGGACACAGCAAATTTTTTTGAACCCTTACTTTGGAGCTTCTGGGCCGAAATAGAGCCCCACTTTATTTTAACACTAAAAGAGTAGCCGAGACGGCCTTACGCGCTTATTTATTTTGCCAAACTTTGTCTCGATTTTCGGCACTTACGGGATATTTTCCAGTCCCTGGGACTCTAAACTAACTCTTGATGGCTTTGCTTCGAAGTGAAATTGACACAGGAAAACTTTTTGAACGCTCACTTTCGAGCTTCTGGGGCGAAATATAGCCCCACTTCACTTTAAGACTGAAAGATTAGCCAAGACCGCCTTACGCCCTGGTTATTTTGACAAACTTCGGCTAAATTCCCCGGAATTTGGGGGATATTTTCCACTCCCTGGGTCTCTAAACTAACTCCTGATGGCCTTGGTTTGCAGTGAAATTGACACAGCAAAACTTTTTAAACACTCAGGTTCGAGCTTCTGGGCCGAAATATTGCCCCACTTCACTTTAAGACTGAAAGAGTATCCGAGACCCCCGTACGCGCGTCGTGATTTTGACTAACTTTGGCTAAATTTCCCGGAACCTGGGGGATATTTTCCATTCCCGGGGACTCTAAACTGGCCCCCGACGTCCTTGGTTTGCAGTAAAATGGACACAGCAAAACTTTTTGAACACTCACTTTCGAGTTTCTGGGCCGAATTATAGCCTCACTTTACTTTAAGATTGAAAGAGTAGCCGAGACCGGCTGACGCGCATCGTAATTTTGACCAACTTCGGCTCGATTTCCCGGAACTTGGGGGATATTTTACAGTCCCGCGGACTCTAAAGTAGCTCCTGATGGCCTTGCTTTGGACTGAAATGGACACAGCAAAACTTCCTGAACGCTCACTTTGAAGCTTCTGGGCGGAAATATTGCTCCAGTTCACTTTAAGAATGAAAGAGTAGCCGAGACCGCCTTACGCTTATCGTGATTGTGACCAACTTTGGCCCGATTTCCCGGGAAATGGGGCATATTTTCCGGGACCGGGGACTCTAAAGTAACTCCTGATTGCCTTGGTTTACATTGAAATGGAGTAGAGCAAAACTTTTTCAACGCTCCCCTTCGACCTTCTGAGGCGAAATATAGCCCCACTTCACTTTAAGACTGAAAGAGTAGCCGAGACCGTCTTACGCGCATCGTGGTTTTGACCAACTTGGGCTAGATTTGCCGAGACTTCGGGGATATATTGCAGTCCCAAGGACTCTAAAGTAATTCCTGATGGCCTTGGTTTGCAGTGAAATGGACACAGCCAATTTTTTTGAACGCATAGTTTCGAAATTCTGGGGAGAAATATAGCCCCACTTCACTTTAAGACTGAAAGAGTAGCCGAGACCGCCTTAGGCGCATCGTGATTTTGACCAACTTCGGCTCGAGTTTGCGGAGCTTAAGGGATATTTTTCAGTCCCGGGGACTCTAAACTAACTCACGATGGCCTTGGTTTTCAGTTAAATTGAGAGAGCAAAACTTTTTGAACGCTCACTTTCGAGCTTCTGGACCGAAATATAGCCCTACTTCACTTTAAGACTGAAAGAGTAGCCGAGACCGCCTTACGCGCATCGTCATTTTGACCAACTTTGTCTCGATTTCGCGGAACTTGGGGGATATTTTCCAGTTCCGGGGACTCTAAACTAACTCCTGATGGCTTTGGTTTGCAGTGAAATGGACACAGGATAACTTTTTCAACGCTCACTTTCGAGCTTCTGGGCCGACGCATAGCCCTACTTCACTTTAAGACTGAAAGAGTAGCTGAGATTGCCTTACGCGCATCGTGATTTTGGGTTACTTCGGCTCGATTTCCCGGAACTTGGGAAATAATTCCCAGTCCCGGGCACTCTAAACTAATTCCTGATGGCCTTGGTTTGCAGTGAAATGGACACAGCCAAACTTTTTGAACGTTGACTTTCGAGCTTCTGGGCCGAAATATAGCCCCACTTCACTTTAAGACTGAAAGAATAGCCGAGACCGCCTTAGGCGCATCGTGATTTTGACCAACTTCGGCTCGAGTTTGCGGAGCTTAAGGGATATTTTTCAGTCCCGGGGACCCTAAACTACCTCAGGATGGCCTTGATTTTCAGTTAAATTGAGAGAGCAAAACTTTTTGAACGCTCACTTTCGAGCTTCTGGACCGAAATATAGCCCTACTTCACTTTAAGACTGAAAGAGTAGCCGAGACCGCCTTACGCGCATCGTCATTTTGACCAACTTTGTCTCGATTTCGCGGAACTTGGGGGATATTTTCCAGTTCCGGGGACTCTAAACTAACTCCTGATGTCTTTGGTTTTCAGTGAAATGGACACAGGATAACGTTTTGAACGCTCACTTTCGAGCTTCTGGGCCGAAGCATAGCCCTACTTCACTTTAAGACTGAAAGAGTAGCTGAGATTGCCTTACGCGCATCGTGATTTTGGGTTACTTCGGCTCGATTTCCCGGAACTTGGGAAATAATTCCCAGTCCCGGGCACTCTAAACTAATTCCTGATGGCCTTGGTTTGCAGTGAAATGGACACAAGCAACCTTTTTGAACGGTGACTTTCGAGCTTCTGGGCCGAAATATAGCCCCACTTCACTTTAAGACTGAAAGAGTAGCCGAGACCGCCTTACGCGCATGGTAAATTTGTCCAACTTCGGCTTGATTTCTCGGGGCTTGGGGGATATTTTCCAGTCCCGGAAGCTCTAAACTAACTCCTGATTGCCTTGGTTTTCAGTGAAATGGACACAGGTAAAAGGAGCGCACGCTAGGTTTCAGGTTGTAGGCCGAAATGTAGCCCCACTTTATTTTAAGACTGAAAGGGTAGACGAAACCGCCTTAAGCGCATCGAAATTTTTAGCCACTATGGCTCGATCTGCCAAAACTTGGGGAATATTTTCCAGTGCTGGGGACTCTAAGCTAACTCCTGATAACCTTAGTTTTCAGTAAAATGGTCACAGGTAACAGGAGCGCATGCTCCATGTCGACCTTCTCGGTCGAAATAAAGCCCAACTTCATTTTAAGACTGAAAGAGTAAACGAAACTGCCGTACGCTTATCGTAATTTTAAGAAACTATGGCTCAATTTGCCGAAACTTGCAGGATAGTTTCCAGTCTCGAGGACTCTAAACTATCTCCTGATGGACTTAGTTCTTAGTGAAAAGGACACAGGCAAAAGGAGCGCACGCTCGGTGTCAAGCTTGTAGAACCGAAATATGGCCCCACTTCATTTTCAGAGTGAAAGAGTAGCCGAGACCGCCTTACTCGCATCTTGATTTTCAGCATCTTTGGCTCGATTTGCCGGAATTCGGGGAATATTTTCCAGTCCCGAGGACTCTATGCTAACTCATGACGAACTTAGTTTTCAGTGATATGTACACGGGCAAAAGGAGCGCACGCTCGGTGTCGAGCTTCTCGGCCGAAATATAGCCCCACTTCATTTTAAGACTGAAAGAGTAGCCGAGACCGCCTTACGCGCATCGTGATTTTGAGCAACTTTGGCTCGATCAGCCAGAATTTGGGAAATATTTTCCAGTCCCAAGGACTCTAAACTAACACCTGATCGCCTAAGATGTCAGTGAAATGGACACAGCTAAAATTAGCGCACGCCCGGTCTCGAGCTTCTAGGTCGAAATATAGCCCCCCTTAATTTTAAGACTGAAAGAGTAGCCGAGACCGCCTTAGGCGCATCGTGATTTTGGGCCACTTTTGCTCGATTTCCCGGAAGTTGGCGAATAATTTAAAGTCCCGAGGACGCTAAACTAACTCCCGATGACCTTGGTTTCCAATTTAATGAACACAGCAAAACATTCTGAATGCTCACCTTCGAGCTTCAGGGCCGAAATATAGCCCTACTTAAATTTTAGACTGAAAGAATAGCCGGCAGCCCGTTACACGCATGGTGATTTTGATCAACTTCGGCGCGATTTCCTGGAACTTGGAGAATATTTTCCACTCCCGGGGACTCTAAACTAACTCCTGACGGCCTTGGTTTCCAGTGAGAGGGACAGAGCAAAACTTTTTGAACGCGCAGTTTCGAGCTTCTTGGCCGAACTATAGCCCAACTTCACTTTAAGACTCAAAGAGTAACCGAGAGCGCCTTACGCGCATCGTGACTTTGACCAACTTCGGCTCGATCTGGCGGAACTTGGGAAATATTTTCTAGTCCCAAGGGCCCTAAACTAACGCCTGATGGCCTTGCTTTGCAGTGAAATGGACACAGCAAAACGTTTCGAATGCGCACTTTCCAGCCTCTGGGCCGAAATATAGCGCAACTTCACTTTAAGACTGAAAGAGTAGGCGGGACCGCGTTACGCGCATCGTGATTTATATCACCTTCTGCTCGATTTCCCGGAACTTGGGGAATATTTTCCAGTCCCGGCGACTCTAAACTAACTCCTGATGGCCATGGTTTGCAGTGAAATTTACACAGCATAAGCTTTTGAAAGCACACTTTCGAGGTTCTGGACCGAAATAGAGCCCCACTTCACTTGAAGACTGAAAGAGTAGCCGAGACCGACTTACGCGCATCCTGATTTTGAGCATCTTCGGCTCGATTTGCGGGAACTTAGGGGATATATTCCAGTTCTGAGGACTGTAAACTAATTCCTGATGGCCTTGGTTTGCAGTAAAATGGACACAGCAAAACTTTTTGAACGCTCAATTTCGAGCTTCTGGGGCAAAATGCAGCCCCACCTTACTTTAACACTAAAAGGGTAGCCGACACCGCCTTACCCGCATCGTGATTTTGACAAACTTCGGGTTGATTTCCCGGAACTTGGGGGACATTTTCCAGTCCCGGGGACTCTAAACTAACTCCTGCTTGTCTTGGTTTGCAGTAAAATGGAAACAGCAAAACTTTTTGAACGCTGACTTTCCAGCTTCTCGGCCCAAAAGTTTAGCCCCACTTCACTTTAAGACTTAAAGAGTAGCCGAGACCGTCTTAAGCGCATGGTGATTTTGACCAAGTTCGGCTCCATTTCCCGGAACTGGAGGGATATTTTCCAGTCCCGGGGACTCTAAACTAACTCCTGATTGCCTTGGTTGGCCGAGCAATGGACACAGGAAAACGTTTTGAACGCTCACTTTCGAACTGCTGGGTCGAAATATAGCGCAACGTCACTTTAAGCCTGAAAGAGTAGCCGAGACCGTCTTACGCGCATCGTGATTTTGACCAACTTTGGCTTGATTTTCCGGAACTTGGGGGATATTTTCCAGTCCCAGGGACTCTAAAGTAACTCCTGATGGCCTTGCTTTGCAGTGAAATGGAGACAGCAAAACTTTTTGAACGCTCACTTTGGACCTTCTGGGCCGAAATATAACCCCATTTCACTTTAAGACTTAAAGAGTTGCCGAGACCGCTTTACGCGCATCGTGATTTTGACCATCTTCGGCTTCATTTCCCGGGACTTGGGGGATATTTTCTAGTCCCGGGGACTATAAACTAAGTCCTGATGGCCTTGTTTTGCAGTGAAATTGAAACAGCAAAAGTTTTTGAAAGCAGAGTTTCGAGCTTCTTGGCCGAAATATTGCCCCACCTCACTTTAAGACTGAAAGAGTAGCCGAGACCGCGTACGCGCGTCGTGATTTTGACCAACTTCGGCTAAATTTCCCGGAACTTGGGGGATATTTTCCATTCCCGGGCACTCTAAACTGACCCGCGACGTCCTTGGTCTGCAGTAAACTGGACACAGCAAGGATTTTTGAACGCTCATTTTCGAGCTTCTGGGACGAGATATTGCCCCACTTTACTTTAAGACTAAAAGAGTAGCCGAGCCCGCCTTACGCGCATCGTGATTTTGACCAACTTCGGCTCGGTTTCCCGGAACTTGGGGAATATTTTTTAGTCCCGCGGACTCTAAAGTAACTCCTGATGGCCTTGGTTCGCTTTGAAATGGACACAGTAAAACTTTTTGAACGTTCACTTTCGAGCTTCTTGGCCCAAATATAGCCCCACTTCACTTAAACACTGAAAGAGTAAGCGAGAGCGCCTTACGCGCATCGTGATTTTGACCAACTTCGGCTCGATTTCCTGCAACTTGGGGCATGGTTTTTTAGTCTCGGGGACTCTAAACTAACTCCTGATTGCCTTGGTTTGCATTGAAATGGACATAGGAGAACATTTTGAACGCTCACCTTCGAGCCTCTGGCCCAAATATACCTCCACTTCACTTTAAGACTTTAAGAGTAGCCGAGACCGCCTTACGCGCATCGTGATTTTGACCAGCTTAGGCTCGATTTCCCGGAACTTGGGGGATACTCTCAAATCCGGCGGACCCAAAACTAACACCTGATTGCCTTGCTTTGCAGTGAACGGGGCACAGCATAACTTTTTCAACGCTCACTTTCGACCTTCTTTGCCGAAATATAGCCGCACTTCACTTTAAGACTGAAAGAGTAGCCGAGACCGCCTTACGCGCATCGTGATTTTGACAAACTTCGGATCGATTTCTAGGAACTTGGGGGGTATTTTCCAGTCCCGAAGACTCTAAACTAAGCCCTGATCGCCTTGGTTTGTATTGAAATGGACAGAAGAAAAGATTTTGAACGCTCACCTTCGAGCTTCTGGGCCGAAATATAGCCCCACTCTACTTTAAGATTGAAAGAGTAGCCGAGTCCGTCTTACGCGCATCGTGAGTTTGACAAACTTTGGCTCGATTTCCCGGAAATTAGGGGATATATTCAAGTCTCGGGGACTCTAAACTATCTCCTGATTGCCTTGGTTTGCAGTGAAATGGACACAGCAATTTTTTTTGAACGCTCACTTTCGACCTTCTGGGCCGAAGTAGAGCCTCACTTCACTTTAAGACTCAACGAATAGCCGAGACGCCTTACACGTATCTTCATTTTGACAACCTTTGTCCCCATTTTCCCGCACTGACAGGATATTTTCCAGTCCCTGGGACTCTAACCTAACTTCTGCTCGCCTTTGTTTGCAGTGAAATTGACACAGGAAGACCTTTTGAACGGTCACTTTCGAGCTTCTGGGCAGAAATATAGCCCAACTTCACTTTAAGACTGAAAGATTAGCCGACACCGCCTTACGCACATGGTGATTTTGACCAACTTCGGCTAAATTTACCGGAATTTGGGGGATATTTTCCACTCCCTGGATCTCTAAACTAATTCCTGATTGCTTTGGTTTGCAGTTAAATTGACACAGCAAAACTTTTTAAACACTCACTTTAGAGCTTCTGGGCCGAAATATTACCCCACCTCACTTTAAGACTGAAAGAGTAGGCGAGACCGCCTTACGGGCATGGTGATTTTAACCAACCTCGGCTCGATTGCCAGGAAGTTGGGGGATATTTTCTACTCCCGGAAACTCTAAATTAACTCCTGATGGCCTTCGTTTGCAGTGAAATAGACAGAGCAAAACTTTTTAAACGCTCACTTTCAAGCTCTTGGGCAGCAATGTAGTCCCACTTCACTTCAAGACTGAAAGAGTAGCCGAGACCGCCTTACGCGCATTGTGATTTTGATCAACTTCGCCTCCATTTTCCGGAAATTGGGGGATATTTTCCAGTGCCGGAATCTCTAAACGAAATCCTGATGTCTTTATTTTTTGCTGAAATGGACACAGGTTAAAGAAGCGCAAGCTAGGTGTCGAGCTTCTAGGCCGAAATATAGCCCCACTTCATTTTAAGACTAAAAGAGTAGCCGAGACCGCCTTACGCGAATGGTGATTTTTGAGCATCTTTGGCTGGATTTGCGGGGACTAGGGGGATATTTTTCAGTCCCGGGGACTCTAAACTAACTCCTGATTGCCGTATTATTAAGTGAAAAGGACAGAGGTAAACAAAGCGGACGCTAGGTGTGGAGCTTCTAGGCCGAAATATAGCCCCACTTTAATTTAAACGGTAAGAGTACCGTAAACTCTTACGCACATCGTGATTTTCAGCAACTTTGGTTGATTTGCCGGATTTTGGTTGATATTTTACAGTCCCGGGAACTCTAAACTAACTTCTGATGGCCTTAATTTTTACTAAAATGGACACAGATAAAAGGAGCGCTCGCTCGGTGTCGAGCTTCTAGGCCGAAATATAGCCCCACTTCACTTTAAGACGGAAAGAGTAGCAAAGAACGCCTTCCGCGCATCGTGATTTTCACCAACTTCGGCTCGATTTCCCGCAACTTGGAGGATATTTTCCAGTCCCGGGATTTCTAAACTAACTCCTCATTGTCGTGGTTTGCAGTGAAGTGGACTAAGCAGAACTTTTTAAACGCTCACTTGTGAGTTTCTGGAACAAAATATAGCCCAACTTTACTTTAAGACTGATAGAGTAGCCGAGACCGGCTTACGCGCATGGTGATTTTGACCAAATTTGGCTCGATTTCCTGGAACTTGGGGGATATATTCCAGTCCCGGGGACTCTAAACTAACTCCTGATGGCCTGGATTTGCGGTGAAACGCACACAGGAGAACTTTTTCAACGCTTCCTTTCGAGCTTCTGGGCCGAAACATAGCCCCACTCCACTTTAAGACTTAAAGAGTAGCCGACACTGCCTTACGCGCATCGTGATTTTGACCATCTTCGGCTTGATTTCGTGGGACTTGGGGGATATTTTCTAGTCCCGGGGATTCTAAACTAAGTCCGGATGGCCTTATTTTGCAGTGAAATTGAAACAGCCAAACTTTTTGAAAGCAAAGTTTCGAGCTTCTAGGTCGAAATATAGCCCCACTTCACTTGAAGAGTGAAATATGAGCCGAGTCGGCCCTACGCTCATCGTGATTTTGACCAACTTCGGCTCGATTTGCCGGAAATTAGGAAATATTTTCCAGTTCTGTGGACTCTAAACTTATTCCTGATGGCATTGGTTTCCACTGAAATGGACACAGGAAAACGTTTTGAACGCTTATCTTGGAGCTTCTGGCCTAAAATGTAGCCCAACTTCACTTTAAGACTGAAAGAATAGCTGAGACCGCCTTGCGCGCATCGTGATTTTGAGCAACTTCGGCTCGATTTCCCGCAGTTTGGGGATATTTTCCAGTCCCGGACACTCTAAACTGACTCCTGATCGTCTTCGTTTGCATTGAAATAGACACAGCGAAACTTTTTGAACGCTCACTTTCGAGCCTCTGGCCCGAAATATAGCCCACTTTACTTTAAGACTGAAAGAGTAGCCGAAACCGTCTTGCGCGAATCGTGATTTTGACCAACTTCGGGTCGATTTCCCGGAGCTTGGCGTATATATTCGAGTCCCGCGAGCTCTAAATTAACTCCTTATGGCCTTGATTTTCGGAGAAATGGACAGAGCAGAACTTTTTTAACACTCACCTTCTAGCTTGTGGACTAAAATAGAAGCCCACTTTACTTTAACCCTGAAATAGTAGCCCAGACCGCCTTACGCGCATCGTGATTTTGACCAAGTTCAGCTCGATTTCCCGGAGCTTGGGGGATATTTTCCAGTCCGGGCGACTCTAAACTAACTCCTAATGGCCTTGGTTTGCAGTGAAATGCACAGAGCATATCTTTTTTAACGATCACTTTGCAGATTCTGGGCCGAAATATAGCCCCACTTCACCTTAAGACTGAAAGAGTAGCGGAGACCGCCTTACAGGCATCCTGATTTTGACCAACTTCAGCTCGATTTCCCGGAACTTGGCGGATAATTTCCAGTCTGGGGGACTTTAAACTAACTCCTGATGGCCTCTGTTTGCAGTTAAATGCACAAAGCGTAACTTTTTAAACGGTCACTTTCGAGCTTCTGGCCCGAAATATAGCCCCACTTCACTTTAAGACTGAAACAATAGCCGAGATCGCGTTTCGCGCATCGTGATTTTGACAAACTTCGTCTCGATTTAGCGGAATTTCGGGGATATTTTCCAGTTCCGGGGACTCTAACCTAACTCCTGATTGCCTTGGTTTGCAGTGAAATGGACACAGGATAACTTTTTGAACGCTCACTTTCGAGCTTCTGGGCCGAAATATAGCCCCACTTCACTTTAAGACTGAAAGAGTAGCGGAGACTGCCTTACGCGCATGGTGAATTTGTCCAACTTCGGCTTGATTTCTGGGCATTTGGCGGATATTTTCCAGTCCCGGAAGCTCTAAACTAACTCCTGATTGCCTTGGTTTTCAGTGAAATTGACACAGGTAAAAGGAGCGCACGCTAGGTTTCCAGGTTATAGGCCGAAATGTAGTCCCACTTTATTTTAAGACTGAAAGGGTAGACGAAACCGCCTTAAGCGCATCGAAATTTTTAGCCACTATGGCTCGATCTGCCTAAACTTGGCGGATATTTTCCAGTGGCGGGGACTCTAAGCTAACTCCTGATAACCTTAGTTTTAAGTAAAATCGTCACAGGTAACAGGAGCGCATGCTCCATGTCGACCTTCTCGGTCGAAATAAAGCCCAACTTCATTTTAAGACTGAAAGAGTAAACGAAACTGCCGTACGCTTATCGTAATTTTAAGAAACTATGGCTCAATTTGCCGAAACTTGCAGGATAGTTTCCAGTCTCGAGGACTCTAAACTATCTCCTGATGGACTTAGTTCTTAGTGAAAAGGACGCAGGCAAAAGGAGCACACGCTCGGTGTCAAGCTTGTAGAACCGAGATATGGCCCCACTTCATTTTCAGACTGAAAGAGTAGCCGAGACCGCTTTACTGGCATCTTGATTTTGAGCATCTTTGGCTCGATATGCCGGAATTCGGGGAATATTTTCCAGTCCCGAGGACTCTATGCTAACTCAAATGAACTTAGTTTTCAGTGATATGTATACAGGCAAAAGGAGCGCACGCTCGGTGTCGAGCTTCTCGGCCGAAATATAGCCCCACTTCATTTTAAGACTGAAAGAGTAGCCGAGACCGCCTTACGCGCATCGTGATTGTGAGCAACTTTGGCTCGATCAGCCAGAATTTGGGAAATATTTTCCAGTCCCAAGGACTCTAAACTAACACCTGATCGCCTAAGATGTCAGTGAAATGGACACAGCTAAAATTAGCGCACGCCCGGTCTCGAGCTTCTAGGTCGAAATATAGCCCCCCTTAATTTTAAGACTGAAAGAGTAGCCGAGACCGCCTTAGGCGCATCGTGATTTTGGGCCACTTTTGCTCGATTTCCCGGAAGTTGGCGAATAATTTAAAGTCCCGAGGACGCTAAACTAACTCCCGATGACCTTGGTTTCCAATTTAATGAACACAGCAAAACATTCTGAATGCTCACCTTCGAGCTTCAGGGCCGAAATATAGCCCTACTTAAATTTAGGACTGAAAGAATAGCCGAGAGCCCGTTACGCGCATGGTGATTTTGATCAACTTCGGCGCGATTTCCTGGAACTTGGAGAATATTTTCCACTCCCGGGGACTCTAAACTAACTCCTGACGGCCTTGGTGTCCAGCGAAAGGGACAGAGCAAAACTTTTTGAACGCGCAGTTTCGAGCTTCTTGGCCGAACTATAGCCCAACTTCATGTTAAGACTGAAAGACTAACCGAAAGCGCCTTACGCGCATCGAGACTTTGACCAACTTCGGCTCGATCTGCCGGAACTTGGGAGATATTTTCCAGTCCCAAGGGCTCTAAACTAACTCCTGATGGCCTTGCTTTGCAGTGAAATGGACACAGCAAAACTTTTCGAATGCGCACTTTCGAGCCTCTGGGCCGAAATATAGCGCAACTTCACTCTAAGACTGAGAGAGTAGCCGGAACCGCCTTGCGCGCATCGTGATTTTGACCTACTTGGGCTCGATTTCCCGGAACTGTGGGGATATTTTCTACTTCCGCGTACTCTAAACTAACGCCTGATGGCCTTGGTTTGCAGTGAAATGGACACAGCAAAACTTTTTGAACGCTGACTTTCGAGCTTGTGGGCCGAAATACAGCCACACCTCACTTTAAGACTGAAACAGTAGCCGAGACCGCGTTACGCGCATCGTGATTTTGATCAACTTCTGCTCGATTTCCCGGAACTTGGGGAATATTTTCCAGTCCCGGCGACTCTAAACTAACTCCTGATGGCCATGGTTTGCAGTAAAATTTACACAGCACAAGTTTTTGAACGCACACTTTCGAGCTTCTGGACCGAAATAGAGCCCCACTTCACTTGAAGACTGAAAGAGTAGCCGAGACCGACTCACGCGCATCCTGATTTTGAGCAACTTCGGCTCGATTTGCGGGAACTTAGGGGATATATTACAGTTCTGAGGATTCTAAACTAATTCCTGATGGCCTTGGTTTGCAGTAAAATGGACACAGCAAAACTTTTTGAACGCTCAATTTCGAGCTTCTTGGCCAAAATATAGCCCCACTTTACTTTAACACTAAAAGGGTAGCCGAGACCGCCTGACGCGCATTGTCATTTTGACAAACTTCGGGTTGATTTCCCGGAACTTGGGGGATATTTTCCAGTCCCGGGGACTCTAAACTAACTCCTGCTTGTCTTGGTTTGGAGTGAAATGGACACAGGAAAACTTTTTTAACGCTCTTGTGCGAGCTTCTGGGCCTAAATATAGCCACACTTCACTTTAAGACTGAAAGAGTAGCCGAGACCGCCTTATGCGAATCGTGATTTTGACAAACTACGCCTCGATTTCCCGGAACTTGGGGGATATTTTCCAGACCCGAGAACTTTAAACTAACTCCTGATTGCCTTGGTTTGCAGTAAAATGGAAACGGCAAAACGTTTTCAACACTCACTTTAAAGCTTCTGCGCACACACATAGCCCCACTTCACTTTAAGACTTAAAGAGTAGCGGAGACCGTCTTAAGCGCATCGTGATTTTGACCAAGTTCGGCTCCATTTCCCGGAACTGGGGGGATATTTTCCAGTCCTGGGGACTCTAAACTAACTCCTGATTGCCTTGGTTGGACGAGCAATGGAAACAGGAAAACTTTTTGAACGCTCACTTTCGAGGTGCTGGGTCGAAATATAGCCCCACTTCACTTTAAAACTGAATGAGTAGCCGAGACCGCCTTGCGCGCAACGTGATTTTGACCAACTTCCGCTTGATTTCCCGGAACTTGGGGGATATTTTACAGTCCCGGGGACTCTAACGTATTTCCTCTTGGCCTTGGTTTGCAGTGAAATGGACACAGGAAAACGTTTTGAACGCTCACTTTCGAAACTTTGGGCCGAAATATAGCCCATTTCATTTTAAGGCTGAAAGAGTAGACGAGACCGCCTTACGCGCATCGTGATTTTGAGCCTCTATGGCTCGATTTCCCGGAACTTGGGCGATAGTTTCCAGCTTTGGGAGCTCTAAACTAACTCCTTCAGTGAAATCGACACAGATTAAATTAGCGCACGCTCGGTGCCGAGCTTCTAGGTCGAAATATAGCCCCACTTCATTCTAAGACTGAAAAAATAGACGAAACGGCCTTACGCGCATCGTGATTTTGAGCAACTTTGGCTCAATTTGCCGGAACTTGTGGATATTTGTCAGTCCCGGGGACTGTAAACTAACTCCTGATCGCCTTGGTTTGCATTGAAATGGACAGAGCAAAACATTTTAATCGCTCACCTTCAAGCTTCTGAGCCGAATATAGCCCCACTTCACTTTAAGCCTGAAAGAGTAGCCGAGACCGTCTTACGCGCATCGTGATTTTGACCAACTTTGGCTTGATTTTCCGGAACTTGGGGGATATTTTCCAGTCCCGGGCACTCTAAACTAACTCCTGATCGCCTTGCTTTGCAGTGAAATGGACACAGCAAAACTTTTTGTACGCTCACTTTGGACCTTCTGGGCCGAAATATAACCCCACTTCACTTTATGACTTAAAGAGTTGCCGAGACCACTTTACGCGCATCGTGATTTTGACCATCTTCGGCTTTATTTCCCGGGTCTTGGGTGATATTTTCTAGTCCCGGGGACTATAAACTAAGTCCTGATGACCTTGTTTTGCAGTGAAATTGAAACAGCAAAAGTTTTTGAAAGAAGAGTTTCGAGCTTCTGGGCCGAAATATAGCCCAACTTCACTTGAGGAGTGAAAGATGAGCCGAGTCCGCCTTACGCGCATCGTTATTTTGACCAACTTCGGCTCGATTGGCCGGAACTTAGGCAATATTTTCCAGTTCTGTGGACTCTAAACTAATTCCTGATGGCCTTTTTTTGTAGTTAAAGGCACGAAGCGTAACTTTTTAAACGGTCACTTTCGAGCTTCTGGGCTGAAATATAGCCCCACTTCACTTTAAGACTGCAACAATAGCCCACCCGCGTTTCCCGAATCGTCATTTTGACCAACTTCGGATCCATATCCCGGAACTTGGGGGATATTTTCCAGTCCTGGGGACCCTAAACTAACTCCTGATCACCTTGGTTTGAAGTGAACTTGACAAGGGAAAGCTTTTTGAACGCTCACTTTCGAGCTTCTGGGGCGAAATATAGCCCCACTTCACTTTAAGACTGAAAGATTAGCCAAGACCGTCTTACGCCCATGGTGATTTTGACAAACTTAGGCTAAATGTCCCGGAATTTGGGAATTTCCACTCCCTGGGTCTCTATACTAACTCCTGATGGCCTTGGTTTGCAGTGAAATTGACACAGCAAAACTTTTTAAACACTTAGTTTCGAGCTTCTGGGGCGAAATATTGCCCCACTTCACTTTAAGACTGAAAGAGTAGCCGAGACCGCGTACGCGCGTCGTGATTTTGACCAACTTCGGCTAAATTTCCCGGAACTTGGGGGATATTTTCCATTCCCAGAGACTCTAAACTAACCCCCGACGTCCTTGGTCTGCAGTAAACTGGACACAGCAAGGCTTTTCGAACGCTCATTTTCCAGCTTCTGGGACGAGATATAGCCCCACTTTACTTTAAGCCTAAAAGAGTAGCCGAGCCCGCCTTACGCGCATCGTGATTTTGACCAACTTCGGCTCGGTTTCCCGGAACTTGGGGAATATTTTTTAGTCCCGCGGACTCTAAAGTAACTCCTGATGGCCTTGGTTCGCATTGAAATGGACACAGCAAAACTTTTTCAACGTTCACTTTCGAGCTTCTTGGCCCAAATGTAGCCCCACTTCACTTAAACACTGAAAGAGTAAGCGAGAGCGCCTTACGCGCATCGTGATTTTGACCAACTTCGGCTCGATTTCCCGCAACTTGGGGGATATTTTTTTAGTCTCGGGGACTGTAAGCTAACTCCTGATTCCCTTGGTTTGCATTGAAATGGACATAGGAAAACATTTTGAACGTTCACCTTCGACCTTCTGGGCCCAAGTAGAGCCTCACTTCACTTTAAGACTGAACGAATAGCCGAGACGGCCTTACGCGTATCTTCATTTTCACAACTTTTGTCCCCATTTTTCCGCACTTACAGGATATTTTCCAGTCCCTGGGACTCTAACCTAACTTCTGCTCGCCTTTGTTTGCAGTGAAATTGACACAGGAAGACCTTTTGAACGGTCACTTTCGAGCTTCTGGGCAGAAATATAGTCCCACTTCACTTTAAGACTGAAATATTAGCCGAGACCGCCTTACGCACATGGTCATTTTGGCCAACTTCGGCTAAATTTCCCGGAATTTGGGGGATATTTTCCACTTCCTGGGTCTCTAAACCAATTCCTGATGGCTTTGGTTTGCAGTGAAATTGACACAGCAAAACCTTTCTAAACACTCACTTTAGAGCTTCTGGGCCGAAATATTGCCCCCCTTCAATTTAAGACTGAAAGAGTAGCCGAGACCGGCTTACGCCCATGGTGATTTTAACCAACCTCGGCTCGATTGCCAGGAAGTTGGGGGATATTTTCTACTCCCGGAAACTCTAAATTAACTCCTGATGGCCTGGGTTTGCAGTGAAATGGACACAGCAAAACTTTTTCAACGCTTCCTTTCGAGCTTCTGGGCCGAAACATAGCCCCACTTCACTTTGAGACTTAAAGAGTAGCCGACACTGCCTTACGCGCATCGTGATTTTCACCATCTTCGGCTTGATTTCGCGGGACTTGGGGGATATTTTCTAGTCCCGGGCATTCTAAACTAAGTCCGGATGGCCTTGTTTTGCAGTGAAATTGAAACAGCCAAACTTTTTGAAAGCAAAGTTTCGAGCTTCTAGGCCGAAATATAGCCCCACTTCACTTGAAGAGTGAAAGATGAGCCGGGTCCGCCTTACGCGCATCGAGATTTTCACCAACTTCGGCTCGATTTGCCGGAAATTAGAGAATATTTTCCAGTGCTGTGGACTCTAAACTTATTCCTGATGGCCTTGGTTTGCAGTGAAATGGACACAGCAAAACGTTTTGAACGCTTATCTTTGAGCTTCTGGCCTAAAATATAGCCCAACTTCACTTTAAGACTGAAAGAATAGCTGAGACAGCCTTGCGCGCATCGTGATTTTGAGCAACTTCGGCTCGATTTCCCGGAATTCGGGGGATATTTTCCAGTCCCGGACACTCTAAACTCACTCCTGATCGTCTTGGTTTGCATTGAAATAGACACAGCGAAAGTTTTTGAACGCTCACTTTCGAGCTTCTGGCCCGAAATATAGCCCACTTTACTTGAAGACTGAAAGAGTAGCCGAAACCGTCTTGCGCGAATCGTGATTTTGACCAACTTCGGGTCGATTTCCCGGAGCTTGGCGGATATATTCGAGTGCCGCGAGCTCTAAATTAACTCCTTATGACCTTGATTTTCGGAGAAATGGACAGAGCAGAACTTTTTTAACACTCACCTTCTAGCTTGTGGGTTTAAATAGAAGCCCACTTCACTTTAACCCTGAAATAGTAGCCGAGACCGCCTTACGCGCATCGTGATTTTGACCAAGTTCAGCTCGATTTCCGGGAGCTTGGGGGATATTTTCCAGTCCGGGGGACTCTAAACTAACTCCTGATGGCCTAGGTTTGCAGTTAAATGCACAAAGCGTAACTTTTTAAACGATCATTTTCGAGCTTCTGGGCCGAAATATAGCCCGACTTCACTTTAAGACTGAAACAATAGCCGAGATCGCGTTTCGCGCATCGTGATTTTGACAAACTTCGGATCGATATCCCGGAACTTGGGGGATATTTCCAGTCCCGGGGACTCTAAACTAACTCCTGATCGCCTTGCTTTGCATTGAAACTGGAAGAGCAAAACATTGTGAAGACTCACCTTCGAGGTTCTGGGCCGAAATATAGCCCCACTTCTTTTTAAGAGTAAGAGTAGCCAAGTCTGTCTTACGCAAATCGTGATTTTGACTAAGTTCGGCTCGATTTCCCGGAACCTGGGGGATATATTCCAGTCCCGGGAACACTAAACTAACTCCTGATGGCCTTGGTTTCCAGTGAAATGGACACAGCAAATTGTTTTGAACCCTTACTTTGGAGCTTCTGGGCCGAAATAGAGCCCCACTTTATTTTAACACTAAAAGAGTAGCCGAGACGGCCATACGCGCTTATTTATTTTGCCAAACTTTGTCTCGATTTTTCGGCACTTACGGGATATTTTCCAGTCCCTGGGACTCTAAACTAACTCTTGATGGCTTTGCTTCGAAGTGAAATTGACACAGGAAAACTTTTTGAACGCTCACTTTCGAGCTTCTGGGGCGAAATATAGCCCCACTTCACTTTAAGACTGAAAGATTAGCCAAGACCGCCTTACGCCCTGCTGGTTTTGACAAACTTCGGCTAAATTTCCCGGAACTTGGGGGATATTTTACAGTCCCGCGGACTCTAACGTAACTCCTGATGGCCTTGCTTTGGAGTGAAATGGACACAGCAAAACTTTCTGAACGCTCACTTTCAAGCTTCTGGGCGGAAATATTGCCCCAGTTCACTTTCAGAATGAAAGAGTAGCCGAGACCGCCTTACGCTTATAATGCCTGTGACCAACTTTGGCTCGAATTCCCGGGAAATGGGGGATATTTTCCGGTACCGGGGACTCTAAAGTAACTCCTGATTGCCTTGGTTTTCATTGAAATGGAGACAGCAAAACTTTTTGAACGCTCCCGTTCGAGCTTCTGAGCCGAAATATAGCCCCACTTCACTTTAAGACTGAAAGAGTAGCGGAGACCGTCTTACGCGCATCGTGGTTTTGACCAACTTCGGCTAGATTTCCCGAAACTTCGGGGATATATTGCAGTCCCAAGGACTCTAAAGTAATTCCTGATGGCCTCGGTTTCCTGTGAAATGGACACAGCCAAGTTTTTTGAACGCATACTTTCGAAATTCTGGGGAGAAATATAGTCCCACTTCACTTTAAAACTGACAGAGTAGCCGAGACCGCGTTAGGCGGATCGTGATTTTGACCAACTTCGGCTCGAGTTTCCGGAACTTAAGGGATATTTTTCAGTCCCGGGGACTGTAAAGTAACTCACGATAGCCTTGGTTTTCAGTTAAATTGAGAAAGCAAAACTTTTTGAACGCTCACTTTCGAGCTTCTGGACCGAAATATAGCCCTACTTCACGTTAACACTGAAAGAGTAGCCGAGGCCGCCTGACGCGCCTCCTGATTTTGACCAACTTCGTCTCGATTTCGCGGAACTTGGGGGATATTTTCCAGTTCCGGGGACTCTAAACTAACTCCTGATGGCTTCGGTTTGCAGTGAATTGGACACAGGATAACTTTTTGAACGCTCACTTTCGAGCTTCTGGGCCGAAGCATAGCCCTACTTCACTTTAAGACTGAAAGAGTAGCTGAGATTGCCTTACGCGCATCGTGATTTTGGGTTACTTCGGCTCGATTTCCCGGAACTTGGGAAATAATTCCCAGTCCCGGGCACTCTAAACTAATTCCTGATTGCCTTGGTTTGCAGTGAAATGGACACAGCCAAACTTTTTGGACGTTGACTTTCGAGCTTCTGGGCCGAAATATAGCCCCACTTCACTTTAAGACTGAAAGAGTAGCCGAGACCGCCTTACGCGCATGGTAAATTTGTCCAACTTCGGCTTGATTTCTCGGGGCTTGGGGGATATTTTCCAGTCTCGGAAGCTCTAAACTAACTCCTGATTGCCTTGGTTTTCAGTGAAATGGACACAGGTAAAAGGAGCGCACGCTAGGTTTCAGGTTGTAGCCGAAATGTAGCCCCACTTTATTTTAAGACTGAAAGGGTAGACGAAACCGCCTTAAGCGCATCGAAATTTTTAGCCACTATGGCTCGATCTGCCAAAACTTGGGGGATATTTTCCAGTGGCGGGGACTCTAAGCTAACTCCTGATAACCTTAGTTTTAAGTAAAATCGTCACAGGTAACAGGACCGCACGCTCCCTGTCGAGCTTCTAGGTCGAAATAAAGCCCCACTTCATTTTAAGACTGAAAGAGTAAACGAAACTGCCGTACGCTTATCGTAATTTTAAGAAACTATGGCTCAATTTGCCGAAACTTGCAGGATAGTTTCCAGTCTCGAGGACTCTAAACTATCTCCTGATGGACTTAGTTCTTAGTGAAAAGGACACAGGCAAAAGGAGCACACGCTCGGTGTCAAGCTTGTTGAACCGAAATATGGCCCCACTTCATTATCAGAGTGAAAGAGTAGCCGACACCTCTTTACTGGCATCTTGATTTTGAGCATCTTTGGCTCGATTTGCCGGAATTCGGGGAATATTTTCCAGTCCCGAGGACTCTATGCTAACTCATGATGAACTTAGTTTTCAGTCATATGTACACAGGCAAAAGGAGCGCACCCTCGGTGTCGAGCTTCCCGGCCGAAATATAGCCCCACTTCATTTTAAGACTGAAAGAGTAGCCGAGACCGCCTTACGCACATCGTGATTTTGGGCCACTTTTGCTCGATTTCCTGGAAGTTAGCGAATAATTTAAAGTCCCGAGGACGCTAAACTAACTCCCGATGACCTTGGTTTCCAATTTAATGAACACAGCAAAACATTCTGAACTCTCACCTTCGAGCTTCAGGGCCGAAATATAGCCCTACTTAAATTTAAGACTGAAAGAAGAGCCGAGAGCGCGTTACGCGCATGGTGATTTTGATCAACTTCGGCGCGATTTCCTGGAACTTGGAGAATATTTTCCACTCCCGGGGACTCTAAACTAACTCCTGACGGCCTTGGTTTCCCGCGAAAGGGACAGAGCGAAACTTTTTGAACGCGCACTCTCGAGCTTCTTGGCCAAACTATAGCCCAACTTCAATTTAAGACTGAAAGACTAACCGAGAGCGCCTTACGCGCATCGAGACTTTGACCAACTTCGGCTCGATCTGGCGGAACTTGGGAAATATTTTCTAGTCCCAAGTGCTCTAAACTAACTCCTGATGGCCTTGCTTTGCAGTGAAATGGACACAGCAAAACTTTTCGAATGCGCACTTTCGAGCCTCTGGGCCGAAATATAGCTCAACTTCACTTTAAGACTGAAAGAGTAGCCGGGACCGCCTTGCGCGCATCGTGATTTTGACCAACGTGGGCTCGATTTCCCGGAACTGGGGGGATATTTTCTACTTCCGCGTACTCTAAACTAACGCCTGATGGCCTTGGTTTGCAGTGAAATGGACACAGCAAAACTTTTTGAACGCTGACTTTCGAGCTTGTGGGGCGAAATACAGCCACACTTCACTTTAAGACTGAAAAAGTAGCCGAGACCGCGTTACGCGCATCGTGAGTTTGATCAACTTCTGCTCGATTTCCCGGAACTTGGGGAATATTTTCCAGTCCCGGCGACTCTAAACTAACTCCCGATGGCCATGGTTTGCAGTGAAATTTACACAGCACAAGTTTTTGAACGCACACTTTCGAGGTTCTGGAGCGAAATAGAGCCCCACTTCACTTGAAGACTGAAAGAGTAGCCGAGACCGACTTACGCGCATCCTGATTTTGAGCAACTTCGGCGCTATTTGCCGGGACTTAGGAGATATATTCCAGTTCTGAGGACTCTAAACTAATTCCTGATGGCCTTGGTTAGCAGTAAAATGGACAGAGCAAAACTTTATGAACGCTCAATTTCGAGCTTCTTGGCCAAAATATAGCCCCACTTTACTTTAACAGTAAAAGGGTAGCCGAGACCGCCTTACGCGCATCGTGATTTTGACAAAGTTCGGGTTGATTTCCCGGAACTTGGGGGATATTTTCCAGTCCCGGGGACTCTAAACTAACTCCTGCTTGTCTTGGTTTGGAGTGAAATGGAAACAGCAAAACTTTTTGAACGCTGACTTTCCAGCTTCTGGGCCCAAAAGTTTAGCCCCACTTCATTTTAAGATTGAAAGAGTAGCCGACGCCGCCTTACGCGCGTCGTAATTTTGACTAACGTAAGCTCGATTTTGGGAAACTTGGGGGATATTTTCCGGTCCCGGAGACTCTAAACTAACTCCTGATGGCCTTGCTTTGCAGTGAAATTGACACAGGAAAACTTTTTTAACGCTCTTGTGCGAGCTTCTGGGCCAAAATATAGCCACACTTCACTTTAAGACTGAAAGAGTAGCCGAGACCACCTTATGCGAATCGTGATTTTGACAAACTACGCCTCGATTTCCCGGAACTTGGGGGATATTTTCCAGACCCGAGAACTTTAAACTAACTCCTGATTTCCTTGGTTTGTAGTAAAATGGAAACGGCAAAACGTTTTCAACGCTCACTTTAAAGCTTCTGGGCCAACACATAGCCCCACTTCACTTTAAAACTGAAAAAGTAGCCGAGACCGCCTTGCGCGCAACGTGATTTTGACCAACTTCCGCTTGATTTCCCGCAACTTGGGGGATATTTTACAGTCCCGGGGACTCTGACGTATTTTTTCTTGGCCTTGGTTTGCAGTGAAATGGACTCAGGAAAACTTTTTGAACGCTCACTTTCGAGTCTTTGGGCCGAAATATAGCCCATTTCAGTTTAAGGCTGAAAGAGTAGACGAGACCGCCTTACGCGCATCGTGATTTTGAGCCTCTATGGCTCGATTTCCCGGAACTTGGGGGGTATTTTCAAGCTTTGGGAGCTCTAAACTAACTCCTGATTGCCTTAGTTTTCAGTGAAATGGACACAGGTAAAAGGCGCGCACGCTGAGCGTCAAGTTTCTAGCCCGAAATGTGGCCTTGCCTCATTTTAAGACTGAAAGAGTAACCTAGACCACCTTACGCGCATCGTGATTTTGAGCAACTTTGGCTCGATTTGCCGGAAGTTGCGGGATATTTTCCACTTCAAGGAACTTTAAAGTAACTCCTGATGGCCTTAGTTTCCATTGAAACGGACAGTGGTAAAAGGAGCGCACGCTCGGTGTCGAGCTTATAGGCCGAAATATAGGCCAGCTTTATTTTAAGACTGAAAGATTAGCGGAGACATTCTCAGGCGCATCGTGATTTTGAGCATCCCTGATACGATTTGCCGAGACTTGGGGGATATTTTCCAGTCCTGGGGACTCCAAACTAACTCCTGATGGCCTTAGTTTTCAGTAAAATGGACACAGGTAAAAGGGGCACACGCTCGGTGTCGAGCTTCTAGGTCGAAAAATAGCCCCACTTCATTTTAAGACTAAAAGAGTAGCCGGGAGCGCCTAACGCACATCGTGATTTTATGGAACTTCGGCTCGATTTGCCTTAATTTAGGGAATATTTTTAAGTCCCGGAGACTCTAAACTAACTCCTGATTGCCTTAGTTTTCAGTGAAATCGACACAGATTAAATTAGCGCACGCTCGGTGCCGAGCTTCTAGGTCGAAATATAGCCCCACTTCATTTTAAGACTGCAAAAATAGACGAAACGGCCTTACGCGCATTGTGATTTTGAGCAACTTTGGCTTCATTTGCCGGAACTTGTGGATATTTTTCAGTCCCGGGGACTGTAAACTAATCCCCGATCGCGTTAGTTTCCATTGAAATGGACAGAGCAAAACATTTTAAACGCTCACCTTCAAGCTTCTGAGCCGAATATAGCCCCTCTTCACTTTAAGCCTGAAAGAGTAGCCTAGACCGTCTTACGCGTATCGTGATTTTGACCAGCTTAGGCTCGATTTCCCGGAACTTGGGGGATATTTTCAAATTCGGCGGACTCTAAACTAACACCTGATTACCTTGCTTTGCAGTGAATTGGGCACAGCATAACTTTTTCAACGCTCACTTTCGACCTTCTTTGCCGAAATATAGCCACACTTCACTTTAAGACTGAAAGAGTAGCCGAGACCGTCTTGCGCGAATCGTGATTTTGACCAACTTCGGGTCGATTTCCCGGAGCTTGGCGGATATATTCGAGTCCCGCGAGCTCTAAATTAACTCCTTATGGCCTTGGTTTTCGGAGAAATGGACAGAGCAGAACTTTTTTAACACTCACCTTCTAGCTTGTGGGCTTAAATAGAAGCCCACTTTACTTTAACCCTGAAATAGTAGCCGAGACCGCCAAACGGGCATCGTAATTTTGACCAAGTTCACCTTGATTTCCCGGAGCTTGGGGGATATTTTCCAGTCCGGGGGACTCTAAACTAACTCCTAATGGCCTTGGTTTGCAGTAAAATGCACAGAGCATAACTTTTTTAACGATCACTTTGCAGCTTCTGGGCCGAAATATAGCCCCACTTCACTTTAAGACTGAAAGAGTAGCGGAGACCGCCTTACAGGCATCCTGATTTTGACCAACTTCAGCTCGATTTCCCCGAACTTGGCGGATATTTTCCAGTCCGGGGGACTTTAAACTAACTCCTGATGGCCTTTGTTTGCAGTTAAATGCACAAAGCGTAACTTTTTAAACGGTCACTTTCGAGCTTCTGGGCCGAAATATGGCCCCACTTCACTTTAAGACTGAAACAATAGCCGAGATCGCGTTTCGCGCATCGTGATTTTGACCAACTTCGGATCGATATCCCGGAACTTGGGGGATATTTTCCAGTCCCGGGGACTCTAAACTAACTCCTGATTGCCTTGCTTTGCATTGAAACTGACAGAGCAAAACGTTGTGAAGACTCACCTTCGAGCTTCTGCGCCGAAATATAGCCCCACTTCTTTTTAAGAGTAAGAGTAGCCGAGTCTGTCGTACGCAAATCGTGATTTTGACTAACTTCGGCTCGATTTCCCGGAACCTGGGGGATATATTCCAGTCCCGGGAGCACTAAACTAACTCCTGATGGCCTTAGTTTCCAGTGAAATGGAAACAGCAAATTGTTTTGAACCCTTACTTTGGAGCTTCTGGGCCGAAATAGAGTCCCACTTTATTTTAACACTAAAAGAGTAGCCGAGACGGCCTTACGCGATCATTTATTTTGCCAAACTTTGTCTCGATTTTTCGGCACTTACGGGATATTTTCCAGTCCCTGGGACTCTAAACTAACTCTTGATGGCTTTGCTTCGAAGTGAAATTGACACAGGAAAACTTTTTGAACGCTCACTTTCGAGCTTCTGGGGCGAAATATAGCCCCATTTCACTTTAAGACTGAAAGATTAGCCAAGACCGCCTTACGCCCTGGTTATTTTGACAAACTTCGGCTAAATTCCCCGGAATTTGGGGGATGTTTTCCACTCCGTGGGTCTCTAAACTAACTCCTGATGGCCTTGGTTTGCAGTGAAATTGACACAGCAAAACTTTTTAAACACCCAGGTTCGAGCTTCTGGGCCGAAATATTGCCCGACTTCACTTTAAGACTGAAAGAGTATCCGAGACCCCCGTACGCGCGTCGTGATTTTGACTAACTTTGGCTAAATTTCCCGGAACTTGGGGGATATTTTCCATTCCCGGGGACTCTAAACTGGCCGCCGACGTCCTTGGTTTGCAGTAAAATGGACACAGCAAAACTTTTTTAACGCTCACTTTCGAGCTTCTGGGCCGAAATATAGCCTCACTTTACTTTAAGATTGAAAGAGTAGCCGAGACCGGCTTACGCGCATCGTAATTTTGACCAACTTCGGCTCGATTTCCCGGAACTTGGGGGATATTTTACAGTCCCGCGGACTCTAAAGTAACTCCTGATGGCCTTGCTTTGGACTGAAATGGAGACAGCAAAACTTCCTGAACGCTCACTTTGAAGCTTCTGGGCGGAAATATTGCTCCAGTTCACTTTAAGAATGAAAGAGTAGCCGAGACCGCCTTACGCTTATCGTGATTGTGACCAACTTTGGCTCGATTTCCCGGGAAATGGGGGATATTTTCCGGGACCGGGGACTCTAAAGTAACTCCTGATTGCCTTGGTTTGCATTGAAATGGAGAGACCAAAACTTTTTCAACGCTCCCCTTCGAGCTTCTGAGGCGAAATATAGCCCCACTTTATTTTAAGACTGAAAAAGTTGCCGAGACCGTCTTACGCGCATCGTGGTTTTGACCAACTTCGGCTACATTTGCCGAAACTTCGGGGATATATTGCAGTCCCAAGGACTCTAAAGTAATTCCTGATGGCCTTGATTTGCAGTGAAATGGACACAGCCAATTTTTTTGAACGCATAGTTTCGAAATTCTAGGGAGAAATATAGCCCCACTTCACTTTAAGACTGAAAGAGTAGCCGAGACCGCCTTAGGCGCATCGTGATTTTGACCAACTTCGGCTCGAGTTTGCGGAAGTTAAGGGATATTTTTCAGTCCCGGGGACTCTAAACTAACTCACGATGGCCTTGGTTTTCAGTTAAATTGAGAGAGCAAAACTTTTTGAACGCTCACTTTCGAGCTTCTGGATCGAAATATAGCCCTACTTCACTTTAAGACTGAAAGAGTAGCCGAGACCCCCTTACGCGCATCGTTATTTTGGGTTACTTCGGCTCGATTTCCGGGAACTTGGGAAATAATTCCCAGTCCCGGGCACTCTAAACTAATTCCTGATTGCCTTGGTTTGCAGTGAAATGGACACAGCCAAACTCTTTGAACGTTGACTTTCGAGCTTCTGGGCCGAAATATAGCCCCACTTCACTTTAAGACTGAAAGAGTAGCCGAGACCGCCTTACGCGCATGGTAAATTTGTCCAACTTCGGCTTGATTTCTCGGGGCTTGGGGGATATTTTCCAGTCTCGGAAGCTCTAAACTAACTCCTGATTGCCTTGGTTTTCAGTGAAATGGACACAGGTAAAAGGAGCGCACGCTAGGTTTCAGGTTGTAGGCCGAAATGTAGCCCCACTTTATTTTAAGACTGAAAGGGTAGACGAAACCGCCTTAAGCGCATCGAAATTTTTAGCCACTATGGCTCGATCTGCCAAAACTTGGGGGATATTTTCCAGTCCCGGGGACTCTAAGATAACTCCTGATAACCTTAGTTTTCAGTAAAATGGTCACAGGTAACAGGAGCGCATGCTCCCTGTCGACCTTCTCGGTCGAAATAAAGCCCCACTTCATTTTAAGACTGAAAGAGTAAACGAAACTGCCGTACGCTTATCGTAATTTTAAGAAACTATGGCTCAATTTGCCGAAACTTGCAGGATAGTTTCCAGTCTCGAGGACTCTAAACTATCTCCTGATGGACTTAGTTCTTAGTGAAAAGGACACAGGCAAAAGGAGCGCGCGCTCGGTGTCAAGCTTGTAGAACCGAAATATGGCCCCACTTCAGTTTCAGAGTGAAAGAGTAGCCGAGACCGCCTTACTCGAATCTTGATTTTCAGCATCTTTGGCTCGATTTGCCGGAATTCGGGGAATATTTTCCAGTCCCGAGGACTCTATGCTAACTCATGACGAACTTAGTTTTCAGTGATATGTACACAGGCAAAAGGAGCGCACGCTCGGTGTGGAGCTTCTCGGCCGAAATATAGCCCCACTTCAGTTTAAGACTGAAAGAGTAGCCGAGACCGCCTTACGCGCATCGTGATTTTGAGCAACTTTGGCTCGATCTGCCAGAACTTGGGAAATATTTTCCAGTCCCAAGGACTCTAAACTAACACCTGATCGCCTAAGACGTCAGTGAAATGGACACAGGTAAAATTAGCGCATGCCCGGTCTCGAGCTTCTAGGTCGAAATATAGCCCCCCTTAATTTTAAGACTGAAAGAGTAGCCGAGACCGCCTTAGGCGCATCGTGATTTTGGGCCACTTTTGCTCGATTTCCCGGAAGTTGGCGAATAATTTAAAGTGCCGCGGACGCTAAACTAACTCCCGATGACCTTGGTTTCCAATTTAATGAACACAGCAAAACATTCTGAATGCTCACCTTCGAGCTTCAGGGCCGAAATATAGCCCTACTTAAATTTAGGACTGAAAGAATATCCGAGAGCCCGTTACGCGCATGGTGATTTTAATCAACTTCGGCGCGATTTCCTGGAACTTGGAGAATATTTTCCACTCCCGGGGACTCTAAACTAACTCCTGACGGCCTTGGTTTCCAGTGAGAGGGACAGAGCAAAACTTTTTGAACGCGCGCTTTCGAGTTTCTTGGCCGAACTATAGCCCAACTTCACTTTAAGACTGAAAGATTAACCGAGACCGCCTTACGCGCATCGTGACTTTGACCAACTTCGGCTCGATCTGGCGGAACTTGGGAAATATTTTCTAGTCCCAAGGGCTCTAAACTAACGCCTGATGGCCTTGCTTTGCAGTGAAATGGACACAGCAAAACGTTTCGAATGCGCACTTTCGAGCCTCTGGGCCGAAATATAGCGCAACTTCACTTTAAGACTCAAAGAGTAGGCGGAACCGCGTTACGCGCATCGTGATTTTGATCAACTTCTGCTCGATTTCCCGGAACTTGGGGAATATTTTCCAGTCCCGGCGACTCTAAACTAACTCCTGATGGCCATGGTTTGCAGTGAAATTTACACAGCACAAGTTTTTGAACGCACACTTTCGAGGTTCTGGACCGAAATAGAGCCCCACTTCACTTGAAGACTGAAAGAGTAGCCGTGACCGACTTACGCGCATCCTGATTTTGAGCATCTTCGGCTCGATTTGCGGGAACTTAGGGGATATATTCCAGTTCTGAGGACTCTAAACTGATTCCTGATGGGCTTGGTTTGCAGTAAAATGGACACAGCAAAACTTTTTGAACGCTCAATTTCGAGCTTCTGGGCCAAAATGTAGCCCCACTTTACTTTAACACTAAAAGGGTAGCCGAGACCGCCTTACGCGTATCGTGATTTTGACAAAGTTCGGGTTGATTTCCCGGAACTTGGGGGATGTTTTCCAGTCCCGGGGACTCTAAACTAACTCCTGCTTGTCTTGGTTTGGAGTGAAATGGAAACAGCAAAACTTTTGAACGCTGACTTTCCAGCTTCTCGGCCCAAAAGTTTCGCCCCACTTCACTTTAAGACTGAAAGAGTAGCCGAGACCGCCTTATGCGAATCGTGATGTTGACAAACTACGCCTCGATTTCCCGGAACTTCGGGGATAATATCCAGACCCGGCAACTTTAAACTAACTCCTGATTGCCTTGGTTTGCAGTAAAATGGAAACGGCAAAACTTTTTCAACGCTCACTTTAAAGCTTCTGGGCCAACACATAGCCCCACTTCACTTTAAGACTTAAAGAGTAGCCGAGACCGTCTTAAGCGCATCGTGATTTTGACCAAGTTCGGCTCCATTTCCCGGAACTGGAGGGATATTTTCCAGTCCCGGGGACTCTTAACTAACTCCTGATTGCCTTGGTTGGCCGAGCAATGGACACAGGAAAACGTTTTGAACGCTCACTTTCGAGCTGCTGGGTCGAAATAGAGCGGAACGTCACTTTAAGCCTGAAAGAGTAGCCGAGACCGTCTTACGCGCATAGTGATTTTGACCAACTTTGGCTTGATTTTCCGGAACTTGGGGGATATTTTCCAGTCCCGGGGACTCTAAACTAACTCCTGATGGCCTTGCTTTGCAGTGAAATGGAGACAGCAAAACTTTTTGAACGCTCACTTTGGACCTTCTGGGCCGAAATATAACCCCACTTCACTCTAAGACTTAAAGAGTTGCCGAGACCGCTTTACGCGCATCGTGATTTTGACCATCTTCGGCTTGATTTCCCGGGACTTGGGGGATATTTTCTAGTCCCGGGGACTATAAACTAAGTCCTGATGACCTTGTTTTGCAGTGAAATTGAAACAGCAAAAGTTTTTGAAAGCAGAGTTTCGAGCTTCTGGGCCGAAATATAGCCCCACTTCACTTGAGCAGTGAAAGATGAGCCGAGTCCGCCTTACGCGCATCGTGACTTTGATCACCTTCGGCTCGATTTGCCGGAACTTAGGGAATATTTTCCAGTTCTGTGGACTCTAAACTAATTCCTGATTGCCTGGGTTTGCAATGAAATGGACACAGCAAAACGTTTTGAACGTTCATCTTCGAGCTTCTACGCCAAAATATAGCTCCACTTCACTTGAAGACTGAAAGAATAGCCGATACCGCTTTACAGTCATCGTGACTTTGACCAAGTTCAGCTCGATATCCCGGAACTTGGGGGATATATTCCAGTCCTGGGGACCCTAAACTAACTCCTGATCACCTTGCTCTGAAGTGAACTTGACAAGGGAAAACTTTTTGAACGCTCACTTTCGAGCTTCTGGGGAGAAATATAGCCCCACTTCACTTTAAGACTGAGAGATTAGCCAAGACCGTCTTACGCCCATGGTGATTTTGACAAACTTAAGCTAAATTTCCCGGAAATTGGGGGATATTTTCCCCTCCCTGGGTCTCTATACTAACTCATGATGGCCTTGGTCTGCAGTGAAATTGACACAGCAAAACTTTTTAAACACTCAGTTTCGAGCTTCTGGGGCGAAATATTGCCCCACCTCACTTTAAGACTGAAAGAGTAGCCGAGACCGCGTACGCGCGTCGTGATTTTGACCAACTTCGGCTAAATTTCCCGGAACTTGGGGGATATTTTCCATTCCCGGGCACTCTAAACTGACCCGCGACGTCCTTGGTCTGCAGTAAACTGGACACAGCAAGGCTTTCTGAACGCTCATTTTCGAGCTTCTGGGACGAGATATTGCCCCACTTTACTTTAAGACTAAAAGAGTAGCCGAGCCCACCTTACGCGCATCGTGATTTTGACCAACTTCGGCTCGGTTTCCCGGAACTTGGGGAATATTTTTTAGTCCCGCGGACTCTAAAGTAACTCCTGATGGCCTTGGTTCGCTTTGAAATGGACACAGTAAAACTTGAACGTTCACTTTCGAGCTTCTTGGCCCAAATATAGCCCCACTTCACTTAAAGACTGAAAGAGTAAGCGAGAGCGCCTTACGCGCATTGTGATTTTGACCAACTTCGGCTCGATTTCCCGCAACTTGGGGCATAGTTTTTTAGTCTCAGGGACTCTAAACTAACTCCTGATTGCCTTGGTTTGCATTGAAATGGACATAGGAAAACATTTTGAACGCTCACCTTCGAGCCTCTGGCCCAAATATACCTCCACTTCACTTTAAGACTTTAAGAGTAGCCGAGACCGCCTTACGCGCATCGTGATTTTAACCAGCTTAGGCTCGATTTCCCGGAACTTGGGGGATACTTTCAAATCCGGCGGACTCTAAACTAACACCTGATTGCCTTGCTTTCCAGTGAACTGGGCACAGCATAACTTTTTCACCGCTCACTTTCGACCTTCTTTGCCGAAATATAGCCACACTTCACTTTAAGACTGAAAGAGTAGCCGAGACCGCCTTACGCGCATCGTGATTTTGACCAACTTCGGATGGATTTCTAGGAACTTGGGGGGTATTTTCCAGTCCCGAAGACTCTAAAATAACCCCTGATCGCCTTGGTTTGTATTGAAATGGACAGAGGAAAAGATTTTGAACGCTCACCTTCGAGCTTCTGGGCCGAAATATAGGCCTACTCTACTTTAAGATTGAAAGAGTAGCCGAGTCCGTCTTACGCGCATCGTGAGTTTGACAAACTTTGGCTCGATTTCCCGGAAATTAGGGGATATATTCAAGTCTCGGGGACTCTAAACTATCTCCTGATTGCCTTGGTTTGCAGTGAAATGGACACAGCAATTTTTTTGAACGCTCACTTTGGGTCTTCTGGGCCGAAGTAGACCCTCACTTCACTTTAAGACTCAACGAATAGCCGAGACGGCCTTACGCGTATCTTCATTTTGACAACCTTTGTCCCCATTTTCCCGCACTTACAGGATATTTTCCAGTCCCTTGGACTCTAACCTAACTTCTGCTCGCCTTTGTTTGCAGTGAAATTGACACAGGAAGACCTTTTGAACGGTCACTTTCGAGCTTCTGGGCAGAAATATAGCCCCACTTCACTTTAAGACTGAAAGATTAGCCGAGACCGCCTTACGCACATGGTGATTTTGACCAACTTCGGCTAAATTTCCCGGAATTTGGGGGATATTTTCCACTCCCTGGATCTCTAAACTAATTCCTGATTGCTTTGGTTTGCAGTGAAATTGACACAGGAAAACCTTTTTAAACACTCACTTTAGAGCTTCTGGGCCGAAATATTACCCCACCTCACTTTAAGACTGAAAGAGTAGGCGAGACTGCCTCACGGGCATGGTGATTTTAACCAACCTCGGCTCGATTGCCAGGAAGTTGGGGGATATTTTCTACTCCCGGAACCTCTAAATTAACTCCTGATGGCCTTCGTTTGCAGTGAAATAGACAGAGCAAAACTTTTTAAACGCTCACTTTCAAGCTCTTGGGCAGCAAGGTAGCCCCACTTCACTTCAAGACTGAAAGAGTAGCCGAGACCGCCTTACGCGCATCGTGATTTTGATCAACTTCGCCTCCATTTTCCGGAAATTGGGGGATATTTTCCAGTGCCGGAATCTCTAAACTAAACCCTGATGTCTTTATTTTTTGCGGAAATGGACACAGGTTAAAGAAGCGCAAGCTAGGTGTCGAGCTTCTAGGCCGAAATATAGCCCCACTTCATTTTAAGACTAAAAGAGTAGTAGAGACCGCCTCACGCGAATGGTGATTTTTGAGCATCTTTGGCTGGATTTGCGGGGACTAGGGGGATATTTTTCAGTCCCGGGGACTCTAAACTAACTCCTGATTGCCGTATTATTAAGTGAAAAGGACAGGGGTAAACGAAGCGGACGCTAGGTGTGGAGCTTCTAGGCCGAAATATAGCCCCACTTTAATTTAAACGGTAAGAGTACCGTAAACTCTTACGCACATCGTGATTTTCAGCAACTTTGGTTGATTTGCCGGATTTTGGTTGATATTTTACAGTCCCGGGGACTCTAAACTAACTTCTGATGGCCTAAATTTTTACTAAAATGGACACAGGTGAAAGGAGCGCTCGCTCGGTGTCGAGCTTCTAGGCCGAAATATAGCCCCACTTCACTTTAAGACGGAAAGAGTAGCAAAGAGCGCCTTCCGCGCATCGTGAGTTTCACCAACTTCGGCTCGATTTCCCGCAACTTGGAGGATATTTTCCAGTCCCGGGATTTCTAAACTAACTCCTCATTGTCGTGGTTTGCAGTGAAGTGGACTTAGCAGAACTTTTTAAACGCTCACTTGTGAGTTTCTGGAACAAAATATAGCCCAACTTTACTTTTAGACTGATAGAGTAGCCGAGACCGGCTTACGCGCATGGTGATTTTGATCAAATTTGGCTCGATTTCCTGGAACTTGGGGGATATATTCCAGTCCCGGGGACTCTAAACTAACTCCTGATGGCCTGGATTTGCGGTGAAATGCACACAGGAGAACTTTTTCAACGCTTCCTTTCGAGCTTCTGGGCCGAAACATAGCCCCACTCCTTTTTAAGACTTAAAGAGTAGCCGAGACCGCCTTACGCGCATCGTGATTTTGACCATCTTCGGCTTGATTTCGCGGGACTTGGGGGATATTTTCTAGTCCCGGGGATTCTAAACTAAGTCCGGATGGCCTTATTTTGCAGTGAAATTGAAACAGCCAAACTTTTTGAAAGCAAAGTTTCGAGCTTCTAGGTCGAAATATAGCCCCACTTCACTTGAAGAGTGAAAGATGAGCCAGTCGGCCCTACGCTCATCGTGATTTTGACCAACTTCGGCTCGATTTGCCGGAAATTAGGAAATATTTTCCAGTTCTGTGGACTCTAAACTTATTCCTGATGGCATTGGTTTCCACTGAAATGGACACAGGAAAACGGTTTGAACGCTTATCTTGGAGGTTCTGGCCTAAAATATAGCCCAACTTCACTTTAAGACTGAAAGAATAGCTGAGACCGCCTTGCGCGCATCGTGATTTTGACCAACTTCGGCTCGATTTCCCGCAGTTTGGGGATATTTTCCAGTCCCGGAGACTCTAAACTAACTCCTGATCGTCTTGGTTTGCATTGAAATAGACACAGCGAAACTTTTTGAACGCTCACTTTCGAGCTTCTGGCCCGAAATATAGCCCACTTTACTTTAAGACTGAAAGAGTAGCCGAAACCGTCTTGCGCGAATCGTGATTTTGACCAACTTCGGGTCGATTTCCCGGAGCTTGGCGGATATATTCGAGTCCCGCGAGCTCTAAATTAACTCATTATGGCCTTGGTTTTCGGAGAAATGGACAGAGCAGAACTTTTTTAACACTCACCTTCTAGCTTGTGGACTTAAGTAGAAGCCCACTTTACTTTAACCCTGAAACAGTAGCCGAGACCGCCTTACGCGCATCGTGATTTTGACCCAGTTCAGCTCGATTTCCCGGAGCTTGGGGGATATTTTCCAGTCCGGGGGACTCTAAACTAACTCCTAATGGCCTTGGTTTGCAGTGAAATGCACAGAGCATAACTTTTTTAACGATCACTTTGCAGCTTCTGGGCCGAAATATAGCCCCACTTCACCGTAAGACTGAAAGAGTAGCGGAGACGGCCTTACAGGCATCGTGATTTTGACCAACTTCAGCTCGATTTCCCCGAACTTGGCGGATAATTTCCAGTCCGGGGGACTTTAAACTAACTCCTGATGGCCTTTGTTTGCAGTTAAATGCACAAAGCGTAACTTTTTAAACGGTCACTTTCGAGCTTCTGGGCCGAAATATGGCCCCACTTCACTTTAAGACTGAAACAATAGCCGAGATCGCGTTTCGCGCATCGTGATTTTGACCAACTTCGGATCGATATCCCGGAACTTGGGGGATATTTTCCAGTCCCGGGGACTCTAAACTAACTCCTGATTGCCTTGCTTTGCATTGAAACTGACAGAGCAAAACGTTGTGAAGACTCACCTTCGAGCTTCTGCGCCGAAATATAGCCCCACTTCTTTTTAAGAGTAAGAGTAGCCGAGTCTGTCGTACGCAAATCGTGATTTTGACTAACTTCGGCTCGATTTCCCGGAACCTGGGGGATATATTCCAGTCCCGCGAACACTAAACTAACTCCTGATGGCCTTAGTTTCCAGTGAAATGGAAACAGCAAATTGTTTTGAACCCTTACTTTGGAGCTTCTGGGCCGAAATAGAGTCCCACTTTATTTTAACACTAAAAGAGTAGCCGAGACGGCCTTACGCGATCATTTATTTTGCCAAACTTTGTCTCGATTTTTCGGCACTTACGGGATATTTTCCAGTCCCTGGGACTCTAAACTAACTCTTGATGGCTTTGCTTTGAAGTGAAATTGACACAGGAAAACTTTTTGAACGCTCACTTTCGAGCTTCTGGGGCGAAATATAGCCCCACTTCACTTTAAGACTGAAAGAGTAACCGAGACCGCCTTACGCGCATCGTGATTTTGACCAACTTTGGCTAAACTTCCCAGAACTTGGGGGATATTTTCCATTCCTGGGGACTCTAAACTTGCCCCCGACGTCCTTGGTCTGCAGTAAAATGGACACAGCAAAACTTTTTGAACGCTGACTTTCCAGCTTCTGGGCCGAAATATAGCTCCACTTTACTTTAAGGTTGAAAAAGTAGCCGAGACCGGCTTACACACATCGTGGTTTTGACCAACTTCGGCTAGATTTCCCGAAACTTCGGGGACATATTCCAGTCCCAAGGACTGTAAAGTAATTCCTGATGGCCTTGGTTTCCAGTGACATGGACACAGCCAATTTTTTTGGAACGCATACTTTCGAAATTCTGGGGAGAAATATAGCTCCACTTCACTTTAAAACTGAAAGAGTAGCCGAGACCGCCTTAGGCGCATTGTGATTTTGACCAACTTCGGCTCGAGTTTCCGGAACTTAAGAGATATTTTTCAGTCCCGGTGACTCTAAACTAACTCACGATGGCCTTGGTTTTCAGTTAAATTGAGAGAGCAAAACGTTTTGAACGCTCACTTTCGAGCTTCTGGACCGAAATATAGCCCTACTTCACTTTAAGACTGAAAGAGTAGCCGAGAGCGCCTTACGCGCATCGTGATCTTGACCAACTTCGTCTCGATTTCGCGGAACTTGAGGACTATTTTCCAGTTCCGGGGACTCTAAACAAAGTCCTGATGGCTTTGGTTTGCACTGAAATGGACACAGGATAACTTTTTGAACGCTCACTTTCGAGCTTCTGGGCCGAAGCATAGCCCTACTTCACTTTAAGACTGAAAGAGTAGCTGAGATTGCGTTACGCGCATCGTGATTTTGGGTTACTTCGGCTCGATTTCCCGGAACTTGGGAAATAATTTGTCCAACTTCGGCTTGATTTCTCGGGGTTTGGGGGATATTTTCCAGTCCCGGAAGCTCTAAACTAACTCCTGATTGCCTTGGTTTTCAGTGAAATGGACACAGGTAAAAGGAGCGCACGCTAGGTTTCCAGGTTGTAGGCCGAAATGTAGCCCCACTTTATTTTAAGACTGAAAGGGTAGACGAGACCGCCTTAAGCGCATCGAAATTTTTAGCCACTATGGCTCGATCTGCCAAAACTTGGGGGATATTTTCCATTCCCGGGGACTCTAAGATAACTCCTGATAACCTTAGTTTTCAGTAAAATGGTCACAGGTAACAGGACCGCACGCTTCCCGTCGACCTTCTAGGTCGAAATAAAGCCCCACTTCATTTTAAGACTGAAAGAGTAAACGAAACTGCCGTACGCTTATCGTAATTTTAAGACACTATGGCTCAATTTGCCGAAACTTGCAGGATAGTTTCCAGTCTCGAGGACTCTAAACTATCTCCTGATGGACTTAGTTCTTAGTGAAAGGGACACAGGCAAAAGGAGCGGACGCTCGGTGTCAAGCCTGTAGAACCGAAATATGGCCCCACTTCATTTTCAGAGTGAAAGAGTAGCCGAGACCGCCTTACTCGCATCTTGATTTTGAGCATGTTTGCCTCGATTTGCCGGAATTCGGGGAATATTTTCCAGTCCCGAGGACTCTATGCTAACTCATGACGAACTTAGTTTTCAGTGATATGTACACAGGCAAAAGGCGCGCACGCTCGGTGTCGAGCTTCTTGGCCGAAATCCAGCCACACTTCACTTTAAGACTGAAAGAGTAGCCGAGACCGCCTTACGCGCATCGTGATTTTGATCAACTTCTGCTCGATTTCCCGGAACTTGGGGAATATTTTCCAGTCCCGGTGACTCTAAACTAACTCCTGATGGCCATGGTTTGCAGTGAAATTTACACAACACAAGTTTTTGAACGCACACTTTCCAGCTTCTGGACCGAAATAGAGCCCCACTTCACTTGAAGACTTAAAGAGTAGCCGAGACCGACTTACGCGCATCCTGATTTTGAGGAACTTCGGCTCGATTTGCCGGAACTTAGGGGATATATTCCAGTTCTGAGGACTCTAAACTAATTCCTGATGGCCTTGGTTTGCAGTAAAATGGACACAGCAAAACTTTTGGAACGCTCAATTTCGAGCTTCTGGACCAAAATATAACCCCACTTTACTTTAACACTAAAAGGGTAGCCGAGACCGCCTTACGCGCATCGTGATTTTGACAAACTTCGGCTTGATTTCCCGGAACTTGGGGGATATTTTCCAGTCCCGGGGACTCTAAACTAACTCCTGCTTGTCTTGGTTTGGAGTGAAATGGAAACAGCAAAACTTTTTGAACGCTGACTTTCCAGCTTCTGGGCCCAAGAGTTTAGCCCCACTTCATTAGAAGATTGAAAGAGTAGCCGAGGCCGCCTTAGGCGCATCGTAATTTTGACTAACTTAGGCTCGATTTTCGGAGACTTGGGGGATATTTTCCAGTCACGCGGACTCTAAACTAACTCCTGATTGCCTTGCTTTGCAGTGAAATGGACACAGGAAAACTTTTTTAACGCTCTTTTCCGAGCTTCCGGGCCAAAATATAACCACACTTCATTTTAAGACTGAAAGAGTAGCCGAGACCGGGTACGCGCGTCGTGATTTTCACAAACTACGCCTCGATTTTCCGGAACTTGGGGGATATTTTCCATTCCCGGGCACTCTAAACTGACCCCGACGTCCTTGGTCTGCAGTAAACGCTGATTTTCGAGCTTCTGGGACGAGATAGAGGGCCACTTTACTTTAAGGCTAAAAGAGTAGCCGAGCCCGCCTTACGCGCATCGTGATTTTGACCAACTTCGGCTCGGTTTCCCGGAACTTGGGGAATATTTTTTAGTCCCGCGGACTCTAAAGTAACTCCTGATGGCCTTGGTTCGCATTGAAATGGACACAGCAAAACTTTTTGAACGTTCACTTTCGAGCTTCTTGGCCCAAATATAGCCCCACTTTACTTAAAGACTGAAAGAGTAAGCGAGGGTGCCTTACGCACATCGTGATTTTGACCAACTTCGGCTCGATTTCCCGCAACTTGGGGGATAGTTTTTTAGTCCCGGGGACTCTAAACTAACCCCTGATTGCCTTGGTTTGCATTGAAATGGACATAGGAAAACATTTTGAACGCTCACCTTCGAGCTTCTGGGCCCAAATATAGCCCCACTTCACTTTCAGACTTTAAGAGTAGCCGAGACCGCCTTACGCGCATCCTGATTTTGACCAGCTTAGGCTCGATTTCCCTGAACTTGGGGGATATTTTCAAATCCCCGGGACTAGAAAATATCGCCCAAGTCCCGCGAAATCAAGCCGAAGATGGTCAAAATCACGATGCGCGTAAGGCGGTCTCGGCTACTCTTTAAGTCTTAAAGTGAAGTGGGGCTATGTTTCGGCACAGAAGCTCGAAAGGAAGCGCTCAAAAAGTTTTGCTGTGTCCATTTCACTGCAAACCCAGGCCATCAGGAGTTAGTTTAGAGTCCCCAGGACTGGAATATATCCCCCAAGTTCCGGAAAATCGAGCCAAATTTGGTCAAAATCTCCATGCGCGTAAGCCGGTCTCGGCTACTCTATCAGTCTAAAAGTAAAGTTGGGCTATATTTTGTTCCAGAAACTCACAAGTGAGCGTTTAAAAAGTTCTGCTAAGTCCACTTCACTGCAAACCACGACAATGAGGAGTTAGTTTAGAAATCCCGGGACTGGAAAATATCCTCCAAGTTGCGGGAAATCGAGCCGAAGTTGGTGAAAATCACGATACGCGGAAGGCGTTCTTTGCTACTCTTTCCGTCTTAAAGTGAAGTGGGGCTATATTTCGGCCTAGAAGCTTGACACCGAGCGAGCGCTCCTTTTATCTGTGTCCATTTTAGTAAAAATTAAGGCCATCAGAAGTTAGTTTAGAGTCCCCGGGACTGTAAAATATCAACCAAAATCCGGCAAATCAACCAAAGTTGCTGAAAATCACGATGTGCGTAAGAGTTTATGGTACTCTTACCGTTTTAAATTAAAGTGGGGCTATATTTCGGCCTAGAAGCTCCACACCTAGCGTCCGCTTCGTTTACCCCTGTCCTTTTCACTTAATAATACGGCAATCAGGAGTTAGTTTAGAGTCCCCGGGACTGAAAAATATCCCCCTAGTCCCCGCAAATCCAGCCAAAGATGCTCAAAAATCACCATTCGCGTGAGGCGGTCTCTACTACTCTTTTAGTCTTAAAATGAAGTGGGGCTATATTTCGGCCTAGAAGCTCGACACCTAGCTTGCGCTTCTTTAACCTGTGTCCATTTCAGCAAAAAATAAAGACATCAGGGTTTAGTTTAGAGATTCCGGCACTGGAAAATATCCTCCAATTTCCGGAAAATCGAGCCGAAGTTGATCAAAATCACGATGCGCGTAAGGCGGTCTCGGCTACTCTTTCAGTCTTGAGGTGAAGTGGGGCTACCTTGCTGCCCAAGAGCTTGAAAGTGAGCGTTTAAAAAGTTTTGCTCTGTCTATTTCACTGCAAACGAAGGCCATCAGGAGTTAATTTAGAGGTTCCGGGAGTAGAAAATATCCCCCAACTTCCTGGCAATCGAGCCGAGGTTGGTTAAAATCACCATGCCCGTAGAGCGGTCTCGGCTACCCTTTCAGTCTTAAACTGAGGTGGGGCAATATTTCGCCCCAGAAGCTCGAAACTGAGTGTTTAAAAAGGTTTTGCTGTGTCAATTTCACTGCAAACCAAAGCCATGAGGAATTAGTTTAGAGACCCAGGGAGTGGAAAATATCCCCCAAATTCCAGGAAATTTAGCTTAGGTTTGTCAAAATCACCATGGGCGTAAGACGGTCTCGGCTAATCTTTCAGTCTTAAAGTGAAGTGGGGCTATATTTCGCCCGAGGAGCTCGAAAGTGAGCGTTCAAAAAGTTTTCCCTTGTCAAGTTCACCTCAAACCAAGGTGATCAGGCGTTAGTTTAGGGTCCCCAGGACTGGAAAATATCCCCCAAGTTCCGGGATATCGATCCGAAGTTGGTCAAAATCACGATTCGCGAAACGCGGGTCGGCTACTGTTGCAGTGTTAAAGTGAAGTGGGGCTATATTTCAGCCCAGAAGCTCGAAAGTGACCGTTTAAAAAGTTACGCTTCGTGCATTTAACTGCAAAAAAAGGCCATCAAGTGTTATTTTAAAGTCCCCCGGACTGGAAAATATCCCCCAAGTTCCGGGAAATCGAGCTGAACTTGGTCAAAATCACGATGTCTGTAAGGCGGTCTCGGCTATTCTTTCAGTCTTCAAGTGAAGTGGGGCTATATTTTGGCGCAGAAGCTCGAAGATGAGCGTTCAAAAAGTTTTGCTGTGTCCATTTCAATGCAAACCAAGGCCATCAGGAATTAGTTTAGAGTCCACAGAACTGGAAAATATTCCCTAAGTTCCGGCCAATCGAGCCGAAGTTGGTCAAAATCACGATGCGCGTAAGGCGGACTCGGCTCATCTTTCACTGCTCAAGTGAAGTGGGGCTATATTTCGGCCCAGAAGCTCGAAACTCTGCTTTCAAAAACTTTTGCTGTTTCAATTTCACTGCAAAACAAGGTCATCAGGCCTTAGTTTAAAGTCCCCGGGACTAGAAAATATCCCCCAAGTCCCGGGAAATCAAGCCGAAGATGGTCAAAATCACGATGCGCGTAAAGCGGTCTCGGCAACTCTTTAAGTCTTAAAGTGAAGTGGGGTTATATTTCGGCCCAGAAGCTCCAAAGTGAGCGTTCAAAAAGTTTTGCTGTGTCCATTTCACTGCAAAGCAAGGCGATCAGGAGTTAGTTTAGAGTGCCCGGGACTGGAAAATATCCCCCAAGTTCCGGAAAATCAAGCCAAAGTTGGTCAAAATCACGATGAGCGTAAGACGGTCTCGGCTACTCTTTCAGGCTTAAAGTGAAGTGGGCTATATTCGGCTCAGAAGCTTGAAGGTGAGCGTTTAAAATGTTTTGCTCTGTCCATTTCAATGCAAACCAAGGCGATCGATAGGTAAGGGTCAAGCCACTTAATGGATAGATTTTTTAGATAGATTTTTTTTTCATTTTTTATGTAAATCTGCCACTAAATTGTAATAAATAAAGTCTGCATACAGGCCAAGTGGCCCACCAGGCTGGAGCTTATCCCGGTTTTTGTAGTGTGAAGCAACTAGGGGTATTTCTACTTCCCCCTGGATGGGATGCAGTCCATTGCAGGGTTTTCCCCAGCATTAGGTTCGCTGGTACCCATTTATACACGGGGGTAGAGGGAGGCACTGTGAGAATGAAGTGTCTCTCCCAAGAACACAACGCAATGTCCACGGTCAGGGCCTGAACCTGGACCACTTGATCCAGAGACGAGTGCACTAACCATGAGGCTACCACGCCTCCCACCCTTTAGGTGACTGAATTTGCCCTCCGTTAAAATTACTTTATAAATTATTAATAATTATTTATTACATAATTGAAAATAGTTTTCAACAGAGTGCAACAACAAAAATCAAGAGGAACACTGCTTTTATTAGGAGCATTTTCTTTCTTATTAAGTCCACTGAAATACTGACTACCATAATGTAGCACATAAAAGGTAAGAGGAGACATTCTAGCCAGCAGTCTCCTACTGATACAGATTTTACAATTTTTGCTGAGTTATAAATAACAATCTTTAAAGCAGCAGGACATACACGTAGTAGAAGTACAGCATGATAACCACCATTTTAAGAACTGAATGGAAATTCAAAAGGTATAAGCTGGAACAGTTAGGACAGCTTATACTTCGAATAAACATTGCAAGATTTGTATTTTATGAATAGAGACAGATTAAAACATTCAACTTTTGTGTTCCTTAATGATGGGTTCTAGGAGTTTCATTTAATTGTAGTCCTAATATTAAGACTGATTGCGATACTCTACACGTATATGTTCATGTTTATGAACATGGTATAGAACTGCTAATTTTAAGCTTCTGTTATATAATTTCTGTATTTCAGTGTAAAGCTATAAGGTCATTTCTCGAGTTAAGTTTTGACACGCATAGCAAGTTCAGATGGATTTCAATTGTCAACATTCTTGACTTTAAGAAACATATATGGATAAATTTCTAAAGTGTTTCCAACTCTGTAATTATACATGCAGCCTGGAGAGCCATTTTATATGCTTGCACCCAATGTATTTTGCAAAGAGTGAGTTTCAAAAGTTCAAGTGTCAGCTGACTTAAGTCTTGAAAACATCTTATTCTTTTTGTAAGCAGGAGAATTCCACATCCATCTGTAATTCTCAGATTAATTCCATGAAGTTTAAATGGTGATTTGTGTTGTTAAAGCCAGTTTCTACTAAGTCTTTTGATATTATTTTTGACGGCTAATAAACCTGTATAGCATCAGTAATGTTGTGTTAATAGTAACATCTGCTTACTGTCACTTGCATATCATACTGTAGTTGTTATTGCAGTGTTCATCTGGGTTATATGCACATGTACAATAGTACAACTTGCCTAACCTGCAATACACAATGAATGTAATAGTGACACATTTTAAAAGGGTATAAATGATTATATGCAGAAAAAATTTTGTATTTCTTTAATTTGCTTTCCTTTCTATTCTCTCCCCCCCTGCTGCCCCAATAAAAATAAGCTACCTACCTAACTAAGGTGTCCAAGTGATATTTCTTGCTTTTCTGGAAAGGGTTAAGAAAGAAAATGTTAGCTATAATGCCGTGCTCTCTCTAAAGAAACACTGGAGTTAAAATAATTCTTTTAACCTAGAAAAAAGGTATTGTCATGTACAGCATCTGTAAATTTTGGTAGAGTTACATGTAATTTTGAATCTCTATGAAGACTAGGAATTTAGGGACATTAATAGCACAGTAAATTCAAACCATTCTTTGTTTCTGCAAATAAATTTTCTGACTGTTTTGCTGTGTGATTTAAATAGTTGCTTGATACATTTAGACACATGTATTTCTTTGGTATGTAAAGTTTCCAAATTCAGCTAAATTATATATTAATAATGATCTCATATGATAAATACAGGGAAATATTCAAACAGCTTTCATGAAAATGTAAATAGGTTTATGATCACTGTAGTAAGACTCCAGGGTACCTGCTAATTGTACACATTGTAATACATTGGTATATACATGATCTATCTGTGTACTGTAGTCAGTAGTAAACTGGTTAATCAACTGAGTGTATCCTTTGTCTGTTATAAGATATTTTTCAGAGCCATTTGTTCTGAATTTGCCTGCATTAGATCAGTATTGAAATCCCCAAGCAGTACATTCGGAGTTTTAGATTCTGTGAATACTAAGTCATGAAGATGAGTAAGAGGATCAATCAACTGTGAAATTGTAGCTAGTTTTCGATCGATAGATACCAATGACATTAATATTTGGAATTGGTTGGCTCAACACCATTACAGTGGTTTCCAAATTATTAATTAAAAGTTATATCTGTATGGAATTTTAGTACAATTCAAATCATTCTTAATGTACAAAGCAGTTCCATAGCAAGTTCTTATGTTAGACTGATTAAAGTCATTTCTGTAAAGAGTTAATTTACTAAGCTGATATGTATCATCTCTATCTAACAAGCAAAGTTTTGATCCAACAAAAATGTCATCAGCTTCTTGAATGTTGTAATCACTTTGTACATCATCTAGGTGGAGGTGGAGAGATCTAACATTCTGAAACAAGACTGTTTTTGTTTGGGGTGAATCGTCAGTCCGTAACACTGCTTAAGGCACAAGGCTTACTTGTGTTCTTAGTCTGCTCATTTCACTTTTAACTTTCTCGCTAACCTTTAGTTTGTTTTCATTCAAATTAAAAATATGCATTGCAGAGCTGTTTCGTACATGGCTCAAGCCAACATAATGTATGTGCTCTCTTCTGGATACTGGAAAATCAACAACTACCTCATTTAATGTGTCGCCTTGACAACGGCGAATAGTCTTGGAAGCAGCAGGTCTAAGTGGAAATTGGCGCCGGAGAATTTGGACCTCACTTTTTTTGTTGGCTCAAAATTGTCTTGTTACTTCCAATACTGGTGTCCAATTTCTATTTATAGTTGCCTTGTATAAATGTGCATTTTCTCTAAGCTGGTTTCTGCCTATGTCAGGATGTGGAAATGACACCCAAATAATAATTGGTCTGGTATAATTTCAACTCTGTAGTCTCTGTGTTCTGTGACACACTCTGCACCATTGGTGAGTCCGTCAGTCACATCAATGTAGTTGTCAGTCATATTTTGTTGCAGTTACTACTGACATGAGCAAATATAAACCCACTGTCTTTGTTGGATCATCTGGGATTTTGTTTTTCATTTGTTTCTTGAGATCATCAGAGATGTCCCCGATTACAATGTCCAAAGCCTTAGTCTGAGCTTTATCAGCTTTAGAGAGGGCATACAATGCATTGTTGTGAGCATGTACGGATGCATTTTTAGTAAATAAATGTGCCATGTTCATATTGTAATTATCTTGTCCAGGCCTTACATTCAGAAGTCTTTGTTTCAAAATGGTTATATCATCTTCAGAGTGCTTTCACTCTCTCAAACGATCGAGTAGCTGAGCAAATTCTTTGTCATCTCTTTGTCTCATTATCTCTGTCAATTCAACGAGGGTGAAGTACTCTGTCCAAATTTTTGTTGCAAATTCATTACAGCCAGATTGGGAATTTTCAAAGATCCACTTATCAAAAACTTGCTTAAGCTGGAAAAGATCTCCAGCAGTTACCAAGCTTATTCCGCCAAATGGTTCATTAGTTCCAATAATTTGTTGTAATCTTTAAGTCAAAAAGTTGAACATGCCACTTTCAACCATAGAAATCTTATCAATGAAAATCACCCTGTTTGTTTAGTTTTGCTCTAATGGTATTCAGTCTATCACTGTCCAGTGCAAAATGCTCAAAACCTCTATTGGCAGGTATCTTAAAAGCAGCATGTAGTGTATTGCCTTTAATGCTGAATGCTGCTTTACTAGTTGGGGCAGTCTTGACATTTTTCACATCATCTGGATTTTCTCCAGTGATACTATTTAGAAATCTCATAAGACATGATAAAAAACTGTCTTTGTTTTTCATTCAAAGAGCGGTCGACCCTGTACCAGAGCTACTTTCCGAACGAAATAATCCCCCTCGTATAAAAGGCGTAGTAAAAAAATACGACACAACAAGGAGGCTCACCTTAGGTTCCAGATGATACAGAATTCACGGCCCATTGCATTGTTTCCTCCTCCGGGTGACATTTTAAAAGACTTTTTGTCCTCGGTCGTGACATGACATCGTCGCTTTTTAACATCGTAGCTTTAAAGATTTCGAAACGAGCATCGTAGCTTTCAGGATTTCAATATCGTTGCCGAAGCTAGTGTTCCTTAGCTTGATAATTTTCCATTTTACCACTCCACGAAGGTCTCCTCAAAATGCCGCACAAAAATGGTATAGTATGTCCTTCTAGTCTTTCCATGTGTATTTGTCGCAGCTACTGCTGATTAGCTTAAGAACTTTCCATTTTAAAACTCCACGGATTGAACCAAAACCCATCTTCGTGCCGTCTTAACCGCCATGTATAAACTCCGTGTTATAGGACAAAATTTCGCCTTTCTTGTCCCCCCTAAAACAAGCCAAACAAACAGTACGAAGTGTCTGGGACAAAAATTGTACTTAGCAGGGGAGGGATAGTGAAAACTATTTAATCCAGTTTTAATGAATAAATTAATCACAATGGACTGAGTGAGTGAGTGAACGCCATCCGACTGCCTTATAAGCTCATGGATGTCTAACATCCATGAGCAAAAAGGTAACCGAGACCGCCTTACTCGCAGCGTACTTTTGACCAACTTTGGGCCGATTTCCAGGAATTTGGAAGATATTTTCCAGTTTCGGGGACTCTGAACTAAATACTGATGGCCTTGGTTTTCAGTGAAATGGGCAGAGGAAAAATATTTGAGCGCTCGATTTCGAGCTTTTAGGCCGAAATATAGCTTCACTTATTTTAAGACTAAAAGGGTAGCCGAGACCGCGTTATGCGCAGCGTAATTTTGAACAACTGCGGGTCGATTTCCAGGAGCTTGGAGGAGATTTTCCAGTCCCGGGGACTCTAAACTAACTCATAATGACCTTGGTTTTGTGTGAAATAAGCGGAGGAAAATATTTGAACGCTCTTTTTCGAGCTTCTAGGCCGAAATATAGCCCCGAAATATAGCCGAAACCCCCTTACGCGCAGCGTAATTTTGAACAACTTTGTGTAGATTTCCAGGAACTTGGGGGATATTTTCCAGTCTCGGGGACTCTAAACTAACTCGTGATAACCTTGGTTTTAGGTTAAATTGGCAGAGGAAAAATGTTTGAACGCTCGGTTTCTAGCTTCTAGGCCGAAATATAGCTCGCCCTACGCGCATCGTAATTTTGGCTAACTTTGGCTCGATTTGCCAGAACTTAGGGGATATTTTCCAGTGGGAGGGACTCTAAACTAATTCGTGATGGCCTTGGTTTTAAGTGAAATGGACAGAGGAGAAATATTTGAACGCTCGGTTTCCAGCTTCTACGCCGAAATATAGCCCCACTTCATTTTAAGACTAAAAAAGTAGCCGAGACCGCCTTACGCGCACCGACGGTAATTTTGACCAACTTTGAATAAATTTGTCGGAACGTCAGGGATATTTTCCCGTCCCAGGGACTGTAAACGAGCTGGTGATGGCCTTGGTTTTCAGTGAAATGGCCAGAGGAAAAATATTCGAACGCTCGGTTTCGAGCTTCTAGGGCGAGATATAGCCTCACTTCATTTTAAGACTGATACAGTAGCCGAGACTGCCTTGCGCGCATCTTGATTTTGACCAACTTTGGCTCGATTTTGCGGAACTTCGGGGATATTTTCCAGTCCCAGGGACTCTAAAGTAGCTGGTGATGGCCTTGGTTTTCAGTAGAATGGACAGAGGAAAAATATTTGAACACTCGATCTCGAGCTTCTAGGTTGAAATTTAGCCCCAGGTCACTTTATTTTAATCCTGATTGAGTAGCCGAGACCGCCTTACGGGCATAGGGATGTTGACCAACTTTGACTCGATTTGCCGGAACTTGGGGGATGTTTTCTAGTCACATGGACTCTAAACTTAACTTGTGATGACCTGGGTTTTAGTGAAATGGACAGAGGAAAAATATTTGAACGTTTGGTTTTGAGCTTCCAGGCCGAATTATAGCCCCACTTCATTTCAAGACTGAAAGAATAGCCTAGACCGCCTTACGCGCATCGTGATTTTGACCAATTTTGGCTCGATATGCCGGAACTTTGATGATATTTTCCAGTCCCAGGGACTCTAAACTTCATCGTGATAGCCTTGGTTTTCGGTGACATGGATGGAGGTAAAACTATCGCACGCTCGCTTTGGAGCTAATTTCTAGCGCCAAAATAGCCCCACTTAATTTTAAGAGTGAAAAAGGTAGCGAAGACCGACTTACACGCATCGTGATTTTGACCAACTTTGGCTCGATTTCCCGGAACTTGGGGGATATTGTCCAGTCCCAAGGACTCTATACTAACTTCTGATGGCCTTGGGTTGCAGTGAAATGGACAAGGAAAAACAATTGAACGCTCAGTTGAGCAACTATGGGTTGATATCCAGAACTTGGATCATATTTCCCAGTACCCGGGACTCTAAACTGGCACGTGATGGCCTTGGTTTGCAGGGAAATCGTCAGGGGAAAAATTATTGCACGCTCGGTTTCGAGCTTACAGATTTGTGCTCGGTAAAAGGAGTGCCTACTACTTGACTCACCTTTCACGAGTTAATGTTCGCTTTATCACTATGGTAACGAAGGAAGTAAGGTACTGAAGCACCCGTTTCTTAAAATACGTATTTGTAATTTGCGAAATGGAGCACTTGTGATCTTTCGGCTATAACTCGCTGTTAAAAAATATCACTGCATCCAGTTGTATGTACGAAGTGTTAAATAATCTGAAGCAATAAGTGTTATATAGTACAGTCTTGGAAGGACTCGGTTCTCGAAATACAGATCTTCGAATTTACAAATTTCGGAGTTCCGCTGTTTTATTCCTTTTTAGGTTTTCGTACAGAGGAATTTTACTGTTTTGATACTTGATACGTTTATTTCGGTATAGATTTGTTTCTTTCGTTTTGTATCGTTGTGTAAAATAAAGTAAGCCCTACAAGGGCTTGTATTTACATCAAATTGTCTAATGGAGGAGTGTGCTTGTAGGTTCGTGCAGAAAATTTTCCTTTCCACGAATGAAAGGAATCTGTCGTATCGACAAACTTAGATAATGGTAACATGATGTTGTGAAATATCTGTGAGTCGTAGTAATTATATGCAATTGTGGAATGGATAATTTCGCTTGTCATATCTTGCATGAAATTTTCGATGGGACGAAAGTTTCGAATTGGTCGTTTCGAGAAACTTCTATTGGGGTACGCAATGTCATGAAATATTTTTAAGTCGATGTTATGACATGCGATTCTCGAATGGAGAACTCTGCTTGTGTTGTTTGCCTTTCATGTAATGTAACGAGTTGATAACATCAAAAACCTTCTGCTTGCGTTATTTGACACCCAACAACTGCTACCCAAACTTTAATGTTTACAAAGCAAAATCTATTGGCTTTTGTTTGCAGACCATCTGTTTGTTGAAAACGAAGACAAATCCTTATATATAAATTTTTTGTTGTTAAAATTGTTTACAAGCCATTACCCAACGCATAATTATGGTTTGTTTCGTGGGTTAAGCGGAAATAACTTGCTCGTTACTTGAATTAATTTTTTCGCGGCTGTCAGAAATCGAACTAGCCAACGTCGCTAATGAAAATAGCACATTGTCAGAAAATATTTTAACCCATTTTTTAGTTCTTTAATAAACTATGCTCCTAGCTTATATAGTATATGGAGCAAAGGAGGGAGTATAATGCTGATAAACATCCAGTGCTGGTCGTGTCGAATAACGACAATGCATCTACAGGTAGGCGAGACGCGAATGCTGTTTACATTATTTAAAGTCAGCCGTATTTAGTTGATAGACTCGCTGTTGTTAAAATTCAAAGATTTACCAAATGGAAGTTCTATTTAAATTTTATTTCGTGCCAGATACTAGTTAATGTCTAGAGATATTTTTATTTTTGATGAAGGTCGGTAGCTTGATCTTGAGGATATTGTCAAATTTTGATCTGCCGCCAACCTGCGGGGGTAAGTATGATGAAATTTGAGCACTACATCAGAATTAAAGACTGACAGTGAATTTTTTGCGTTTCCTGCTGTGAAATTCCTTAAAATTTGGCAGACTGGTGACAAATATTAAGTTTAACAATAATTTTCTGTTTTCTTTAAAATTATTTACAAGCCATTCTCAGTGTGTAATTATGTTTTGTTTCGTGGGTTAAGCGTAAATAACTAGCTCTCTACTTGAATTCATTTCTTCACGGCTGTCAGTTATCGAACGGAGTAACTTCTTAAAAGTAGCACATTGCCAAAAAATATTCTAACCCATTTTTTAAGTTTGTCAGTAAAGGAGGCTCCAAGCTTATAGAGTATATGGAGTGAGGGGGCGATAATGCTGCTAAACATCCAGTGCTGTTCGTTTCAAATAACAACAGTGCATATGCAAATAGTGGTGACGCAAATTCTGTTTACATTATTTTTATTCAGCCGTATACAGTTTATAGACTCACTGTTCCTAAAAATCAAAGAAGACGTACTAAATTGAAGTTTCTATGTAATTTGTATTTCATACCAGATACTTTTCAATGTGTATCTATATTTTGTTTGGTGACTTACCTCTTTAACTCTTCTTGAGGATAACTAATTTCCATCCTAAGATAAACACATGTCACCAGAAGTTGAAAAACAGAAAGCGCAAAAAAATGAAAATGCTTTTTCCTAGCTATTCCTAATATCTGACAGTCCTTTCAGCCTTTGAAACCGTCCTCAGCATCAATTTCCCCTGCAAATAAGACGATAAATTTCTCAAAAGTGGACAGGATAAAACGTACCACTAAGGTAAGCATTTCTGTGGAAATCAATATATATGCACAAATGTCCGAATGGAGGTGGGTGGGGTGGTGGAAGATCGGTTGAAACACATCGGGCAAGGAGGTGAATTTAAGAAATCCGGGCTTTCTAGGGCTTTCTAGGGCTTTCTAGGGCTTTCTAG